>NW_028318494.1:4038750-4715000 GCF_062004578.1 Staurois parvus | reverse complement strand
CTGATAAAAACAATAAAACCAAGCTCAAGGACTGTTTTAGTAACTCTGAGAGAAAGTGTGGAAAATGTGTGTTGCACAGCTCAGGGGGACACAGCAAAAATCCAGCGGCTCTCAAGGGGGTAGTGTTACATTAACATACAATGAAGATGTCCTTTTCCTAAACCTTTAACCTTTTGTTAAGACAGGCAGGGGTTGATTTACTAAAACTAAAGAGTGCAAAATATGGTGCTGCTATGCATGGTAGCCAATCAGCAATTTCAGATTGTTCAATTAAGCTTTGACAAAAAAAAAAACCTGGAAGCTGATTGGTTTCTATGCAGAGCTGCACCAGATTTTGCACTCTCTTGTTTTAGTAAATCAACCCCACAGTGTTCAAACCTAGTACAAGTGATCAGATATAATCTGCCTGCACAGAACAGACAGGGTTAATATGGCAAACACAGCTTCCCAGACCCCTCATAACAAAGAGAACTAAGTAGAATTTTTTCCTGGCTGAAAGTTCCAGAAAAAAAGGTTTAAATAAGCTGCAATTTGTATTTATTTATTCATTTAAAGTCATGCTATGTGGATGGGGATGTGTAACTAATGTAATGTAGGTATTACTCCAATTTGGCTACAAAAGTGGAAATACCCTTTAAGAGATAACGTGAATGTGGATTGCCTTGACTTGATCCTTGGATGTTGGAGTTTCCAGTAAAGAGGGTTATGGTACCACAAGCATAATAAGCAGCAGAATAGCCTTGAAGAAATCCCATCTTTACCTTCCCAACTTTGTTAACTCTAACTTTACTTTTCCATCTCAGGTCAATAACAGGACTTTGAAGTGAGAAGAATGCCTATTGGCTACAAAGGAACACTGCCAATTAACACATGCATTGTCTATTCATGAATCATGGTGAGTATCCAAGAAACAGGTGCACGATACTGTGTGATCGAATGTAAGTTTATTATCGATGTAAGGGTCAATCGAATGTAAGTTTAATATCGATGTAAGGGTCACAAACAGTCAAACATCAAATCATCACTTATGATAACACTTATTATCACCTATGACCAAGTAGACCAAACCATGGACCTGTTCTTTTGGACAATGACTTTTTGCAATGGGACCAGTTAAGGTCTGGGAGCAGCAGTGGAAGCCTGTCTACCTACACTGTGAGAGATGATGGAACTGAGCAGCACTCAAAGGAAGTGCCTACAACAAATGGTCTCCTCCTACGATGTACGATGTGTTTCTGCAAATTTAGAAAATGAGAATTGTGCCAGACTGGCTTTGGCCAATGGAACTCACATGGGGAGTGTTAGAGGACATGCAATGCAGCATGATGATTATTGCCAAAGGTCATATGAAAAGGTTACAACTTCATCCAAACCAGCCCTGAACCTGTGAACAGTACAATCTTCAGCTGTGTTACAAAAACTGATACTGAACCGCTGAACAAGTAGATTGCAAACCACACTGGAACTGGACCTTGAAATCATTCTTGTCATCCTTCTCATCTCCTTTACAATTTGCATACAATTGTAGAGTTCAAGCATCTTCAGGGTATATGGTGAAAAACCATTAGCATTATAATATAGCAGGCCCACAAAACAAAAGAATGAGAAATGCACGAGGTAAAAATCAGGATTGTAAAGCAAATATTCATTAGACCTCCTAAATCATATATGGGAGCATGTAAATGACAGTCCAAAGAAAATTAATGAAAAAGTCATGAACTAATGAAGGCTTGGGACCTACCTTAAAGTATAACTGGGGCCAGGGTGAAAACATTTAAATATTGACATATTCCTAACAATCAGTAAATAAACTTTAAGTAAGCCTTTGCTGACCTCAGAAGCTGCAGCCATTCTGGAATAATTCATTTTCAAGGTTTGCAGCAGAAGCTTTGGGTCTGTAGCTGAACCCCTCCCTGCCAGTAGTGAGTAGGCAGACAGACTTCTAATCTTTAAAGATAACGCAGAGCAGGTAGTCACAGAGAGGTGAGAGCAGTATTCTGAGACCTGACTTGAAGGACTTCACTGTTACATTTGTGACTTTGAGGATGCGTTGCTCCACAGTCCTTGTAACTACATAGATCAGTGATTTGCTTTTTTTAAAGCATATTTATTGGTTGTTAAAAATATGTAAATATGCAAAAGTCCATGGCCACTGTTCTACTGTAAAGTTTGCCTTTAAAAGATTTATTTGGAGTGTTCACTGAACCCACTGGAGGCAGATGGATTGAGGCAATATATTGGTTCTGCATCATTGATACCTAATATCACTGGCTACATTTTTATTAATTCCAAAAATGGCTGCCAGTATGTAAAATAGTAGGTAGCAAAGGGCCAGATAAAGAATCACAGTTCATCACTGCAATTTTCTTGACTAGCTAGGTCTGGTGGGGTAGTTCGGCTACATGCTTTAGATATCCAGGTAGTGTCCTCAGGTCAGGTGATACTGCTGGAGTTGCCTGTTGTGGGCAATAACAGGTCCTGCAGGAAGGAGAGAGCAGGTGTCTTTGCACCCAGGCCTCTTACTGACCATAATGGCAATTGTACTGGAAGGGTTGTCCAACACCTCCATTTGTAAGTGAATGAAAAACACGGTGAAGCACTTATATCCTATTTGCAATTTATATTTAATGGACCTAATTAGCAATAGTATTCTGCTATGTGCTTTGGATATCCAGGTAGTGTCTGCAGACCAAGTAGTGCTGCTGGTGTTGCCTGTTATGGGCAATTGTCCTTGCTCTCAAGCCTCTTATTGACTACAATGACAAATCTAGTGAAAGGGTTGTTCAACACCTCCATTTGCAAGTGGTTTCCAAACATGGTGGAGCGCTTACATCCTATTTGCAATATATATAAAGGACCTTAATAAACAATGGTCCTCTTTTACATGCTTTGGATATCCAGGCAATGTCTTCATGCCAATTAGTGCTGCTGGTGTTGCCTCTTCTGGGCTATGGCAGAATCTCCAGGAAGGAAAGGACAGGCATCCTTGCTACACGGCCTCATATTGACTGCAAAGGCAAATGCAGTGGAAGGATTATCCAACACCTCCATTTGCAAGTGGTTTCCAAACATGGGGATGCACTTACATCCTATTTGCAATATATATATATATATATATATATATATATATATATATATATATATATTTGATATTCAGGCAGTGTCTTCAGGTCAAGTAGTGCTGCTAATGTTGCCATTTATTTGCAGAATCTCCAGGAAGGAGACAGCAAGTGTCCACGCAACCAGACCTCCTATTGTCTACATGGGCAATTGTGGTGGTAGAGTTGTGCAACACCTCCATTTGCACGTGGTTTCCAAAGATGGTGGAGCACTTACATCTTATTTGCAATATATATAATGGACCTTAATAAACAATGGTGCTCTGTTACATGCTTTGTATATCCTGATAGTGTCTTCAGGTCAGGTAGTACTACTGGTGTTGCCTGTTGTGAGCCATGGTAGAATCTCCATGAAGGAGAGGGCAGGCGTTTCTTGCTCCCAGGCCTCTTACTGACTACAAGGGCAACTGTGATGGAAGGGATGTCCCACAGCTCCATTTGCAAGTGGCTTCCAAACATGATGCGTCACTCACATCCTGTTGACAAAGTTGCACCTTCTAAGCAATTTCTAGCTAAACAATACAAAATAACATCTATTTATTACATTGTCATACATGCATTACACATGATATAGTCAAACCAAGCAATAGGAGGAGTCAGACTGTACATCACTTATACCTGTCTTCTCATACCATCTGCCACATTTTTTATCTGCCGCATCTAAGGAGGTATTAACCTTGTTTACCTAAGAAACCTGCAGCCAATGTATCAAATGTGAGGTGTAAGTTTGTTACATTTGATGCAGATGCTAACGGACAGGACATTAATTAGTTGAGGGGGCTACCAAGCATGGCTATAGACAGCCTGCCAGATACCGATCCCCCTATGTGGATATGTGTGGGTGTAATAAAGATATTAACAGGATGGAATTTTTCAGTTCTCTCCCCCCAGGGTGTCTGCCTGGGAGAGAAAGAGATGAATTTTAATAACAGATGCCTTAAAAAAACTGATAGTGGTATCACAAGGTCATAACTCATTGTGTCACCGTGTACAGGCTTTGACTTTTTCACTTTAGCTTCAGGCAGCTTCCATTTAGTCAGAGCGTATTGCTCCAGAAACTGACAAGACACCAGAATATATATATATATATATATAAATATATATATATATATATAAAACACAAAGGCAAACTGGTTAAAGTAACCCGTGCATATATAATGTTTACCCTTTTTTGCCGTAACAAGATCTTCGGAAAAGAAAAATGTCATTGCCACATTCGCATATGATGTGAGACGGGGAACTGTGAAAGCGGCAATTCATGCAGACATTGTCTAGAGATTTGAGACCAATAAAGCTGATAGAAATGGTTCTGCTACGACAATGGAGTCGGGGAGGTCACCGGTGCAGCGTGGCAATTTCGCAAAGCGGCCTCATTCGTCGCACATGGTGGACCAAGTGGGTAGATTAAAAAGCTACTAAATGTGTCCCCCGTCATCACTAACCTGTGTATGGTTATTTTATTCCACATACAAGTGCTTAGCAGTGAAATTGGGAATGTAGGCTTTTACATGAAAAATGAAAGCGACGAAATTCCTGAAGGAGTTAAAAATGATTATAGACACACGCGGAATTCATGGAGCGGGTGGCACGGCGTGCTTTATGGGCGAGGTAAAAGGGATCTCGGAGGTAAAGAGTACAGACTGGGATCACCTTTATCCTCTTGGTATTTTGTCCTTCTTGGGGTCATTAGGCAGCAGCCGTTGTGTGGCAGGCAGCTGCCCCTGCCGTCGGAATGCTTTCTACCGCTGATGAAGAAGTCACTGGATGCTGTACACAAGGCCTCCCTCCAGGAGATTCAGCCTTCACTTGTGCGGCCCGTGTCTCATTCACCTCAGTGATTTCTGAACGAGGATTCTGCACCGCTTAACATTATTTGACAACAGATCATGCTAAACTGACCCACTCCCAGTATTTAAAGAAGCAGACCCCGAGGATGAGAAGTTCAATATATGCAAAATGAAAATGACTACTGTGGACGTGCAACTCAGATTATATATATATATATAGAGAGAGAGAGAGAGAGAGAGAGAGAGAGAGAGAGAGATTATTAATAATAATAATAATAATAATAATTATGAATAATAATAATAATAAAAATAATTAAATATTATTCAGGTTGAAAAAAAACATAGGTCCATCTAGTTCAACCAATAGAAAAGAATTATAACAAATAAATGCACAAAAACTCTACATATAGAATCATATGTCAATATTATTATTATTGTTACTATTTATTTAAATTAATAATAATTATGCATAGTAACATAGTTAACTAGGTTGAAAAAAGACAAGTCCATCTAGTTTAACCAATAAAAAATAGAATACATAAAAAAAACCTCTATATACAGGATCCTATGCCCACATTATTATTATTATTATTATTATTATACAGGATTTATATAGCGTCAACAGTTTGCTCAGCGCTTTACGATATAAAGGGAGACAATGCAGCAACAATACAGTTCAATACAAGAGGGATAGGAGGGCCCTGATCCTGGGAGTTTACAATCTAGGAGATTATTATATAATTACATAGTTAAGTTGAAAAATAACAGGTCACTTTAGTTCATCCAAAAGAAAAAGTAAAAAGAATAAATAAATTGAAAACCTCCATGGATACATATTCATATTATTATTGTTATTATTATTATCATTATTATTATTATTATTATTATTATTATTATTATATTATTACATAGGTTGAAAAAAGACACAGATCCATCTAGTTCAACCAACAGAAAAAAAAGAGAATAAATAAATAGAAAACTTCCATACACAGTTTCCTATACCCACATTATTATTATTATTATTATTACATAGGGGGTTATTTACTAAAACTTCATTATGCAAAATCTGCGCAACTCTGCATAGTAACCAATCAGCTTCCAGGTTTTATTGTCAAAGCTTAATTGAACAAGCTTGAACCATTCACAGCTGCACAAGATTCTGAGTGCACCAGTTTTAGTAAATCTCCCCATAGTTAAAGAGTTAGGTTGAAAAAATATACAAGTCCATCTAGTTCAACTAAAAGAAAAAAAAAATGCAAAAAATAAATAGAAAACCTCCATATACAGGATCATATTCCCATATTTGTATTATTATTATTATTATTATTATTATTATTGTTATTATTATTATTACATAGTTACGTAGTCAAGTTGAAAAAAAAGTCTATCCAGTTCAACCAATGGTAGAAACTGAATCCTATACCATTATTAATATTTATAATTTTTATTATAATTTGAGCATCTACATACTTTAAAATGAAGCAAACTTTTTATTAAATTGAATTAAATGTTATGCTCCAGTGGCCAGTCATGTCAGTATTACAGTCCTATGGCCTTGTTCAGAGTTACTTTACATGGCCATAATTGGGCTTATTTTGTAACAGTCAAGGAAAAGCTGTGATAGGAAGTAACTCGCCAAAAGCCAATCAGAATTAAGAATAAAACCATAATTAGAATCCTGCATAATCTCTAAAGATAAGAAGTGGATTGGGATTGATTGCCATGGATTCCTGCTCATCATTGTTTTTGGCAGTCTGTTATTAAAGAGAACCCAGACTGGGAAAAACTGTTCCAGTAAAATTTATATATACAGTATAGAAACAAAAATGACCTCCTGCTTCCAGTATGTGGAAAATGAAGGCAGCCATCAGAATATGCTGAAAATCAGAATGAACCCTTTGCTCACTGTTATTACCCCTTAAACATCCCTATATATACCCCTGTTCGTTTAAAAATTAGTTTAATGGAAACTTTGAAAATATATGTACAGTACTGCCACCAACAATATGTTCATTATTTCTTTCTTGGTGCTGAGAAAAGTAATTATGATAATTGCATGTTTTCAATATGGATAAAGTTTTCTTCCTGATACAGTTTACAGACACATGTTACACTTTGCCAGATTTCTTTTTCTTTTTTTAAATACATGCACAGAGCACAGGTGACAGCAATAGGGCATCTGACAGTGCGGACAAGCATCACTCCGGGGCATTCAGCACATCATTCGATGTTTCTCAGGTCTCATGGACACAGAAGCAAGTTAGAGGCAGTATGCTTCCAGGTGCCTCTGAGTTGCTTTGATCTTCTTTGATTTGCTTTTCTGTTGTTCAAGCATTTGCTTCAAGCTAGTTCTGAGTTGCATCGAGTCGCTTCTTCATTCCTATGGACAAAGGGGAAAACAGAAGCTCAGATCAAACAAAATTCTATGCATGGGACCCCCTATCCCCTGCTGAGTACTCCTTGGATGGCAGTACGTAACAGTTGTATTGAATAAAAGGATGCAATATACATAGGGACTTACAAATTGATTTGCTTTTTTGATGGACACTTCGGGGGAAAGTTGCCCACACTATCTAACATGCATTAAAGAGGACCTTCAGTCCATCTCTCAGGTGACTCTGTTCCCCCCTCCACCGCCATTATGGCATATGCTCAGATGTGCCTAGCAGAGCTGCGTGGCACATCTCCACATGTGCAGGTGATTTCGCACATAGGCGCAAAGATGGCAAAGGTTTGGGACTTTCCTAAAAGCCATCTTTGATGGTCAAGGAAACATCTGTATATACACAGGGGTGAAAAAATATAATTCTTGCCTAGGTAAGAAACACGGAAGTGCTTCTTTGCAGCACAAATAAATTGTATTGGTTGGAAAAAAAAAGGTATGTCCAATTGTAAGAGGGGGTGGGTTGGGGGTAGGAGAACATTATATGACCTTTGGGGAGAAGGTCCGTTTTAGTGACGCAGAACCTTCTTCTGCTTATGGCTCCTCCAAGCAGGCGATTGGTGACAGAGATACAAAGACACTTACTGTATAAGTTGGTTCTGGCCAGCTCAGTGGATTGCTTTCAAAAAGTCCTGGATTGTTTCATAGATACACAGAATATAACTGGATACTAACATTTATAGGTAAAGTTGATCCAGGGAATATCCGATTGCCTCTCATGGGATTAGGAAGGAATTTTTTCCCCTGCAGGTGCAAATTGGATCATGCATTGCTGTTTTTTTTTGCCTTCCTCTGGATCAACTGTGGACATAGGTTTATAACTTTTTTTTTTTTAATGGTTGAACTGGATGGACCTTTGTCTTTTTTCAGCCAGGTTAACTATGTAACTATAAACTGCATAGGCCTTCCAGTTGTATGAAGTTGACCAGCATCTTGAACAAACTGTTACCTTATCAGATCAGTAGCACACCAGAAAACTTTGAATGTAGATTAACCTGGACCCACAGGGGAGTATTTACTAAAACTGGAACATGCAAAATCTGGTGCAGCTCTGCATAGAAACCAATCAGGTTCCAGGATTGTGTCTTCTTCCATCGAAACATAGTAGAGTGATGGCAGAAAAAAAGATCAATTGGTCCATCAAGTCTTCCCCATTTTATTTATTTGTAACTTTTTGTCTTTGTATTGATCTACGTTTGGATCCACTTACTGTTGACTGACTAACTACCTTTACTGGAAGTCTATTCCAAGCATTGGCTACTCTTTCAGTAAAATAATATAGATTTAAAACTTTCCTCTGGCTATTTTGAGGTCCTGTCCCCGTGTTCTTGATTTTAGCGTCATATTGATGATACTGCCCTCTCGAACCCTATTCACCCTCCAACTACGTAAATATGTTCCCATCAAGGAGGCAATTTCATGTGCATGTGTACTAATAAAATGCAAATAATTGGTGGAACAAAGGAAGCCTTGACTATTTATTTATTTCAGGTACTGATATAGCACCATCAATTTATGCAGTGCTTTTACATATATAGTATACATTCATATCAGTCAATAACCCTCAATGTGTGTACAATCTAAGGTCCCTAACTCACATTCATACATACTGGGGACAATTTAGACAGGATCCAATTAACCTACCAGCATGTCTTTGGAGTACCTGGAGGAAACCCACGCAGGCACAGAGAGAACATGCAAACTCCAGGCAGGTAGTGCAATGGTTGGGATTCTGAACCAACAACCCTAGTACTGTCAGGTGGAAGTGCTAACAGCTTAGCCACTGTTAGAAATGTGGTTAAAGTTGAGCATGTGCAGCTCAAAAAACATGACAACTGACATGCTGGGAGAAGCATTTATTACAGAAGAGACCAAGAGGTGACCTCTTCCGTCAGAAGAACCCTACCTGTCATTAATTTTTAGAAAAACAAATTAAATACAGCTATAAGATTAGATCACATGATTCAAAGTGGTTGTAAACCCTTACATATACCCAGTGAAGTGACTGGCCTCAGGTAATACACAGAGATGAAGCAAATACTCTCACATAAGTTGTACCTGTTTATCTGTAGCCCTCTCTTCTCTACAGCCATTCAAAGTCCAGAGTTTTTAAAGCTTGTCTGAGCTTTCATAAAAAAAGGGGCAGAGAGCTGAAGTTACACAGCACAGAGCTCAGTGAGGAGAGCTCTGAGAGCTGATTGGAGGGGAGAGAGACCCCCCGCCTTTTACACAGGAATAGAGCTGAGGCTGTCGACCACAGGCTGTGTGATGTATGCTAGAGCTCCGTCCCCTGTCATCTTTGCAGTGCCCCATCCCTCCATCTGTGGCTATCAATCATTACTACAGACAGTCTCCACTGACACCTAGTAAGGGCTTATAGAAGTGTTATTGGTGTCCGTTTATGAACCAGCGGTAATAGATCACTGCTCAGTTCTCCGGCATTCTCGGAGAACACAGTTCTCCTGTGAATGCCGTTTATGAAGCATATGTAGATCAGTTCTCCGAATTAAGGGAGAACAGTCTACAAACTCTGGAAAATGGCTGATTTTACTATAACCTCGCGAGATTACAGTAAAAGATCAGTTTACTAAGCAGAGGTAAATTATCGCTGCTTAGTTTGCGGTCCCTCCGATTCTCCAGCTCTGGGCTGGAGAATATGGAGGGAGAACACAGATCTCCAGTGAAGGGCTGAACATGTTCTCCTGAGTGTTATAAACTGTGAATGACCAGAGAATAGCTGCGATCCTCTGAATCTCAGCTATTCCCTGTGTCATAAAAGGACACCTATATCGGTATTTGTGGTCATTCTTTTCACTTTTGCACACATATGTGCTGTTTTCAATGCAGTTTACAAGCATTTTTGCACATGTATGTAAGGACCTTGGTGGAAGGAGAAGTGAGGGTAGCAGAGATCAGTTGATCAGGTACAAAAACATGTAAAATCACTTTTTTTGCTCATTTACAGCTGCTTCTGTTGAAGTCTATGGCGCCAAAAATCCATGACACCCCTTCCAAAAAAGCCTTCAAATCTCAAGCTTCGAGCAACTGAGTCTACAGCAAACTCCAGGCAGGTGGTGCTGTGGCTGGGATTTGAAGCAGGGATCCTAGTACGGCCGGGTGGAAGTGCTTACCATTTAGCCAGTGCTGCCCCTACTAGAACGTTTGTCAACCTGTAACAGCTCTCTAGTGTCAATGGCCAGCTGTATTATTGGTAACAGGACGTTTCTAGAAGGTATGTATTCTTAATAAGAAAATACCAAACCACAGATATATGATCAATGCAACAGTTTGATAATGAAGCTGTATGAATACATTCTATTACTATTATGGGCAGCACAGTGGTTAAATGGTTAGCACTTCGGCCTGGCAGTACCCAGGTCGTTGGTTCAAATCCCAGCCACGGCACCACCTGCCTGGAGTTAATTGGCTCCTGTCTAATTTGGCCCTAGTACATACTCTACAAAATCTAAGGTCCCTAACTCACATTAATACATACACATGAATGTGAGGGACCTTAGATTTTATACCCCTTGAGGGTTAGGGACTGATGTGAATGTACAATATATATATATAAAGCGCTGTGTAAATTGACGGCGTTATATAAGTACCTGAAATAAATATTATTATTATTCCATACATAAAATAAAAGTTAATAATCACAAAAGGGAAGAAATAAACATCTCAATGTATCAGTTGGCCTTTATTGGAAATGTTTTCCAGCCTTGAGATATGTTGACATTGTAGTAAGTTATACCATACTATTATAAAAATATTATACACATGTTCGCGTACCATGAGCAATTATTTACAAGGTCACCCTTGTACATGATATTATAGGCCCAAACAAAGCAATATGTACAATTTAGCACAATATCAAACAATCCCCCATAAAAGCAGGGAATAAATAATATCACCCAAAGGTCTCCCCAAGTGTATGTTGCAAGACTATAGGAGAACGATACATTCCAGAAAAAATAGAGAAGACTTGGCTAACCACCGGTGCAAATATATATGCCACAGCCATGTATCCCTGTAACAATTACAATGTTTTTTTTTATGTATTCAACAAGAGCAGGATGCTGACCTATTGACGACAGCAAGCCGTGAGAAGAATCGTTCAGTCTGAGGTTGCAAATCCTCTGATTTGTGAAAAGAAATTAAATAAAACCCTATTTACCCCATCTATACACATTCCATGACACATATATGCATATAAATATGTATGAAATACTGTATAGCCACGTCTTAATGTGACAATACAAAAAGGAATGCATTTTACATGGCAGCCTTGACTAGTAACCACCATTAATTCATCGCTTGCAAATTGATGTCTCGCAAACATTCCCCCTGTTCTACACCAGAACACTGACTTTGATCTTTCTGCTTCTCATGGTGGGTCACCACTGCATTAATGACAGTCTTAGAAGGCCACCAGGATTCAAAGCAAAGTGAAGGTGTATTTAGTATTTCAACGCACATTACATATAAAAAGAAGAAGAAGAAGAAAAAAAAAAGAGGAAAATAAAAAGGAAGTAAAAATGATCAATTTGTTTCTCCAATAGGCAAATAAATAAATAAACCAGGATTTAATAAGGGAAATACGGGGAAGTACATTCAATTATTTTACATCTTTCTTTAGTGATTTATTCAGTTTTAGCATTTATTCTTTTGTCAGAATAAGGATTTAAAGACAGTTTAACTGTACAAAATAGAGGTTTTAAATGTTTTATTTGCCCTGAAAAAGAATAGCAAAACCTGTATTTGTAATGAGTGCAGGCTTGGAAATAGAGCCAAGTATATATTGCGTCTATTATTATTTTATTATTATTATACAGGATTTATATCGCGCCAACAGTTTGCTCAGCGCTGTACATTATAACGGGAGACAATACAGTTCAATACAAGAGGGATAGGAGGGCCCTGATCCTTGGAGCTTACAATCTAGGAGATCTAATGTATAATATCTCTTGTATTCATTTTACAGTATAAATTTACAATACAGGGTTGCAAATACACATATTATCAGGCATAACTAACTAAATTAGAAAAAAAAAAAGGAAATAAAAGGGGGGGGGGGGGGGGTTGAGGAAAAGAATGGGGGGAGGGGACAAAGGAAAAAGACTAAATGCCATAAATACCACCATTCCAAAAATTCAAAAACACTTTCACTATAACTATATTTTCTAACAGGTGGGGAATACAGAAAATTAATATTTCAGCCCATAAAACATGTCCTTCAGTCCTTCAATGAGGGGGTATAGTCAATCATTAATGCCATTCATGAAAGATATACCCTCTCTCCGAGTCTTATCTCAGAGGAACATGGAATCCATCTAATACCAAATCATGTTAAGGCTAGGTTCACACCTATGCAGTTTGCGTTTGATCCGTTTCTGCAGTACTTTTTGCGGTGCGTTTTTGCACATGCGGTTTTGATGCATTTTCTTTCAACTTGTTGCTGGGCAGAATAAAATGTAAAATGCATCAAAAATACATCTAAAAAGCATAAAAAAAAGCATCAAAAAAAGGATTACATGCTTTTCTGCAGCGTCTCCATTGAAGTTTATAGTATCAAAAATGCAACGTTTTGCATTTAAAAATGTAAAATGCATCTAAAATGCATCAAAAAAGCATCAAAAAAAGGATTACATGCTTTTCTGCAGCGTCTCCATTGAAGTTTATAGTATCAAAAATGCAATGTTTTGCATTTAAAAAAGTCCCTGACCCTTTCCAAAAAATGTACCGGGTGAAAACACGGAAATGTGAACCTGTCCCATAGGAAATCATGTTAAAATGCATCTAAAATGCATCAAAAAAGCATCAAAAAAAGGATTACATGCTTTTCTGCAGCGTCTCCATTGAAGTCTATAGAACCAAAAATGCAACGTTTTGCATTTAAAAAAGTCCCTGACCCTTTCCAAAAAATGTATCGGGTAAAAACACAGAAATGTAAACCTGTCCCATAGGAAATCATGTTAAATGGACTGCTGTGCATTTATGCAAAATGCAGCGGAAAACTCTTAGGTGTGAACCTAATGAAACATTTAATAACATAAATTAGTTTTTTAGGACCTGATAGGAGAAAAAGATTTGCTGAACTGATGCAAATATTAAACCTTTTTAAAAATGATCAGCATACTGACTACATATATACTATTATATGTTTAACAGTATTTATGCAATGGGGTTGATTTACTAAAACTGGAGAATGAAAAATCTGGAGTAGCTCTGCATAGAAACCAATCAGCTTCCAGGTTTTATTTTCAAGGTTTACCTAAACAAGCTGTAGCTAGAAGCTGATTGGCTACCATGCACAGCTGCACCAGACTCTGAGTCCTTTGGTTTTAGCACAGTGGCTAAATGGTTAGCATTTCTGCCTGGCAGTACTAGTGTCGTTGGTTCGTAATCCCAGCTATAGCACCACCTGCATGCAGTTTGTATGGTCTCCCTGTGCCTGTGTGGCTTTCCTCCGGGTAGTCTGGTTTCCTCCCACCAGGCAGGTGGTGCTGTGGTTGGGATTTGAATCAATGACCCCTAGTACTGCCAGGCAAAAGTGCTAACCATTTAGCCAACGTTAGAAATGTGTTTAAAGCTGAGCAGCTCAGAAAACATGACAACTGACATGCTGGGAGAAGCATTTATGACAGAAGAGACCAAGAGATGTCCTCTTCCATCAGAAGAACCCTACCTGTCATTAATTTTTAGAAAAACACATTTAATACAGCTATAAGATTAGATCACATGATTCAAAGTGGTTGTAAACCCTTACATATACCCAGTGAAGTGACTGGCCTCAGGTGATACACAGAGATGAAGCAAATACTCTCACATACGTTGTACCTATTTATCTGCAGCCCTCTCTTCTCTACAGCCATTAAAAGTCCAGAGTTTTTAAAGCTTGTCTGAGCATTCAGAAAAAAAGGGGCAGAGAGCTGAAGTTACACACCACAGAGATCAGTGAGAAGAGCTCTGAGAGCTGATTGGAGGGAAAGAGACACCCCCCCCCACTTTTTAAACAGGAAAGAGCTGGGGCTGTCAACCACAGGCTGTGTGATGTGTGCTGGAGCTCCATCCCCTGTCACCTTTGCAGTGCTCCATCCCCCCATCTGTGGCTATCAATCATTACTACAGGCAGTCTCCACTGACACCTAGTAAGGGCTTATAGAAGTGTTTATATGGGTATTTTTGGTAATTTTCACTTTTGCACACATATGTGCTGTTTTCAATGCATTTTACAAGCATTTTTGCACATGTATATGAGGGCCTTGGTGAAAGGAGAAGTGAGGATAGGGGAGATCAGTTGATCAGGTACAAAAACATGTACAATCACTTTTGCTCATTTACAGCTGCTTCTGTTGAAGTCTATGGGGCCAAAAATACATGATACCCCAATACCTCCAAAAAAGCCATTTTCTAGCTGTAAATCTCAAGCTTCAGGCAACTGAGGCTAGAGATGTGAACATCCTGTACTGAAAAGAAAGGGATTCCTATTGCAGAGCATTGTTGCATGTAGACTTAAGTCAGCCATACACAGATAAAAATTCAGCCAGTTCAGCAGTGAACAGATGAATTTCTATCCATGCATGGGCAGGGTGGTTGTACAGAAGTCAATCTACCAATCAAATTCTGTACAATCACCTTGTCGGATTTTTGCTTCTCAGCATTGCAGGCTATAGCCGGCAGCACTGATCAGTGTGTTCTGGTGTTGGGGAACTCTGCCCACCGCAGGGGCGGACTGATCATTTGGAAACTCGGGCACTGCCCGAGGGCCCGGGGTCAGTAGGGGGCCCCGTGAGATGCCCCTGGTACCTTTTTCATAGGCTTTTTTGGGGCTCCATGATCCCCTATTGCCCAGAGGCCCCATGCATTGTCAGTCCGTCCCTGGCCCACCATCAGAATTTAATAGCTTAGTGGGGAGGATTTCCCATCCACATTGAATGTGTGGTTGGGGAAATCAAGTCCTTTTTTCATTCAACCCACTGGATGAACGAAAAAAAAAAGAAAAAAGACTAATGCATGGGTTCCTTTAGGTACAAAAAATAAGTGCAAGGGCATTCAGGTGTGAATGTGGGCTAATTAAGCAATGAGATAAGAGGATTACAAAAGTCTGCCTTCATTGTACATAAATAAATACAAACTATACACAGAAAGAAGGTATCTAATGCATTACAGTGTATCTCAACCCCAGAAAAAAAAAAACTGATAGTATTGTAGCGTACCGATCCATAGATGTGACGGCTTCATTAAACTTCTTTTCTCACACTTCTTTTTTAATACTTTATTATAACCTGCGGATTCTGCCATTAAAGCAGTAATAAACCCCAAACCAAAAATGTAATATGTTGCAGCTTACCAATCATTAGATGTGCTGTCTGCATTCGTTTTTTCTTTTTTTAGGCTCTGTTATCACCTGGTGATCTAGGCTGTAACACACCTCCTGTATAAGTGAGAACAGGAAAGTGTGCGTTTGGGGCAATATATGCATGTTTGGATAAATGCTGATGAGGAAGTGATTGGCATTTACATGGTTACATAGTTAGTCTGGCTGAAAAAAGACAAAAGTACATCCAGTTCAAGCATTAAAATGACCATTTACACGAGTATGGCCACGAGTGGCCATTCACTTGTATTGATGCCTGTTTTTGGCACCTGTGGCTCCCCGGCTGTGGGAAACGGTCAGAGAGTTTACACTTGAGGAGTGTAAGCTAATAAACGTTCATTTGTAGGAGGTCCAATGCACATTAAATTTAGATAAATAAAGAAAAGAGAGAGAGAAAAGGAGAGCAAGAGACAGAGAAAAAGAGAAAGAAAAAGAGAGAAAAAGAGTGAAAGAAATAGAAAAAGAGAGCTGGAGAGAGAAAGAGGGAGAAAAAGAGAACAAGAGACAGAGAGAAAAAAAGAGAGAAACAGAGAGAAAAAGAAAGCAAGAGAGAGATAAAAAAAGAAAAAGAGAACAAGAGATAGAAAGAGAGAAGAAAGAGAGCAAGAGAGAGAAAGAGAAAGAGAAAGAAAAAGAGAACAAGAGGTAGAAAGAGAGAAGAAAGAGTGAAATAGAGATAAAAAGAGCAGGAGAGAGAAAGAAAGAAAGAAAGAAAGAAAGAAAGAAAGAAAGAAAGAAAGAAAGAAAGAAAGAAAGAAAGAAAGAAAGAAAGAAAGAAAGAAAGAAAGAAAGAGAAAAAGAGAACAAAAAATAGAAAGAGAAAAAAATAATGAAAGAAAGAGAAAAAGAGAGCAAGAGAGAGAAAGAGGGAGAAAAAGAGAACAAAAGACAGAAAGAGAAAAATAGTGAATGAAAGAGAAAAAGAGAGCAAGAGAGAGAAAGAAAAAGAGAACAAGAGATAGAAAGTCAGAAGAAGGAGAGAAAGGGAGAGAAAAAGAGCAAGAGAGAGAAAGAAAGAAAGAAAGAAAGAAAGCAAGAAAGAAAGAAAGAAAGAAAGAAAGAAAGAAAGCAAGAAAGAAAGAAAGAAAGAAAGAAAGAAAGAAAGAAAGAAAGAGAAAAGAGATAGAAAGAGAGAAAGAGAAAAATATTGAAAGAAAGAGAAAAAGAGAGCAAGAGAGAGAAAGAGGGAGAAAAAGAGAACAAAAGCTAGAAAGAGAAAAATAGTGAACGAAAGAGAAAAAGAGAGCAAGAGATAGAAAGACAGAAGAAGGAGAGAAAGAGAGAGAAAAAGAGAGAAAGAAAGAAAGAAAGAAAGAAAGAAAGAAAGAAAGAAAGAAAGAAAGAAAGAAAAAAAGAGAACAAGAGATAGAAAGAGAGAAAGAGAAAAATAGTGAAAGAAAGAGAAAAAGAGAACAAGAGAGAAACATAGATTAAAGGAGATAAATAAAGAACAGCCATGTTGGGATCACTTTTCAGAGGAGATTGACAGGTGGTGAGGAGGTGATGTGATGACTCCTCACTGTCTGTTTTAGCCCCATTTTTGCAAAACAAATGCACAAAAACCATGTATATTGCATGTGGTTGAGGAGCATTTGCCCAATCTTTTGAATGGGTTGCATTCAGAGGGCTTACTGCCTGCTGATCACAACATGTTGGATAATTTTTTTGTCGCAGGCGGGAAGCTTCATGTGAACTCCCCATATCCATTGCCTTTGCAGCTTAAGGAGGGGTGGTTGGGGTAACTAAAAATGCAGCTCAGTCTTGCGTTTTTAACACCCGCACCAGCCGCTAGTCTAAACAAGGTCTTACGTTGAGCTCCATTGCATGTTTATCTAAAACCAATATATTTAAATTCAGCATTTGTTGTATTTATGTATCTATTTTATTTATTGTATGAATTATTTATTGTATTAGCGTATCTATTTTATTTTATTTCATTTTTTAAATATTTTTTTTGTTAATCCTAATTTTATTTTTAAACTCTAAAAATATTGCTGAAATGTTTTTATGTGACTGGCCAAACTTTAGTGCATAGTATCTGGAAACGCCAAGTAAAGCATTGTATGTTACTGAGCCATACCGTGGATCCTATTCATGGGCAACAATGTTTATATATATATATATTTTTTTTTTATCCCTAATCCTTGTTTTGTTGCCCCTTCATCTTTCCAGAATCAGAACTAGTGAACCCAATGATTTCAATTTTACAGCAGACCTCCTGCCGTTCTCCTTTCCCACCAGAAGAGGGCACCTAAGCTACACGCTACACCCATCAGCAATGAGAGAATGGGATTTGGGTTGAGGAAATTGCACCTTGCTAGTTGTAGAAGAGAAAGCCCTAGCTAAGATTAGTTAGAGAACTGGAGCATTGCAAATTTGAATCAGCTTGTTCCGGTGTGTAGTGGTAATGTGCATACATTTTCCTTATATATGTGAAGCGTACCTATCTGTAGTGTTATCTTTTCTGGATGTTTTTATTATAAGGACAATTCCATGAGACTCATGTAGAAAGTCGTATTCCATCCAATGTCTTACAAAGCTTGTAATAAGTTCTGGGTGAGAAGGAAAGCTTGTGCCGGAGACAGAGAAATCTCTGTTGTGAAGCCCATGTATCCTAAGACATGTTACAAAGTCATTTGTTCTCCTAGTAAAGAAGCTGTTATGTGAATTCCTTTAAGCATTCTCACATTGTATTTCATCTGATGTGAAACCACTTTGATTGACCTGATTACTGGGTGGTATGTGAGTAATAAAAGGAGCCATAGCATGCATCTCAATGCAGAAGCACAGGCTGTAACAGCATTGCTCCCAGACATCCTCCAGCATACCGGCAAATGTGTCCTCTTGACAGTAAGAGAGAGAGAGCAAGAAAGAGAGAGAAAATATAGAAAAAGAGAGTGAAAGAGTGAAAAGAGAACGAGAGAAAAAGAGAGAAAGAAAAAGAGATAAATAGAGAGAAAGATGGAAACTGAGAGAAAGAGAGAAAATGAGAGATAAAGTGAGAAAAGGAGAGAAAGAGAGAGAAAGAGAGAAGAAAGAGAGAAAAATGAGAAAGAGAGCAAGGGAGACAAAGAGAAAAAAAGAGAGAAAGAGAGAGAAAAAGAGAGAGAGAAAGCGAGATAAAGAGAGAAAAATATAGAGAGAAAAGGAGAGAAAGAGTGAAAAGTGATGAGTAAAGAGAGAAAGAAAGAAAAAGAGAGAAATTAAGAAATAGAGAAAAGGAGAACAAAAGGGAGAAATAAAAGAAAAAGAGAGAAAAAGAAAGCAAGAGAGAGAAAGAGAAAAAGAGATACAAAGATAGAAAAAGAGAGAGAAAGAGAGATAAAGAGAGAAAAAGGGAGAAAGAGAGAGAAAGAAAGAAAAAGAGAGAAAGGGAGATAAAGAGAGAAAAGGGGAGAAAGAGAGAGAAAGAAAGAAAAAGAGAGAAAGCAAGGAAGAGAGAAAAAGAGAACACAAGAGAGAGAAGAAAGAAAGAAAGAAGGAAAGAAGGAAAGAAAGAAAGAAAGATAGAAAGAGAAAAAGAGAGAGAAAGAAAGAAAGAAAGAGAGAAAAAGAGAAAGAAAGAAAAAGAGAAAAAGAGAGATAAAGGGAGATAAAGAGAGAAAAGGGGAGAAAGAGAGAGAAAGCGAGAAAGAGAGAAAAAGAGAACACGAGAGAAAAGAAAGAAAGAAATATAGAAAGAGAGAAAAAGAGAGAGAAAGAAAGAAAAAGAGAAAAAGAGAGATAAAGGGAGATAAAGAGAGAAAAGGGGAGAAAGAGAGAGAAAGAAAGAAAAAGAGAGAAAGCAAGAAAGAGAGAAAAAGAGAACACGAGAGAAAAGAAAGAAAGAATATATAATTTATTTTTTTTCCCCTGGATGACCTGTAAGCTGTACACAGTGTATACCAATCATTACAAGAAAGGACATTTCCTAAGACACTCTCTATACAGGTATGGGCAGCAGAATACGTTTTCCTGTCCCCATCCTCACACCACAAGGCTGATTTTCTAATGCCGTTATTTTCACCCCGGTCCATATTCACTCCTGGTATCGGATCAGCTCAGGGCAGGTAAATTAATACACATCTCCTATCAATCTAACTGGGTATTTGAAGGCTACCCTGAAAGTCACATAATAAGAGCCAATGTATTGATCATGCTTTATGTAGGTTACTGTAAAAGTTTCAATATACAAAATATATTTTATTCTGTATGATAAGTAGGCATTGCCAGGCACAATGTTTATTTTGTCATGATATCCTCTTTTGTCATGGCTAATGAAAGTGTGTGATTTTTATCTGTCAGAGCCCTGGATGTCATTATCAATGTCTTCCTGTCTATGGTGTGTTATCATGTTGTAACTCTGCTCCACTCAACACAGGAAACACATTTCCTCTCCAGAGGAACAACATGGATACAGGATGGCCACTGAATACCCGAGCCTGCAGATGCTGAGTAATAGAAGACTTTGATCGTCTCAGGCAATAACGACAGGCTGGTCACTGGAATATTTGGAATATATGGCCTTTGGTTTCTAAAATCACTTTAACCACTTCCTGACCGCCCTATAGCAGAAATACTGCTACAGGGTGGCACAGGTGCACAAAATATATATATACATGATTTTGCATTTCCGGGTAGGGGGCGCACACCCTACGCTCGCTGTTATTCGCGGCCGCGGCTACAATCACCTGGCCGGTGATTATTCGCCAGTGCCTGGTGATTACTGAGGATCTCCGACGGGGAGGAGAACTATTTTGTTTGCTAACAATTCTCCTCCCTGTCAGCTTGGGCACACTGTGCACAGCACAGCCATCCAAAGCAGTGTACTTATGGTGAAGCACGCAGACACCGTCCCCTAGTAAAACACTCCCTGCAGACGGTTACCCTTTGATCGCCTCTCATGTTAACCCCTTCCTGCCCAGTGCCCTTAGTACAGTGTCAGTGTTTTTTATTAGCACTGATCACTGTATTGGTGTCACCAATACCAGTGACACCAAGTAATTTCCCCCCGTGTCAGAATGTCCGCCGCAGTCCTGCTATAAGGCACTAATCGCTGCCATTACTAGTAAAAAAAAAAAATCCAGTATATATATTGCCATTTGAAAACGCTATAACTTTCACGTAAACCAATTAATTTACACATATTGGGATTTCTTTTAGCAAAGACATAGAGCAGAAGACATTTTGGCCTAAATTTATGATGAAATTAGATTTTTTAAACTTTTTACTGGACATGTTTAATAGCAAAAAGTAAAAAATATTGCTTCTTTCTCAAAATTGTTGGTCTTTTTTTTATAGCGCAAAAATACCGATCAAATACCACCGAAAGAAAGCTCTATTTGTGGGAAAAAAAGTACGTAAATTTCATTTGGGTGCAGCGTTACATGACCGCACAATTGTCAGTTAAATTAATACAGCTCCATAACTAAAAAAAATGGCCTGGTCAGGAAGGAGGTAAATCCTCAGGAGGGCAAGTGATTAAAGGGTAACTCCACTTTTGTAGAAAAAAATATATCAAATAAAAAAATAATAGAGAGTTTACAATTGCTACACAAGTCGCGTTGTAATTTAATGTGATTACACTGACCTTTCCTGTTCAATCTGCAGCACTGTAGCCTTTTGTAATATCCAATGTGATATGGCAATCTGGAAGTTGGTCTACAGAATCCCTCAAAAATTTCATTTTCTACTTGTGTGATTGGCTCACTCATTTTCCTAGAAGTCTGCATTAAGATAAAAGTCAGATTTTAGGCATCCCCTGCAATAAAAAATTAAAGTTTTGGTAAGACGCCCTAAAAATTGAAGATTATGTAAACCAACATTTCCTGTTCCTGTTGTGTGCCTGCTGTACCATGTACTTGTATGAAAAAGTATCCTGTTCTCTTTGTATTGCTTCCTTTGTGTGAAATCCCTGGTATCCCTGCCAGTCCCTCTTCTTTCCTATCAAAAACTGACCATTCTAGGCAGGGGAGCACAGCGTGGTCAGTTTTCTGGCTGTTCTGGAAACTCAGCTTGCTCTCCTCCAATGATCAGAATTGTTCTGACTCACCTTTGACAGCACAGCCATTCACTGAGAAGTTTAATGTGCTACTATTTCTCCTCCTCCAGCTCTCTGAGCTCCCTATACAGCTGAGAACAGAGGATATGTGATCGCTTATAAAAAAGAGAAAAACTGTATATATACAGTATATACTGTATATATATATATATATATATATATCAGGGGCGGACTGACAACTCATGGGGCCCCCGGGCAATAGGGGGTCATGGGGCCCCTGTGTCCTTGCCCAAACTCAAAAAAGCCTATGAAAAAGGCACCAGGGGCATCTCATGGGGCCCCCTACTGACCCCGGGCCCTCGGGCAGTGCCCGAGTTTCCAAATGGTCAGTCCGCCCCTGATATCCTGATATATATATATATATATATGCAGGCGTACCTCGGATTACGAATGCCTGGGTTCACGTAATGTTCGGTTTACAAATGAAAATCCATTGAAAATAATGCCTCGGTTTATGAATTTTTTTGCAATACAAAGTAAGTCTCCCCAGGATGCATTGCGCCTTGGAGGTTTATAGCGCCAGCCCCGTGCCTTTAAAGTGCACTTTATAAAGAGTTTTGAACAGATTTTTTTTACTTTTTTCTGACCTCCAGAACGGATTAATTAGGTTTCAATGCATTTACAAATTAAATATTAATCATGTCCCTGTACAGTATTTATGCCTTTAAAGTGCACTTTATAAGAGTTTTGAACAGATAAAAGACTTTTTTTAAACTTTTTTATGACCTCCGGAACGGATTAATTGGTTTTCAATGCATTCCTATGGAAAACCGCGTTTCAGTTTACAAATTTTTCGCAATACAAAATGTCCCGGAGAACGCATTAAATTTGTAATCCGAGGTATGTCTGTATATATATATATATGTGTTTTGCCCTTCATTTCTATTTTAAACTGAATGTGTTGTTTTACAAGGTAAGGGTTCACATATATTTTAATCTCTTCTAAAGGGTTGCAGACACTGCCGCTTTCCTCATTAGAACACAAATCAGGATCAGCTGATTATAATGAACCAGGCCCTCTCATTCAGAATCAGTATGAACTCATCCTGGTGAAACAAAAAGCTGTTCCTTCAGAACAACAAAAGGTAGGAATCTGCTACAAAATGTGCTAAAATCCATGCAATGCACATAGATCACCAAGAGGTCTTTTTCTCAACAAAAGTGGAGTTACCCTTTAAGTAACAACATTCATTTTGAATTGATGATTGAATTAGAAATAAGCTCCATGAGCAGGGCCCTCCTGTTCCTTGAAATGTATTGTAATTGCACTGTCTCCCTTTATATTGTAAAGCTCTGCGCAAACTGTTGGCGCTATATAAATCCTGTATAATAATAATAATAATAGAAGTAATACAAATATTTAAATACATGAAAGCACAGCCCAAATCAGTAGATATCAGAAGAGTGGATATTATTACCTGCTACATTAGTGCACTACTTGTCAGGTCAATGATAAAAAAAAAGATCACAGCACATAATTAGAATTGGTAAAATTATTAATAATAAATGTCAATGGCTGCATAACATTAGAAATATTTCTTCTCTGTATTAAACAGCATTGTATTATGTGCTTCAAAATAATCGTAAAATGATTTGCTAACAGAACTCATCTTGCAGAAAGCTGCAATTGGATCGGAGTGTGGATGATGCTTGTGAACTAATGAACACAGCTGACCCATTTATTCTTTATAAATAATTTTCGTAGCTATTCACCCATCAAAACCCAAAAACGAATGCTCTCAGGCTATATTATTTGCAGTTTGAATGTGTAAATGGGTGAAAACACCAATAGATGGCGTTGAGGATCATTCTTATTTCCTATGCTAGTCAGTGCCATCTAAAACTGATTTGTATGCAGTTAGGATGGATGAACTGGTATGCATTTTTTACAAACACACCCCTAACTGTGGATGCATGGCAACACCAAAAAAAAAAGATATGTAGCCAGTAAGGCAATCCTCTGTACGAGATGAATGCCTTAAAACAATGAAAATCAATTCACACAAAAGCTGTATCTTCTGTATCGGCTGAACCATAATATGGCAAGGTTGTGTGATTCAAGTGTTCCTATACCCCGGACCCTGCATTCACTATATCCGGTCTCCCCAGACCCTGCATTCACTATATCCGGTCTCCCCAGACCCTGCATTCACTATATCTGGTCTCCCCGGACCCGGCATTCACTATATCTGGTCTCCCCGGACCCTGCCTTCACTATATCTGGTCTCCCCAGACCCTGCATTCACTATATCTGGTCTCCCCGGACCCTGCATTCACTATATCTGGTCTCCCCGGACCCTGCATTCACTATATCTGGTCTCCCCGGAAACTGCATACACTATTTCTGGTCTCCCCGGACCCTGCATTCACTATATCTGGTCTCCCCGGACCCTGCATTCACCATATCTGGTCTCCCCGGACCCTGCATTCACTATATCTGGTCTCCCCAGACCCTGCATTCACTATGTTTGGTCCCCCCGGACCCTGCATTCACTATATCCGCTATCCCCGGACCCTGAATTCACTATATCTGGTCTCCCAGGACCCTGCATTCACTATATCTGGTCTCCCCAGACTCTGAATTCACTATATCTGGTCTCCCAGGACCCTGCATTCACTATATCTGGTCTCCCCAGACTCTGAATTCACTATATCCGCTATCCCCGGACCCTGCATTCACTATATCTGGTCTCCCAGGACCCTGCATTCACTATATCTGGTCTCCCCAGACCCTGCATTCACTATATCTGGTCTCCCCATACCCTGCATTCACTATATCTGGTCTCCCAGGACCCTGCATTCATTATATCTGGTCTCCCAGGACCCTGCATTCACTATATCTGGTCTCCCCAGACCCTGCATTCACTATATCTGGTCTCCCAGGACCCTGCATTCACTATATCTGGTCTCCCCAGACCCTGCATTCACTATATCTGGTCTACCAGGACCCTGCATTCACTATATCTGGTCTCCCCAGACCCTGCATTCACTATATCTGGTCTCCCCGGACCCTGCATTCACTATATCTGGTCTCCCCTGACCCTGCATTCACTATATCTGGTCTCCCTGGACCCTGCATTCACTATGTCTGGTCTCCCCGGACCCTGCATTCACTATATCTGGTCTCCCCGGACCCTGCATTCACTATATCTGGTCTTCCGGACCCTGCATTTGGTATATCTGGTCTCCCAGGACCCTGCATTCACTTTATCTGGTTTCCCAGGACCCTGCATTCACTATATCTGGTCCCCCCGGGCCCTGCATTCACTATATCTGATCTCCCCGGACCCTACATTCACTATATCTGGTCTCCCTGGACCCTGCATTCACTATATCTGGTCTCCCAGGTTCCTGCATTCACTATATCTGGTCTCCCACAGTACACAGAACATAGAAATGCAATTATTTTAGTAAATATAAACTGCTAAATACCTTTTCTCATCAGTAGTTAGAGCAGTCTTGTGACTTCTATCAGTGTCCAGAAGAGCACTTATTGAAGCTTGTAGGAGGAGTTTTCATTCTTCCCTGATTGTCCTATGAGGCTGCATGACCCCCTGTCCGGACACTGCTGATTGGCCCTGTGCTGATCACATGCACTCTCCCAAGCAAAAAAAAAACTCTCTAGCAATACATACCAAACTGAGCATGTGCAACTTGCCCCCAAGGCTCTGTTCTATCATCTAATGGATCGAGGACAGTAGACGAAGGGGAAGATCAGAGAAGACAGGATAAAACAGCTTTTTTTATACAATGTGGGGGATTAACCCCTTAGGTTCCACAGTGAGTATAACAAGCATGCTTTACTGCCTATACAGACTGATTTTACTGTTGTGGGTTTAGTGACACTTTCATACGAAGCGTTACTGAACTGGATAGCTGCTGTTCAACTTTAAAGCATAACCAAATCACCCAAAAAAATGTACAATATTGCAGCCTCTAGTCCTAGGATAAGGTCCCGACATTAGGTTTTCATTTTCTGACTTATTGCCTATATTATAGAGAATTTCTCACTTCCTGTCCTGGGTGGCTACGTTCACTCTTCCACTGTGTCTATGGAGGAAGCCGTGGCTGGTCCCCAGGCTGGAATATACACATGACCAGGGGCGGACTGACCATTTGGAAACTCGGGCACTGCCCGAGGGCCCGGGGTCAGTAGGAAGCCCCATGAGATGCCCCTGGTATCTTTTTCATAGGCTTTTTTGAGTTTGGGCAAGGACACAGGGGCCCCATGATCCCCTATTGCCCGGGGGCCCCATGAGTTGTAAGCCCGCCTCTGCACATGACCACATTTGCTCATCTCCATTACATGGGGGTTGTGGAGACTAGTAGTTTAAGATGTTTTATACTTTCAGTTTATCTCACAAGAAGTGACAAAGATGCTTCATTTCTCCCAGGATCAACTTGTATAAAATGTTCTTAGCCCGAAAATAGAAAGCAAATGCAGCTACCAAATATATTACACTTTTGTTCCTAGGTTTAGTTATCCTGTTTTTACCCAGGGCCATGATGGGGAGAGGGGCAGAAGGGCAGTTGCCTCAAGCAAAGGACCCTTACTTGGGGGAAGGGGCATTGTGCAGCGAGCACTGCAGATTGCTGGTAGGCAACAAGTGGATTGCAGCCTCTTCCACCAGGTCACGTCTTTCTTTTTGCTCTGGCAGCTATTGCTATCACACCATCCATACTCTACCCCAATTGCCCACAGTTAACCCAAAATTGCACCACCCATGTGCAACTGCCCCCAGCTGCTAGAAAGTAAATGGACAGTCACACTTAGGCAGTGTACCTTCCATGACAACTATAGACAGTCAACGCATGGAGGCAAGAGAACAGGCACGCCAGAGAACGTAAGGCAGTAAGCCCATCAACGTCATATGTTAGCAACGAAGGGGGTGGGCTCAGTTCTATATCTTTGCCCTGGGTGCAATACAGATAGGCTCAGAGAAAAAAAAAGTGTAGCACCCTCCTAGTTAGGCTGCTAGATAAATTTAGTTTATGGCTTCTACTGTAATCAGGGGAGCAGTGATTGCGTATTTGGTCTGATCTGTTCAGAGCTCCACAGGCTGGAGGTTTGATTGCTTCCTTTTGCCTCTAGAAGAAGTTTCTGGATCTTATGGAGGGGGAATTCAAAAGACAAGCCTGAATATTGAGCAGGGCCTAGCCATTTCCTGGGGAGGTGTGCCCAGGTGGTTGTTGTGATGCTCTTAAATAGTCTGAAGCCCTGGAGAGATGGTCTTTTTCCCTTTTTCCCCCTGAGGGAATGGACCTGTGAGCTGAAAGGGGGGGGGGTGCCCCTGGAGTGCTTTGGACTGGATGCTGAACTACTCCACAATAGGCTGCAGCTATGGACTGATCCTGTTCCAGGATACTGTGAGTAAAGCCTCATTTTGGTCTTGTACCTGCTTCATGGTCCTCAGCAGTAAGAATATAGACTGTTCCAGGCTAACTTTACGTGGGATACTTCAGGGTCCTCAGCTGTGAAGATAAAGAATGTTCCAGTCTACATTTGCCTATGCTAAAACCTCCATCATGGTCCCCAGCCGTGAGGATAAAGACTGTTACAGTCTATCTTTACCTGTGCTAAAAACTACTTCATGGTAGTCAGCCGTGAACATATATACTGTTCTTGTCTAATTTTACTTGTGCTAAAACCTACTTTGTGGTTCCCAGCTGCGAGGATATAGACTGTTCCAGTCTACCTTTACCTGTGCTAAAACCTACTTCATTGTTCCCAGCTGCAAGAATATAGACTGTTCCAGTCTACTTTTACCTGTGCTAAAATCTTCTTCATGGTCCTCAGCTGTGAGGATATAAACTGTTCCAGTCTACCTTTACCTGTTCTAAAACCTACTTCATGGTTCCCAGCCATGAGGTTATTGACTGTTCCATTCTACCTTCACCTGTACTAAAACCTACATCATGGTCCCCAGCCATGTGGATATAGACTGTTCCAGTCTACCTTTACCTGTGCTAAAACCTACATCATGGTCCCCAGTCATGAGAATATTGACTGTTCCAGTCTACTTTTACCTGTGCTAAAATCTTCTTCATGGTCCTCAGCTGTGAGGATATAAACTGTTCCAGTCTACCTTTACCTGTTCTAAAACCTACTTCATGGTTCCCAGCCATGAGGATATTGACTGTTCCAGTCTACCTTCACCTGTACTAAAACCTACATCATGGTCCCCAGCCATGAGGATATGGACTGTTCCATTCTACCTTCACCTGTACTAAACCTACATCATGGTCCTCAGCCATGAGGATATTGACTGTTCCATTCTACCTTCACCTATGCTAAAACCTACATTATGGTCCCCTGCCATGAGGATATAGACTGTTCCAGTCTACCTTCACCTGTGCTAAAACCTAGATCATGGTCCCCAGCCATGAGGATATTGACTGTTCCAGTCTACCTTCACCTGTACTAAAACCTACATCATGGTCCCCAGCCATGAGGATATGGACTGTTCCATTCTACCTTCACCTGTACTAAAACCTACATCATGGTCCTCAGCCATGAGGATATTGACTGTTCCATTCTACCTTCACCTATGCTAAAACCTACATCATGGTCCCCAGCCATGAGGATATGGACTGTTCCATTCTACCTTCACCTGTACTAAAACCTACATCATGGTCCTCAGCCATGAGGATATTGACTGTTCCAGTCTACCTTCACCTGTGCTAAAACCTACTTCATGGGCCCCAGCCATGAGGATATTGACTGTTCCATTCTACCTTCACCTGTGCTAAAACCTAGATCATGGTCCCCAGCCATGAGGATATAGACTGTTCCAGTCTACCTTTACCTGTTCTAAAACCTACTTCATGGTTCCCAGCCATGAGGATATTGACTGTTCCAGTCTACCTTTACCTGTTCTAAAACTTACTTCATGGTTCCCAGCCATGAGGATATTGACTGTTCCAGCCTACCTGTTGCTTGTGCTGCTGAAGTATCTTCTGCTAAGTATACCTAATGTTTTGGAGTATCTCATACCACATTGTCCTCCCCTGTTTCAAGTTCAATCAGCAAATATACTTCAAAAAGACAACACCTAGACTTTTTAATGAGCCAGAGTGAATGGACTGTTGCTATGTGCCTGGCTGCCTCTGCACTGTTTTGGGAATGAACCTGTTAATCCACTGCGGTTGTTAGGGGGTAGTGCTAAAAATGAAAAAAAAAAAAACAGTGACGGGCATACATGACAAAGAGAGACAGGGAACCAAAGACTTTAAGGTTTTGAATCATACAATACTTATCTTACTGGTTAGGGTAAAAGACCAAGGAGGACGTCAGCGATGGTCTGAGGGGAAAGAATGTAGAAGGCTTAGCTGGGGTTCAATGGACATAAAGTGAACTTCCTATCCAGCCACCGAGGTTCTTCTTTGGATCACATTCCTAGAAGTCACAGCAATCAGTCTGGTTGGTGTCTCTGCTCCTTAAGCTGCACAGGCAGCGGACCAGGGAGTTGTGCCCATAGCAAAAATGATTGCTTCTGTTGCATTTGGCTGGCAGTACTGGTGCCAAACCTACCTATTCAAGTGAATGCAGAAACGAGCGTTGGTGTGACTTTTTAATGGTTAAAACCATTGAAGAAAGTTGTGAGAAACCATCATTTTATAAACAAAATCAATAGTCAATAGCAAACATTTCCCATACCACATACAAGAGCAATGTGGTCACCCAAAGGTAACTTTTACATTTTACATATCACAGAAAAATACTACTATTATTACTACTACTACTAAAAATAATAATAATTATAATTATTATTATTCATTTATTAACAATAATAATAATAATAAAACATACATCCTACTACTTCTAATAGTAACAATAATAATAATAATTATTATTATTATCATTATTATTATACAAAAACAAAAAGATATAACATCTCACATCCCACTCCAGACTCTATACATGATTTCATGGAAACTCAACCTTTAAGATCCAAGAATACTGTCATACCTACAATTTATATTTTACATTTGCTTCAATAAAACCTCATTTCAGCGTTTGGAGTTTGAAATAAAGCTGAAGTAGCATGGCTGAATATTAATCTGATCATTATTTTTAATTCTTTCGTTTTTAACAATCATCTTTGAGCCGGTAACTAGCAATGCGACAATAGGCAGATTTAAACTGTTTTGTAAAGCGATGCACATGCACTGCTTTGTAAAATAAAATATGACGTCTATTGTGTTTATTTGCTGAATTAGCTGTCAGGCTCTTGACAGCCGCAATGACCCTATGCTAATCTGTTATACACCACCAGGAAAAACTTAAGCTCGCTGCTACAGCTGATTCCTGTATACATAATATTACAGCCTGCAGTCATTTAAATGTAAAGAATCAAGGGCTAGAAATCTGAGACGGTGAGACAGTGCTGATGGTAGCAGTTTGTTTGAAATTATTATGCAATTTAGCGGCTTTAAGGACAACTTTGGATAGCAGTGGTCAAACTCAGTTACTAACTATGAATCTCGGGGAACCAGAGACATTTATTTTTGGGTGAAAAAGATTTTGGAAAAAAGTAGAAGGCCATTTGATAATTTACATGTTTGCAAAAAAACTGATCCTTCTTATATAACTGCTATATTTAGCTATCTTTGGTAAGCTGTACTCATCCATTGGTAATGCTGCTGGTTTTGGTTTAAACTAAAAGAGACACTATGCTCAAGGTCTAACATGACCTCCTCCACCCTTGCCAGACACAGATTGGCAATGTGACTGATTTACTGAGGGAGTAGAACAGACCTGTTCACAGTGAACCATCTAAATGGCTTTCTGGTCTCAGTGAACCCCTGCTAAATATGACTGTATCTACAACTCATGATACATTAGTGTGATGGTTAGTGGGAAGAGTGCTCCTCACACTTGTGGTCATTGGGAAAAATGTCCCTCTTACAGATAACTAAAAAGATAATTGGTGTCCATGGGAACTTATTTGAGAAGTAAAAATTGGTCATAGCAATCTTTGGATGAACCCTGGTTGAGAAACCCTGGAGTAGAGTACTATCTTAGTGAACCTGTTACCCTTCATATACCCAACTGTATACAGGAGAATATAAAGCAATCATTTCCAAATGTGCCCTTTTTTAACAAATGTCACCATAAAGTTTCTCATTCACTCACTCATTATTTCTCTCTTGGACTGTTCCTGGTTCCTCCTCGTTGGTCTACCTCTACACAGGGTATCCCCCCTTCAGTCTATAAAAAATACTGCTGCCAGACTCATCCACCTTACCAACTGTTCAGTGTCCACCATCCATCACTGCCAATCACTCCACTGGCTCACCCAAAACATACAAGTTAAAATACCAACCACAACATAGAAGGTCATCCATAACTCTGGCTCAAGCTACATCACCAATCTCATCTCAAAATATCACCCAAACCATCCTCTATGCTCTTTCCTAGACCTCTTATTCTAGTCTCCTCATCACCTCCTCCCATGCTCACCCCCAGGACTTCTTCAGAGCCTCTGCCTTCCTCTGGAACTCCTTACCTCAATCCATCAGAGAGTCTGTACCAGAAAGATAAAATCCCCCCCGAGCAAAGCTCACCTTCCTCTCCCCAGCCATTCACTAGCTTTAAAAAGGCAAAAAGTAACCTTTTAAAGTAGTTTTTTACTTTCCTTACCCTTCCATCCTTCACCCCTGCTGGTACTGTGAGTGATGAATGGTGATCCTGCAGTGTGTGCTTGACTGACTGGTTGCCTCTTTATGAAATTATCGTGCCACTCAGTCTCTTGGAGATCAAAGTGGACCTTTCCCATCCTTTTGCTAAAATTCATATCACCATGCATCTTTGTAGGCTGGAGGCAATCATCTAACACTGTTATTTATTTATTTTTTTTCATTTACTTGCCTTTCTTATATCTTCTTCCTTGTTTCCCAAAATGATGCCTAGTTCCAGCCACATTGATGCCCCTGGAAAGGCAACATCGTCCATGTCTTCAGAGAGGTTTTTTCCTTATCTATGAGATCTCACAAGATCTGGCCATACTGTAGCACTGGACATGTGCAAGGTGCCATGTACCAAATTACATTTAAATGTCTATAAAAAAAGACTTTTCTGAAGATCTTACAAAAAAGGGAAAGCTTTTATAATTTGATTGTAATGTACAATGGAGGCAGGAGATGATGTGCATGACGTAATGTGCTCCACCTTGCTCATACACATAGGTAAATATACTTATTAAAGTTTTAGGTCTTATTCATGTCTCTTTCGATAAAAAGGGGGGGGGCAGGTCTTCATTAAGAGGACCCCACCACTGGAGCCAATAGTAAGCTTTTGGCTTTGTTTTTTTTAAGTAAAATGGAGATTGGGCAGGTGTAACGCAAAGGGGATATGTGTGTGTGTGTGTGTGTGTGTGTGTGTGTGGGGGGGGGGGGGGGTAGTGCTAAGAGTTTAACGTGATATTAAAGGCATTTTAAAAAAAATAATAAACACATCATACTTACCTGCTCTGTGCAATGGTTTTGCAAAGAGCAGCCCCACTCACCCTCTTCTCGCCCCCCCCACCGGTGCTCTTGGCTCCTCCCTCCTGACAAATGGCCATAGAGTAAGCAGCTTGCTAAGGGGGTACCCAAGCAGGCTTGCTCTAGAGTCACTCACAAACAGAGCGTGACCTGGCCCTGCTCCCACTCTCTCCTCATTGGCTCACTGGCTGCTATTTGACAGTAGCGGGAGCCAGTGGCTGTTGTCTCAGCCAATGAGGAGGGAGAGTCCCAGAAGAGCCGGTGCTCTCGTGCACATCGTTGGATCCTGATGGGGCTCAAGTAAGTATTAGATGGGGCTGGGGCGGCTGCACACAGAAAGTTTTTTTTACCTTCATGCATAGAATACATGAAGGTAAAAACCCTTCAGACTTTACAACCACCTTTAACAATGAGTTGCAAGAGCACTAGATAATGTTCATGTTCTGTATTTGTTATGTTCAATGCTGTTTGAGGCTTCTATACCTTTTGTGTTACTATGTGCTAGAGCCTCTTTTTAGCTTAGTCCTAAAATGGAAACTTTTTACCCTAAAACATAACTGAAACCCAACCCAACAAAAATGTAATATATTGCAGCTTACCAGTACTAGCTTTTCTGTATACCATTAATCCCATCATTCCTCATGTAAAAGAGAAGAATGAAGACAGATGTGCTTGAAGTCCAACTTTGGTGGAAAAAGGGCTCCCCCATGGATATAGTACAGTGGAGGGAACATTGCCACCCAATGACAGACAGGGTGTTATTCACAGGATCACAGTTCAAAAATAATTGAAAGACAACTGAAAAAAAGAAGACTAATGCAGCCACTGCATCTATCCTTGGTAAACTGCAATATACATTATACTGCCAAAAGTATCAGGCCGCCTGCCTTTACAAGCACATGAACTTTAATGGTATCCCAGTCTTAGTCCGTAGGGTTCAATATTGAGTTGGCCCACCCTTTGCAGCTATAACAGCTTCAACTCTTCTGGGAAGGCTGTCCACAAGGTTTAGGAGGGTGTCTATGGGAAGGTTTGACTATACTTCCTGAAGCGCATTTGTGAGGTCAGGCACTGATGTCGGATGAGAAGGCTTGGCTCGCAGCCTCCATTCATCTCAAAGGTGTTCTATCTGGTTGAGGTCAGGACTCTGTGCAGGCCAGTCAAGTTCATCCACCCCAAACTGGCTCCTCCATGTCTTTATGGACCTTGCTTTGTGCACTGGTGCGCAGTCATGTTGAAACAGGAAGGGGCCATCCCTAAACTGTTCCCACAAAGTTGGAAGCATGAAATTGGACAAAATGTCTCGGTATGCTGACGCCTTAACAGTTCCCTTAACTGGAACTAAGGCACTAAGTCCAACCCCTGAAAAATAACTCCACACCATAATCCCCCCCTTCACCAAGCTTTACACTTGGCACAATGCAGTCAGGGAAGTACCGTTCTCCTGGCAATCGCCAAACCCAGACACGTCCATCAGATTATCAGACAGAAAAGCATGATTTGTCACTCCAGAGAACAAGTCTCCACTGCTCTAGAGTCCAGTGGCGGCGTGCTTTACACTACTGCATCCGACGCTTTGCATTGCACTTGGTGATGTAAGGCTCGGATGCAGCTGCTCGGCCATGGAAACTTATTCCATGAAGCTCTCTACGCACTATTGTTGTGCTAATCTGAAGGTCACATGAAGTTTAGAGGTCTTTAGCTATTGACTCTGCAGACAGTTGCCGACTTCTGTGCACTGTGCGCTTCAGCATGTGCTGACCCCGCTCTGTCAATTTATGTGGCTGCTGTTCCCAGTTACTTCCACTTTGTTATAATCCCACTAACAGTTGATATGGAATATTTAGTAGCCAGGAAATGTCACGGATGGACTTATTGCACAGGTGGCAACCTATCACGGGACCACGCTTGAATTCACTGAGCTCCTGAGAGCGACCCATTCTTTCACAAATGTTTGTAGAAGCAGTCTGCATGCCCAGGTGATGATTGTATACACATGTGGCAATGGAGGGGATTGGAACACCTGAATCACATGATTTGTAGGGCGGGCCCAATATTTTTGGCAATATAGTGTGTTTGTTGTTGGGTTGATATTTTAAGGCTAAAAATAACATCATCCTTTTTTCTGCAGTAGGGGCCATCAGTTAATTCATTTTGGGGCAGTAAGAAGCCAAAAGCCCTTTATGCTCTGAAGCAACACCTTTTCTGAATCATTTAGGGTGGTGTACATATGCTTTCATTGTTTCCATGTTTTAATTGCATTTATTTACAGCAATTTGAATAAGGCCTTATTCACATGCATATGCCCGTGTGAGGGCCATGTTTGCCTGCATGGGAATGCACAGGTGTTGCATACACCCCTGCACAGGCAGTCCCACTGTCCCCAATTGGGATGCAGCGGCTGCATGGACACAACTACTGCTCCCAATTTAACGGCCACGTGGGTGTGGGTGCATGTACGTGTGTGTGCGACCCCGAATGCAGACCATGTGCATTCAGTGCCATGCACCTGCACAGCTGTTAGCTTGAGATTAACTGCTGTGTTCTTGCAGCTGCTCAATCCAATGGCCATGAATGGGACTGCCTGCGTAGGGGTGCATGAATCAAATGTGTATCCCGATGCGGGCAAACACAGCCCTCACACAGGCATATGCTTAAGTTCACTCATGTAAATGAGGCCTAAAGGTTCAGTAGGACATTTGTTCAAGACCTATATTATACCTATAGTAAAAAAAGACAAAAACATAACACTGTGGAGTATATTTATAAAAAAAAAATAACATAGCTGTTCATCAGCCTTCTAAACTGCTTGTAAATTATTTCTGTGGGAATGAGGCAAAATCAAATGGCCCCAGGCTATATTCTGTGCAATTAGAATGTGTAAACGTGGAAAATACCTCATCATGGTCATAGATGGTGTTGAGGAGCTTACCTATCTCTTATGATTGTCATCACCATCTAGTGTCCATAATGCTGTATTTTCTGTATTCACACATCTGAATTGCAGAGAATATATAGTTAGGTCCATAAATATTGGGACATCGACACAATTCTAACATTTTTGGCTCTATACACCATCACAATGGATTTGAAATGAAATGAACAAGATGTGCTTTAACTGCAGACTGTCAACTTTAATTTGAGGGTATTTACATCCAAATCAGGTAAACGGTGTAGGAATTACAACAGTTTGCATATGTGCCTCCCACTTGTTAAGGGACCAAAAGTAATGGGACAGAATAATAATCATAAATCCAACTTTCACTTTTTAATACTTGGTTTCAAATCCTTTGCAGTCAATTACAGCCTGAAGTCTGAAACACATCACCAGACGCTGGGTTTCATCCCTGGAGATGCTCTGCCAGGCCTCTACTGCAACTGTCTTCAGTTCCTGCTTGTTCTTGGGACATTTTCCCTTCAGTTTTGTCTTCAGCAAGTGAAATGCATGCTCAATAGGATTCAGGTCAGGTGATTGACTTGGCCATTGCATAACATTCCACTTCTTTCCCTAAAAAACTCTTTGGTTGCTTTTGCAGTATGCTTTGGGTCATTGTCCATCTGCACTGTGAAGCAGCGTCCAATGAGTTGTGAAGCATTTGGCTGAATATGAGCAGATAATATTCCCGAAACACTTCAGAATTCATCCGGCTGCTTCTGTCAGCAGTCACATCATCAATAAATACAAGAGAACCAGTTCCATTGTCAGCCATACATGCCCACGCCATGACACTACCACCACCATGCTTCACTGATGAGGTGGTATGCTTAGGATCATGAGCAGTTCCTTTCCTTCTCCATAATCTTCTCTTCCCATCACTCTGGTACAAGTTGATGTTGGTCTCATCTGTCCATAGGATGTTGTTCCAAAACCGTGAAGGCTTTTTTAGATGTCATTTGGCAAACTCTAATCTGGCCTTCCTGTTTTTGAGGCTCACCAATGGTTTCCATCTTGTGGTGAACCCTCTGTATTCACTTTGGTGAAGTCTTCTCTTGATTGTTGACTTTGACACACATACACCTACCTCCTGGAGAGTGTTCTTGATCTGGCCAACTGTTGTGAAGGGTTTTTTCTTCACTAGGGAAAGAATTCTTCGGTCATCCACCACAGTTGTTTTCCGTGGTCTTCCGGGTCTTTTGGTGTTGCTGAGCTCACCAGTGCGTTCCTTCTTTTTAAGAATGCTCCAATCAGTTGTTTTGGCCACGCCTAATGTTTTTGCTATCTCTCTGATGGGTTTGTTTTGTTTTTTCAGCCTAATGATGGCTTGCTTCACTGATAGTGACAGCTCTTTGGATCTCATCTTTAGAGTTGACAGCAACAGATTCCAAATGCAAATAGCACACTTGAAATGAACTCTGGTCCTTTTATTTGCTCATTGTAATTGGGATAATGAGGGAATAACACACACCTGGCCATGGAACAGCTGAGAAGCCAATTGTCCCATTACTTTTGGTCCCTTAACAAGTGGGAGGCACATATGCAAACTGTTGTAATTCCTACACCGTTCACCTAATTTGGATGTAAATACCCTCAAATTAAAGCTGAAAGTCTGCAGTTTAAGCACATCTTGTTCGTTTCATTTCAAATCCATTGTGGTGGTGTATAGAGCCAAAAATGTTAGAATTGTGTCGATGTTCCAATATTTATGGACCTGACTGTAGCCAGTGACCCTCCAATTAGACTCATTTGCACAGAACAAATTTAACTTAAGTTTTAAGCAGCTACACAATTCTTTTTATAAATACACCCACGGCCTCTTTTCAGCAAGAACATAGGGGAATGCAGTTCTGGCACCTCCAGGAATGAATGTATGTAATGGCAAGGGGTGCCGAGGTTTGTTGAAGGGCTTGTTGAAGATGCTTGCTGCTGGAGAATCTATTGTTGCTCGAGGGGATCTGTTTTTTGTGGGGGTCTATTGTTGCTGGAGAGGTCTATTGTTGCTAGAGGGGAATCTATTATTGGCGGGGGTTAGTTGTTACTGGAAAGGATCTACAGTTGAGGGAAAGGCCTATTGATGTTGGCTGCTGAGAGATCTGTTGTTGCTGTTGGGGGTCTATTGTTACTGTTGTGGTAGTTTGTTGCTGGGAGTGTCCATTGTTGCTGGGAGGGTCTATTGTTGTGGGAGGATCTATTGTTATTGGTGGGGACATCTATTGTTGCTGGCTGTTTTTACTGTTTTTTTTTGTTATAGTTAACAAATGACATGCACATTACTTAGCACCACAAAATGATTCTTGCTTCTATATTCTCTAAAAGGGGCAGTGTGGATAGGTGGTAGAACAAAGGGGTGGTGCTCAAAAGTGGTTAGGGGCAGAGAGAAAGGGTGACTAAGAAGTTTCTGTACTTATTCCCTGAGAAAAAAAGCCCTGAATACATCCCTTTGTATCTCAGCACTTAAAAGTCCCCGGAAGACAAGCCATAGTCTCCCCCTTTGGAGTGAAATTTTTCTCATTAACATTACCCTTCAGCAGGGGCGGACTGACTATTTGGAAACTTGGGCACTGCTCGAGGGGGCGGGGTCAGTAGGGGGCCCCATAAGATGTCCCTGGTAACTTTTTCATAGGCTTTTTGGAGTTTGGACAAGGACACAGGGACCCCATGATCCCCTATTGCCCGGGGGCCCCATGAGTTGTCAGTCCACCCCTGCCCTTCGGTGACTTTTGTTGAGCACCCAATCTAGACCCCCAAGAACAATGACACCATATATCCACCTAGAGTTTAATAAGCCCCATATAGTACAGCAGTGGAATTCTGTACAGAGAAACAGGCTGTGCATGTAAGCATTTAGCATTTTTGTGCATGATCACTCACATATTGATGGTATTAAAAAGACCAACCGACCAACCAGAATTATAAACAGCAGGCTTAGTACATTGCATTGGATCAGACACATCATTTCTTTTCAATTGTCCGGGCAATAATTGTATATACTATTTTTTTTAAAACTTATGTATCTTTATTATTTTCTGCTGCAAATCATTACTGGTGACCATAACTCAGACTCTATCTGCTGTTTTATTGCATCACAAATGACATCGCCAATTCATTTCCATTAGCTCTTCCAAGATTATAGAAGGTGATTTGTGATGCAATGATAAGACAGACTTAGCCTGAGTTATGGTTCTCAATTATGGATGGCAGGGTTTGTTAATTATGGACCAGTAACTCTCATCTCTACGTCACTGCTTACAATAACTCTAGTCATTTCTCTTTTAGATTGCCTAATGTAGCATTCTTCATTCTACTGGAATGGCAAATATACAAGTAATATTGAGTGACATGACAGAAAATATATTTTCTGGTTAGTTATGTCTTGTGAAGATTTTTTCCTCTCCATTTTATCACATGGTGAATGATGGGGTGTCAATATGACCGAGCAGTTCAGAATTTATTTCTAATTTTTGGTCAAATTCAACTGCAAAGTTATTATTTTACGGAACGTCACACAATATTCTGTAGGTAAAGCTTTAACACCTTAGCCTGCACAGTTGAGAAAAACATTTTTAATTAAACTCCAGAATGTCTAAATCAGGATTAAACAGAAACTATAATATGTTACAGTTTACACAGTTACATACAGATAATTACATACTTAGGTTGAAAAAAATATACAAGGCCATCCAGTTCAAGCAACCGAAAAAAAAAATAGAAAACCTCCTTATACACAATCATATACCCACAGTTGATTAAGAAGAAGACAAAAAAACCCCTCAAATAAAGCATGGTCCAATTTTGATTGGGAAAATTCCTTCCTGATCCCCCAAAACCCTATATGTGGTGGCTGCATTACGTTTTTTTAAGTGTTTTTCCTTTATTTTCACTTGGTGATCCTCACAGTAAGTCTGTTATTTTTTTAACTTCCTTTAGTGGGCCAAGCTGTCCCCTTAAGGGGAACTCTGGATAACCCTGATGTCCCAAGAGTGAGTCCCAGGACCACAAGAGGGAGTCTACTGGATTCCTGCCTTACCCTGTGATGACCATCTGATGACATCAGGATATAACATACAAATGCTCATTAACTTGTGCGTTCTGGTGAGTGCGCATTCCTTATGCACCTTTATGCACATCATTGATCTGCAGGAAGTCATAGGAATATCTGAGCACTTCAAGTCACTTTATGAACTGTTTTTATGTCAGTGTGACATTAGATTTGTAATATTCATATTATTATTATATTGATTTTATTATATTATATCATTTAGCGCTGCACGTTTATTTTATACAATCCACAGCGGATCACTTTTTAAGGTGTCGGCAAGAGCTGCCACCAGTGGAAGCATCCTAGTTGCCTTACTCAACATTTTTAATAGGTAGCAACCCTTGAAATAACTTTCTGGGCTCATGGAACCCTTGATAATAATTACTAGATCTACAGCTCACAGTACATTAGTGTGATGGTCAGTGGGGAGAATGTTCCTTACATTTGTGTTCATTGATAAAAATTACCCCCTTACAGATAGCTAACAAAGTGATTGTTGTCAGTAGGAATCTATCTGTGAGGCAGGAATTGCTCATTGCTCAAGGAGCTCCTAGCAATTGCTGGAGGAATCCTGGTTGAAAAAGACTGCATTAATGAAACATTGTGGTAGTGCAAAAAATATATCACTGTGGAGGTTCTAATTTGTCCAGGTCATAGTGTATTTAATAGTAGTAAGTCACATTCAGCTGGACTTGTTCTGTAATGGTGAAAACGTTTAGTAGCTTATACCAGCCCCTTCTTCAGTTCCAATAAGTGAAGTGGACAGGGGTCAGTCGCCGACACCATGTTTCTTTTCTTAGCGTTTCTTTAATAAGTGATGTAGCAGTTTCAACACCACTTCTATCACTTTCCCATCATGTCTTCTCTGCTCTTTCACAGGTAAATGACTGCTTGCCATGTCCATGTGTACAATCTCCTTGCCATGTATGTTTGACACTGCAACAGTCTACAACCATCTTAGCTCCTACCTCACTGAAAACAACCTTCTTGACCCCTTACAGTCTGGCTTTTGCTCACAGCACTCCTCAGAAACTGCCCTACTAAAACACATTAACAAATGACTAAATGACTAAAACCAATGGCCGCTACTCCATGCTCTTATTACTAGACATCTTTGCGGCCTTTCATACTGTTGACCACTCACTCCTTCTCAATAAACTCCACTCTTCGGTCTATCATGACTGCTGTTGCCAGACTCATCTACCTTACCAAGTGCTCAGTGTCTGCAATCCCTCTCTACCAATCCCTCCACTGGCTTCTGACTGCCCAGTGAATTAAATTCAAAATAATAACAACAACAAACAAAGCCATTCATAAATCTGCCCCAAGCTTAACCACCAACCTTGTCTCCAAATATCACCCAAACCATCCTCTCCACTCCTCCCAAGACCTCCTGATCTCAAGCTCCCTTGTCTCCTCCTCCCATGCTTGTCTCCAGGACTTCTCCAGAGCCTATCCCATCCTCTGGAACTTTCTACCTCAGTTTGTCTGGCTATCTCCTACTCTGGCTGCCTTTTGGTGATCCCTGAAAAGTCATCTCTTTGGGGAAGGCTATCATAACTCCAGATAACTGAACTTTTATCACTTTAGCTCATCTCCCACAGTTATAACCTCTTGTACCACTTGTCCCACCCTAGTAGATTGTAAGCTCTTATGAGCAGGGCCCTCTTAACCCTCTTTTATTTACTTAACTGTACTGCCTCCCTTTAGATTTTAAAGCGTTGTGAAACTGTTGGTTTTTTAAATCCTGAATAATAATAATAGTTAATAGTAAAGTACTGGGGTCTTTTCCTGACAACCATTAGAATTGAGAAGAAGTATCTCTGAGAAGCTATAAAATGTCTTCAACATTACAGAACAAGTCCAGTTGAATGTGACCAACTACTACTAGATATGTCACTGTGATAATTAATGAGATTCTACAGTCACATGGTTTTGGGGTAAGGCTAGCTTTGGGGTACATGTTTGTCCCAAGTCGTGTAGGTCTGAGGTGTGCCTACAATGTTAGGCACCCCTCAGACCTTCACCACTCTGGTGGGTAGAGGACTGAAGATTTCAACAAAGAGAGCAGCCACCAGTATGAAGGATGCTTCTCAATCAATGTACGTACTGACCCTTGTGCTGATTTTAAAAAAATAATTAAGTACAGTAAATAGTAAATAAGTTACAGTAGGCTGTAAGGAAGCCTTCATAGCAGCGTTACACATCTAATCGTTTTTTACCTGGAATCTGTTATATTTTAAAGAATTATGATGCCTCAATCATTGAGAAGGGAAAAGGGGTATGATCACATGATTGTCCTAAATCTGTTATGATAGATTTTATTATTTTACTATGGTAAGTGCACAAAGCAGTCACATTAAGTCACACCGTATTTTCCGGCGTATAAGACGACTTTTTACCCCTTGAAAATCTTCTCAAAAGTCGGGGGTCGTCTTATACACCGGTATACAGCATACTGACACTTTTTAGGGGGGCGGCGCGGTGCCGCCACCGCCCCCCCCCCTTCCAATGGAAGGGACACTAAGTACAGGGGTGGGCAGGGGCTGCTGTCTCTTACCTGGCTCCGGTCCCACCACTATCCGGTCCAGGAAGCGCAGCTGCTCCTTCAGTTCGGCCACTGGATGTTCGCATGGCTGCTCGGCTCCGCCTCCTCACCGGTGATTGGCCGCCAGAACTGTAGCTCAGGAAAGGCACACAGGCGGCCAATCACCGACGAGGGGGCAAAGCCGAGCCACCCCGCGAAAATCGAGTGAAGGAGCGGCCGGTAAGTGTGCCGTGTAGAGGTGCTACTGCAACCACATATGCTGGCTGCAGCAGCACCATACTAGAACAGAGGTCAGCAAGTGTAATTGGTGTCAGTGGAAGGAATAGTGCCCCATCATTGGTGTCACTGATACCAATGATGGAGCACTATTTCTCCCACTGACACCAACGATGGGGCACTATTCCTCCCCCCCACTGACACCAACGATGGGGTACTATTCCTCCCCCCCCACTGACACCAATGATGGGGCACTATTCCACCCCCCACTGACACCAATGATGGGACACTATTCCTCCCACTGACACCAATGTTGGGACACTATTCCTCCCACTGACACCAATGATGGGGCACGATTCCTCCCACTGACACCAATGATGGGGTACGATTCCTCCCACTGACACCAATGATGGTGCACTATTCCCCCCACTGATACTAATGATGGGGCACTATTCCTGCCACTGATACCAATGATGGGGCACGATTCCTCTCACTGACACCAAAGATGGGGCACTATTCCTCCCACTGATACTAATTAGAGATGAGCAAATCGAACCAGGCGAAGTGGAATTCGTTTCGAATTTCAGGAAAAATTCGATTCATGGCGAATCCGAATATTAGCATACTTCGGGTGCGCGATTCGGATTTTTCCCGATCAGCCGGCAAAAGTGTCCCTGCAGAGAGCTCCACTATTTCTGACAGTTCTCTGACAGTTCCTTCACATGTACAGCGGTTGAAACATTGTATCTATTTGTTTCCATTTAGGATACAGATGTTTTTATTCAGAAATAGATACAATGTTTCAACCGCTGTAAATGTGAAGGAACTGTCAGAAATAGCGGAGCTCTCTGCAGATACACTTTTTGCTGTACTGGAATACTTCTTCTTTTCATTCTTCTCATTCTTCTTTTCATTCTTCTTTTCATTCTTCTTCTCATTCTTCTTTTCATTCTTCTTCTTCTTTTCATTCTTCTTTTCATTCTTCTCATTCTTCTTTTCTTCTTCATGAAAAGAAGAATGAGAAGAAGAATGAAAAGAAGAATGAAAAGAAGAAGAAGAAGAATGAAAAGAAGAATGAGAAGAAGAATGAAAAGAAGAATGAGAAGAAGAATGAGAAGAATGAAAAGAAGAATGAGAAGAATGAAAAGAAGAATGAAAAGAAGAAGAAGAAGAATGAAAAGAAGAAGAAGAAGAATGAAAAGAAGAATGAAAAGAAGAAGAAGAATGAAAAGAAGAATGAAAAGAAGAAGAAGAATGAAAAGAAGAATGAGAAGAAGAATGAAAAGAAGAATGAGAAGAAGAATGAAAAGAAGAAGAAGAAGAATCTTTTCATTCTTCTCATTCTTCTTTTCATTCTTCTTTTCATTCTTCTTCTTCTTCTTTTCATTCTTCTTCTTCTTTTCATTCTTCTTCTTCTTCTTTTCATTCTTCTTCTTCTTTTCATTCTTCTTTTCATTGTTCTTCTTCTTCTTTTTCATTCTTCTCATTCTTCTTTTCATTCTTCTGCTTCTTCTTTTCATTCTTCTTCTTCTTCTTTTCATTCTTCTGCTTCTTTTCATTCTTCTTTTCATTCTTCTTCTTCTTCTTTTCATTCTGCTTCTTCTTCTTTTCATTCTTCTTTTCATTCTTCTTCTTTTCATTCTTCTTCTTCTTTTCATTCTTCTCCTTCTTCTTTTCATTCTTCTTTTCATTCTTCTTCTCATTCTTCTTTTCATTCTTCTTCTTTTCATTCTTCTCATTCTTCTTTTCTTCTTCATGAAAAGAAGAATGAAAAGAAGAAGAAGAATGAAAAGAAGAATGAGAAGAAGAATGAAAAGAAGAATGAGAAGAATGAAAAGAAGAATGAAAAGAAGAAGAAGAATGAAAAGAAGAATGAGAAGAAGAATGAAAAGAAGAATGAGAAGAAGAATGAGAAGAATGAAAAGAAGAATGAGAAGAATGAAAAGAAGAAGAAGAAGAATGAAAAGAAGAAGAAGAATGAAAAGAAGAATGAAAAGAAGAAGAAGAAAAATCTTTTCATTCTTCTCATTCTTCTTTTCATTCTTCTTTTCATTCTTCCTCTTCTTCTTTTCATTCTTCTTCTTCTTTTCATTCTTCTTTTCATTCTTCTTCTTCTTCTTTTCATTCTTCTTCTTCTTTTCATTCTTCTTTTCATTCTTCTTCTTCTTCTTTTCATTCTTCTTCTTCTTCTTTTCATTCTTCTTTTCATTCTTCTTCTTCTTTTCATTCTTCTTCTTCTTCTTTTCATTCTTCTTTTTCATTCTTCTCATTCTTCTTTTCATTCTTCTTTTCATTCTTCTTCTCATTCTTCTTTTCATTCTTCTTTTCATTCTTCTCATTCTTCTTTTCTTCTTCATGAAAAGAAGAATGAGAAGAAGAATGAAAAGAAGAATGAAAAGAAGAAGAAGAATGAAAAGAAGAATGAGAAGAAGAATGAAAAGAAGAATGAGAAGAATGAAAAGAAGAAGAAGAATGAAAAGAAGAATGAAAAGAAGAATGAGAAGAAGAATGAGAAGAATGAAAATAAGAATGAAAAGAAGAAGAAGAAGAATGAAAAGAAGAAGAAGAATGAAAAGAAGAATGAAAAGAAGAAGAAGAAGAAGAATCTTTTCATTCTTCTCATTCTTCTTTTCATTCTTCTTTTCATTCTTCTTCTTCTTCTTTTCATTCTTCTTCTTCTTTTCATTCTTCTTTTCATTCCTCTTCTTCTTCTTTTCATTCTTCTTCTTCTTTTCATTCTTCTTTTCATTCTTCTTCTTCTTCTTTTCATTCTTCTCATTCTTCTTTTCATTCTTCTTCTTCTTCTTTTCATTCTTCTTTTCATTCTTCTTCTTTTTCTTTTCATTCTTCTTCTTCTTCTTTTCATTCTTCTTCTTTTTCTTTTCATTCTTCTTCTTTTCATTCTTCTTTTCATTCTTCTTTTCATTCTTCTTCTTCTTCTTTCATTCTTCTTTTTCTTTTCATTCTTCTTCTTCTTCTTTTCATTCTTCTTTTCCTTCTTCTTTTCATTCTTCTCATTCTTCTTTTCATTCTTCTTTTCATTCTTCTTCTCATTCTTCTTTTCATTCTTCTTCTTCTTCTTTTCATTCTTCTTTTCATTCTTCTTTTTCTTCTTCATGAAAAGAAGAATGAGAAGAAGAATGAAAAGAAGAATGAAAGGAAGAATGAGAAGAATGAAAAGAAGAATGAAAAGAAGAAGAATGAAAAGAAGAATGAGAAGAAGAATGAAAAGAAGAATGAGAAGAAGAATGAGAAGAATGAAAGAAGAATGAGAAGAATGAAAAGAAGAATGAAAAGAAGAAGAAGAAGAATGAAAAGAAGAAGAAGAAGAAGAATGAAAAGAAGAATGAAAAGAAGAAGAATGAAAAGAAGAATGAGAAGAAGAATGAAAAGAAGAATGAAAAGAAGAATGAGAAGAATGAAAAGAAGAATGAAAAGAAGAAGAAGAATGAAAAGAAGAATGAGAAGAAGAATGAAAAGAAGAATGAGAAGAAGAATGAGAAGAATGAAAAGAAGAATGAGAAGAATGAAAAGAAGAATGAAAAGAAGAAGAAGAAGAATGAAAAGAAGAAGAAGAATGAAAAGAAGAATGAAAAGAAGAAGAAGAAGAATCTTTTCATTCTTCTCATTCTTCTTTTCATTCTTCTTTTCATTCTTCTTCTTCTTCTTTTCATTCTTCTTCTTCTTTTCATTCTTCTTCTTCTTCTTTTCATTCTTCTTCTTCTTTTCATTCTTCTTTTCATTGTTCTTCTTCTTTTCATTCTTCTCATTCTTCTTTTCATTCTTCTGCTTCTTCTTTTCATTCTTCTTCTTCTTCTTTTCATTCTTCTGCTTCTTTTCATTCTTCTTTTCATTCTTCTTCTTCTTCTTTTCATTCTGCTTCTTCTTCTTTTCATTCTTCTTTTCATTCTTCTTCTTTTCATTCTTCTTCTTCTTTTCATTCTTCTCCTTCTTCTTTCATTCTTCTTTTCATTCTTCTTCTCATTCTTCTTTTCATTCTTCTTCTTTTCATTCTTCTCATTCTTCTTTTCTTCTTCATGAAAAGAAGAATGAAAAGAAGAAGAAGAATGAAAAGAAGAATGAGAAGAAGAATGAAAAGAAGAATGAGAAGAATGAAAAGAAGAATGAAAAGAAGAAGAAGAATGAAAAGAAGAATGAGAAGAAGAATGAAAAGAAGAATGAGAAGAAGAATGAGAAGAATGAAAAGAAGAATGAAAAGAAGAAGAATGAAAAGAAGAAGAAGAATGAAAAGAAGAATGAAAAGAAGAAGAAGAAAAATCTTTTCATTCTTCTCATTCTTCTTTTCATTCTTCCTCTTCTTCTTTTCATTCTTCTTCTTCTTTTCATTCTTCTTTTCATTCTTCTTTTCATTCTTCTTCTTCTTCTTTTCATTCTTCTTCTTCTTTTCATTCTTCTTTTCATTCTTCTTCTTCTTCTTTTCATTCTTCTTCTTCTTCTTTTCATTCTTCTTTTCATTCTTCTTCTTCTTTTCATTCTTCTTCTTCTTCTTTTCATTCTTCTTTTCATTCTTCTCATTCTTCTTTTCATTCTTCTTTTCATTCTTCTCATTCTTCTTTTCATTCTTCTCATTCTTCTTTTCATTCTTCTTTTCATTCTTCTTCTCATTCTTCTTTTCATTCTTCTTTTCATTCTTCTCATTCTTCTTTTCTTCTTCATGAAAAGAAGAATGAGAAGAAGAATGAAAAGAAGGAATGAAAAGAAGAAGAAGAATGAAAAGAAGAATGAGAAGAAGAATGAAAAGAAGAATGAGAAGAATGAAAAGAAGAAGAAGAATGAAAAGAAGAATGAGAAGAAGAATGAGAAGAATGAAAATAAGAATGAAAAGAAGAAGAAGAAGAATGAAAAGAAGAAGAAGAATGAAAAGAAGAATGAAAAGAAGAAGAAGAAGAAGAATCTTTTCATTCTTCTCATTCTTCTTTTCATTCTTCTTTTCATTCTTCTTCTTCTTCTTTTCATTCTTCTTCTTCTTTTCATTCTTCTTTTCATTCCTCTTCTTCTTCTTTTCATTCTTCTTCTTCTTTTCATTCTTCTTTTCATTCTTCTTCTTCTTCTTTTCATTCTTCTCATTCTTCTTTTCATTCTTCTTCTTCTTCTTTTCATTCTTCTTTTCATTCTTCTTCTTTTTCTTTTCATTCTTCTTCTTTTTCTTTTCATTCTTCTTCTTTTCATTCTTCTTTTCATTCTTCTTTTCATTCTTCTTCTTCTTCTTTTCATTCTTCTTTTTCTTTTCATTCTTCTTCTTCTTCTTTTCATTCTTCTTTTCCTTCTTCTTTTCATTCTTCTCATTCTTCTTTTCATTCTTCTTTTCATTCTTCTTCTCATTCTTCTTTTCATTCTTCTTCTTCTTCTTTTCATTCTTCTTTTCATTCTTCTCATTCTTCTTTTCTTCTTCATGAAAAGAAGAATGAGAAGAAGAATGAAAAGAAGAATGAAAGGAAGAATGAGAAGAATGAAAAGAAGAAGGAAAAGAAGAAGAATGAAAAGAAGAATGAGAAGAAGAATGAAAAGAAGAATGAGAAGAAGAATGAGAAGAATGAAAAGAAGAATGAGAAGAATGAAAAGAAGAATGAAAAGAAGAAGAAGAAGAATGAAAAGAAGAAGAAGAAGAAGAATGAAAAGAAGAATGAAAAGAAGAAGAATGAAAAGAAGAATGAGAAGAAGAATGAAAAGAAGAATGAAAAGAAGAATGAGAAGAATGAAAAGAAGAATGAAAAGAAGAAGAAGAATGAAAAGAAGAATGAGAAGAAGAATGAAAAGAAGAATGAGAAGAAGAATGAGAAGAATGAAAAGAAGAATGAGAAGAATGAAAAGAAGAATGAAAAGAAGAAGAAGAAGAATGAAAAGAAGAAGAAGAATGAAAAGAAGAATGAAAAGAAGAAGAAGAAGAATCTTTTCATTCTTCTTATTCTTCTTTTCATTCTTCTTTTCATTCTTCTTCTTCTTTTCATTCTTCTTTTCATTCTTCTTCTTTTCATTCTTCTTCTTCTTCTGAGGATGAGGATGAGGATGAAGAAGAAGAAGAAGAAGAAGTAGGATGAAAATAAGAAGAATTCCAAGCCGGGAAAAAGTGTATCTGTCAGAAATAGAGGAGCTCTGCAGATACACTTTTTGCCGGCTTGGAATTCTTCTTATTTTCATCCTATTTCTTCTTCTTCTTCTTCTTCTTCTTCTTCATCCTCATCCTCTTCTTCTTCTTCTGAGGATGAGGATGAAGAAGAAGAAGAAGTAGGATGAAAATAAGAAGAATTCCAAGCCGGCAAAAAGTGTATCTGCAGTGCTCCGCTAAGTGTATCTGCAGAGCTCCGCTATTTCTGACAGTTCTCTGACATTCACTCCATACAGCGGTTGAAACATTGTATCTATTTGTTTCCATTTATGGAAACAAATAGATACAATGTTTCAACCGCTGTATGGAGTGAATGTCAGAGAACTGTCAGAAATAGCGGAGCTCTGCAGATACACTTAGCGGAGCTCTGCAGATACACTTTTTGCCGGCTTGGAATTCTTCTTATTTTCATCCTACTTCTTCTTCTTCTTCATCCTCATCCTCATCCTCAGAAGAAGAAGAAGAGGATGAGGATGAGGATGAAGAAGAAGAAGAAGAAGAAGAAGAAGTAGGATGAAAATAAGAAGAATTCCAAGCCGGCAAAAAGTGTATCTGCAGAGCTCCGCTAAGTGTATCTGCAGAGCTCCGCTATTTCTGACAGTTCTCTGACATTCACTCCATACAGCGGTTGAAACATTGTATCTATTTGTTTCCATAAATGGAAACAAATAGATACAATGTTTCAACCGCTGTATGGAGTGAATGTCAGAGAACTGTTTCCATTTATGGAAACAAATAGATACAATGTTTCAACCGCTGTATGGAGTGAATGTCAGAGAACTGTCAGAAATAGCGGAGCTCTGCAGATACACTTAGCGGAGCTCTGCAGATACACTTTTTGCCGGCTTGGAATTCTTCTTATTTTCATCCTACTTCTTCTTCTTCTTCTTCATCCTCATCCTCAGAAGAAGAAGAAGAGGATGAGGATGAAGAAGAAGAAGAAGAAGAAGTAGGATGAAAATAAGAAGAATTCCAAGCCGGCAAAAGTGTATCTGTCAGAAATAGCGGAGCTCTGCAGATACACTTTTTGCCGGCTTGGAATTCTTCTTATTTTCATCCTACTTCTTCTTCTTCTTCTTCTTCATCCTCATCCTCTTCTTCTTCTTCTGAGGATGAGGATGAAGAAGAAGAAGAAGAAGTAGGATGAAAATAAGAAGAATTCCAAGCCGGCAAAAAGTGTATCTGCAGAGCTCCGCTAAGTGTATCTGCAGAGCTCCGCTAAGAAATAGCGGAGCTCTGCAGATACACTTTTTGCCGGCTTGGAATTCTCCTTCTTCTCATCCTTCTTCTTCTTCTCATCCTTCTTCTTCTTCTCATCCTTCTCCTGCTTCTCATCCTTCTTCTTCTTCTCATCCTTCTTCTTCTTCTCATCCTTCTCCTTCTTCTCATCCTTCTTCTTCTTCTCATCCTTCTTCTTCTTCTCATCCTTCTTCTTCTTCTCATCCTTCTCCTTCTTCTCATCCTTCTTCTTCTTCTCATCCTTCTTCTTCTCATCCTTCTCCTTCTTCTCATCCTTCTTCTCATCCTTCTCCTTCTTCTCATCCTTCTCCTTCTCCTTCTTCTCATCCTTCTCCTTCTTCTCATCCTTCTCCTTCATCTCATCCTTCTCCTTCTTCTCATCCTTCTCCTTCTCCTTCTTCTCATCCTTCTCCTTCTCCTTCTTCTCATCCTTCTCCTTCTCCTTCTTCTCATCCTTCTCCTTCTTCTCATCCTTCTCCTTCTCCTTCTTCTCATCCTTCTCCTTCTTCTCATCCTTCTCCTTCTTCTCATCCTTCTCCTTCTCCTTCTTCTCATCCTTCTCCTTCTCCTTCTCCTTCCTCATCTCCAAGGGCATTTAAATTAAAGGTACAGTGTTCTGCACTAATATAAAGGCTCTCTGAAGCCTAGAAACCCTTTTTATAAGTTAAATTAGTAGCGAATAAATTCGCATCGAATCGAATTTCTTCCTCAAATTCGGCGAATCAGCCGAATCGAATTTTTGAATAATTCGCTCATCTCTAATACTAATGATGGGGCACTATTCCTCCCACTGACACCAATGATGGTGCACTATTCCCCCCACTGATACTAATGATGGGGCACTATTCCTGCCACTGATACCAATGATGGGGCACGATTCATCTCACTGACACCAATTATGGGGTGCTATTCCTCCCACTGACACCAATGATGGGGCACGATTCGTCGCTCTGACACCAATGATGGGGCACTATACCTCCCACTAATACCAATGATGGGGCACTATTCCTCCCACTAATACCAATGATGGGGCACTATTCCTTCCACTAATACCAATGATGAGGCACTATTCCTCCCACTAATACCAATGATGGGACACTATTCCTCCCACTGACACCAATGATGGAGCACTATTCCTCCCACTAATATCAATGATGGGACACTATTCCTCTCACTGACACCAATGATGGGGCACTATTCCTCCCACTTGTGTGCATTGCTAGAGGGGTAGTCTTATATGGCGAGTATAGCCCAAACACTACATTTTAGCAGGAAAAGTAGGGGGTCGTCTTATACGCCGGAAAATACGGTACCATAATCACATTTCAGCTTTAGGCAGTTTTTGGTGTGGTGAGGGTAATAAAAGGTCATTTCTGATTGGCTGCTCTGTAATGCTGTTTGAACACTTGTAATATAAAGGCCTTTGTAACTTTCTTCAGGAGGAAGCTTAAGCAAAGTGCATCTCCTATTTCATTAGACCAAGTGAATGATAAATACTAATGAAAATCCCTGAGCAATATAAAGTAGTCCCTGTCCTATCTACTAAAGAGAAGTCAAGTTTCTAGCACACCTGATATGCAATTTTGCAAATGTATAGCTTTATGATAAAGGACACCTAATAATCAGAAATTGAGATGCAGAGGAACCAGGCTGTCCATATTTTATATTCAGACATTTTATCAGGAAAGGTATCTAGTGATTAAAATCCCAAATTCAAGTGTATCCCAAGGAAGCCTCAGGGAGGGAAAGTCATTTAACCATATGGAGAGCTTTTGGAAAATGAGAGCATAATGTATGAGGTCTTTATTTGTGTAAATATTCTGAGTGGGATATCAGTTAAGATTGCTAAATATACAGCACTGTCCATTTTATTAATTTTTTTGGGGGACACAGATATCAAAGAATGCTTAATTTCACCTTTTAAACAAATTTGAAAGAGCTTTAACTTATGAGGAAGATTTCTCAATAAATGTCGGATGTAAAACAAATTTCTTTCACAAATATCTATTTAGGTTTTTGTTTAGAGATGGCATCCAGGTATGGAAACAATGTAGTTATGTATATACCATACCTGTGGGATCCCCATAGAATTTGGAAACAACTGTAGTAGACCTTGCTACTATAGTGATCTCCACTTGCTCCTGGGTCCCATGCTGAGTTGCTGCCCTGTGGTATTGTGATACTGGCCATGCTATTTAGAGATGCATTTTCTCAATGAATCTGAGGCATTCTCTGATTGGAGATAGGATGTCACTGATGTCACTACCCTACCTCTCCACCTTGTCCAACCAGTGAATGCTTTGCATTCCTTGAGAAAAATGGAAAGTGGTCTGTGAATGGAGCTCATGCAGAGCAGCCAGCCTTCTGTGTTCAGAATGCATGAGGATATCCTCTTGGCATGGGACCCGAAAGCTAGCAGAGGTCAATAGATTAGTAGTCTCTACCACAGTTATTTCCAGCTCCTAGAGGGATCCCACAGGTATATCACATACATATTTATACTCACTGGCCACTTTATTAGGTACACCTGTTCAATTGCTTGGTAGCACAAATTGCTAATCAGCTAATCACATGGCAGGAACTCAATGCATTTAGGCATGTAGATGGGGTGAAGACAACTTGCTGAAGTTCAAACTGAGCATCAGAATGGGGAAGAAAGGGGACTTTGATTGTGGCACGGTTGTTGGTGCCAAACAGGCTGGTCTGAGTATTACAAAAACTGCTGATCTACAAGGATCTTCTTGCACAACCATCTCTAGGATTTACAGAGAATGGTCTCAAAAAGAAAAAATATCCAGTGAGCGGCGATTGTGTAGACTAAAATGCCTTGTTGATGTCAAAGGTCAGAGGAGAATGGGCAGAAATTATAGAAAGGTAACAGTGACTCTAGTTAATATGGACCAAAACCTCTGAGGAATGTTTCTAACACCTTGTTGAATTGATGCCGCAAATAATTAAGGCAGTTCTGAAGGCAAAAGGGAGTCAAACCCGGTACTAGCAAGGTGTACCTAATAAAGTGGCCGGTGAGTGTGTATTGGTCCAAGCTTGACTAATGTATCTATGTAATAATACAGTATTAATACCTGGAATTCTTCTTTAAAGGAAACAGAGAAAATGTAAACATAAATAACCATGCCTACAGGTTATACATTTTCATTAATACATTTAATCATCAATAGAAGATTATTGTAGACCAAAAATATAGAATTGTACAGAATTTACAGAAGATTGTACAGTGGGGTTAACCTCCACCAGAATGAGAGGGTTTGGGTCTCAACAACCATCAGATTACAGTGGAATTCCAACCAAAACCTAACTAACTCTTAACCTACTCCCAGCTCCATTCTAGGCTTAACCCATCTAACCCTGTGAAGGAATAAATGCTATACTTGCCTATTCTGAAGTCCCTCTGGTCCAGTCTCCAGAGGTAGCTTTTATGTAAAGAGAGGAAGCCAACAATGGCTGGGAAATGAACAGAAGATGACATCACCCATAAATGTGCTATGGGGCATGCATTGTTGGTTGCCTCTGCTCCAAACAGAATCTGCCGCTGATAGCATAGCTTGGGACCGGGCTAAAGCAGCTTCAGAATAGGTAAGTATAGCAATCTTCTCTTTACGGGGTTAGATAGATTAGGCTTAGAATGAGGCTGGGAGTAGGTTAAGAGTTAGTTAGGTTTTGGGTGGAATTCCTCTTTAAAGATAAAGAAGAAGAAGGACAGAAGTGAATGGAGAGGCGAATGAGGAGGAGTCACTCCCAGGCCAAGAAAGGTGACCCGCTAATATATGGACCCCAAAACAGTTTAGAGAGTAAGGATCATTCCATTAATGCTATTGGGTTTTATATACAATATCAACGGAGATCATATTTTAAGGCATTGTACAGCATCTTCCAAGAGAGCAGAAAGTTTCTCATTAACTATTGTGGTTGTGTTTCTGATTTTAAGTATATTTAACCACTGTGTCCTCCCAATTTGACAGCATTGCAGATGCAGGTGCATGTCCCCGAATGCACACTGTCTGTCTATGGGGACATGCACCTGCACGGCTTTCAAACTGGGACCAGTGGCTATGCACCAATATATACAGTAAGATTCAGATTCCCTGTATGAGGATGAACACCTGAAGTAAATCCTCTGGTTCTTGCAGTAGTACCACATGGGGAGGTCAGTATACTTTAAAGGAAAATGGAGGGGTTATCAGGTATCCTGATACAGACTGTATCGGACAATATATTGCCCCATATCTTCTAACTTTCTGAAATGTAAAAGTACTTTCGGTTTAAAGAACAAAACTTTGAATGCAAAACATAAAGGATATATTTTCAATATAATGATAAAGCCAATGAAGCCCTTCCTCCATTTTTTTTTTGCTTATTTTAATGTTTTTAGATACAACAATTTATAGTTTGGGATAAAAAATGTATTGCAATATAAACACTAATAGTAGGAAAATATTACATTTGCCTTTATAGGATTATACATGAAACCTAAAAGAGGGACGATAAATAGGAGAGTGGGATGGGAGATTTGGTTCCAAAAAATGGACTAGTTCTCTAAAGGAGGGATGATTGGGAGCTTTGTTGCCCTCTCTTTGTGACACTGTTTTTGAAATATGCTGGACAGGCCCTGTAAAGACAGTTAAAATCAGGATTTTTCACTAATAGGTACACATTTATATTTTATATTTTGCCAGTAATGATTTTGCCTCATGGATCCTGGTCCAGTGTGGGCTGGAGGTAGACTGGAGAACTCAAATGGCAGTCCACCTAGAGTGCCTTTGGGTTCCCCTGTGGTGCCCCATAAGCACTTGACCCTGATTGCGCTGGATCAGTGTCATGAGTTTTCATAGTGCAGGCAGGCTGGCCAGCCACCTGCACCATAGAAACCGCTCTAGTTCAGTACATATGGTGTTTTTTGTTGCTATAGTGTTGGTGGCCATCCTGGCTGGACCATGGCAAGCCATTATGTTGACCAAGTGCAGCTGACATGCAGGAGAGGAGAGGAAGAACTCCTCCAGACCTGCTCCACCTCTTTCCCTCTGCCACGCTGTCTCCGACATATAGGGAAGGCTCTGACATTATGAAGGAAACTGATGTTATAGGGGGATTCTGACTTTATAGGGGGACATCTGATGTAATAGGGGACCTCTGATGTGATGGGGGTACTCTGATGCAGGGGCGAACTGACCATTTGGAAACTCGGGCACTGCCCGAGGGCTCGGGGTCAGTAGGGGGCCCCAGGAGATGCCCCTGGTACCTTTTTCATAGGCTTTTTTGAGTTTAGGCAAGGACACAGGGGCCCCATGATCCCTTATTGCCCGGGTGCCCCATGAGTTGTCAGTCCGCCCCTGCTCTGATGTGAAGGAAAGCATTTGATATGATGGTAATTTCATCAAGCTGGTTGTGTGCATCGTCCCAGGCTCAGGTTTCATTGATAACATTTATACATTTAAATGTTTTAAATTTTTTCCTGGGGAGCCTCAGGATTCTGCACACTTTTAAAAGATGCTGGGACTGAAAAAAGGTTGAGAATCGCTGCCCTAGACACTCCTCTCTACTGGGACTCCATTTAAGTATTCAGTTCAGCCAACTTATATCTAAATTGTACTATCATGATCAGGGGCATATTTGCTGCAAGGCAAATAAGGCTTTTGCCTTGGACAGCATTTTTCAGGGGGCGGCAACACCAGAACAAAGAAGGGATGCTGGTTCTCATGGGCACCGGGGCTGGGTGGCAGAGCAGAGTGAGGGGAGCCAAGGTAGTGGCCGTGGGACTCCAGGAAGAGAGCCGCTGTGATGGTGAGGTGGGGGATGCGGTGTTGCGCGGGGGGGAAGGTTTGAGGGGGCTGTGGTGTGCCAGGGTCATCGTAGGTGGGGGGGGGGGGGGCTGGTGGGTGGCGGGGGACGGCAGATTTTTTGTGTTGCCTAGAGCAGCACAAATTCTAAATGCACTTCCAATCATGATGCCTGTAGACCCTTGTGATTCCCATATGTGGGTGTTGCGGGGTTGCTTTTTAACCGTTTTTCATCTATATTTAATGAATGCTTTAATGGGGTAATATTTTTTCTGCCACCTTTATGGGCCCTAAAGCTTTCAAGGGCCCTAGGCCCTACATATACTTAATGGGAAACCCAGCCTTGATTGCAGCCTTGCATATTTTAGCAGTACGGTTATCCTTTAAGTGTATATTTTCTATGTAATATCACTACACAAGAAAATACATCTAAATAATTCAAGCAACATGTCACATCTGCATAGCTGCTGAAACACTACCCCACAAGAGGTTTTTAATCATCGAAATACATATATATGTATATGATGTAGGTATATTACCATAGTGGTGTTTGTCAAGCTCCAATCAATCACATCTGCCTTGCCTTTCGCAGTTATTTTAGTGCTGGGCCTGCAGATGTTACAGCCCGGCAAAGCTCAGCTCTTTCATGACAAATCAGAAGCTACACCTTGGCTTATTGCAATTATAACCAATTCACATGCAGGATTAGGTCTGACAAATGTATTTAACAGGCTAGGAAATTTGCATCAAGTTCTCATAATGAATTGCACGAGCTGAAAGAAAAAAGAAAAAAAAAAAAAAACACAAGAGGCTAGGTGGGGGCGAGAAGAACAGAAAGACTTTTAACTAGACCTGAAATCCAAAGGGAGATCTCCTGTTAAAAGACATGCTGGAATGTGTTTTGGATCAGCCAGGTGCAAATGGGTTAATCAGGATATATTTGCTAAGCAGATACATCAGGGATTGATTACAGATTCATTTCCAGTCCGCTTATGAACATATGCCTCGATCTGCAATTCTACCTACAATAAGGCAGTTAGGCCTCAGGGGTGCTTATATAATGTGCTAATGAAAAATGTAAGCTTTGGAAGTATATCCAAATACTGCCATGTCCCTGGTTAATGGTTTTTCAGCATGTTAATGACCCCCCTTCTCCGTTAGTTAATTATGTTACACTCTTTTTAGTGTATTCTTTAAGTAGAACTGTACATCGACCCCCAAAGAGACAGAAATTGTATGCGGCAATACTTAGCTTTCATAAATTTGAAAAGAGACGTACGTGTTAAAAAAAAAAAACCCAAAAAACATTCATACTCACCTACACTGTTACCATCAAATCTTGGGTGAGAACCTTCTTCCCTCAACCAGGGCATTGAAAATGGGTCGTGAATGGGTGTTCCAGCATGACAATGACCCAAAACACAGGGCCAAGGCAACAAAGGAGTGGCTCAAGAAGAAGCACATTAAGATCCTGGAGTGGCATAGCCAGTCTCCAGACCTTAATCCGATTGAAAATCTGTGGAGGGAGCTGAAAGTTCGAGTTGCCAAACATCAGCTACCAAACCTTAATGACTTGGTGAGGATCTGCCAAGAGGAGTGGGCCAAAATCCCTCCTGAGATGTGTGCAAACCTGGTGGCCAACTACAGGAAATGTCTGACCTCTGTGATTGCCAACAAGGGATTTGCCACCAAGTACTAAGTCATGTTTTGTGAAGGGAATCAAATACTTATTTCCCTCATGAACATGCAAATCAGTCATCATTTGTTAGACATGCATTTCTGCTGAATTTTTTGCTGCTATTCTGTCTCTCAGTGTTACAATACACCCACCATTCGATTTTTAGACTGATCATTTCTTTGTGAGTGGGCAAACATTCAAAATCAGCCGGGGAGCAAATACTTATTTCCTTCACTATACAGTGGGGATCGAAGGTTTGGGCACCCCAGCTAAAAATTTGTATTAATGTGCATAAAGAAGCCAAGGAAAGATGGAAAAATCTCCAAAAGGCATCAAATTACAGATTAGACATTCTTATAATATGTCAACAAAAGTTAGATTTTATTTCCATCATTTACACTTTCAAAATAACAGAAAACAAAAAAATGGCATCTGCAAAAGTTTGGGCCCCCTGCAGAATTTATGGCATGCACTGCCCCCTTTGCCAAGCTGAGACCTGCCAGTGTCATGGATTGTTCTCAATCATCGTCTGGGAAGACCAGGTGATGTCAATCTCAAAGGTTTTAAATGCCCAGACTCATCTGACCTTGCCCCAACAATCAGCACCATGGGTTCTTCTAAGCAATTGTCTAGAAATCTGAAACTGAAAATAGTTGACGCTCACAAAGCTGGAGAAGGCTATAAGAAGATAGCAAAGCGTTTTCAGATGTCAATATCCTCTGTTCGGAATGTAATTAAGAAATGGCAGTCATCAGGAACAGTGGAAGTTAAAGCAAGATCTGGAAGACCAAGAAAAATATCAGACAGAACAGCTCGCAGGATTGTGAGAAAAACAATTGAAAACCCACGTTTGACTGCACGATCCCTCCAGAAAGATCTGGCAGACACTGGAGTTGTGGTACACTATTCCACTATAAAGAGATACTTGTACAAATATGGTCTTCATGGAAGAGTCATCAGAAGAAAACCTCTTCTACGTCCTCACCACAAAAATCATCGTTTGAACTTTGCAAATGAACATATAGACAAGCCTGATGCATTTTGGAAACAAGTTCTGTGGACTGATAAGGTTAAAATTGAACTTTTTGGCCAGAATGAGCAAAGGTACGTTTGGAGAAGAAGGGGCACAGAATTTAAAGAAAAGAACCTCTGTCCAACTGTTAAGCATGGGGTTGGATCAATCATGCTTTGGGGTTGTGTTGCAGCCAGCGGCACAGGGAACATCTCACGAGTAGAAGGAAAAATGGATTCAATAAAATTTCAGCAAATTTTGGATGGTAACTTGATGCCATCTGTGAAAAAGCTGAAGTTAAAGAGAGGATGGCTTCTACAAATGGACAATGATCCTAAACACACCTTGAAATCCACGGGGGATTACATCAAGAGGCCTAAACTGAAGGTTTTGCCATGGCCTTCACAATCTCCTGACCTCAACATAATTGAAAATCTATGGATAGACCTTAAAAGAGCAGTGCGTGACAGACAGCCCAGAAATCTCAAAGAACTGGAAGACTTTTGTAAGGAAGAATGGGCAAAGATACCTCAAACAAGAATTGAAAGACTCTTGGCTGGCTACAAAAAGCGTTTACAAGCTGTGATACTTGCCAAAGGGGGCAGTACAAGATATTAACTCTGCAGGGTGCCCAAACTTTTGCAGACACCATTTTTTTGTTTTCTGTTATTTTGAAAGTGTAAATGATGGAAATAAAATCTAACTTTTGTTGACATATTATAAGAATGCCTAATCTGTAATTTGATGCCTTTTGGAGATTTTTCCATCTTTCCTTGGCTTCTTTATGCACATTAATACAAATTTTTAGCTGGGGTGCCCAAACTTTTGATCCCCACTGTATGTAGATGCAGCATCAATCTGATGATGCAGCTGTTCCTTGCCAGCTCTAAGACCGAGAACCAAGCATTCACATGACCGCTGATAGATCAGTTCTTGGTCTTCGGTAGGAAGAGAGTGATGACTGTCAGTCACCGTCTATCTGCTCTGCTCTTCCAGCTCTCACTGGAGCGCTGGGCTGACAAAGGGAAGGGAAAGGATGGCCCAGGCTCTTAGTGGCAAGCCAGTCAGGTATCTGGGTGGATCCCGACATTATTGTTGGGATTTATTATTTATTTCAGGTACTTATATAGCGCTGTCAATTTATGCAACGCTTTATATATATATATTGTATATTCACATCAGTCCCTAACCCTTAAGGGGTGTACAATCTAAGGTGCCTAACTTACATTCATACATACATATACTTGGGCCAATTTAGACAGGAGTCAATTCACCTACTAGCATGTCTTTGGAGTGTGGGAGGAAACCAGAGTACTTGGAGGAAACCCACACAGGCACAGGGAGAACATGCAAACTCCAGGCAGGAGGTGCCATAGCTGGGATCCCTGCAGAGCCTGAATCAGCTAAGAAACATCAGCTGGCAGTGGACTTTACACCCCGGTCACACCGCCATGCAATGATAGTTGCAAATCGCAAGGCAAGTCGCACCCTATTGTCCACAATTAAAGTGGTCATATTGGTCTGACATGGTCAGAGCTGCACTGATTTCTAAAGTAGTGCATACTTTAGGTTCGACTTGCATGGAAATATGTGTCTTGCAAGCCGCAGATGTCTTGCGAGTTGCACCTCAAGTCAAAATGACTTCATTGTAAGTTGCACGATTTCAAAGTTGGATTATTGTGACTGGGATGTTAGGCTGCTTTCGGCTGAATCTGGGACACAGGAGTGCAGAACTAAATGCCACCCCCCCCACTCCTTTTACCCTTTCACCACCAGGTCTGTACGCCATACGGACCTGACAACAGGGGGTTTTATACAAAATCCGGTGACTGAAAAGTAGACTCCAGGTGGAAGCAGTTGGCGGTAGGACTGTCACTAATCTCTTCCACAGTCCCTGGTACCAGTGACACCCCTCCCGCGCTCGCTCCTGTAATGTATCCAGGCTCCGCTGGCCCATCTGCAGGCCCAGGGAGTGCAATGGCAGGTGCCGGCGGGTGGAGAGCAGAGAGGAGAGTGGTTCGCTCTCCTCCCCTTCTTTCTGTGAAGGCATCGTGTATGACATCACAGCTGTCACTTTTCCTGGCTAGAATAGCCGAGGATACATGTAATGTGATCTGCATTGAAATACATCCAGTGGAGCCCAGAGGAGATATTTGGGGTCTTTTAGACCCTGCATGTGTCACTAAAGAGAACCTGTCACCTAAAAATCTGTGTCTCCTCTGTCTCCTCTTCTGGGGACTCTGTGTCCCCTACGTGATGAAAAAAAAAAGTTAAGTAAAAAAGAATTTTATAATTGCAAAATCATACACACAAGCACATAACACCCCCCCCCCAAATTTTTGAGGCCCCCCAACCCCCACATATACACATAAATGCACTAATTGGGACACCTACGTGTGAAAACGTTGATTGAGATACACATATAACAGGCAGGAACAGGACCATGGAATGTCTTGGAGAGGAAGCTTTGTGAGAACAGGTTCATCGCTGGGGAGAGCCAAGAATTAGGTAAGTATTACACCTTAATCCTCTACCTCTAGCAGTGGGGTAGGGGTGGGACACTGCAATGGTAGTTTTTTTGTTGCCTGGAGTTGGGCCTTAACCCCCCCCCATAGCGGTATTCCCGAGTGTAGCTCAGGGTAAAGTTTCAGTAAGGGATCCCTTCTGCACTTACCTTGTCCTGCGCTCCCGCAATGTGTCCCCTGCAGTGTCCCCGACACTTTTTTTTTTTAGAGCACAAAAAATAAAAAACGCACAGGTGATCAAATACCACCAAAAGAAAGCTCAATTCGTGGGAAAAAAAGGACGTAAATTTCATTTGGGTGCAGCGTTGCATGACTGCGCAATTGCCAGTTAACGTAACGGAGAGCCATAATGCAAAAAATGGCCTGGTCAGGAAGGGAGGGTAAATCCTCAGGAGGGCAAGTGGTTAATAAAGGACTTGTCAAAAACTGTTGTTTTGTTTTTTGCTCAATAAAGGAATTTTTCAAAAGTCTGGTGTCTTTATTTTTTCTAATTTTACCACTTTAGTGAATGGGTAGAGGTACAAGTACCCCTTACTATTTCACAAAGGGTGGAGCAGCATCAGGGTGCCCCTTATTTAAAGGGGTACACTGATGCTAAAGAGCCCCCCTGACTGCAGCCCCCACAACCACCAGGCCAGGGTTGTGGGGAAGGGGTCCTTGTTCCCATTGGCATGGGGACACCATCCCCATGCCGAGGGCACGTGGCCTGGTAAGCAACAGGGAGGGGGGAACTCAATTGCCCCCCTTTCCTGGCCTGCCAGGCTTGTGCTCGGATCAGGGGTCTGATAGGAATTGAAATTGTGCCAATGCATTGCTGTGCATTAACATGTTTCCTTTTCAATGGACTTCCTACTCACCACAGTATATATTTTAACAAAAAATGCACCATTTCATGGTTCACATTTGTGCAATGTGGTTGTTCTTGTAGAAGTGCTGGGATGACATTCTAAATAAATGGAAATATGAATGAAGGAATGAATGAATGAATGAATGAATGAATGGCACCATGATGCACAGCACAGTAAAAACACACATATAGGCTGATTTACTGAAAGAGTCAAGGGTCTACACACAATAAATTATGTTAATATATGCTTCAATGATGCAGTCATGTGAAAATTCCTATCGTCTTTTTTAACCTACTCTTGACTGGAAAATTGAAGTGAATATCCACACATTAGTCCTCCTTTAGATAAATCAGCTTCAACGGGCCTAAGTGTTAGACTTGCAGTATCGGCATAACTGCCAGGCACCTAACATTTTCAGAAGGGGGTAAGGAATGACAGAACATGTAACTCTCTCATGCAGCCATTCTCAACCAGTATTCCATGAAACTCTAGGGTAGCTTTTTTCAGGGTGCTTTGAGGTTTCTTTAGGGGTGCTTTGGCAAAATGTCTAAAAATGGCCCAAAATTTGTATACAAGACAGCGGGTGGAACAAGCCTGCCTTTTAGTTACAGAAGCCACAGGCTTTCATTGTGCACCATTAAGGCCTTCTAACCTCTGGCGTCCTAACAACCAATGACATCATCAGTTGATAAGGTGGTTGGTTGTTGGTTGCCTGCAATCCTTTTTTGACCCTCCCTTGCCCTTCTCCATCAGTGCTGGGGTCACATTAGCTGAGTGATGGAGAAACACTGAGGGAGAAGAGAAATATTGGAATGCTGGTCAGTACCAGTGTGCAAGTGTATTTGCTTGGGAAGAATAAATCACCTCTAACGATGTGTGTCCTTCGTGTGTGGATGTTGCTGTATTATATAAAACTTTTAGAATAGTTTTTTTACATTTTAGAATGGGGTGCCTCGAGACTGTCCAGAGGTTGAGGAACACTGTCCTAGGGTTCCTTCAAGGTTGGCTAGGGGTTCCATGAGCTGTGGCTAACTGTCCTCCGATCTGATGATACCTGCATAGGTCCAGGTCCAGTGCCACTTGTCAGAGCCAGAGGCATTACTGTTAGGGTGTCATTCTGACCACCCCTCTAAGAGTGGCATTCTTCAGACTTATCCCCACCAATGTAAGGGGCATTTTTCCAATGAGATGGATAAATCTTACCATTGGTTACCTGAGATTTGAAAATGAATTCAAGAGTTCCTTCTGGATAAAAAGGTTGAAAGGTTGCTCTAATTAGTAGGAAGGCATTAAATCCCCTGTCAAGCTTTGATGGCTGTCTGTGTTCCTACAAGGGAAATTTTCCCTAATTTTCTATCCAGTGACAGTGATCATGAGGATGGAAAATTATTGGAAAGCCTATTGAGTTTGTGAAGAATAAACTTTATTTGCATTTTCCAGGCACAAAAGACAACTGTTTATGTCTGGGATTCCATTCAAGTAGCAAGTAGATATAACATTTTAATGATTTAAAACAATATTAGTTGACTCAGTGATCACAAACTAGAATGATCTGACAAAGATTTTTCAGAATATCTTTATGAAAGTTTGAATAAAATTCCACTAGTGTATGGCCAGCTTAAGATTCCCTTGATCCATGGGGAAACAGTGCTTTGACACTTGGAAGCATTGTAGAGACTATGGGGTAGATTTATTAAAATTGGAGCACTCAGAATCTGGTGCAGAAGTACATGGGAGCCAATCAGCCTCTAACTTCAGCTTGTTCAGTTAGGCTTTGACTATAAAACCTGGAAGCCGATTGGTTTCAATGCGGAGCTGCACCAGATTTTCCCTCTCCAGTTTTAGTAAATAAACCCCTGTGTCTTTACTAGCCCCGTGAGTTGACTACAATTAATTGCAGACTACCAATGGCTATGCTGCCTAAGAAGTGGGAAATTTCATTTAACCAATGTCAGTGATGGGATGACTATTGGCCTGTAACCTCTCCAGCCACCTGGCAAGTGCCCACCAAACCTTGATTTTTTTTTGTAGCTTTACTGTTGGTAATTGCCATTGACAATGATTATGTGGTCCCTGAATTATGCCCACTGGGTGGTTTGGTTAAGTAGATGTGGTTAGGACAGGTATTTAGGCCCTGTATTCTAGATTGGATCCCATAGTTTATTTATGGGTTTCTCCTTAACGCGGACTTCCACCCAAAAGTGGAAGCTCTGCTTATCTGTCTCCTCCCCCCCTCTGCTGCCACACTTGGCACCTTTTGGGGGCGAGGGGGGAGCGAGGACCTGGTTTTGACAGGTATCAGCTCCCATTTCTGGCTCAGTTCGCCTTGGCCAACTGAGCCAGACATTGCCCCCCCAGCTCTCTGGGACACTTTACAGGTCCTAGAGGACTGCAGCACAGTCACAAAGTGCAGCGCATTTCATGCATGTGCAGTAGGAAACCGGCTGTGAAGCCACAAGGCTTCACTGCTGGTTACCCTTAGTCAAGATGGCGGCACTAGCACTCAACACCTGAATGAAGAATCAGCTCAAGTTGAGGACATCGCTGGATCCCTGGACAGTTAAATGCCCTAATATTAAAAATCAGCAGCTGCAGTATTTGGAGCTGCTGACTTTTAATTTTTTTTGGCGGGGGGAGGTCGGAACTCAGCTTTAATGTAATGGGTTTCTCCTTAATGTAAGGTAGTTGTTTGACGTTATTTTGGAATTATATTTTGATGTTTAGCCTAATGAAGCCCTGTCCTGGTCCTTTCCAAAGCAATCTCTCATTGGGGTAGATTGTTGTAGATTTTATTTCTATTTTTTTCGGCGGTTCTGTAAGAATCTGTAGGCACAACCCCCATTTTCCTTACATTCAGATTTTATCAATGAGTCCAACAAGTGATATCTCATGCAGAAAGTATAGTTGATGTAATTTGTTCATAATACCTACAGCTGCCAGGTCAACAAGAAAAGTATTGGCTTATATTATAGAGAACCCTCAGGGACCTTTTAGGTACTCCATTTTTTCACACAAAGTTCTACTTCAGTATATAATAAGTTTTGGCAAAAAACCTGGAAGCTGATTGGTTTCTATCCAGATCTGCACCAGATCTTACATTCTCCCTTTTTAGTTAATCAACCCCATAGTTTTTATTTCATCCAACAAAAAAGCATAGAACATACTGGTGCTGTTAAATCACATATCCTTGTAATAACTGTTCTAAATTATAGTTATCCACCCCCATGGCTTTCCAGGACTGGTGGTCCCAGAAAGGTGTAAAGAAGATTCATCACTGACCTCTTTAGAAAGATAAGAGGTAATTGTATTATGAATATGTTTTTTGAAGAGTAGATTGAAGGGTTCGGAGTGAAGGTTAGGGCACTAACATGTACATCTATAGACTTCAGTATTTAGAAGAATACATAGTTTTTATTTCATCTGGTCAATAACATATAAAATGCTAGTGCTGTTCAATCACTTATCCTTGTTATAACTGTCCTATATTACAGATATCTACCCCAAACGGCTCTCCAGGTAAAGAGGACCTATGGCCCCAGAAACAAGTATAGAAGCTTCATAATTAGCCACTATATATGGATATGAGATACTTGTATTATGAATATGTTATCTGAGTAGTAGATTGAAGTGTTAGGAGTGGAGGTTAGGGCACCATAATGTACATCTATAGACTGGACATGTCAAGCAGAAATATTTCGGTTCTCTGGCAGGGCAATACAATTGTATGCAGGATATTGTTTATAATTGCTTTAATATTAGTTTCTCCTGCCAGAAAGGCTCCAGTGTATTTCACTTGTTTTACAAAATCTTCATCAGAGGGCAAGTGAGGTATCCAAATTCAAACAGAAAAATAGACAGTTGTATTTCCCTGGCAGAGAGTATTTTGGGTATTTCAGATATCACGCTAAGAATGTACCAGAGGATGTTTGTGTGTGCTTGTAGACAAATTGTTTTTTAAGTTTGCATCATTATAATGTAAATTATTTTTATATACATGTAAGTGGGTTGCAGTTGAGCTTGTTAAGTGTTGCCCTGGGTGGGAGGGTTAGAGTTAATGTTTTTCTTGGGTCTTTTGCTTGGCAGGCTTCTTTGGATCCAACCCACTGTTCCTGTTATATAAAACAGGGACAGTGGTCCAGAGCGGAGAGCCCAGGATCTCTAGGGTTGTGGAGAGAGATAGAGTTGAGAGCCCTGTTTTTGGTTTATGAGAAGTGCAGTCACTGAGGAACCCGCAAGATGCAGAGACACTGAGACCTGGGGTTCACCCAAAAGATACCAGCCACTGGAGAATGCCACTGATGGACTTTCTACACATGGACTCTACAGTGTACAGAGAACTGTTGTGTTATATTATGGACTTTTTCTGCTCAAAGTCTTTCTTAAGTAAAGTATTGAAACTTTGCCTTCTGTCTGGTCTGAAGTCATTGATAGAAGCACATTGCAAGTAACCGGCACATTTTTACAGCTGTTGGGTTGCTAACATATTGGGATACGAAGAGAAAAAACTTAAGTGTTGTTCTGGTGCAGTTGAGAAAATGGTTACCTTGGGTAACAGAGGTCTACAGTCTGCAGGTAACGTGTAGGTGGAACGGCTAGGGCGATGTTGTTGGCACTCCTTCCACCAGCAGTCTGTCTCCCACAGCTGTTGCTGATACTGGGAATGGTAGTGGAAAAGGCTGGACAGGTCATTGTGGACAAAGCTCAGCGTGTCCCTCCTAATTGCAAATTACAGTAGAAAGATGTACATTTACACGGGAGTTAACTGGAGAACAGTTGTGATGCAAGTGTAGAGGGTGTTTGTTCATCTCGGCCCCAAGGTGGCCTCAGCCTTTTCCCATAGCATTGATGAAAATGCCACAGAATAAAGGTACCAAATATGTGAAGTGAAGATCCTGTTACAGGCACCTAGTGTAGCCCAGAAGAACCCACCCCAGGGTAGGACCAGGCGTTTGTCTTGGGTGGCATTTTTCAGGGGCGGGCGGAACATGTGGCAGTTGACAGAGGATGGGGACCAGCACTGCCTGAGCTCTGCCATGGGATCCGAGAGAAGCTGCTGGAGAGTGTAGGTAGAGGCCGACTCTCGTTCCCACACAAAGATGACACTGGGCTTTCCTGACCATATCTCCAGGGATGGCTGGTTGCTTTCATACCGTGGGTGAGTGCTGGAGGAACGTCTTTCTCTCCTCTCTTCCCTTTCTTTTTTTTTTTTTTTCCATAACTTTTTCTTCCCTTTCTATCTCTTCTCTCTCTCTCCTTTTCTAGATTGTGTGTGTGTGTGTGTGGGGGGCACCCAATTTTAGTGTTGTCTGGGGTAGCATAAAAACAAAATACACCACTGGGTAGGCCTCTCCTGTGACCTACACTTGGTGCCCAACTAGTAAGGGGAACATGGAGAGAGTACCACCTGCCTGCTCTACATACACAATATTGTGTTATTTTGCTGCATAAAATCCCATGGGAGAAAAGTTTTTCTGTTTGATTGGAACACTAGGGATGTGGCATCATATTGTCCTACGCTGGTTCATCTATCTAAGTTTGTAGACTAGACATGTACGACAGTTATAACAAGAAAATGACATAGAACAGAGCTAATATTTTTAACCAGATTAAACAAAAACAGTGTTTGTATTTTATAATATATAGAAGGAGAGGTCCCAGATGCTTCTGGTCAAACAGTTGTATGTAGGATGTTGGTATACTCCCAAGTATACTCCTCACAAGACCTCCTTCTCTCTAGTTCCCTGGTCTCCCCCTCCCATGCCCGCCTCCAGGACTTGTCCAGGGTGTCACCCATCCTCTGGAACTCCCTGCCCCAATCCATCAGATTATCACCTACTCTCCTCTCCTTTAGGCGCACCCTGAAAACCCACCTCTTCAGGGAAGCCTCCTCCACTCTTCCTACCACTCCATCCCCCACAGCTATCTCCTCCTGTGCCACCATCCCCTCCCTCCTAGATTGTAAGCTCGAAAGATCAGGGCCCTCAATCCCCTCATGTTTTGCATTGTATTGGTATTGTTCTGTCCCATGTTCTGTCCCCCTTTGTAATGTACAGCGCTGAGTGAACTATTGGCGCTTTATAAATACTGTATAATAATAATAATAATAAAGTGGAAATGGACTGAAGGTATCCAAACTCTAAAATATTTTTTGCTAAATAAATTCCTGTAATAATAGTAACAATAATAAAAAATAACAGAATATTACCATGTAATATTGTTTCTCACTATGGACTAAATTCACAAGGCATACCAGGATTAGTATCCTTGTTTCTTTAAAAAGTGACGGATAAGTGACACTTATTTTTAGTTGGGTCCAATGAAGTGTGAAAATTACAGTCATGGTGACAAGGCTGAAATTAGAGTGCCTTAGCCTTGTGAATTGAGCCTATTATGTGATCAATTCCGAATGTCTAACCTCGTAGCTTAAACCAGCTAGCTCCAAAATTTATGAAATTCCGTACAGCACAACAGAACATCTACCAAAAAAAAAAAAAATTATATATATATATATATATATATATATTATATAAAGGATAATTATATAAATATATAAGTACATATATATATATACGGTATATAAATGATAACTTAAAAAAAAATTTAGAATTAGAAAAAAAAAAGACCTTAGTTTGGAGAATTTCCATTTTTCTCCTCACCTTCAGGTGTCCTAAATTGACACAGTAGACTTGCCAGCATATGTAATGACTGCACGCTCCTGCGGCACTGAGTGGGTTAATTGCCAAGATAATTATTGCTTGCTGCTCTGTCTACCTCTGTCAGCAATGCAAACAGCTGTTTATTGGAGACAGGGACTTGAACATATTAATGAATATAAATGAATTTACCCTTTACAGTTGCACATATGGCCGGGAAACCAATAATGGATTGTAATGTGGTTTAAGTTTAAGCTCAATCAATATTTTGATTTCCTGCCCGTGGTTTTGAAATGAAAAAAAAAAAAAAAAAATTCCGCCGCCCGTGCAATGGCCTAAGCTGTAGGGAGTGAACATAAGGCAAACTGTGAGTTCTGGGAAAAACTGTAATAGGGTTTTCCTGTCAATCCCACATTTGGTGGATGGCCTGAGTTATGCATTGCAGCAATGTGAGTTTAGGTTCCTGACTATAGTATATTATTAATGTTTAAAGTGCTTTAGACACGTTGGCCACCGCTCAATATGTGAAAAGGCGTCCAACCTTGTCAGGGCCAGGCATTAGCTAACTTATAACAGGCTCTATGGCAGCCATGATGTTAAAGCGGTATTAAACCCGAAAACAAAAGTGAAATATTTTGCAGTTTAGCAATCCCTAAAATGGTATTAAACCCAAAATTAAACAATGATTACATTTATTTCAGGTACTTATATACAGTGGTGTGTTTAGGTTTCATGCTGCCCTAGGCAATACAAAAATTGGCTCCCCCACAAAAAGAGCCTGACATTGACCAACAACACCCCAGCCCCCACCCCCACCTGAGGGAGCCCTCCACTACCACCGCCCCACATACACTGGCAATCTCCACCACCACCCACGGCAAGAGATAAGACACTCACATTCACAGCTGCCTACCCACGACAAGAGATAAGACACTCACATTCACAGCTCTGAACATCCCCGGGAACAAGAATCAGGCTCTGCATACACCATCAAGCAGCCTGCAGCTCCCATCTGGTCCCCATGCTGCGTGTGTCCCTTCTTCCATTACTTATTTTGGGGGACGGCGCTGCCCCCCTGAAAAACACTGTGCCCTCCTGAAAAATGCCGCCCTAGGCAAATGCCTTGTTTGCCTTGTGGTAAATACACCCCTGCTTATATAGCGCTGTCAATTTACACAGCACTTTACATATTCTAGATTGTAAGCTCCAAGGAGCAGGACCCTCCTATCCCTCTTGTATTGAACTGTATTGTTGCTGTATTGTCTCCTGCTATTTTGTAAAGCGCTGAGCAAACTGTTGGCGCTATATAAATCCTGTATAATAATATTAATAATAATATATATGGTACATTCACATCAGCCCCTAACCCTCAAGGGGTGTACAATATAAGGTACCTAACTCACATTCATACATACGCATACTAGGGACAATTTAGACAGGAGCCAATTAACCTACCAGCATGTCTTTGGAGTGTGGGAGGAAACTGGAGTACCCGGAGAAAGCCCACGCAGGCACAGGGAGAGCATGCAAGCTCTAGGCAGGTGGTGCTGTGGTTGGGATTTGAGCCATCAACCCTTGTGCTGCCAGGCGGAAGTGTTAACCATTTAGCCGCTCTGCTGCCCCATTGAAGCTTACCAATTCTTACATGTGTTGGCTGCATTAGTGTCCCCCCCCCCAACCACATCCAAGACTGACAATACTGCTTTCTGCTGTGCCTCCTGCAGGGGTGGACTGACAACTCATGGGGCCTCCGGGCAATAGGGGATCATGGGGCCCCTGTATCTTTGCCCAAACTCAAAAAAGCCTATGAAAAAGGTACCAGGGGCATCTCATGTGGCCCCCTACTGACCCCGGGCCCTCGGGCAGTGCCCCAGTTTCCAAATGGTCAGTCTGCCCCTGGCCTCCTGTGTTCCTTCATCCAGAGTTGTGTCTCACTCTGGATAGCTTGGTCTGGTAAAGTAAGTTGGAAAAAAGGGGAAAAGAAGCCTTAAAGTGGTTGTAAAACTCAGACATAAAATATGAACAAAGCATATCCCTCTATACTATCTATAGTGTGTACTTTTCTCATTCCAGAGCACTAGGTGTCATTTTCGTCTGCTACCTCATTCGTCAGAGTAAGTCACTTCTGACACAAAGAGAAAAATAGTGATGGGGAGGGCACAGCCTGTGATTGACAGCCTCATCTCTGTTCTTGTGAGCTGTGTGAAGAGGGGAGTGTCCCTTCCCTCCAGCTCTCAGAGCTCTCCTCGCTGATGTAACATCAGCACCCTGCACTTTGAATGGCTGTAGGGCAAAGACAGCTACAGAAAAAAAGGTACAACGTATGTAAGAGACTTTGTTTCATCTCTGTGTATCACCTGAGGCCAGTCACTTCACTGCATATATGAAAACATGTACAACCACTTTAAAAATCAAGACTAATGCAACCACCCCAACTAAGAACTGGTAAGCTGTAATGTAATATTTTTTTTTCTGTTTTTTGGGGGGTTTTATACTGCTTTAACCCTTTGATTGCCGCTGACAACAGCCAAGTCATAACTGGACATAGATTAAAAAGAATTCAGACATCTCAAATGAAAAGGAAGAGTCCCGGCACAGGTCAGAGGGCATTGCCGGCCTTGTCTGCCTTCTTGAAGGGGTTGGATACCGAACGTCTGATATTCCCTCCACATTAAAGGGATCCAAATTTTGTTTTTTTTTTACCTTTTCAAGCTTAGTGAGAGGTCAACCCCGTGTTACTATGGTAACTATCCACACTGGTACTCTGCGAAAAAAGATGAAGGGATCCGATCATAAAGTTTAGTGTTTTGAAGATTTTTTTTTCTTTTACATTTTCTTTTCTTTTTTTTTTTTTTATACCTTTGCCTAGTCATGTCTGAGTTGTTTTTCTTTGGATGGTTATTAATCAGAAATTCTGCGGTCCATCGGTGGGTTCTCACCGGTGTAAAGGTCAGCTGTCAGTACCAGAGACAAAAGATGTATAGACATCACAAATGTGTACAGCAACGCAACCTCGGAGCACAGCCTTCCACTGTAATCCCCTCCGCTCTCCCGACTTTATCTAGATAGGAGAGCTTCTCAGCTTTGTCAGGAGACTCAAACACATTTCACGTTCCACATACAGAAAACATTGAGTGCATATTGACATACATAAAGCCATTATTTCGGGTAAACCCTAGTGTACACAGGCACAATGATCCTACTCAATCTTTTTCCAGTCATTTCATGCTCAGCCATCTGCTTCCGTAAGATGTGAATTGATAGATCTATGGAATATTCCTGGAGGTTATTTATTAACAGAGTCGTGTACATGTAGGCTAGCGCACAATGGTCCGTGCTTAGGAACTGGCTATCAAGAAGAAGAAAGATAGTTCAATAATACAAGAAAGATCATTCAATAAGAACCTATAATAAATTTTGGAGAAAAAAATAAAAAGGTAAAATTTATAGGTCTTGGGGTGGATGGAGAATAAATTGAGCCAACAGGAAAATTTCTAATTGCCAGTAATATTTTGAGACAAAAAAAAAAAACTAATGGACTTTTAAGGTACTCAACACAATCTTGATAATAAAATAAATCCATTTTTTCAACATATGATAAATATAAAAGTACTAAAAAGTGTATCATTTAAAATATCATAAAATTATTGTATGAAACAAAAATTATAAATATTATAAACGTGAATTTAAAATTAAATAAAGTTGCCAATTAGACGTTGCTGGCAACTAGAAATTTTATGTTAGTTCAGCTTTCTCTAAGGCTATATTTTATGTTTTTGGGGTTTTTTTGCTCCAAACTTTATTATGGGTTTTCAGGGAATTATTGTTCTTGTATTATTGATCTATGATATTCCTCTTGATATACATATACACAGGGGTTCATTTGCTAAATCTGAGGAGTGCACAATCTGATGTAGCTGTGCATGGTAGCCAATCAGCTTCTAACTTCAGCTTGTTCAATTAAAGTGTTACCAAACCCCGGACCTTGTATTCACTATATCCGCTCTCCCCGGACCCTGCATTCACTATATCTGGTCTCCCTGGACCCTGAATTCACTATATCCTCTCTCCCCGGACCCTGCATTCACTATATCTGGTCTCCCCGGACCCTGCATTCACTATATCTGGTCTCCCCAGACCCTGCATTCACTATATCTGATCTCCCGGACCCTGCATTCACTATATCTGGTCTCCAAGGACCCTGTATTCACTATATCTGGTCTCCCCGGGCCCTGCATTCACTATATCCGATCTCCCCGGACCCTGCATTCACTATATCTGGTCTACCCGGACCCTGCATTTACTATATCTGGTCTCCCTGGACCCTGCATTCACTATATCTGGTCTCCCCGGACCCTGCATTTACTATATCTGGTCTACCCGGACCCTGCATTCACTATATCTGGTCTCCCCGGGCCCTGCATTCACTATATCCGCTCTACCCGGGCCCTGCATTCACTATATCCGCTCTCCCCGGACCCTGCATTCACTATATCTGGTCTCCCCGGGCCCTGCATTCACTATATCCGCTCTACCCGGGCCCTGCATTCACTATATCCGCTCTACCCGGGCCCTGCATTCACTATATCCGCTCTCGCCGGACCCTGCATTCACTGTATCTGGTCTCCCTGGACCCTGCATTCACCATATCTGGTCTCCCTGGACCCTGCATTCACTATATCTGGTCTCCATGGACCCTGCATTTACTATATCTGGTCTCCCTGGACCCTGCATTCACTATATCCGGTCTCCCCAGACCCTGCATTCACTATATCTGGTCTCCCTGGACCCTGAATTCACTATATCCGGTCTCCCCAGACCCTGCATTCACTGTATCTGGTCTCCCCGGACCCTGCATTCACTATATCTGGTCTCATGGACCCTGCATTCACTATATCTGGTCTCCCTGGACCCTGCATTCACTATATCCGGTCTCCCCAGACCCTGCATTCACTATATCTGGTCTCCCCAAACCCTGCATTCACTATATCTGGTCTCCCTGGACCCTGCATTCACTATATCCGGTCTCCCCAGACTCTGAATTCACTATATCCGGTCTCCCCGGACCCTGCATTCACTATATCTGGTCTCCCCGGACCCTGCATTCACTATATCTGGTCTCCCCGGACCCTGTATTCATTATATCTGGTCTCCCTGGACCCTGAATTCACTATATCCGGTCTGCCCGGACTCTGCATTCATTATATCCGCTCTCCCCGGACCCTGCATTCACTATATCTGGTCTCCCACGGTACACAGAACATGGAAATGCAATTATTTTAGTGGATATAAACTGATAAATACCTTTTCTCATCTGTGGTCTTGTGACTTAGAAACATAGAAAAGCAGAAAAAGACTGAGTGTTCCACCGAACCAAGTCTGGCCTTTTTTTATTGTATGTGTGCGTGTGGTTTTGTTGTTTTTTTGTTTTTGTTTTGTTTTGGGTTTTTTTTTTGAGGTGGGGTTGGGTGGGGTTTTATTTTTTTTTACTTTTTTGTATAGATATATTCTTGTCCCAAGTATGTTTGAAGCTATTTACTGTTGAGTAGCTCACTGCCTCTGCTGGAAGTTTATTCCAAGCATCAACTACTTTTTCAGTAAAATAGCACTTTCTGAGATTAGTTTTGAACTTTTCCTCCAATTAGTTTAATGTCATGTCCCCGTGTTGTTGATTTTGGTTTTGTGTTGAAAATACCGCCCTCCTGAACCTTATTCACCCCCTTGATGTGTTTTAAGGTTTCATGTCTCCCATTTCCCTTCTTTCCTCCAGACTGGACATGTTAAGTTCCTGAAGTCGCTCTTGATATGTTTTATCCCCCAGACCTTTCACAAAAAGAGTGTATCTATTTTTGCAAATGTAAAAAGAAAGATTAAAAAAAAAAAAAAAACAAGTTCAACCTGATTGTACATATGCCAACCCTACTGATCCATAACAAGTTAAGATAAGCTTCCAATAAGGTATCATCTTAGTGGAGAGAAAGCCTTACTGCTTCCATCAATAAAGTCTTCTATCAGTGTCCAGCAGAGCACTGGTTAAAGCTTGTAGGAGGAGTTTTCATTCTCTCCTAGGAGGATGCATGACCCCTGACCTGCATATATTGGTGTAATTGATGTTATGAGGCTGAGGAGTTTTTATTCTCCTATGACTGCCCTCTGATCCTCTGTCTGGACAGTGTTGATTGGCCCTGTGCTGATTACATGCCCCCTTCCAAGAAAAAAAACCCCTCTCCAGCAATACACATCAAACTGAGCATGTGCAGAGTGACTTGATATGTCTTACCAGGAGATAAGAGGGGGCACTGGAAGAAGGGGGGAATCAAGAAGACAGGATCAAACAGTGTTTTTTCCCAATGCAGAGGATTAATCCCTTCCACAGTGAGTATAACAAGCATGCTTTACTGCATATACAGACTGATTTTACTGTTGTGGGTTTGTTAAATTTTGACAATAAAATCTGGAAGCTGATTGGTTTCTATGCAGAGCTGCACCGGATTTTGAACTCTCCAATTTTAGTAAACTAACCCATACTATCTATGTATAGTGTACTAGAGGTACTACATCCCCATATAGACTACCTCAGCATAAGAAACCATAGATGGACCCTTAAGGTACCCAACAATCTTGATAATAAAATAAATCAATTTTTTAACACAAGATAAAAATAAAAGTTCTAAAAAGTATATATTTTAAAGTGTTATTAAGATAAATAAAATGAAACATAGTTACCAATTAGTTACTGTTGGTAACTAGAAATGTTCTGTTAGGCCGTCTTTCCCCAAGACCATTAGATTACTGTATATGTTTTCTTTTCTCCAAACTGTATTATGCGTTCTCAGGGAATTATCTTTCTTGTATTATTGAAGTGTTTCATCCTTCTTGATATACATACAGCCGATAGATAGATAGATGGATTGATAGATAGATAGATCTATTAGGTACTGTAGGTAAGATAGTGTACAGGGGCGGACTGACAACTCATGGGGCCCCCGGGCAAGAGGGGATCATGGGGCCCCTGTGTCCTTGCCCAAACTCAAAAAAGCCTATGAAAAAGGTACCAGGGGCATCTCGTGGGGCCCCCTATTGACCCTGGGCCCTCAGGCAGTGCCCAAGTTTCCAAATGGTCAGTCCGCCCCTGGTAGTGTAGTAAAGGTACTACCAGGAGCGGACTGACAATTCATGGGGCCCCCGGGCAATAGGGGATCATGGGCCCCTGTGTCCTTGCCCAAACTCAAAAAAGCCTATGAAAATGGTACCAGGGGCATCTCATGGGGCCCACTACTGACCCCAGGCCCTCGGGCAGTGCCTGAGTTTCCAAATGGTCAGTCCGCCCCTGCGTACTACATCCCCACTATAGACTAGCTCTACGCAAGAAACCAAGAATGGACTTATAAGGTACCCAACACAATCATGATAATAAAATAAATCAATTTTTTTTTTAAATACAAGATAAAAAATAAAAGTTCTAAAAAGTATATATTTTTTAAAATATTATACAAAGCAATTAAAATGAAGCATAGTTAGTAATCAGTTGCTGCTAGAAACTAGAAATTTTCTGTTAGTTCAGCTTTTCCCAAGACTATTAAAGTTTAAAGGTAGCCCCGCTATCGTCAGGAAAAAAAGTGAAAAAAAAAAAATTTTTTTTTTATATATATATATATATATACTGTATATATATATATATATATATATATATATATATATATATATATATATATAGGGTTTACCATTGCAACTCAAGTCATATTGTAATTATATGTTATTAACCACTTCCCGTCCGGCCCATGTATATAAACGGCCGGACGGTGGTAGTGCAGGGGCGGGTGGCCTTCCTGCCCCCTGCTTGTGCACACCCCCTGGGAGCGCGCAGCCCTGTAATCTGGCGTCTGCTGCGTCTTCTGGACACAGTGGAACACCGATCATCGGACGGGACCTCTGTGCACCTCTGTGCGAGGTCCCGTTCATGTGATCACTGATTGGCCACTCGCATGCAGAGTAGTAAGCAAGATGTCACTTCTGACATTATTGCTTACTACGTGTGAAATCTGTGAATGATCACAGAGGTCACATGGTACAAGACTATTCACAACAGCCTTGTACCATGTGACAAGTTGTGACCAATCACAGCTCACATAGTATTTCTCAATGGCTGCAAGAATGCAGACAGTAAGAAGGAGAAATGATTGCTTTTACAGCCTTTATGGGTGTAAAAGCAATCAGTGTAAAAAAAATCTTCATCACTATGGTGACACTGCACTGCTAGGGTGACAGTATGTTAAAAAAAACATAACTAATAATATAAAAAGATAAAATAAAAATGTAAAAACATTTTTTTCAAAATTATAATTTTTGGTTATAAACTAATTTGGGTTATTTTTTTTTCACTAAAAAAATAACTGAATAAATTTTGGCCAAGATTTATGAAGAAATATTATTTATTTGCAAAATTTTATAAGAAAAACACTATCTATCTATCTATCTATCTATCTATCTATCTGCTACTGTAGTGCAGTAAAGGCACTACATCCCCAATATAGACTACCTTGATACACAAAACCAAAGATGGACTTTTAAAGTGGTTGTAAAAGCATGAGTTTTTTTATTACCTTACTGCATTCTATGCAGTAAGGTAAAAAAAAAACCTGCAAGCAGCTTCCCCTGCAGCCCACCCTAAATAAATACCTGAGTCAATTTTGATCCAGCGAAGTGCATGAGAGCCGAGGCTCTCTCTCTTCTCACTGGCTCAGATACAGCGGCAGGAGCCATTGGCTGGTGTCAATCAGAGTCAGTGACGAGGGAATGGGGGCGTGGCTGAGCCCCACTTTGTGTGTCTTATGGACACATAGAACCATAGAACCGGCTTGGGAGCAAGCATGCATGAGTTCCCCATAGCAAACAGCTTAATGTGGAGCACTCGGCAGGGGGGAAGGAGCCAGAAGCCCAGCGGGGGACCTGAAAAGAGGAGGATCGGGGCAGCTTTGTGAAAAACTTTTGCACTGGAAAGATCGTGTACATATGGAAGGAGCGCCAGATCAAAATATAAAAGTTTTTTTTTAATTTAAGCCATTGCACAGAGCAGGTACACTAAGTATGACATGTTTGTTATGTTAGTACAAAAAAAATCCAAAAAGGAACCTTTAATATTAGTTTAAGGTACTCAATACAATCCTAATAATAAAAGTAATAACTTTTTGTTCAATACTAGATAAAAAATGCAAGCACTTACACCCCAGTCACATCAAACCCGACTTTGAAATCGTGCGACTTATAGTGAAATCGCACGATTTCAAAGTCGGGGGACATGCCAATTTCAGGTGCGATTTGCAAGACTTCTCACACAGATGTCTATGCAAATCACATGAAAAGTAGTGCATGTACTACTGTAGAAATCGGTGCGACTCCGACCAAGTTGGAACTGCACTGATTTGACTGCTGCAATTGCAGACAATAGGGTGCGACTTGGAATGCGATTTGCAAGTCACATGACATGAACATCGTATGCCAAGTCGCACCCAATGTGACCGGGGGGTTATAAGTCTATATTTTAAAATATTATAAAAATTCATTAAAAAAAATGAAGCACTGCTGGCAACTCATTTTTCCCCAAGACCATTAGCTTTTTCTTTTCACCAAACAGTATTATGGGCTCTCAGTGAATTACCTTTCTTGTATTATTGAACTATTTTATTCTTCTTCAGAATTCAACTTTAAAGTTAACCTCTTGCTCCCCATGCAATGCCTATATGCAGCAACAACGAGGGCTTTAATGCCCACAAGTCGCACATATGCCCCCATGGGCAACAGAGTTTTCTGTGCTGAGAATGCGCTCACTGTATGCTGCTGGCAAAGACAGCTCCCAGTCGCTAGTAATGTTCAGGGGGCACCAAGACTGGATCCTGACCATGTGACCTTTGTGACAGCCAATCACAGCAGTCACATGATCAGACAGCATTATAGCCAAGTTAAAGGGACACTAGCAGGGGCAGACTGACCATTAGGAAGCTCGGGCACTGCCCGAGGGCCCGGGGTCAGTAGGGGGCCCCATGAGATGCCCCTGGTACCTTTTTCATAGGCTTTTTTGAGTTTGGGCAAGGGCACAGGGGCCCCATGATCCCCTATTGCCTGGGGGCCCCATGAGTTGTCAGTCCGCCCCTGGACACTAGTGTTGAGTGTTAAGGGGATAAACTATCACAAAGCAACCATACCACTCGAATTTGCGAGACGTCCAAGCTGCAGCTTTGTGGCCCCTGTCCTGCATATTAGGTTCCATGCTTAGGAGCCTGATCATTTTCATTTGCACCACGATTGACTTGTCCGTCAAAGATCCACTATGCAAACTAGGCTACAGAGAATAGCAACTTCGATCAGAGGTGGTGGTGCTTCATGATGGGTTCCCGTTCCAGATTTCCACTGGATATAATCAGAATAGTAATTGCTTTGACAAGCATTTTAATGCCGCCATGCTAGATTCATTAATTAGAAGCTGGACTACACACGCACACATACAAAATGCAGATAAAGTAAATTCATTTCAGAAATATTATTACTCTGGTAGTAATAATAATAAACATAGCTTGGTCACAGTTGAGCACCGCTTGTAAATCAAGATGACCTCCTCCCCCCCAGAATATACTCATTCCTAATTGTGTAAGCTAATGTTTATTTGTACTTATCATTTTGTTACTCTTTACATAGCAGTAATTTATTGTCTTTTGCACTATATGAGCGCTTTTGCTTTCAATTAGCAAGGTGATAATAACATTTGTCCTTGGTTCGCTAAAGCATAATTAACAGAACTTAAGCAATGGCTAACAACATAAATACTTAAGAGCACAACAATTTTGGCTTTTGAATTTTACTCTGATGCAATTGTGTGTTTAAAGGATAAGTTCGCCTTTATGGAAATAAAATAATAAATGTACATATTTTTGCAGGAAAAAATGTGCATTTATAATTTTTTTTCCAGCAGGAGCCTGGAAAGCATTGCAGTGGATAATGGGTGCAGTGTGGGCTTCTGCGGATATATCCTCCAGCTTTCAGCCTGTACCTCTGTATGGACTTCCGGTTAGAAACCTGGAAGACAAGTCAGTGAACTACGAGAGCACTCATCAGCACCGCGCAGGCCATTGAAACTACAAATAACAACCAAACACCAGTGTGCTGTCTCCTCTAACTTACCAAATATACAACCATCCTATAAGTTAAAGGTTCACCTTTATCGAAAAAAAGAAATAACAAACATGTCATACTTACATGCTCTGTGCAATACTTTTGCACAGAGCATCCCTGATCTTCTTCTTGGGTCTTGGTTTTATTGTTTTATTAAGGGGTTAACAAATTAGAGAGGGTCTAGGCATATACGGGATGCCCAACTGTAAACATGAGGACAACAAAGAGTAACTATGTACAAAAATGTGGACAAAATAGTCTAACCTCTAAGAGCATCCAAAGCTCGTTGGTGTACATCCTCAGACCCCAGATGAATCCTCCTCTTCACCCAGCTGCCTGAGGGTATCCCTGGGCGAGGGGGCCCAAGAGCTGTAGATGTAGAACAGACCCGGATGAAGACTAAATGGGTATTGCACCTGACTGCCCTCTCCCATTATCTGACCCAGAGGGTTTAGGAGTACTCACCCTGTCTTTCCCTGTTTGTTTGGGGGTTGGTGGATACCTTCAGGCCTTATGCTGGGCTGGCTCCTTCTCTACTTCACAGGCTGTCCTCCCAAGGAGACCATGGGACAATGGAGATTCTTCCTTTTAGGCTCCTCACTCCAGTCTTCCTCGCAGTCCATCTTCCACTTTAAACTAACCCTGCTGCACAGGCTCTGCCACTTTTAAGGGTTGCCCTAGACACCATGCCCAGCCTCCTGCCAGGGGATTGACCAGGGTCCCTCAAACATGCAGATCTGAGCCTCCTCCCATCCTGCACCCCCTTCCAGAAAGTTATCTAAGTTTCTGGACAGTTGGAAGGATCCAGAAGCTCTAACCTGTTAGAGCCTCCCAGCCTGTCCTGAGGTGAACTTCTGCCTCACTCCCAGGCTGACTCATCCCAGGCTGCTACTCAGCCTCTGTCTAAAACATAAAAAAAACCAACAGCTTATCTAGCTAACTTGAAGGGTGTTACATATAAGACACATAATGATAGATAATGATCATCTGCTCTTAGGACACACCAATCATTAGTGCACACTCAATATTAAATAAACATTTAGCTGCTGCTCCTATAACAACATAATACACAAAATAGCAGGAGTGCTGCCTCAATGTATGTTATATGACATGAAAAACATGCTTAAATAATGAACACATAACAATAGTGAAATAAAGTCCCAAATGTGAAATAAAGTTAACAAAAACCCCTTTCACATCCAGAAGGTGATAAGTGCTCTGTGCTCCCCACCTGTGTGCTCCCTCACTCACCAACTTTAATGGACTCTTATGGTGAAATAATAGTCTTTCACGCTTTTGGTGGGGCATAGGAAGTCATGCTAGAGCTTTTAGTCCTCCTGATTAAATGTTGCTTGTCATTATCAGTGATTCAAATGTAGAGCCAATATACATATATACATGTAAGGAATGGAGAGAAGCGTCCAAAATAGTGAATTTCTGTTTATTAGTAAAAGCAGACACACTGGTATTGCACTCACATGTTTCCAGATACAATAGGCATGAATCTCCAAGTGTACAATAGTAGGTCGCTAGTATTCCACAAAGCTCCTAAGCTTAGTATCACCACGTACGTGCTGATGCATTTCGCCCCTCCCGCTCTTAGGGCACCCAGTGGGAGTGGTGAAATGCATGAGACACCAGTTAGTGGACACAGCGCACTGGTGTTTGGTTTTTATTTATTTCACATATACTGTAATATTACAAAGAGCGTGGTGCTGCTTACAGAGTTGTGGGCTCTGGGAACAGGGAGCCCAAGAAAACAGGGACTCCTTCGGGGGTAAGCGCTCTATTTGTATGCTCCTTAGAATGGCAATACAGCTCCAGCTTCAAAATATATTGTTCCTAACCTATCTTTTGCTTTGTCATTCCCCCACCCAAGCAGAGCTGTGAAGCTAAAAATTTACAACCTGGCAGATTGACTTTTTGCCAAAAATATTCTTAATTGTTCATCTGTTACAACCGTTCCTGGCACCTATTCTATTCAATTATCTTTTGTAGCTGTTGGAATTTGAGAGAGTAGATACGTCTGTCTATGTAAGTCCAGCTTTATTCTTGAGTGGAATAAAGATAATCAGATCTTATCATAAACTAAGGCAGAAACAAGTTCATTTAGTGCACTGGTGGCCAACCTATTGACTTTTTGGAGTCTAAACTTTGGCCCCTGACATCACCTAGGGGCCACATATAGTAATCAGTATATGTTATGCTACATAAAACTCTCACTACTACAAAAAATTATGATTGGATACTGGAGATGTTGCAGGAGACAGTCAGAGACTGAGGACATGGCAGACATCTGCAATGTTGTGATACTAATGATACTAAAACATGTTTCTGGTACAAAGCATGGCAAAAATTATTTGCAAATGAAATAAAGATTTTGGTTTTTCAATTTTGTATATTTTTTTCTAAATGTTAATAATTAATGAATAAAAATAGAAAAAAATAGCTGAAAAAAAACACCTAAGAAAAGGAGGGGTGGAAGAGGTTTATTAGGGTTCATAAGGGTAAACTAAGGGTCACTAGGGAGTTAATAAAGGACACGCTCGTTATTTCTTTCTTTCTTTCTTTCTTGGCTGCTATAGCTGATGTGCAAATAATGTTACATAGATACATAGTTGGTAAGGTTGAATAAAGACACTGTTTCATCCACTTCAACCTGAGTGTGTGTCTACCATTATCCATATCTACATTGTGTTCGTTAACAAATACTGTACATTTTTTTTTTTTTTTAATGTATCTACACTCTCTGACATCACTAACTGTGGAAGGGAGTTCAGCATCCTTACCTCTCTAACAGTAAAGAACCCTTTACACAATTTAAGATTGAACAACATCTTGTCCAACTTCATTGTGTGGTAGTGTGTCTTCTTTTGTGACCTTAGGTTAAACAGTTTCCTCTCAATGCTCGAATCAACAGATTTATAAATTGTACATCTTTTATATATTAACCTCTTGGTGCTGGTGCCTCTTGGCCCTTTAATAGTTTCAGAAGCTGGGAGGCGGGGCGAGGTTTTAGGGTCATGTGACCGCCGTGATTTGCCGTCATGGCAGTCACATGATCGAAGAAGGTCCCGGTCAAAAGGTGAGATCGGGACCTTTCTAGGAGTCGCGGACATATGTGCTGGGAGCGTGCAGGGCGCACGCTCTCAGCACATATGTATTTTCTAATTGCACGCTGCTCAGTGCAAAGGCCCAGATGCTGAGAGGCCGCATATTTGCTCTCTTCTTCAGGGAGAAAAAGTTTAATGTTTGTAGTCACTCCTCATAACTGTTGTTCTCAAGCTCACTTATTAGCTTTGTTGCCCATCTCTGGGCTTTCTCCTTCCTGAAGATTGGTGACCAGGACTGGATGGTATACTCACAATGTGGCTAAACCAGAGTTTTGTTAAGTGGTAGAATTTTATTTTTTGATGACTACATTGTTACTTATATTTCTCCATGACACTTGCTGCTTGGAATGATCACTTTACATAAGAGCTGTTGCAGCTGCTCCTGTGACACAGAGCAAATTCCAGCTGTCATTTTGACAGCCAGAATTTGTCAGAATAGCATCTAGGTAGTTGCAAATGGGCAAGAAGAACAGAGCATAGGAGATAGTCTGTAGGAACTTTGATACAGTTTTTTTTAATGCCATCTCTCCATGCCCAGGTCAAGAAAAGTTTAAAGCCAGGGATGGACTAACCATTTGTAAACTTGAGCACTGCCCGAGGGCCCGGGGTCAGTAGGGGGCCCCATGAGATGCCTCTGGTACCTTTTTAGAGGGCCCCATGAGTTGTCAGTCCACCCCTGGTTAAAGCCCAGCTCGGAACCTTTTATTTTGCTTGAAATATAGTATGGAAGGGTTAGAGCTTATGTCTGGTTTTTATTGTTAGGACAGGCAGAAATCTCTTCAATGGTGACACACACACACAAAAGCAAAAAACAAAAACTAACATGAAGAATGGTCAGACCTTTTAGCCATACTTTGTCATTTTTGAGCCTTCCTGCCCTGATGACAAACACACCACCAATTACATATGTGTCATAAATAGGGACAGATTTAGACCTTGGGGGCCCAGGAAAATTCAGGTTTGTGGGGCCCTCATACACAGAGTTGATTTACCATATTTTTCGCTGTATAAGACGCACCTAGGTTTTAGAGGCATAAAACAGGAAAAAAAAAATTCTGAACTAATGGACTGCAGACACAGTACAGGAGATGACCAGAGACTGCGGACAGCACAGGGATGACCAGAGACTGCGGACAGTACAGATGACTGCTGACTTTGGGGAGGTGGGGAGCGGGTACCTGAATTTGACAGGTACCTGCTCTTACTTCCGCAGAGGTTTTGTTTGATCTTACCTGTTCCTCGATCCAGCCGCGCGCTGTCTTCCCGGCTTCTGTAATGGCGCTCGGCATGACAGCCGGGTGCCCAGTGCGCATGAGCGAGAAGCACTTGTGCTTTGTGATTGGTCCGGCGGCTTCTGGGATCTGTCATGTGTCCCAGGTACCGCCTTACCAAAAAAAGCACCTCTTCTTGCGCATGCGCACTTGGCACCCGGCTGTCATGCCCAGTGCCCACACTACAGAAGTCGGGAAGACAGCGCGCCGCTGGATAGAGGAACAGGTAAGGTCCCGCTGCAGAGCTGAGCGGCCGGCCCGGTATTCTGACACGGCCGCGGTGGAAATACCGGACCGGCCGCTCCATATTCGCTCCATAAGACGCACTGACATTTCCCCCCCAGTTTTGGGGAAGAAAAAGTGCGTCTTATACGGCGAAAAATACGGTACATCTGAGTCAGTGACGGTCACACATTTTAAAAATGCATGACGCAACGTCATTCTGAGATCACACATGCACACATGCAGTCATAAGCCACCTTCAATAAAGCGGTAGTAAAGTCTACTTTTTATCTTGAATGTACAGGTAAGCCTATAATATGGCTTACCTGTAGGTACAGTGAATATCTACTAAACGTGCATGAAGATATTTACCTGTTCAGCAGCTGGTGATGTCACTGGCGCATGCGCACTGCACTTTCAATGGATGGCATGCTGTTCATCGAGAGAGGTGTACCGCAGGCATGACACCCACTTGCATACGCGGGAGTGATGTGATCCCGGCTCGGCCATTTAAATGGCTGGAGCTCCCAAACCTGTAAGGAAGACTGAGTGAAGATGGATTCCCTGTCAGCAGTGATAGTGCATAACTGGAGGGATCCGTATTTTTGGGTAAGTCTGTTATAATGTGCTAGTGTGCGGTGCCTACTAACACATACTCACATGAGCTTGGGGGGGGGGGGGTTATTATTTTTTTTATTTTTTTTCCATGTAGTTTATTACCACTTTAAAGTGATAGTAAACTTGTTTTTTTTACTTTTACCTACATGTAAGCTTATAATAAAGTAAAACGTGTACCATTTAGGAGATATTCTTTCTTTCTTAAATAACTTTTTTAGATTTATTGCTTGTAGAAATAGAAACAGGAGAGGGGTTGGGGTAATATGGGATACTCCAAAAATACTTGGACTTGTAACAGGAGGACATACTTTACTAGGTGAAACTTCTTTGAAAAGTCTTTAAGCCAGAAAGAAAGGGGAAGGCCAGAACTAAGACCCTGTAAGAACTGTCTCAGAAAGTGCTAGCACCCCAAAAGTAGATCAGTTTGAAATTAGTAGGATCCTGAGCTCAGATCAGTACCCACAACGTCCCAGGGCAGCTATACACCTTCCAGCTTCCACCAAGCACTCTTACGGAAAGTGAGACTTAATCCTTAGGTGAAACTACTTAGTTAACTTCAAAGGTAATTAGGAATAGTCCTCCCCAGCTCCGCTATAGCTGGGACCTCAATGAACATCAGCAGACTCCAGCAGAACTGTCTCAAAGGGGTAAGGACAAGAACCAGACTGCTTCAGAACCCCGGTAATTTATGTTCCCCTTAGCCAGCTACTGGGAACACCTCCCAGGCATTGACTGCAGCACAAAAAATATTCAAGTTCCCCATTTGACTCTCCCAGTCCTCTATGATCTGGAAGCCCGGAAATGTATGTTCCCCTTAGCCAGCTACTGGGCACACCTCCCAGGCATTGGCTGCAGCACAAAAAATATTAAAGTTCCCCATTTGACTCTCCCAGTCCTCTATGTTCTGGAAGCCCGGAAATGTATGTTCCCCTTAGCCAGCTACTGGGCACACCTCCCAGGCATTGGCTGCAGCACAAAAAATATTCAAGTTGCCCATTTGACTCTCCCAGTCCTCTATGTTCTATAAGCCTCCAGAATTCAGGGGGAAGCAATCAAACCTGCAGCCCGTGAGATCTAGAACAGCCCAAAGAAATCAATAGCTGCTCCAATGATTGCAGAGGAGCCAAAAAGAACTAAATTTGCCTATCATCCTAGCAACCTACCTATGAGGGTGCCAAATCAGAATACCCATGCATATTTCACAGTTTATATTGATAGTGTTTCCCTAGTGACCAAAACAAGGAATATGCAAAATTTAAAAGAAATTAATAAATGGACCAGACTGTAATATCCACCTATAACTGAAAGCAATTCTCTAATATGAAATGCCCATCTTGTGACCTGGATTTTTAATTTATCAGCCTTTTTTCTCTAGTTGAGGAGCTGCTTTTGCCGGATGAGATACAATATGCTGCATGTCATCACTTTCCCAGACAGAGTGATGGTATGCAGGTACACCAGATGGATAAGCCTAGTGTGACTAATTATTGTGTATTTGGCTTTAATTATTATCATTTATAATTGCAGAAAAGACAATAGAGGTTCATTGACATGGTAGGGAATATTGGCAAGGCTGAAAATAGCACCTTTAGGATGTTTACCCTCCAAATTATATGCATGTATATATAAATCATAAATTCTGTGTCCTCAGAGAGCCATTGTCTGATGTGCTTATACAGCTATAGTCATTTTAATGTCTTCTAGATACGCATGTGAAAGAGATCAGTTTAATGTAAACAGTCTTATCAGTGTGTCTTAATGTATACAGCACATTGCTTGTATGTATACTATGCAAGTATCTATGTACTGTATGTGGGGACAGTCTTTTTTGATTCTCAATGTTGATTGGAAACAATAGACGCTCTGCAGTAATGATTGTTTGGTAGTCCAGGCTCATGGGACCTTGGCTGTCTACTCAATAATAATAATATTTGTGATATGGTGATGCTGATAAATGCTTTATTGATTCATGCAAAGTGAATTTTAATGCTAGATCCTCCTAAAAGCTCTGAATATATAAACTAGTAATAAACCAAACTCTGTTAGTTGGAGGAGGTGTGCCAGTACTATGTTTTCAGAGCACCAGGCCTCACTTGAGTCTTAGGCTAGGTCAGTGTTTCTCATCTCCAGTCCTCATGGACCCCCAACAGGTCATGTTTTCAGGATTTCCATTATTTTGCACAGGTGATTTGATCAGTTTCACTGCCTTAGTAATTACCACAGCTGTTTCATCTGAGGGAAATCCTGAAAACATGACCTGTTGGGGGTCCATGAGGACTGGAGATGAGAAACACTGGGCTAGGTTCACACCTATGCAGTTGACTCATGTTTGTACAGGCACAAAAGCCCAGTGCATCTGCTTAAAAGCAGCACGTTTTTCCTGTTAGTGCGGGAATGCGTGTGCATTACACGGAATCCCTCACCCACATACTGTATATGTGAATCTAGTCTTACACAGAAGACACATGTTCTTTGCACTGATGTACCTGGTTGGAGGCCAATATGATGAGAGGACTTCCCTTACACCTCTGGTCCAGGCACCCCTGTAGTGGAGCCCAGAGAGTGAGAGGGCCAAAGTCCAGTCCACAAAAGCTTTTTTCAGGAAATAAGCTTGGCTGTGAGGCTTTTGCAGACTGACAAGATGGTCCCTGGGAGCAGGTAGGTAGGCACTGATTATTTATCCTGGTCTTTTCAGGGTCTCACAGGCTTGAGGTTTGTTTCCACCTGCTTCTGGAAGAAACTCCCAGTGCTTAGGGTGGGAGATTTAAATAACAAGCCTGAATATGAATCATGCTCAATCCAATCCCTGGAGAGAAGTGTCAAGAAGGGGCCTGGATGGGTGAGAAATTTTCTGAAGCACTGGAAAGCTGGGTTCTCTCACCCCTGGAGGGTTCCAGGGAAACAGGTAGCCCATGGACTGTGCAGATGTTCTAGAGGCCTTAGTGGTGTCAAGGCTGATGGCCTGAATGATATTGCTTAGAAGTCAATTGTAGGACCTCATCACAAGGGATCTGGTCTGGAGAAGGACTGTCTCACCCACTGGACCATGTCCGAAAGAAGCTGGAAGGTGGCAGCTGTCCTGGCGACTTGTAAAAACTCTAAATTGATTCATGTGACTGTGCAGTTTTCTGGAAATCACATTGGGTACCAATAGTTATGCAGTGGTGCAAGATAACCAGATTCCAAAGAGAGTTGCCTCATGGTCCCCAGCTGTGAGGTCTTTTTGACAATGATACCTCATGGTCTTCAGCTATGGGGGTGCAGACTGTCCAACATTCATGTATATTCATGTATAAGGAGAAGAATGTCCCCTAATTGCTATGAGCTAATTGTTTTGGAGTATCCCTTGCCCTAACCCAGGGTTTCTCAACCAGGGTTCTATGGAACCCCAGGGTTCCTCCAGAGATTGCTAGGGGTTCCTTGAGCAATGACCAATTTCTGCCTCTCAGATAAGTTTCCACTGATACAGTATCTCACAGAAGTGAGTACACCCCTCACATTTTTGTAAATCTTTTATTATATCTTTTCATGTGACAACACTGAAGAAATGACACTTTGCTACAATGTAAATTAGTGAGTGTACAGCTTGTATAACTGTGTAATGTGAGGGGTGTACTCACTTCTGTGAGATACTGTACCATTGATGTTTTTGAGTTGTAGATATAGTTGTTTTTAGCAGGGGTTCCCTGAGACTCGAAAGTTATTTCACGGGATTGAGAAAGGCTGCCCTAACTCCTCTCATGTTAAAGTTTCTTCAAGAAATAAATCTTAAAAAGACATCCTCTAGACTATGTTATTGGAGTCAGTGTGAATAGACCGGTGCTTGTGGTGACGGGCCCCATGTACTTTTAAGGAAAACTGTTATTACCAGCGACCTCTTTAAGGGTAGTGCTACACCTATACACTTAAAGGTGGAAACAGAGGGGAATGTTGCTAGTGGATTGTCAGGGGATTATTGCTGCCTTGAGTCTAAGTATTACAGCTTCAAACTTCAATGCAGAATAGCCTAGGCAATCCTGTAAAACAGAAATAATAGTTTTAATTTTAGACATGAAATATGAAACAGCACAAAAAGCCAAAGACCAATTGCTAAGTGTATAGGCTGGTGTGCTATAATGTTTATACTGTTAATAAGTGAACCATTTGTGCTCTATCTTTGACTCTAATTAACAATGTCCTGCTCCTAATAAATGAGCTAAGACTAGATGTGTGAGATATCTAGTGCAATGACTTTGACAGTGTTAGGAATGGTACCTCTGCAATTAGGTTTGATGTGCAGATTTCAGTGAAGGGATCTTTTTCTCAAGGGACAGCCGAGGATGTATTACAGTCACTAATTCTAGCACATTAGCGCAAGACATTCTTACTAAAAAAATGGAGCATCTTCGGCCTCTCTTATTAGAAAGCATTAACTCATTACCTTAAAGAGTATTCTATTCTACTCTACTCTACTCTATATTAATCGCAAAAAATATCATTAAGCTGCAATTTAAAAAAATGTTTAGTTAAATATCAGTGCATACTGTATATCTTAGATAATACATATAGGGTTTTAAACATTAGCAAACACTAAAAAAAGATTTAAAAAAGGGAGGTCAAAGAAAATATAGGGGAACATATCATAATCACATTAAAAAATGTGACTTCCCCAGGGATCTGGCAAACTACAGTTGCAAGAAAAAGTATGTGAACCCCTTGGGATTACGTGGAGTTTTGCATGAATTGGGCATAAAATGTGCTCTGAACGTCATCTAAGTCACAACAATAGAAGAACACAGTCTGCTGAACATAATACTACACAAACATTAGATGTTGCAATGGTTTAATTGCACATAACATGTAAACATTCACAGTGCAGGGAGGAAAAAGTATGTGAGGCCCTAGCTTAATGACTTCTCCCAGAGCTAATTGGAGCCAGGAGTGAGCCAACCTTGACTCCAATCAGTGTGATGATATTGGATGTGTTGCTGACAGCTGTCCTGCCCTTAAAAAACACACACTTGTTTTGGGTTTACTGGTTTCAAAAAGCACTGTCTGATGTGAACCATGCCTTGCACAAAAGAGCTCTCAGAAGACCTACGATCAAGAATTGTTGACTTGCATGAAGCTGGAAAGGGTTACAAAAGTATCTCCAAAAGCCTTGATGTTCATGTGTCCACGGTAAGACAGACTGTCTACAAATGGAGAAAGTTTAGCACTGTTGCTACTCTCCCTAGGCGCGGTCGTCCTGTAAAAATGACTGCAAGAGCACAGCGCAGAATGCTGCATGAGGTAAAGAAGAATCCCAGAGTGTCAGCTAAAGACCTACAGAAATCTCTGGCACATGGTAACATTTTTGTTGACACATCTACAATAAGGAAAACATTAAACAAGAATGGAGTACATGGGAGGACACCACGGAGGAAGCCATTGCTGTCCAAAAAGAATATTGCAGCACGTTTGAAGTTTGCAAAAGAGCACCTGGATGTTCCACAGCACTACTGGCAGAATATACTGTGGACAGATGAAACCAAGATTGAGTTGTTTGGGAAGAACACACAACACTATGTGTGGAGAAAAAAGGCCCAGCACACCAACATCAAAACCTCATCCCCACTGTGAAACATGGCGGAGGGAGCATCATGGTTTGGGGCTGCTTTGCTGCCTCAGGGCTGGACGGATTGTTGTCATTGATGGGAAAATGAATTCCAGAGTTTATCAAGACATTTTGCAGGAAAACGTACGACCATCTGTCCACCAACTGAAGCTCCGCAGAGGATGGGTGATGCAACAGGACAATGACCCAAAGCATACAAGTCATTCAACAAAACAATGGCTGCAACAGCACAGAATACGCCTTCTGGAGTGGCCCAGTCAGAGTCCTGACCTCAACCCCATTGAAATGCTGTGGCATGACCTTAAGAGAGCGATTCACACCAGACATCCCCAGAATATTGCTACACTGAAACAGTTTTGTGAAGAGGAGTGGTCCAAAATGACTCCAGATCGTTGTGCAGGTCTGATCTGCAACTACAGGAAACGTTTGGTTGAGGTTATTGCTGCCAAAGGAGGGTCAACCAGTTATTAAGTCCAAAGGTTCACATACTTTTTCCTCCCTGCACTGTGAATGTTTACATGTTATGTGCAATTAAACCATGGCAACATCTAATGTTTGTGTAGTATTATGTTCAGCAGACTGTGTTCTTCTATTGTTGTGACTTAGATGATGTTCAGAGCACATTTTATGCCCAATTCATGCAAAACTCCACGGAATCCCAAGGGGTTCACATACTTTTTCTTGCAACTGTATGTGTTGGTCCATCCACACCTTCAAGAATTAGAGGAATAAAAAAGTGATAGGAGCAGCTACCAACCTTTGAAATAATTCCTACAATACTTTATTTCCTTAAAGCTGAGCTCCAGAAATACCAATAAATACAAAACTGAATTCATACAAGATTGCTTGGTTACCAATCTCCCATACACACTGGGCATTTAGCACTGGTGCATAGGGCTCTGGTGTTTAGAGGCGGGCGGAAGGTACAGCAGTCCCATCTAGCTCTGATGATAGCATCATGTCAAACTCTATGAGAGGCTGACATTTGCTGTGGCTGGAAACGGCTGGACAGTGTACTTAGTGATAGAAACATTTAAGGCAGTATGTGCTCCTAGACGTTTGCCTAGAATGCAAATCTGAGTTCTGGGTATTCAGCCCTAGGTGCATACTTCCCTAGATATTCATACTGTTTAGTGCACCGTTCAGCCTCTCATAGAGTTTCATCACCAGCAGGGCTGGACAGGGCACAGCTAAACACCAGAGCCCCATACATATTGGGCTAATGTGTATGGAGCCTAAGGATGAGCTTCAGTTCAGTCCAAACCCATGTTTGGTTGGAAACTATCAATGCTTGCCCAGTCAGCTGAAGCCAGCACATACACAAAGGGGTAGGCATGCTTGTGACATCATTGACCTAATAAGGCCACGTGGTCATATTACGTCAATATTTGTGACCTTAACCCTTTGGCGCTTTAAGGGATTTGTGATGCTGGGAGGCGGGGTTTAGAGTCATGTGATTGGCTGTCATGACCTCCGGCGGGGGACTCGAAAAGAAGAGGATTGGTTTGTTATTTTTTTTTCTTTAGAATCACTTTAGATTGTAAACTCTACTTTTAAAATAATATACTTTATGTATAATAATATAAAAGAAATAAAACATCCAATGGGAGAGAGGGACATACTTTATCTCTGCTAGATGAGAGAAGGCAAATCCAGGAACTCATGCACAACAGGGTTTCTACGAGACTGAAGAAGTCATCACATAATTTATTTCTCCAACATCTACCAAATATAAAATATCAACTTTGAATGACCACCATCTTAGCTAGAACAAAACCATGAATTTTGTCTTAAAAGAACATTATTTTATGTAATATTCCATAAACAAATATTTCAAGTTAAAATATATTGCATGACTGGTATGCATATACATTGGTAGTACAACATCCATACAATACCACCCTTAATCTGTTTCCTTAGATGCAAAGTATCCACACAGTATATTCATATAAATCAAAATATCCTCAAATAAAAAATATTTCCACACTTGTCATAGCAATTGAAAAAATACTTTTTTGGGTTTTTATTTTACGTGTTTCGTACACTCTATATGCCATTTCCTCAGCAGATACTGAGGTATAGATAGGTTGTACTCAGGGGCGGACTGACAACTCATGGGGCCCCCGGGCAATAGGGGATCATGGAGCTCCTGTATCCTTGCCCAAACTCAAAAAAGCCTATGAAAAAGGTACCAGGGGCATCTCATGGGGCCCCCTACTGACACTGGGCCCTCGGGCAGTGCCCGAGTTTCCAAATGGTCAGTTTGCCCCTGGTTGTACTGTACCATCACAACAAACCAGCCATATTAAAACCAAGGCATAGCCCATGCCTAGAAGGGATGCATGTCCCAGGCAGTCCAATGTTATCGGGAAACATAGAGTCACCAAGAAGCTCATACTGACAATGAAAAAGGACCACAGATATCTCACTAAAAGGGTTTCTAAGAGAGTTTCAAGATTCAAGATATCATCACATGAGTTATCTCTACAACATCTACCAAAAAAATAAAATATCAACTTTGAGTGGAGTGACCTTTTTTTCTACATTATTTTCTGCAAAATAGCAGCAATTTCTTGAAAAAACTATTTTTAAATATTTACCATCTTATAAAAAAGTCTGTTTTCTTCTTAAATTTGTGTTTATACTTTATCATATTACCGTACTCAGATGTTTACAAGGCTGAAACATGAGACAGTGACATAAACGATATGGGACAACAAACAAATACATTAATCGGTTAGGGATGAACACAGAAGGACAGGTCACCGATCAAAGCCAGCTGCAATCATTACTAGCCATGATCCAAAGAACGCCCAGACATGGGCAAGATTAATGCACAAACTGAGGCAAAATAAATGAAAATTGTAAAAGGAGAGACGGTTGGGTTACACCCTCACGCCAGTCCTGCTTTCTTACTCACTGGGGTGTCTTTTTCATAGCTGATGCTTCTATTGCTAATTTCAATCACGCAAACTTTTAAACACATTATTATGAATATTACTGGAGAAATACAAAGCGGATGCAGGCCACATGCTGCCTCTCATCTGTCTCTATGGGAAGCCATGCTGACTTATGATGGCTTGGATCCAATTAAAAGTTTGTAGTCTACTTGTCAAGATAGGCGGAATGAGTAGAACCAGCATTTGTTTCAAACAGACTGGCATTTAAATAGTTCTTATGAATGGTGACATAAGCTGGGAAGAGAGGAATGGAATACATAAACATTTGGTCAGCTCCAGTTGGAAATAATGAGCTTTGCTAATGTGATATGGACATTTTTAATAATTTATTTCTGAATAAGTAGTGAAATTTTTAGGTCTAAATCTATGGTTTAGCTGAATAGGATGTCTACTGGAAGAGCAAGCTTTATTATCCTGTTCAATTTGTTATGGCTAAAAGTGACAGCAAATTATATCAATATACATTGCGTGTCCTGATTGTATCAGAAACAAGTAGTTGAGTTCCCTGAGCTAAATAATGCGAGATACTGTTAAGAGTGGGTTAAAATCTTTTTGTTTTTACAATTCATTTGTGTTTCTATGTTATGGCAGTATATCATTGTATAAAGTTCTGAATATGGGCAATGTAATTGTGCAAATGAAACTATAATACAGGGCTATGACTATCAAATTGAAAAGAGGCTTCATAAAATTGATGACCATGGTACCCTAGTTTTACTTCATGTAGTAGTAGAATATTAATCATTAGCTATTTATAGTGGTATAAAAAATGAATTGTTTTCCCCACCCAAGTCCCCCTTTTCTTTAAAAAAAAATTAACTTTATTTGTTTACCAACGCTTTTATTGAGAATAACAAAGCATTTATAAGAGAACAAGAAAGTCATTGACCATTTTGAAATTATTATTATTACTACACAGGATTTATATAGCGCCAACAGTTTGTGCAGCACTTTACAACATGAGGGCAGACATTACAGTTACAATACAATTCAGTACAGGAGGAATTAAAGGGCCCTGCTTACAATCTAGGAGGGAAGGTCAAGTGATACAAAAGGTAATAGCTGTAGGGGGATGAGCTGATGGAGAAAATGAAACTCCAGTTGTTGGGTGGGGGCAGAATAAGCTTCTCTTAAGAGGAGGGTTTTCAGAAATTGTCTAAAAGCAGACAGAGTAGGAGATAGTTGGACAACTTGGGTTGAGAGTTCCATAGGATAGGAGAGGCTCGGGAAAAGTCTTGGAGGCGTTCTTGGCAGGAGGTGACAAGGGAGCTAGAGAGCAGGTGGTCTTGGGAAGAACAAAGAGAACAATTATGCCAGTATTTAGAGACTAGGTTAGTGATGTAGCTGGGGGCTGAGTTGTGCATGGCTTTGTAAGTTGTTGTTAGTACTTTGAATTTAATTCGTTGGGTAAGCAGAAGCCAGTGGAGGGATTGGTAGAGAGGAGTAGCAGACACTGAACAGTTGGTAAGGTGGATGAGCCTGGCAGCAGCATTTATGATGGACTGAAGGGGTGATAGCCTATGTAAAGGTAATCCCATGAGGAGAGAGTTGCATTAGTCGAGGTGAGACATGACCAGGGAGTGAAGGAGCATATTTTGGAGATGTTGCGGATGTTGAGGCAGCAAGATTTGGACAGTGATGGGACATGGGGCCGAAAGGAAAGTTCAGAGTCTAGGATTACACCAAGAACCATGGCATGCAGTGAAGGGCAGAAAGTGTGTGACCAGGGTTTCCAGAGTTTTTCATAGGAGGGCACTCTGTCCAAATGGATTGCTTCAATTTTGGCATGAATCGTCGCCTGTGTAATCCTGTGCTTCATTGCTACATTTCTCAATGAGGGAGACTTCCAAACCCTTGTTATGGTCTGTTTAGCAGCAGTGGTGACTTGGAGTAGAAGTTTGAATTGGCGATGGGTAAGGCCCAAGGGTTTGTTGTTCAGGAGAGCCACAGTGGGGTCAGGTGCCAGTGGCACTTCAAAGAGTGTTGAGAGGATCTGAAACACTGCAGACCAAAAGGTCCGTACTATGGGGCATTCCCACCATATATGGGCACGTGTACCCAGATTAGTACATCCTCGGAGGGTATTGTGAGAGAAACTTAGAGATCCTGCGGGGACCAAGTACCATCTGGCTAGCACCTTGTAGTTGGTTTCCAGAGCCATTATGTTAGGGGAGGATGATTTTGTTTCCTCCCAGATACGGCACCAAGCATCATGATCTACAGTAATGTAAAGATCCCGTTCCCATTTTCTAGTGTAAGGCAGGGGTGTTGTCGATAAGGGTTCTAAAAGGCGTGCATAAAGTTCCGAGATAAGTCCCCGTCTATGAGGATCAGTCTTTCAAGCTTTTTCAAAGCTGGAAAAACTTGAGGATAAAAAGGGCAGGGGTTTATGAGAAGTGAAGAAGTGCTTGATTTGCAAATAACAAAACAATTCTGTCAACAGAAGGCCATGAGTCTCACAAAGAGTTGGGAATGGTTTGAAAGAATTGGCAATGAAGAGGTGGTGGGTCCGGAGGAGTCCTGCCGTAGACCACGCTGTAAAGGAGGAAGGTCTGTGAGGTGCCTATTAAATTCTTGCAATATTTTCAGTGGGTTGCTAGAGAAAGTTTCCTTAGACAGTTAGTTTCAGTCTCATTGGTTTAGGGGTGTAGTCATCTTTGCGCAATGCCAGAGCAGGAAATGTATCTGGCTTGTTAGCTTTCATATAGCGCGTGTGCTGTGATTTACGGAGAGTTTTCTCTGCCGTCTCGCTGACAGGTCTAGTTCCAATCGTGCTTTATCAAAGGTCCTCCTCATTAGCAGGAAGGGTTTAGCCTGAAATGCAGTCCTCCAGGTGCTTGTGGAGAAGACGTTTCTCTTTGCGAATTAGTATATCTTGATACAGAGTAGTATTCCCATTTATGTTCAAAAATATGCATGTATCCATGATAGTGTGATGATTTCTTTCCATTAATTTTATAGCCTCTACACATTGCAGTCCCTGGGACCAGGAAACAATGAGAGAACGCCAATTCAGGGCAATAGCCTAATGAATGGCACTAAATAATGTGTGCGCCTATCTTTGACAAGGGATCGACACTTCCAATAGCTCCGCTAAAAGACACACGGCTATAGCTATAGAACGTGTACGCTTATGCATATTGGAGAGCATATCTAACCAATCTTCAGTGGAAAATTCCTGGCCAGTCTCTGCTTCCCAGCTTGCCATCATGGAAGACTTAGCAGGAAGACCTTGCTTGCTAAGAAACCTGTAAAAAGTTGAGATACTGCCCTTGTCTCTAGATGTTAAACAACACAACTGCTCAAATTTCAAACTTGAACTCCCCGCAAAATTGAACTTAATGGGGTATTGTCAACGACTTTGTGTGTGTAATTGAATTCTTGGTTTAGTTGAGTTTGGTTAGTTTGAATCTTAAATACTTTTCCTAAAAGCATGCCAAAACAAATAGTTTTCATTAGTAATACATTCTCCTGCTGTCAGTGTTTTATAAACTATATGTAGTATCAGATACCTACAGTATTCAGCACTGTGTTCCAGCAATATTATGGGGACTTCCCGTCCCATTCCTGGAACGAAATCTACTTGGCCTGAGCACAGCTGAGCCATTCACATGAAGCTTTGTATTTCACGAATGAATACAAGGTCTCCTCTTATTGGCTGGAGTAGAGATTGTGACATCATCTGCCGACCACTCCATCTTAGCAAATCTTATTAGAGGAAGTCTTTTATTCATTCATAAAAAAACAAATGGTTGAGCAGAGCCCATCCTGACTTGATCTTGCTCTGAAAATGGGTTGCGAAGTTCCCGTACCGCTGCTGGAACACAGTAAAATGAAACATAGAGGCTTTAGGACAACCATGAAAGTTTTGGTTCCCATTATACTCTACAGTTCACATTTCGCCCACTTAGATAAGGTAGTGGATCTACAGCAGGGGAGGGCAATTCATTTTCCCAAGGGGCCACATGAGAGATCGGGACTGTTGTGGAGGGTCAAACTTAATTTTGCTATATAAAATTTTTGGACCTGGGAAGGTTTGTAACAAATACCTGGTGCTAGGAATAATAGGTACAGCTGCTCATGAAATAGGTCTCTTTTAGAAGGGTGGTTGAGGGGTGGTAAAAATGTATGGCTGAGCTCAGAGAGGCACGTTGACAGTGAAGGTATCGAGGGCCATATAGGGGCACCCAGAGTGCCGGATGTGGCCCCGGGGACGCATTTTTTTCAGGTCTAATCCACTGTAATCTTAGTCTTTGTGCCTTTAGTGTTCACAAACATAGTGCTAGTGGGTGTCAAAGGGAAATGTGTATCCAAAAAAAAAACTTGGATAACTCAACCTTGTTAATATCTAACAAGTGTTAGCATAACATTATACACACTACGGGGTCTATTTAAAAAATGCATAGCCATTGTAAAGGTTGATTGGATTTGCTACTTGGCATTGCTCTTTAAATCAGTCCAAAAAGTAATAGTAGCATGGTGGCTGGTTTCCAATTTATACAGAGTTTTACATATATTGTACATTCACATTAGTCCCTAACCCTCAAGGGGTGTACAATCTAAGGTCTCTAACTCACATTCATACATACACATATCGGAGCCAAGTTATCTACCAGCATGTCTTTGGAGTGTGGGAGGAAACCAGAATACCCAGAGAAAACCCACAAAGGCACAGAGAGTACATGCAAACTCTAGGCAGGTAGTTCCACGGTTGGGATTTGAACCCACAACCCTAGTGCTCTCAGGGGGAAGTACTAACCACTTCACAATTGTGCTGCCCTACTAAGCCTTTTGGATGGCACTAAAAATATAAATAAATTCTAAACTTTTTTTTTTGTTTGGGATACGGTGAAGAGGGTTTAGAAGAGCTGTCAGTTTTTTTTTTCCTTTGTCTGTGTCTAAGTTAAGGAGATTCACTCTCTCTATTTTTTCTTTACTATTAACACCAGGAGTAAAAGTGAAAGAAAGTCCCACATTTTAGGTTGTCACCACAACAGGTATAGAAGGGAAATCTTGGGACACTAGTTCTGGTGACAACTAGGAAGTCCCTCGCTATGGAGGTATTTTCATTTGCACTTCTGGTTTTGCCTATGGGATAGGACTTAAAGGGAAATTTCCCCAATGGGACAAAGATGACATATAAACACCTTACAGGAGTTATAGTCATCCCTTGGGCTAGGTTCACACAAATCCATGCTCTGAAAAGCAATCCATGGTGTGGCTAAGCAGACACTGTCATGTGTATAGGAGATGATTCTGCCGCTTCCTTAATATTTTTTTTCTTTTTTGTTATATGTTAACCAGCCCATTCACTTACATGGCTTGGAATCCATGGCCACAGGAAATGGAGTGTTATATTATTACCTAAGTATGGCCACATGGCCAAATTTAGACAATAACATTGATATCAATATACAATGAGGCTAATTTCCCACAAGGGCAAGCCAAGCATTTGACTCAAGATGCAGTGTGGCCTCATTAACTTGAATGGCTGAGTTCAAGTTCACCTGACAACTCAATGCAAAGCTATGCGGCTGTGGCATGTTGACAGCCTCCTGTGACTGAACATTAGACTTTGGCAAGCCATAGATTGTATAATTTTATTTTCTTCCACCTGTGAAAATTGCTTGATTTCCCTTCCACACATTCAGTGTTGGGAATCACTCCTGCAGCACTATTGTGTTCTGCTGGCAGAGAGTGTTCCCTGCCAGCAGGACACAATTATCAATGCTAGCGGCTATTTTTTGATCAAATGCAAAAATCCCACTAGCTGGTTGCACTGAAGTTGATTGATGGATTGACTGCAGTACAACCAGCCTGCTCATAGACCATTCGAGTCTGGGCCAGACCCTGCTGAACCGGCCAAGATTAGATCCAGCCAGGGGTTGACTGACAACTCATGGGGCCCCCAGGCAATAGGGGATCATGGGGCCCCTGTGTCCTCACCCACACCCAAAAAAGCCTGTAAAAAAACCAATGAAAGGTACCAGGGGCATCTCATGGGGCCCCCTGGACAATAGGGGATCATGGGACCCCTGTCTCCTCACCCTTACCCAAAAAAGCCTATGAAAAAGCCAATGAAAGGTACCAGGGGCATCTCATGGGGCCCCCTACAGAGCCTGGGCCCTTGGGCAGTGCCCGAGTGCTTGAATGGTCAGTCCGCCCCTGGATCCAGATATGGCTTTTAGGTGGGTATTTGGTGTTGGTAAAATGAGTATCAGTGCCTAGGTTGAAGTTATTCACCAACATGTCAACTATTACCTATGATGCGACACCAATTTCCTAGGTGTCAGCAACTACTTATAATCAAGCCTTCATGTTTCTAGGCTGCAGCTATTAATGATCTTTGAGTGATACTCATGACGCCTTTCCTGCGTCTTGGACATCAGCAACAATTATTGTAGCTGGGCTACTGTTTAGTAGGTCCGTTCATGTGAATATTTGAATTCTATGATCCTTTATGTGTTTGATTGTCATATTCCACCTGAGGGTGTTTTTTTAACCTAATAAAAGATGTTCAATTCTTTTTTCTGATTTGTTCATATATTTTGTGTACAATTGATATTGATTTATATGGTTTGGTACCAAGGGCCCGGGGTCAGTAGGGGGCCCCATGAGATGCCCCTGGTACCTTTTTCATAGGCTTTTTTGAGTTTGGGCAAGGACACAGGGGCCCCAGGATCCCCTATTGCCCGGGGGCCCCATGAGTTGTCAGTCCACCCCTGTTTGGTACCTTTAAAGCCTCGTTAGTGTTTCTGGTTAGGGTCCCATGTGAAAGAGGCCTTACTCTATCCAAAATGAAAAAAAAGTTTTGCCTTTAGTTCTACTTTAACAGTGTGATTCCAAAGGTGAGCCATTTTCAGTGCGACCGTGGGGTGCGACTTTGATGAGACTTTCATGCAACATTCATGCAACTTTTACTCTCTTCGGCACTCAAGTTGAGTGAATTTAATGGGATGCAACTTTACGTGTCCAAAGTCGCACGACAAGTCGCACTAGTATGAACCGAGCCTAAATGAGCTTAGTTATAGCAATAAGAGCTTAGATGCAGAAACTGTATTGTCCTTTGTCTAGGATTTGCTTGAAAGCTCTTTATATGCATTTTAGTATATGATTTCATATATGATTGTTAATCTTCCTTTGATAATTTTGTTGCTCCATATATTAAATCATATAGTTTTCATTTGTTATCTGGGTGAAATTCATCTCTGCCTTTATTTATGGATGACCTTGGAAGCAAAAAGATTTTATTATATTAGTAAAGAGCCGATGTCAGAAAGGTATACGTTTGAATGCCTCTACCTTACTCTAGTATAACTTGACAAGTTAGACCCCTTTACTCTTTGTGGTTAAAGCAGAGCCTCCAATGTCTTGCCCCCATACGTCCAATTTGCACTATCTATTGAAACTATATAAGAAGCAGAGAATAGAAAGCCACATATCTTTATTTCAATCCCAGAGTATAGGAAAAGGGATAGAAAAACAAGCCCCCTGCAACCTTCATCTACGTGCTGCTTATATCAAAAAGAAAAAATGAAAACAACATTGTACAAAGGCCATATCTGAAAATCCTTCCTTTAAGGTTTAATTTAACAATAACATTTGTGACGAGGGGTCTTGGACATCTCTGGGGCATTGCGCTTGAAATTGCACACGCTCTGCACCATTTATCATAGGCTGACATGTGTCATGTTTCAGGCTGCGACTCCAAGAGGTTACAGCTTACGGTTGCTCCTTTGTTCATCAGTGGCTGAGACTTGTGAGCCACCTTTCCATCTAGATGTTCCTCTTTCCAGTTCTACCATTGTTAACCCCACCACTCCCACTAACATATCCGGCGTCTTGTTGCACTTGTGGATATAATCATACAAAGACTAACCAAAGGCACTTCATTATTAAAGGGAACCTGTGGAGGGAAAGAAAAATACTCAAACGCCAGCAAGACTAGGGAATTGACAGCATTAGTTGCCAACACATGACAATCACCTTCAAGAGGAGCTTCAGTCTTCCCCCCTACAAAGTCTGCAGCTACAAATACTGTCACTGCTAGACACTTACCTGTCCTATGATCCAGTACTGACCTCACCCAGACTGGTTCTTCACCGGTCTTTAGGTCCGGCATCTTAACTAAGGGAAACTTAACAGCAGAGTTTCCATTGTGCATGTGTGAGCTGCAATGTGCCTTTTGAATGAAAAGTGGAGTGAACTTCCGCTTGGATAACCTAGATGATCTGAGCAGAAGTGGGAGCCAGTTTCTACGCTGGTCTTCGGTTCCTGGCGTCGGCATCTGTGGGCAACTGGCTGTAACTGCTTGCAGCTTCACAGCCGCCTGTCTACTGCACATGTGTGATCCGCACTGTGCTACCTGAATGGTTCTGCAGTATTCTGGGACCCGTGATGTGTCCTAGAAGGCTGTGGGCAGGAAGTAGGGGGAGGAGAACTTCCGCTTGAACCACCTAGGCAATCCAAACAGAATTGGGAACAGGGAACAGGTACCTGTCAACCCCCCCCCCCCCAACAAAGAAAAAAGTTAAAATCTAAATGTGGCAAGGGAGGAAGGAGAAGTAAGAGTGGAACTTCACATTTTGGGTGAATGTCTGCTTTAAATTGGAATGCCTGCCTAACCAGAACTATTCCTAAAAATGCCCCCTCCCCCTTCCTGCTTTTTATACTGCCTGTCCTATGTAAAAAAGATCTGTAGACTTACCGTTTTTCAGCCCACTCTGATCTGGTCACATGATCCTGCAGCTCCAATTCCCCTGTATCAGTGTGCAGCTGCTGCAAGGGAGAGGAAGAATCACCAACAATGGCTGGACTATGGGAGCCATTGGGTGAAGTCACCTTTCTCGGGAATTCAAAGCAGTTGTTGAGCGTTCCTTGACACAAGGGAGCCGGGGCTGTGGGATCATGTGACCAGATTGAAGTGAACTGAACAAGGTATGTATACAGATGTTTTTTACATAGGGTAGGCAGTATAGGTAGCAGAAGGGGGATGGGACATTTTTAAGAATAGTTTTGGATAGGCAAGAATTACACTTTAAAGGCCTTACTAAGTTAATATGCAACTTTCAGATGGCAGCTTCTGTGCATGTCCCACCTTTCAATTGTGAACATGTACACTCACAGGCCACTTTATTAGGTCCACCTTGCTAGTGCAAAAAAGTATCCCACACACAATTACACCACCACCACCAGCCTGAACTGTGGATACAAGGCAGGATGGATCCATGCTTCCATATTGGTTATGCCAAATTCTGACCCTACCATCTGAATGTCGCAGCAACCAGTCTGCCCATTCTCCTCTGACATCAACAAGGCATTTTCATCCACACAACTGCTGCTCACTGGATATTTCCTCTTTTTCGGACCATTCTCTGGAAACTCTAGAGATGGTTGTGCGTGAAAATTCCAGTAGATCAGCAGTTTTTGAAATACTGAGACCAGCCCGTCTGGTACCAACAACCATGCCATGTTCAAAGTCACTTAAATCCACTTTCTTCCCCATTCTGATGCTCAGTTTGAACTTCAACAATTTGTCTTCATCATGTCTAGATGTCTAAATGCATTGAGTTGCTGCTATGGGATTGGCTGATTAGCAATTTGTGTTACAAAGCAATTTAACATTTGTACCTAATAAAGTGGCCGCTAAGTGTATATTGCTAGGGTTGCTTAGGAGGGCACCAACATCCCTTCACATTCAAACAGATGAAAAAACTTTCAAAACCTGGGATTTTAAGATGCTCAATGATAAACTGCATGTGCAGTACTATTGAAATCACCAATTTATTTAATTCATAAAATCATTAAAACAAATGGCTCATTTCGTCTTACACAAATGATGTTCATTTTGTATACAGATATAGAGTGCATAAATATGTCTAAATACATTTCACAGCAAATCATTACTTTTCCCACCCAACTCAATAACATTTGATTTCTTCTATTGCTTGAACCTTATACCAAAGATGATCATGTCGACTTAGGCAGGGGGGAATTAAACAATTTATCACGATGCATTTTGTAAGTCCAATATAAGTCCTCTTCTTCAAGTTCCGTGAAACCACAAATCAAAAATCAATCTTTGTTCACAAATATGAATTTAAATAGTCATAAATGTTGAAAAATTTATGAGTACAAGACCTCTTCTTCAGCAGGGACCATATTGGATGGCACCAAGCTTAGGCAGAAGGTATTAGACGGACCTAATCACTACTTCCCCCAGGTTAAAATTACGCATGAGAAGTCATTGCTATTAGATTGAATTATTAAAGATCTTCATTGAAATTTCACATTATGAATTTTCTAAGAATTATACACAGTGAAATGTTACTCATGCTCAGGGGGTCATTGCAATAGCCTTTCCTTGGTTAGCTATTATATAACACTTTATCACATAGAGAATTGCATTATAAAGCTTTTGAAAATTAGGCTTTTGTGTTGAATTTTGAAAGGAATATTTCTGTTTCAAAGAATTGAATTTGAGTACAGAGCTGGCAGATTCCTTTGGTGGTCAGATAATACTGGTACACATAATTCTTGAGCTCTCAAGGACAAACATTACAGTAGAGAATGGCTGTGACACAGAATACTGCAAACATTTAAACATTTGCTTATTTGAAATTGCTATCCTATTGGAAAAACAAATTGTATATATAGCCAAAATGTTTTCTTTGTACAGTAGTTTTCCATAGAGTAGGAAGCAGTCAGAACCCTCATCGGGTTATAAATTGTTCTACAGTTGTGTTCAAAATAATAGTAGTGAGTTGAAAAAAGTGAATAAAAGCTCAAAATCCTTCTAATAGCTTTTATTTCCATACACACAAATGCATTGGGAACACGACACATTCTATTCCAAATCAAAACATGAAGAAAAATAGATCAAATTTGTGTTGTTTCTCTAAAAAAATTGAAGAAACGTGAATATTAGACGGTTCAAAAAAATAGTAGTGTTTGTATTCTTCTTTACAAACTCAAACATTCACTATATAAACTGAAAAATGTTTGAAGATTTTGCTTTCCTTTGAATCCCTTAATGAATATTTGGTTGTAGTCGCACTGTTTCTGAGAACTGCTGTACATCTGTGTAGCATGGAGTCAACCAACTTCTGGCCCCTGTGATCAGGTATTCCAGCCCAGGATGATTGAACTACATTCCACAGTTCTTCTCTATTTCTTGGTTTTGCCTCAGAAACTGCATTTTTGATGTCACCCCACAAGTTTTCTATTGGATTAAGATCCAGGGATTGGGCTGGACACTCCATAACGTCAATCTTGTTGGTCTGGAACCAAGATGTTGCACGTTTACTGGTGTGTTTGGGGTCGTTGTCTTGTTGGAACACCCATTTCAAGGGCATTTCCTCTTCAGCATAAGGCAGCATGACCTCTTCAAGTATTCTGATGTATTCAAACTGATCCATGATCCCTGGTATGCGATAAATAGGCCCAACACCGTAGTATGAGAAACATCCCCATATCATGATGCTTGCACCACCATGCTTCACTGTCTTCACAGTGTACTGTGGCTTGAATTCAGTGTTTGGGGGTCGTCTGACAAACTGTCTCCGCCCACTAGACCAAAAAAGAACAATCTTACTTTCATCAGTCCACAAAATGTTGCGCCATTTCTCTTTAGGCCAGTCAATGTGCTCTTTGGCAAATTGTAACCTCTTCAGCACATGTCTTTTTGTCAACAGTGGGACTTTGCGGGGGCTTCTTGCAGATAGCTTGGCTTCACATAGGCGTCTTCTAATTGTAACAATACTCACAGGGAACTTTACACCTTCTTTGATCTTCCTGGAGCTGATTGTTGGCTGAGTCCTTGCCATTTTGCTATTCTTCTATCCATTTGAATGGTAGTTTTTTGCTTTCTTCCACGTCTTTCAGGTTTTGGTTGCCATTTTAAAGCATTTGGGATCATTTTAGCTGAGCAGCCTGTCATTTTCTGCACTTCTTTATATGTTTTCCCCTCTCCAATCAACTTTTTTAACAAGGTACGCTGTTCTTCTGAACAATGTCTGGAACGACCCATTTTCCTCAGAATTTCAGAGAGAAATGCACTGTAACCAGCATGTACAACATTTGCTGCCTTCCTTCCTTAAATAAGGGCAATAATTGCCACCTGTTTTTCAAAGAATGAATGACCTCACTAATAGAACTCCACACTGCTATTATTTTGAACACGCCCCTTTCAATTAGTGATTCAATTACACAGAATCAGCAGCATGCATGTCATGACTGTTGGGTCTGTTGGATTTCTATTACTCTGCTACACCTGCTAGTAAATTATTTGCCATGTAGAAATATCATTTCTACCAAAAACAGTGATTGATCAGGTTAGTGATGTCTGACTGCTATTATTTTGAACACAACTGTATGTGTCTCCACTGGGGAGATTTAGTCTAAAATTTGTTGAGGGGTAAACTCTTAGTTTTGATCACTAAGCTGCTTACATTAAATTTGCTTAAAAATGTATTTAAAAAGTACTTTTAGTTGGGTGTATTTGAAATAGTTTAGTTTATTTAGTGCTTTTTTGTTTTTTTTCTTTTTTTTGATCATGTTTGATTCTTATTTGTGTACAGCTGCTTTAATTTTTAATTTTATTTTTTTTCCCCACTATTTGTTTTTTACACTGAGAAAGGCATTCAGTAATTAAGTTAATGAAGAGTTGGTTGGTTCATGGCAGATCCAGCATTGTTGGGAGGAGGATTATTCCTCAGGTGCCATTTAAAGTCCATTTAAATACTGAAAACCAACAAAAACCATCTTAGTTTCATCTTCTCCTTTGACTACAATGCATTTTGCCCAAATTAAAGGGGAATTACAACTCTTGGTTTAATGCATCCCTACTCACACATGTGAATGGTGGTTGAAGAACACAGAAAGCATGATTTCCACTGACTCTCAACAATCTTAACACAGGTAGAGCATGGACAAAATATAATTTTGGCTGTCAGATTAGGATTATCAGATAACTTGCATGAACCACCTGCCTGTTGGGTGGGAGCAGCGTGGTGCAGTGGCAGAAAGAGCACAGAGTACAGGATTGCCAAAAAATGATCTATTGGAGAACAGTACAAACAAGTCCAGGAAGATAGCTCACCCCACTGGGGGAACTTGCAACAGTTCAAAGCAGAGCCAGCGGTATGTGTGTCTGAGCTGCCGACAGCACCTGTCAAGGGAAGCAGAGTGTGACCTGGCCGGTTCAACCCAAAGGGGAGCTTCCTGAAGAGGCAGACGTAGGCCTGACAGATGGGGATCCTGTCCCTACACTAGCCACTCGCATAAAGCGTGACAAAACCCGGGGGCAGGGACTTAAAAAAGACTCTGTATAACCCAAGATGACTGCCATGTTCACCTGGATCCTCCACATCCAACTGGACCACTGCTCCAGGGGACTGAAGAAACCATAGAGAAACCCAGAAATGGACGAGTGCCACCTGCATTGGAGACTGTAGACTGCACCTGCCTACAGGCCATCTTCTAAAGGAGACATAAAATTGTAGAAAGGAAAATTAGCACAACATGGGATTTTTTGCCAATGGAGATCAACTCCTCCAACTCACCTTTCCCTTCCCCCAAATCTCTCCTTTTTTTTCCTTTCTTCTCCTACTTACCTTTTTTCCCTCTTTCCCAGTACATAGTTTCCTGCATTGCACTCCCTCATCTATCTCTACAGATCCTGGAATGGGGGTGTCATATAGTAGGTAAATTTGTGTTCCCATATTTGTATATGTAGCCCAAAGTAATGAAAATATCACCGTTCAAAATGCCCCAGAACCTGTATCAGTGAGATCAGCATGTGGATAGACTGGTGCAAGTAACACAGGATCAGCTTGTTAGGCTTCAGTAAACTCAACAAAATTCAGCCACCTGCACACAGACAATGACTACCTGTTACATGAATGTGAATGAAAAGGGTTGAAGATGGCTTCAGCTCCCGTTCTTCACCTGTAGAGAACTTCTCAGGAGCAGGTCACCTTCTCTGTCATATACCCATGTTATGAATCATTTTCCTTTTTTGCACACACAGGAACACATAAAAGTGGTGACCCTTGTTTGGTAACTTTCTTGTTTCAGCAAAGTCAAATGACTGCATCTTATATAACACGATAACACGATTACTTCCCTTACAAAACACGTCTCTTCAAAATTCATTGCTATTGATTTAAACCATTTGTTTTTATTTTTCTGTCTTTTGAATGAACTTTAATAAAATAATGCAGTGAAAAATGTAAAAAGAAACTTGATTTTTGCTTCCCCCTTCAAATGTTTTTATCCTCTTACATTTTTTGCTGGTGTTATGCACAGTTCACCTAGCCAGGAAATTGCCTTCATCTTCATTCCTGGGGCCTAAGGAGCTGGCTGCCTCCTCTCAGCCCCTGATGGTCCCCTCCTGGCTCTGCCCTCTTCCAGCTGCAGTGAATGGAACATGAAGAATCCTGGGATAAGTGACATGCATACAGGGGCGGACTAACAACTTATGGGTCCCCCGGGCAATAGTAAATCATGGGGCCCCTGTGTCCTCGCCCACACTCAAGCCACACCCAAAAAAACCTATGAAAGGTACCAGGGGCATCTCATGGGGCCCCATACTGACTCCGGGCCCTTGGGCAGTGCCCGAGTGGCTAAATGGTCAGTCCGCCCCTACATGCATATACTGGCAGACTTGAGAACAGAAGAGTCTTCATTCTTGCCTAGGTGAGAATGGTGTCCAAGACGTGGGACGGACCAAAAAAACCCCTAAAAAAACTGCTCAAAGCTCTGTTACACTGCTCCTGAGGTCCTACTTGTGCACCAGGGGCTGGCTCTCACTGCTTATCCTGCTCCGCATATATTATAAAAAGCAAAGGCAAAGCCACATGATGTAAAATCACAGTATACTACTTTGTTCAATGATTCTGGATTCCAAAATACAGTCCCCGCTTTAGGCCATGCCACACTCCTAATATGCATTTCAATCCTATTGGGCTTACTTGTAGAGGTGTGATTTTATAATGTGTGGCTTGCCTTCACTTTTTGCAAAGAAAAAGGATTGCCATTTTACCTTACAGAGGTTAGGAGAGCAATGATGCCTAGTGCATTCAGTGGGTGAAGCTACACTTTAAATAACTTTTTAATAAAAATCTATTGAAAGAGAAATCAATTACAAATAAATTTTCAATGAAAGTGCTCCTTAACCCCGGACCCTGCATTCACTATATCTGGTCTCCCCGGACCCCGCATTCACTATATCCGGCCTCCCTGGACCCTGCATTCACTATATCTGGCCTCCCCGGACCCTGCATTCACTATATGTGGTCTCCCCGGACCCTGCATTCACTATATCTGGTCTCCCCGAACCCTGAATTCACTATATCCGGTCTCCCCCCGAACCCTGCATTCACTATATCTGGTCTCCCCGGACCCTGCATTCACTATATCTGGTCTCCCTGGGCCCTGCATTCACTATATGTGGTCTCCCCGGACCCTGCATTCACTATATCTGGTCTCCCCGGGCCCTGCATTCACTATATCTGGTCTCCCCGGGCCCTGCATTCACTATATCCGGTCTCCCCGGGCCCTGCATTCACTATATCCGGTCTCCCCGGACCCTGCATTCACTATATCCGGTCTCCCCAGACCCTGCATTCACTATATCTGGTGTCCCCGGACCCCGCATTCACTATATCTGGTCTCCCCGGACCCTGCTTTCACTATATCTGGTCTAACCGGACCCTGCATTCACTATATCTGGTGTCCTTGGACCCTGCATTCACAATATCTGGTCTCCCTGGACCCTGCATTCACTATATGTGGTCTCCCCGGACCCTGCATTCACTATATCTGGTCTCCCCGAACCCTGAATTCACTATATCCGGTCTCCCCGAACCCTGCATTCACTATATCTGGTCTCCCCGGACCCTGCATTCACTATATCTGGTCTCCCTGGGCCCTGCATTCACTATATCCGGTCTCCCTGGACCCTGCATCCACTATATCCGGTCTCCCCGGACCCTGCATTCACTATATCTGGTCTCCCACAGTACACAGGACATAGAAATGCAATTATATTAGTAAATATAAACTGCTAAATACCTTTTCTCATCAGCAGTATATAGCAGTCTTGTGACTTCTATCAGTGTCCAGCAGAACACTGGTTAAAACTTGTAGAATGAGTTTTCTTTCTGCTCTAGGAGGATGTAGAACCTGACCTCTGTCTGGACAGTGCTGATTAACCCTGTGCTCCTCACATGTACTCTCCCAAGAAAAAAAAATCTTTCTAGCAATATACACTAAACTGTGCATGTGCAAAGTGTCTCCACACGATATGTCTTATCAGGAGATAAGAGGGGGGCACTGGAAGAAGGGGAGGATCAGAGAAGACAGGATCAAACAGCCTTTTTTACCCAATGCTGAGGATTAATCTCTTAGGTTCCACAGTGAGTATAACAAGCATGCTTTACTACATATACAGACTGATTTTACTGTTGTGGGTTTTGCATCACTTTAATGGATTTATTAAACAAAAACTTTGCAAGGTTGCCATGGGCAACAAATCTAATCTTGAATATGCTTCCATAATGCTGAGCCACTGACCAGAAATGAGGCCATAGATGCACACTTCTGACTTTAATTTGTTTTTCCTGATTTGCATAGTTGTCCAAGGTTGGTGAGACATAAAATAATGAAGACAGAAGGCATAACAGGCAGGTTTTCAGGAACATGCAACAACCAGAGCACCTGTTGTTGGTATTGTAGTTCATAGACAGGAATGGTGAAATCCCCGTCCACCAGCAGGTGTCTGACAGTGGCACCCAATTAACTGCCACCTGAGGCTGGCTACTGCGAGGCTATTTAGTTCCATTCTGCTGTATGTTTCTTGCCTCAATATTTTACCTGTGAGTGCATAATCTGGACATGTAATTTCCTGATCCTGCTACCTGTTGAAGTCCCCATTTCTCATTTTCACCAGGTGACCTTGTATTCTAACATGATTAGGGATCTTGGGTTCTTTCCTGAACCTAGAAGAAAGCTGTCAGTGCTGGTTCAGTCAGCTGTGCCTGGGGCAATCTCCACTCCACAGCTGTACATCCGCAAAGGGACTGGGATCAACCATCTTGCCCTAATACTGTCCCCATAGTCCTATTAGGTCATTGACATTGACCTAATTATTATTATACAGGATTTATATAACGCCAACTGTTTTCTCAGCACTTTACAATATAAAAATAGACAATACAGCAACGATACAGTTCAATATAAGAGGGCTAAAGAGGGCCCTGCTCCTTGGAGCTTACAATCTAAGAGGGAGGGGCTGGTGATACAAAAGGTAATAACTGTGGGGAATGAACTGGTAGGAGGAGTAGAAGATTCGGTTATTAGCTGAAGGCAGGATAGGCTTCCCTGAAGAGATCGCCTAAAAGTGGGCAGAGTAGTCGATAGTCGGATAGATTGTGGTAGAGAGTTCCAGAGGATGGGGGAGGCTCTGGAGAAGTCCATTGGAGGAGGAGACAAGGGAGCTAGACAGCAGAAGGTTGTGGGAGGTGCAGAGAGGACGGTTTGGGTGATATTTGGAGACAAATTTGGTAATGTAATTTGGAGCAGAGTTATAAATGGTTTTATATGTTATTGTTAATGTTTTGTATTTTATCCGTTGGACAATGGGAAGCCAGTGGAGGGATTGGCTGAGAGGGATGGCAGATATGGAATGGTTAGTAAGGTGGATGAGTCTGGCAGCAGCATTCATGATAGACTGAAGAGGGGTAGCCTGTAATTAGGTAGGCCAATGAGAAGGGAGTTACAATAGTCAAGGCGAGAGATAACAAGAGAGTGAATAAGTTGCTTAGGAGTTTCCGAGGTTAGGAACTGGCATATCTTGGAGATGTTGTGGAGGTGAAGTCTACAAGATTTGGACAGTGATTGGATTTGGGGCTGAAAGGACAGATGGGAGTCTAGGATTACTCCTAGTACCCTGGCATGAGGGGAGGGACTAATGGTTGTATTATTGATCTTGATGGAGAAGTCAGGGGAGGGGGCACAGGCTTGAGGGAATAGTATGAGCTCCATTTTAGAAAGATTTAGTTTGAGGAAGTAGAGTGACATCCATGCTGATATGTCACTTACTAGGTTAGTAATGCGAGAGGAGACTGAAGGGGTGAGGTGAGGGGAAGAAAGATAGATGTGTGTGTCATCAGCATAGAGATGGTACTTAAAGCCATGGGAGTTTATCAAGTGACCAAGGGAGGAGGTGTAGATGGAGAAGAGAAGGCGTCCAAGGACAGAACCTTGAGGGACCCCTACAGAAAGAGGAAGTGGAGAGGAGACAAAGTTGTAGGTAACACTGAAAGAGTGCTGCGATAGATATGAGGAGAATCAGGACAGAGCAGAGTCTCCGAGGCCAAGAGAGGGTAGTTTTTTGAGGCCGAGGGGATGGTCAACAGTATCAAAAGCCGCAGAGATGTCAAGTAGTAAGAGTACGGAGTAGTGGCCATTGGTTTTAGCAGTTAGTAAATCATTAGTGAGTTTTAGTAGGGCAGTTTCAGTGGAGTGTTGTGAGCGAAAGCCAGACTGTAAAGGGTCAAGAAGGTTGTTGTCAGTGAGGTAGGAGCTCAGGAGATTGTAAACTAAGTGCTCTAAGAGTTTAGAGGAAAATGGGAGCAGGGAGATGGGTCTAAAGTTGTTCAGATTGGTGGGGTCCAGCGAGGGCTTTTTAAGTATGGGAGTGATGTGTGCATGCTTTAGAGGGGTGGGGAAGGTGCCAGTAGAGAGGGAGAGATTGAAGATGTGAGTGAGGGAGCAGAGGACAGGATCCAGGGGGCAGGTAGCGACCTAATATATTCATGCAACATTGACATAAGAAGGCCATGTGGTCATATTAGGTCAATGATGTCATGAACATCCCCACCCTTTTGTGTATGTGTAGCTGCATGGCAGGAAATGCCCAGCTTCAGCTTATTGGGTTGGCACTGACAGCTTCTTTCCAGGTTTGGAACACAAGCTCATCCCTCTGCATGATCCTGCTCTACTCAGTTACCCTGATTTGTCTTCTTCCTTATTTGTCATTTATATATAGTTAACTTGTCAGTTTGTAGGTAGATACCTACAAATTAAGCTGCTGCTAGACAGTGATTCTAGGTCAGGTGGGAAGGGGCTAACTCTGGTTCTGTAGTTTTCCAGGGCTTTTTTGAGCTCTGTCCTCCTCCCTGTAATGTACACTATATATAAAAAGGGGGAAGGCTCAGTCCAGGGAGTCCAGTCCAGGGAGAGCTAGGGAGTGAGAGGTCCACAGGAGAGGATGTAATCAACCTGCAAATATGACCCCAAGGAAGCTTACCTGTAAAGAACTTTTCAAGATATAGACTTCTACCTGAAAAGTTATGCTCGGGCAGCCAAGGAATAGCTAGTTGGCAAGGGATTTGTGTGTTCGTAAACTACAGGATACTTGCACTTGGCATTCTGACACATGGAAGTAGAATATTCAGGTGATCAGCGATGGCAACTCCTTCATATCTAAACCAACAGATTTCTTTTATTAAGTGTTCTTGCATGGCAAGACCACTTCCTGTTATCTCACATATATATTCTTATTATTATAGCCAAATTCACCACCCTAACTCCTCTCACAGTTTTTACACTACATAGACAGTAATATACCGAAACGTGCGGATTGTTCCGATTGGTGTGCTATTACTTTGTGGAACGTTTCGCCGAATGGTTCAAGAAATATCGGCGTTTTTGTAGTGAAATTGGTCCCATAGGAATGAATGGCAGAATATTCAAAACTAGAGTGTGAGCTGAAAAATCAAGACATGATTTCTAAACTGCCATCACTCCCTCATTTTTAAGCACACCTACACAAATCTTATATCAAAACGTTCAGCTATCCCTGCTGCCACTAAAAATGTCCACGGCTAAACCATAGTCCTGATAGTTTTCACAATATGACCATTTGTTTGCAACTCATGCCGCCCATTGACCTTTTCACAGTTACTCCAGCCACTCCAACCACAAAACAGTTACTCAAGCCACTCCACCCAGTTACCCCGCCCACTCCAGTTGTAGACTACTGGTGGAGGCAAGAACACTTCACACAATTTCCCCAGAAATTGTAGCTTTTCTAGTTAATATTTATATTTAGATATTCCAGCCAATCTAGAGTTAGAAACTATAGAAAAGACTTTGCCTGGACACAAGACCAGTTTTAAGACCGTTCAGAGGCCGCCTATACATTTTGTCTGCATTGTATAGACTGAATAAGAGAGCACGTTATGGTTGGAGGCTGGATATACAGTATATTATTTTTTTAGGTATGTTTTATATGACTGGAATGAACACATTTTATGTTGTTTACACTGAAGAGCTCTGATGCATATAAAATAGATAAATCCTATAATCAGTCATAGCTGTAGATTTATGAGAAATGCAATGGCAATAGATGTGCGATTGTTCCCGGTTTGTTTTACACCCTATTTAAGCCACCTACATGGGCATTTCAGGGCCTTCTTTAGGCTTCATACACACCGGCATAAAAAAATGCCTTTTTTTAGAAGTGTGGGTTTTTTTTACACCTTTGAATGCAGCTGCATGTTAGCACATGTAGGTATTTCAATTTGTATTACATTCAGGGGCATAGAAAAATGCCCAAAAACTCATGTTTCCAAAGAAGCATATTTGCGATTTTTACACGTGCATACAAGCACATAAACATGCATACACAGATGTAAATGCATTCTAGTGGCTACTGTTTTACCTCCCCCCAAACATTCCCCCATTAGCTACAAAGACAGCAGTCGGGAGTGTATGCATACATGGCCAATATGCTTTGTTTCCCAGCAGGAATTGCACCCCCTGTCGCTTTTGGTAAGCGCTACCGGAAAACAGCCGCTGAGCTCAACCCTTTCAAGTGAATGGGGCTGCTCAGCAATGCACATGGTCGCATCACACTAGTACGGAGTCCAAGGGGTTAAAGCAGCTGGTGACGAGGCAATACAACACTCAGTACCTGGCAAACACCGCTGTAAAGCTATCCAAGTGTGGATCGCTTTTCATAGGCATGGCAGTCCCTGACACACATAAAAAAAAACACTTAGGAGGATTTTCTCTTCTAGCGCTTGGATTTAACTGGTGTTCCCCCAAACAGCACAAGTGCCACCAGCCACCCAAGCAGCAATGCATCCACTCTGGCTCCAAATAACTTGGGGTTATCTTTTTCTTGCACTGCTATAGAACTTGTAATGGGAGAGGGTTTAGGGCATGGGAGTCTTGATATGGGATACTAACAGAGAAACGTTTAGCAAAGATTAACGATCAGTGGATAGTCTTTCAGCAGCAGTAGCAATAGTAGCTAAGAGTGAACAGTCCAAGGCCCCCATGACTGAAGACCATGGTGCAAATTTTTGGCATCTCATAAGTGTGTGCAGCCTATTGCATTAGGGTGTGCACCTCAAAGCTTAAACACACGTGTGTGTGTATCTACATATATATGGCCCCGGCACATTGATCTCCCTGCTGGCACAGTGAATGAGAAGTGCGTAAGCACTTCTCTTATGGCAGAGCTGGTAAGAGTGGGATCTTTCCCATTTCCCCACGGGAACACAGAGTGATAATGCTAATGTGCACAGGGTGATTAGGGTGAGCCCAGGCACAGCCAGCACACCCTATGCACACACCTTTGGGGCATCTGGTTACCCTGTGCCAAAGCGTAACATTGGTATCCAGTGCAGTGTCCACCACTCAGTCTCAGAGATCAACTTAAAGTCACTACTCACATGTCCACCGTACAGCTGCCTCCTTTCATTTTCCTCTGAACATGACCCAGTGAGTGAGATAGTGCCTCTCAGACCCGGATCCTTTGTGGTTTGGTGCTTCATTCAGCTGTGAACAAAGTCCATTTGAGCTTTTGATCCTGGCACCTTTGAGATCTCCTTGAACAGTTGTCCAGTGCATTGGCTGCCTGGCAGCTCTTGCACCTTTGGAACCCTCCTGGGGAGAGGGGACCCTGCTCTACAGTGTCTCAGACTATTTATACATACTGCAGCCCCCTTCTAGAAACTCCCACCTCCAGGGATTGGCTGGAATCTGATAAATATTCAGGATGGGTAATTTCAATGTCCCACTCTATGCTGTGGAAGCTTCTTCCAGAGGTGAGGGAAGCAATCAAACTCTCAGCCTGTGGGACACTAAACAAGTCAAACTAAACAATCCCTGTTCCTCTGATTACAAAGGAACCCAAAAGCTAAATTTGTATAGGGATGTAGAAATAAATTATAAATGTTTGACAAGATGGCACATTACACCGAGTAGAAAGTAAGATAAGTGGGGAGAAATCACAGTGGTGTTGGCGAGGGTGCGGGGAAGTGGGGACAGTGTATCATATTTGGTGGGAATGTCCAAAAATTCAAATATTCTGGAAATCAATAATACATTTAATAGAGACAATTACCGAAATGAACATCGGGTTAGACCCAGGGATGTGTTTGTTGCACAGTTCAGAGTTATCAGTTAGCAAATACAAGAAATTAGGTTTAGGGTACTATATGAACGCTGCAAAAAGTCTGATTCCGAAGTATTGGAAGAAAATAGAAATACCGAAGGAGGAGGATTGGATAGAGAGAGTGAACTGGAGTAGTAAGATGGAGAAGTTATATTACACGCAGGAAGATAAGTTGGAGGCATATTCCGCGAAATGGGAAAAATGGGAAAATTTTGTAGAAAATATGAGAAAGTGAAATGTAGAATGCCATAGAATGAGTAGAGGGGTAGGATACGCTTGCTTTAGACAGAAGGCAGGGAAGAACGCAGAGTGGGGGGGTTTTTGGGGGGGAGGGGGAAGGGGGTAATGTTTTAAGAGGGGAAAAATAAAAGGATAAGAAAGAATTGTGTATTTATTATGAAAAAGATGAAAGTGTATTGTTATTTCTATGAAAAATCAATAAATATTTAAATAAAAAAAAAACAAAAAACAAAGGAACCCAAAAGCTAAATTTGTATAGCCACCTACACTAGGAGGGTGCTACATACAGCAATAAAAAAATAATTTTAGAAGTATGTAGAAGGGTTAAAAGCTGTCAGGCGTGCACGGCTTCCCATTTTTATAAACCATTCCCTCAGATTATTAAAATGTTCCCAACACAGACCCAAAAGGTTTGGAATGCTTCACTAAATAAAGCGATTCACTCAATCTGTTCCTCCTTTGTCTCCCCAATTGTGTATTTTTTCCCAATGTATTTACATTGTTGCTTTTCCACAGCCATTTCTACTTATTCAATTTACATAAACTGATGATGTTAATTGATTCATATGGATGTGAGAGCACCTCTCCAAGGCAGACTAAAGCAAGGGTCACTGTGAAGAGCCCTACTGAATCAGTAGCCATCTGATGCAGAAATTGTGAGTGGCGGTGTTGGAGATAATCCAAGAACAAGGTGGGAACAAAGGCCTCTATCTCATTGCCATGGAATACGGTTCATCTATTAATATTGTAATTTAGTTAATCAGAATTGGTATTTGTGAATGGCACATGCAAGGCTAATAAGGGGCAGCCAAGAGGTACGGCTATAACAGATGTCTAGTTGTTATTGTGCCAAAAAAGGATAAAGAATGGGTTAAACTCTCACTTTGTACCATTTTGTCCACTTCCATAGTCTAAGATTAAAAGGTCTACTCTTCTTCTAAGACATTTTGAGTTTTTTCACCTGAGGGCTACAGCTAAAAGATAAATTGCTTCCATGGGTTCCAAAGCCATACAGATTTCATAAATGTAATTTAATAGGTAAGATCACTGTCCCAGCCTAAGGCTGGCTTTTGGGAATCGGTACATTGTTCTGCCACACTCCTTTGCCTTGATTGAGCCTGGGTTGGCACGCAGACAGCAGTTTTCATTCTCTATGGCTAAACCTACAGGGAATTCAGAAGCAGACTCTAAAAAGTAACACCAAATAAAAATCAAAATCACTTAGTAGACAGAAAATGCTGCTCAGGAAACATTCAACCGTGCAGAAGTTGGAAAGTGCGCTCAATTTTCTGTACCTGCTTCATGAGACTTTCATGCTCTTAGATTTATGGAGGCTCCAGGGGCTCAAACATATAATTATAGCTAACCTATTCTATGTTTAAAGAAACTGCACCTACTGTAGCTTACCATCTTCTCGATCTGCCACAGCGCACAGTGTAGGCAGGTGCAGGTTAACCTCCCTACACAGGTGGCGCTGTTTCAACTACCCTGCAAGAGTAGAGGACAGGAGGAAAAGCCATCCCTCTTAGGCCTCCATACATATCATTGGGTTGACCACTGTCTGACTGATCGCTGCCACCCGGGTAACCCGTGCAGCCATCTTTAGTGAGACCAGTGCTTATAAAAAGCACAACCCACTGCGTTTGGTGTGCATTCTGCATGTGGTTAGGTTAGGGACAGGAACCCGCTTGACAGGGAGAGTGTGCCTAGCATAGGGAGAGGTTTCAGAGAAGGAGACCACATAAATATTGTCGTTAGAGCTTCTAAAGGGGAACCTTTCTGCTACTAGTTCTGCTGCATCTGTCTTCCATTCAACCACTCTCTGTGCCAGGTGCTGCTGGTCTCTGTGCATCGCCTTCTGCAAGTACTGCAGAACCTTCTGTGAATGTTGCAACCAGCTCTAAGCCGGTGCATAGACTCTGTTACTCTATGTTGGGATGTTTTGATAATACAGTTTTTGCAATTTCAACCTCTGTGTATCCGAGCCTTCCCTCAGGGGTGCCTACCACTCGGGACCCTACAGCTTACAATTGTATCTCCTCATAAATGCTATGAAAATACGTTTCTGAAAGTTAGGATTTGCACAGGGCTAGGCAGGGGCGGACTGACAACTCATGGGGCCCCCAGGCAATATGGGATCATGGGGCCCCTGTGTCCTTGCCCACACTCAAAGCACACCCAAAAAAGCCTATAAAAGGTATCAGGGGCATTTCATGGGGCCCCCTACTGACCCCGGGCCCTCGGGCAGTGCCCAAGTGCTTGAATGGTCAGTCCGCCCCTGGGGCTAGGCATGTGAGAGCCCTCAGGCCTGGTGATAGGCTGTCCAGACACCGAGCACTGCACAGTAGGTAGTATGTGCTTACCATCATACCCATAGCTAGAAGTTCAGCTTTTTATGGACTCCAGTGGCAAACTGGAGAGTTGGGTAGCACTAGTAGAGTTAAAGCAGGCAATTATGGTGACTTTTGTAAAGCATGACTGCTGCTAGCTTGTAAACCTGAAGTCAGTGCAGGTAAGCCACATATTGTTAAATTGGGGGGTGGGTGGCAAATGGGAATGCCATATGCTCTCTATACTTGGAAATACTAGTTTGTTTATGACTTTCCCTGTAGAGCAGTGGTCCCCAACCTCAGTCCTCAAGTACCCCAACAGGTCATGTTTTCTGGATTTCCTTCACCTTGTATAATCAATGTCAATGGCTGGGTATTTATGACAGTTATTTTATCTAAGGGGAATTCCCAAAACATAACCTCTTGGGAGTAATTGAGGACTGGGGTTGGGAACCACTGCTGTGGATGATTAATGATGCAGAATATCTTAAATATGTTTACTTTAAAGCAGGGGCGAACTGACCATTTGGAAACTCGGGCACTGCCCGAGGGTCCGGGTTCAGTAGGGGGCCCCATGAGATGCCACTGGTACCTCTTTCATAGGCCTTTTGAGGTTGGGCAAGGACACTGGGGCCCCATGATCCCCTATTGCCTGGGGGCCCTATGAGTTGTCAGTCCTCCCCTGCGATAAAGTGATAGTAAACTCTTCTTTAATAATTTTACCTACAGGTAAGCTTATACTAAAGCTTACCTGTCGGTAAAATGAATATCTCCTAAATGTGACTGTTTAGGAGATATTATCCCTTTTTGTAAATATTTTATTACATCTTTTCATGTGACAACACTGAAGAAATAACACTTTGCTACAATGTAAAGTAGAGAGTGTACAGCTTTGTATAACATGTGAATTTGCTGTCCCCTCAAAATAACTCAACACACCGCCATTCATGTCTAAACTACTGGCAACAAAAGTGAATATACCCCTAAGTAAAAATGTCCAAATTGGGCGCAATCAGCCATTTTCCCTCCCCGGTGTCATGTGACTCCTTAGTGTTACAAGGTCTCAGGTGTGAAAGGGGAGCAGGTGTTTTAAATTTGGGGTTATTGCTCTCTCGCTCTCATTCTGGTCACTGGAAGTTCAGCATGGTACCTCATAGCAAAGAACTCCGTGAGGATCTTAAAAAAAGAATTGTTGTTCTACATAAAGATGTCCTAGGCTATAAGAAGATTGCCAAGACCCTGAAACTGAGCTGCAGCATGGTGGCCAAGACCATACAGTGGTTTAACAGGACAGGTTCTACTCAGAACAGGCCTTGCCATGGTCGAGTTGAGTGCACGTGCTCAGAGTCATATCCAGAGGTTGTCTTTGGGAAATAGACGCATGAGTGCTGTCAGCATTGCTGCAGAGGCTGAAGGGGTGGGGGGTCAGCCTGTCAGTGCTCAGACCATACGCCGCACACTGCATCAAATTGGTCTGCATGGCTGTCGTCCCAGAAGGAAGCCTCTTCTAAAGATGATGCACAAGAAAGCCCACAAACAGTTTGCTGAAGACAAGCAGACTAAGGACATGGATTACTGGAACCATGTCCTGTGGTCTGATGACACCAAGATAAACTGATTTGGTTTAGATGGTGTCAAGCATGTGTGGTGGCAACCAGGTGAAGAGTACAAAGACAAGTGTGTCTTGCCTACAGTCAAGCATGGTGGTGGGATTGTCATGGTCTGGGGCTGCATGAGTGCTTCCGGCACTGGGGAGCTACAGTTCATGGAGGGAACCATGAATGCCAACATGTACTGTGACATACTGAAGCAGAGCATGATCCCCTCCCTTCAGAGATTGGACCGCAGGGCAGTATTCCAACATAATGACCCCAAACACACCTCCAAGGTGACCACTGCCTTGCTAAAGAAGCTGAAGGTAAAGGTGATGGACTGGCCAAGCATGTCTCCAGACCTAAACCCTATTGAGCATCTGTGGGGCATCCTCAAACGGAAGGTGGAGGAGCGCAAGATCTCTAACATCCACTCACTTTTGTTGCCAGCCGTTTAGACATTAATGGCTGTGTGTTGAGTTATTTTGAGTGGACAGCAAATTTACACTGTTGTACAAGCTGTACACTCACTACGTCACATTGTAGCAAAGTATCATTTCTTCAGTGTTGTCATATGAAAAGTTATAATAAAATATTTACAAAAATGTGAGGGGCGGACTCACTTCTGTGAGATACTGTATATGAGTTTGCATCTACGTTTTTGTTCTTTATTACATGTTTACTACCACAAGATATGTAAGTGTTGAAAAGCTGCAATAGAAATACTTTTCTTTTTTTCTTTTCTTGTACTTGTGAAATGTACTTTCCTATAAAACACCATTATAAGCAGTGTTCTTCTCTGTAGTAACATCCACAATGTTCCGGTTCAGTAGCAATATGTATGTTGGTATAATGTAAATCTAATGGTATTGCATATTGTAATACACTGAATACTTCTAGCTGCATACCCATCAGACAAGATATTATCATTACAGATATGATAAACAACGGGCTGAAGGTCTTAGTACAATATCTGCTCCTAAGTTCTATTAAGTTTGCTGTAAAGTCAGGTTTTGCTAAAGAAAATGTTTTACCTATAATAGGACCATAGAACTCCTGACACACTGTATATTAAATCAACTGCTACTGTATGTTATAGATTTTCCTTTGTAACAGTACACTAACATTATGACAACTAGGAACCTGTTTAAAAAGATCAGCACCATCACTGTCTTTCTCATGTTCAGTCCTAAGGGACAGGGCATATTAAAAAAAAAAAAAAAAAGATAGGTAAATAAAATGAAAAAAATTGGCAAAAGTTAGCAAAAAAACAAACAAATGAAAAACAAAACAAAACAAAATAAAAAACAGAATTATTGTACAGCTGAAGACACAATTGCTTGTATCAAGGTAGGGGACTCTTGACAGACAGAGTGCTATGATGTTTTCAGGAAGCTACAATAATAATAATAATAATAATAATAATTATTATTATTATAAAAAAGATTTTTTTAAGGACAAAGGGGATTTTTGAGTTGTATATTTGTTATCCCCCGATCAATAAATTTGCACAGATCAAACTACAGTTTTGTCTAAAAGTCAAAAACCTTTATTTTTTTTTTACACAAATTAAAATCAGAAGTTTTATAAAATTATATTCTTTTTCTTAAAGAAAAATAGGATTTCAATATGTGTAAAAAAATAAAGACTTATGACTTTTAAAAAAACAATACATTTATCTGTGCAAATGTATTTATTGGTGGAGAACATACAGTAGACACACCCAAAAAAATCTCCTTTTATGGTAAAAAAATATTTTCATTGACTAAATTTGGGATGTGGTGTAATTAATGTGGAAAAATCAATATTTATATGATTTACAAATAAATAGGCAAAACTGCTGAAAATATAATATGGTAAAAAAATATTTTCATTGACTAAATTTGGGATGTGGTGTAATTAATGTGGAAAAAAATCAATATTTATATGATTTGCAAATAAATAGGCAAAACTGCTGAAAATATAATATAGTAAAAAAATATTTTCATTGACTAAATTTGGGATGTGGTGTAATTAATGTGGAAAAAAATCAATATTTATATGATTTGCAAATAAATAGGCAAAACTGCTGAAAATATAATATGGTAAAAAACTATTTTCATTGACTAAATTTGGGATGTGGTGTAATTATTGTGGAAAAAAACAATATTTATATGATTTACAAATAAATAGGCAAAACTGCTGAAAAATATAATATGTCCCAAGGAAAAAGGTCAAACATCGAGTATGATTTTATATAAACAAAGTCCACGGTGTTACACCTTACCAGCTATAAAACTGTGCCAGTCAAGCTGCAGATCATAGAAAATGTCCCATGCGATTTGGGACTTTTTTAAAATTTTATTTTATTTTTTTATTTTATGATGACCTTCCTGTGACCTCCACACTTCATATCCTTTTGTCAATTGCTTACATCCAACTTCCTTGAGCTTTATTGAGTTTTGCTACTGCTGACCTCTCTTACACTTAGCTTTTGAACATTCTGAAAGCTCCATCACTCAGCCGAATGCACCAGGTGCAGACATGATTAAAACTAAAGAGCACGCTGCGAATTAGGATCCTGGCGGAACAGGGCAAGCATGCTGCAAACTAAGGTCCTGACAAAACTGGGCATTGTACAAAGAGCTGGAAGGGAAGGGGGTTGAGGATCCATGCTTTAAAAAGTAAAAATTAAGTGAATTATACATTTAAGTAAATTGTTTTATTTTTATTAATTTTAAATTATACAATATAAATAAAAAAAATATATACATTGTTATATTATATATATATATATATATATATATATATATATATATATTTATTATAAATTAGACAAAATCAAATAAAACTTTTTATAAACTGTTTATATTCATAAGGATAAACTTTGTTTTAGTTTCATAAAATCTTCATCTTCAAACTGACTTACTATCCCTTATATGCTCTATTTATACAAATGGCTAAAGCTGTCTGAAGGTGGCTCTACACAGGCTGATGTCTCACTAAGGATGGAAATTAAGTGAAAAACTTCCCGTTCTTGAGAATTCCTGTTTTTTATTTTATTGATGGAGCCTATGGATAAATGCAGTTCACATAATTAACCTTTATTCCCTTTTCTACATTGGAAAGATAACAACTGGCTATAAGTGACAAATATGCTGGAAAATCTAAACTGCCTCTGATGGTTGGAGTCACTCGTTAGCACAGCCCAGCTGTCATAAATCTTGTTTGGAAGGGTTGCATTGCTTGCTTTTATTGGGCTATGCATGGCCACCCCTTTGGCAACTCATAGCAACCAATCAATCCCACACCTGAAGTGAAAAGTGACAGCTGGAGAGCAAAAGTTGGAATGTAATTAGCTGGCCACACTCAGACATCAATTTTCCATTTTTTTTAAACTTAATTTGAATTTTTGATGGTATTCAAGAATATTTTCTTTTGATTGGCCACACATGTTTCCTATTTTAGTTTGAATAAATCTAAATTGTAGACAAACGTATTAGTACAATTATAATTGTTTTCCAAAAATGTTCTTTTTATTGATCAATTCATTTGTTTTTCTGCATTCCATAAAATAATAAAAGAGAAAATAATGTGACATATACTACAATTTGTCAAAAATGTGAAAAAAATTCCAATCTTTCCAATTGTTTCTTTTGATTCTACCTTAAAAATAACTTTAAAATCTATTGAACAATGGACCCACATGGCTCCAGTTCCCATAGATAATATGGGTATATTGAAACAACTGGAATTTTTGAGGATCAGATTAAGAATGTATATGTACACACATTGAATTTTGGAAACAACAGAATTTTTAGTTGTTTATTGTTGTGATTTCTTCTTTTTTTAATTCCACCAAAAATATGATTGAAATCACAATTTAAGTTATAATTCTTATCAACACCTCTTTTTTTAATTTTTTTTTTACAGAGCTAGAAACATGATTGAAATTAAAACCCAAATGCAATCAATTCTTTTGGTTTATATCAGGGGTGTCCAAACTCTTGACTTTCCTGGGTCACAATGGAAGAGGAGGTATTTTCTTGGTCCTCACATAATATACAATAACAATAAGGATAGGGTCAGGAATGTACTTGCCAATAATGGTGGGACTCACCTGCCTTGTGGGCTGCAGTACCAGGGCTGGCCAGCGGGTGCTCTCAGCAATCAGAGACTCACCCCTGCAGTCAGCCAAACACCTGAAGCTGATTGCAGGGGTTGTATTTAAGGAATGGCCAGACTCACAGTCAGGGCCTTGGTGTGTGGTTTTCCATGGGCCCCTGTATATTGTATCCTGTGTTCCTGTTCCTGTTTCTGCCTGACTTGTTGCCGACCCTGCCTGATCCTGACCTCTGCTGACTTCTCCTGTTTGATCCCTGGCTTGTGACCCTGACCATTCTCTGCCTGACCCTCTGCCCCGTGAGTTACTGAACCCAGCTTGTGACCCCGACCACTCTCCCGCCTGTTCCTGGTACTCTGTTCGCCCATTTGCTACTGACCCGGCCTGCCTGACGACTCTTGCATTGTATGTATTGTTATCTGTAGTTGGTTTGGTTTGTTTGCACTGTGTTTAGGTTTAGTTTTGCTCTGCGTTTTGTATTGTTAGTCTTAATAAATCATATTGTTTATACTATATCTGAAGCCTGCGTTTCCCTGTGTCAGTCCACACACCTCTGGTCATACCCGGAGCCCTGACAGATAGCTGATGATCAGAAAAAGTCGGGCAGATCACAAGTTAATGATCACTGATACACTGTAGATAATGTACCTATCTGTGTAATAAAACTTCATTTTTTTGTAATATTTTTGATTCTAAAAATAAAAGAGAGCAACATAAAACTAATACCATATTTGACACTGTGATAAACTAACGCATCAACATCTGGCTGGATGGATGTAGTAGAAATTCTCAATGAATTCTCAAGGTGCTCATCAAATATTTTGGATGGAATTTTGCCCTTTGTGTGCTTCATCCTTGAAAACAGTTGCTCACAAATATAGGCGCTGCTGAAAACTGATGAAATGAAGAAGGCATAATTGTGAAGAGTGGGATATTTTTATTTGGGAAGATAAAACTTATAAAAGTCTAGTCAAATGTTTCTTCATCCACATGTGTTCATGAAGTGTAAACACATTTTTATACAAAAAAAACCAAACTAAATTTTTAAGTAAGTTTTACGATTTTTTGTTGAGCCCGCATTCATAGCCATCTTGGGCTGCATGTGGCCCATGCATCATGGGTTGGACAAGCCTGGGTTAGATCAATTAGGAAGAGTACATTTTGCAGTCAAGTTTTTACATCTGGCCTGTTAGAGAGAAATAAACCTCAATTCCTGTCCCTCAGACAGCTTTGGTCATCAAAATTAGAGTCAAACAGATTAAAGATTCTTATGTGGAACTAAGCCTACGGTGTAGGATATATATATATAAAATCATGGCCAGAAATATTATCACCCCTGTATTTCTGTCAGATAATACAGCACTTCGCCCAGAAAATTGTTGCAATTGCAAATGTTTAGACATTCCCATGTTTATTTCTTTTGTATTGGTATGACACAAAAAAGGTGGATAAAAAAAAGCTAAATCTGACATATTCCACTCAAAACCTCAAAAATAGACTGGACAAAATTACTGGCACCTCTTCAAAATTGTAAGAAATAATTGCATTCCAATTTTGTGATGCTCCTGTAATTTGTAATTAAACTCACCTGTATCAGTTAACAGATATGAATGTTCCTGTGTCCAATGTGCGCAACATTGTCAAGACATTTACAGCCCATGGCACTGTAGCTAATCTCCCTGGATGTGGACCAAAGAGAAAAACTGGATCAAAGATTGCAACAAAAGATTGTTTGAATGGTGGATAAAGAACCCCAAGCAAATTCCAGACAAATTCAAGCTGACCTTCAGGCACAGGGTACAACTGTGTCAGCTCGCACTATATGTAGCCATCAGAATGAAAAGGGACTCTATGCTAGCAGACCCAGGAGGACCCCACTGCTGACATAGAAACATAAAATAGCCAGATTGGAGTTTGCCAAAACTTACCTGAGGAATCCAAAATTTTTTTGGGAGAATGTGCTTTGGACAGACAAAACAAAATTACAGCATTTTGGTAAGGTCCATCATTCTGCTGTTTTCAGAAAAAGCAATGAGATCTATAAAGAAAATAACACAATCCCTACATTCAAACATGGTGGAGATTCACTGATGTTTGGGGGCTGCTTTGCGGGATGTCTTGCCCGTGTGCATGGCACTATGAAATCTGAAGACTACCAAAGAATTCTGGGGTGCAATGTAGGTCCCAGTGTCAGAGAGTTGGGTCTCAGAGGTCATGGGTCTTAGAGCAGGACCATGACCCAAAGCAAACGTCAAAAAACACCCAGAAATGGAAATGTGGAGAGATCTCAAAACAGCAGTTGGGAAAAGGAACCCTTCCTATTTGAGAGACTTGGAGCAGTTGGCAAAAGAAGAGTGGTCTAAAATTCCAGTAGAGAGGTGTAAGAAACTTATTGATGGTTACAGGAAGCCATTCATTTCAGTTATTTTTTCCAAGGGGTGTGCTACCAAATATTAAATTGAGGGTGCCAATAATATGGTCCAGTCTATTTTTAGGGTTTTGCGTGGCATGTGTCAGAATTGGCTTTTTGTTTCTCCACTTTTTGTGTCATACCGATACAAACAAAAGAAATAAAAATGAGAACGCCTAAACATTTGTATTTGCAAGAATATTCTGGGCAAAGTGGTGCATTATCTGACAGAAATGCAGGGGTCCCACATTTTTTGGCCATGACTATATATATATATATATATATATATATATACATTTCTATGTGTAAATGTTCATATTAAAATGCTGTGACCGTCCTGGCTTTCTACCCTGATATTCTTCATGCATTACTGTTCATGACATGCTTACTTATACATATTCTCAAATGTTCAAAGTAACCTTGAAATCAGACATTTTTTTTAAAGTCCTGGGCCATTGCACTGTTCTTCCTAGAAATCACAGATCTAACATTCGACCCCCTCATAGTCTCTCGCAGGAGCTTTTGAAGAACGTTTTGAAGTTGGATTGATGGAGCTTCCCTTGACTTCTTTCTTACAGAATCTCTCTGAGAATTCACCCTTTCCACAAATCACATCAATATATTGGAGGCCATTTATTTGTGCTGTCATGTATTTCAAGGAAATGTTCACTTGCGTGAGATAAAAAAAGAGGTTCAACATGAAATGCAGACCCTTTTAAAAGGTGGCTGGTGGCGGGAAAAGGACGGTGAAGATCATACGTCAGCCAGTTGGGATCTCTTAGAAGAATATTTGAGTGCGTTATACACCATTTGAAATGTGGATGTTAAAACAAAAACTGCAGAAAGAGATGACCTCACACTGGAGAATTGAATTTCTTCACATTATTCCTCAGGCAACTGAGCGGCATAATGGAAATAGGGAGTGTATGTCACACATGCATAACTAGAAGAATATTAAGTATGGGAGGCATCTGTGTGAAAATAAAGTTAATTCCAAATGAGGATATCATTGGTGAAAGAACATTAATGGCACATTTTATCAAATATTGTTATAAGAGGACAGTTTGTTTTTATTTTATTCTTATTTTTTTTACAAGAATGGTTGAGACAGCAATGTAGGAGTTATTATTGCTTGTTTTAGGGCCATCATTCTTATCCTTTCTTCATCACCAAACCCGGACAAGGTCATATTGGGTCTAGACACGTTATATGCTCATGTTTGTTCCTGGTCAATAATTCATCGGGTAGTAAAGGAAGGATAAGGATGATGCCCTTGAAAAATACACTGTACCGTCAAGAGCAATGGGAGGTCTTATACTGTACATCTACATTATTATTATTCTTATTATACAGGATTTATATAGCACCAACAGTTTGTGCAGCGCTTTACAAAATGAAGGGTAGACATTACAGTTACAATACAATTTGGTACAAGAGGAAACAGAAGGCCCTGCTCGTTAGAGCTTACAATCTAGGAGGAAGGGTTGAGTGATACAAAAAGTAATAGTTGTGAGGGGGATGAGCTGATGGAGGAAATAAATGGCTGTTACTAGGTAGAAGCAGGATAGACGTCTTTAAAGAGAGAGGTTTTCAGGGATCGTCTAAAGGTGGATAGATTAGGAGACAGCCGGAGAGATTGGGGTAGAGAGTTCCATAGGATGGGAGAAGCTCGGGAGAAGTCCTGGAGGCGAGCATGGGAGGAGGTGACACGGGAACTAGAGAGCAGAAGGTCTTGGGTGGATCAAAGAGAGCTGTTTGGTTGATATTTTGAGGTGATGTCGCTGGGGGCAGAGTTGTGGATGGCTTTGTAAGTTGTTAGTATTTTGAATTTTATTCGTTGAGCGAGTGGAAGCCAGTGAAGGGATTGGCAGAGAGGGGTAGCAGACACTGAATGGTTGGTAAGGTGGATGAGCCTGGCAGCAGTATTCATGATGGACTGGAGGGGGGATAGCCTATGTAAAGGTAAGGCAATGAGGAGGGAGTTGCAGTAGTAGAGATGAGAGATAACCAGGGAGTGAATTAGGAGCTTTGTGGTATCATTGGTTAAAAAGGGGTGTATTCTGGAGATGTTGCGGAGGTTGAGGCTGGATGATTTGGACAGGGATTGGATGTGGGCCTGAAAGGATAGTTCAGAATCCAGGGTTACTCCTAGCACCCTGGCATGCAGAGATGGGTTGATAGTGGTGCTATTGATCCTGACTGAAAAATCAGGGGAAGAGGAGCGTGGGGGAGGAAATGTTATGAGCTCAGTTTTGGATAGATTGAGTTTTAGGAAGTGGTGTGACATCCAGTCTGATATGTCTGTTAGTAAATCGGTGATTGACATTGACAAATTGACAAAATTCCTTTTATAGGAGCTCTATGGTCACAGCATACACTTTCATAACATCAGCATTGTAATAACAATACAAATAATAGCATTTATTTTTACAATTTATTGTAAGAATACTTGAAAAATCTCCTTTCATGTTGTGAGCGCTGCCTGTTTGCTGAATGTCTCTTTCCACAGCTTTCTGGATTCCCAGCATGCTTTGTAGCTTCTCCTCCATTTCTAAGAACTAATTTCTAAGAACTAAATATCCCATTGTACCTTGCCTGTAAGCAGAGATATCTGTACTAGAAACTCAGCACCTCTGTAGCTCAGAAGGCGGGCTCTGTGAAATGTGTGACACAGCAGTGCATGCTCACAAGACATAGTGACTACGGGTCACAAAATTCAAGGAAGGAAATGTGTGGGAATCTTCACAAAGTAAGTTTACAAACTGTAATGCCAGATTTAAAAGAGTAGGCTAGAAATAATTGAAATACAATGTTGAAATGAATATATAATTTTAAAGGTTCCCATATGGAAGAAAACTATATTTGAAATATATTTTAAAAATATTCTTCCCAAATATATTGCCATATATTTGAAATGCTACAATTTTGGTAATCTTCAATATATTTCAAAATATATTTCAATAAATATATATATGTATATATATATTGCATGTTGAAATGCGTTTTTATTACGAAATATGAAAAATATTTTTAAAAATACATTTCAAATATACTGTATGTCTTTTTAAAAATATTTTTTTTAGATATATTCTTCAGATTTTTTGTAACATATAAAAAAGTAATTAACATTTGTTTAACATATATTTGTAAATGCATTCCAAAAATGTAGATTTGTATTTTTAAAGACATACAGTATATTTGAAATGTATTTTTAAAAATAATTTTGATATATTTTGTAATAAAAATGCATTTCAACATGCAATATACAGCATATATATATATATATATATATATATATATATATATATATAGTAGCATTTCAAATATATGGCAATATACAGTATTTTGGAAGAATATTTTTTAAATATATTTCAAATATATTCTAGCTAGGATGTTAGGGTAAATTTAGTTTTTGGTTTTATTGTAGCCAGTGGAGCAGTGATCCATTATTTGTCTGATCGGGCCTTCCTAAGATTGGTGTTTGGTTTATACCACCTTCTTCTGGAGAGAGCTTCAAGAATATAGGGCAAGGGGAGTCAAATGTCCAGTATGAATATTTATTATGCCTCAGCCAATCACTGGAAGGAGGCATCCAGAAGGTGGCTAGGGTGGTGATAAATCTTTGGGAGGCCTTGCTAGTGTGTTATTCCTCTGATAGGAGGGTTCCATTTCTCCTGGAGCTGTTGCCCCTGGGAGACAGCTAGAAAGAGACAAGGATTGCAAACTGGGTTTCAGCAGGAGCTGGACTGAGGGCCTGAAGAGGCTAAAAGGATTTTTTTGCTGGAGGGCATTGCTTTGAAATCCTAGTTTGGATACAGATCTTTTATCTTCCTCATTGAGGATCTGCTTGTGGAAACTGGGTGACAGATGGCTCCTGTGACATTGTGAGTAAGGCATGATGTTGGAGCTCTAGTGTGTGCCTGTTGCTATAAACTTTTTCTGCTGAGAAGTTTGTCCTCCTACTATCATTTTGGAAAAATCCTGAACCCCTCTCTTGTTTACCAGATACTCTGGTTTCCTCCCACATTCCAAAGACATGCTGGTAGGTTTATAAGCTCCTGTCTAACTTGGCCCTAGTATGTGTATGTTAGAATGTGAATTAGGGACTTTAGATTGTAGGCTCGTTGAGGATTAGGGACTGATGTAAACGAACAATATATATATAAAGCGCTGGGTAAATTGACTTCGCTATATAAGTACCTGAAATAAATAAAATAAAAACACATCCCCTAGATCGACCTATATTGCCGTGACATACACTTTCATTTACCAATGCTCCAAGTGCACAATTTTTCTCGTCACAGTTTCTTAAAAACATTTGCAGTGGCATATGTCAGTCTGTAATTACTTTTACAAGTTGTACCGCTACCTGTAATGTGTAGGGTTGGGCTGAAGGTTTGACAGTTGGTCTAGCTCTGTCTCTGGATGACTTACAGTGACCCTGGACACACAGAGTGGGAAACCCCACAGATGACACCAGTACAGGAGGCTCTATCAGGGCATCTGCTAAAATGTAGAGCTGGGACAGTTTTCAAACTAATAGACCAACCCTGCAGATTAAAATAAGACAGGAGCACTGTCAGTGCTTATAGTGGACAGAGGTAGACTGGCTGTCAAACTGACAGCTCAGCCCCACAGCTTACTCCAACAGAACAGTCCTCACAGTTTTTCTAAGGTGTTAGCTGACAGCCAGGTTCCTCTTTGTGTTTCATGGGTGAATGAAGGAAGCATACAATAGTGAAAACAAGAACTTGCAACTTAATCCTTAATTAGTTGTTATTAACTTATCCTTCTTCTTCCCTTACTTATTTTTTTTACCAATTTCTTTATTTTTGGAGGGACTTTAAATCCACAACATTTGAAAATTTTGGCCCAGTTATGAATAAGTATATTGTATTTTGACTCGTTCATGCAGGGCTTACAAAATGATACACCTGTGGAGGGCTGTGTTTACCTGCATGAGTATGCATAGGTGCAAGCAACCCCATTGCTGTCAGTTGGAATGCAGTAGCTGCACAGGTACAGCCACGGCTCCCAATGTGACATCCATGCGGGCGTGAGCGTACAGCCTCAAACACATCCAGGATGCATACGTCCCAAGTGAATAAGGCCTTAAAGTTGTACTAAAGTCTACATTTTCTTTTTATCTTTAAGTGGTTCTAAAGGCTCAGGGTTTTTTAGCTTCATGCATTCTATGCAGGGGCGTATTTACCACAAGGCAAACAAGGCATTTGCCTAGGGTGGCATTTTTAGGGGGCAGCACTGCCCCCTGGAAGAAGGGACATATGCAGCATGGGGACTAGGCGAGATCCAAGAGAGGCTGCGGGCTGCTTGATGGTGTATGCAGAGCCCGTCTGTCATTCCCAGGGATGTACAGAGCTGTCTTCCTCTCTTTCAAAGGGGGAGGGGTGTTAGTGGAAGGCTCTCTCGGGTGGGGGGTAGGTGCATTAAATTTAAAAAAGTGTATTTTTTCCCCTAAAATTGCATTTGAAAAACCGCTACGTGAATATCATGTGACATAAAAATTTGCAAAACCCACCAATTTATTCTCAATGGGGGAAAATATCATCCTGAATATCTATACTGATATGGATGGGTAATGTGTTAGGAATGTAAGGATGCCCCATCGTTTGATGTAAATGAAAATGGTCAACCTACAGATGACTGAATGCAAAGACACCCTGAAAATCAAAGTGAAAAAATTATGCCGGAGGCTAGTCCACTTTGCTGACATTTCATTGCATCAACTCAAAATGGTACTTAGTAGTTTGTATGGTCCCCACGTGCTTGTATGCATGCCTGACAATGTTGGGGCATGCTCCTAATGAAAAGACGGATGGTGTCCTGGGGTATTTCCTCCCAGATCTGGACCAGAGCATCACGGAGCTCCTGGACAGTCTGAGGTGCAACTTGGTGGCGTCGGATGGACCAAAGCATGATATCCCAGAGGTGTTCTATTGGATTTAGGTCAAGCAAGCGTGGGGGCCATTCAATGGTATCAATTCCTTCATCCTCCAGGAACTGCCTGCATACTGTCGCCACATGAGGCCAGACATTGTCGTGCACCTGGAGGAACCCAGGACCCACTGCACCAGCGTAGGGTCTGACAATGGGTCCAAGGATTTCATCCCGATACCTAATGGCAGTCAAGGTGCCATTTTCTAGCCCAGGGGTCTCCAAACCATACCAGTTCTGCTTATGGGTTAAGGACCTTCTATGACCCTGTCCAGCTCTCCTAGAGTAACTGCCTGTCTCCTGGAATCTCCTCCATGCTCTTGAGACTGTGCTGGGAGACACAGCAAAACTTTTGGCAATGACACGTATTGATGTGCCAGCCTGGAGGAGTTGGACTGCCTTTGCAACCTCTGTAGGGTCCAGGTATTGCCTCATGCTACCAGTAGTGACACTGACCCTAGCCAAATACAAAACTAGTGAAAAACAGAGAAGATGAGTAGGGAAAAAAATGTCAGTGGCCTCCACTTTTTTTGAGCAGTGTATATTTATATACTGTATATATATGTGTGTGTGTGTATGTGTGTGTGTGTGTTTGGGTGTTCTAAGTAATTTGCGAGCAAAAAAAACCCTGATTGTTACACATAAAGAAAAAGTGCCAGAACATGCCTCATCCCGTGGCTAGGAAGCAGATCAAGATCAAGAAAATTATCACAACTTAGATCAGGATAACAAAGTATGAAAAGTTTTATCCTCCCCTGAAAGCAAGGTCTAGGTTGGCAATGCACAGAAGGAAATTAAGCAGGCCATAGAAGGATTGACTCTCGAACAGTTCAGCAGGGAGTAGCTGAGATTTGGGCAAACTGGTTGTACTGAAGTTGATTCTACTTCAGTACAACCAGCCTGTCAGATTTTTTTCATGTGATCACTGTCAGTGGCTATAGCTGCCAGCATTGATCATTGTGTTCTGCTGGCAGGGAAAGCTGCGCGCTGGCAGAACACAACAGCACTGAAGGAGGGAATCCCCCATCAACACTGACTGTGTGGATGAGGGAATCAAGCAATTTTCTTTCCTTCCATCCATGGTTATAGAAAAGAAAATTACATAGTCTATGTGCTGATTTAGTCTCTTAACGTTATCGTGGTTTTGAAGTGCCTTCTAATTTTGCTTTTCAGCAGGCTAAAATTAATTGGAATTTCAGTATCTATCTGGATTTTTGCAGACTGATGTGAATTTAATGATGCCTGATGGTACATGGATTCCTCATTTTCCCTAAAACTTCCAAATACTGTTCCTGTACTTTTTTCAACTTTCCAACCAGTAATGAGTAGACTTTGTCTGTTACTACGAAAAGCCATATATGTTGAGCAACAAAAAAAATGATTTGGTTTCGACACAAAAACAAAGCCATTTTCTTTGAATTGCCAAAGCACCGGGTATAGGACAAAAGTGTGCTTAATGCCCTTGGAAAGGTAACACGTGAGTAGTGTCCATTAATGGCTGGATAGGGTGTGCTTTCATACAGTATAGGCTAGTACTTATACGAGGCAAAGCATCTGGTGCCACAAATGTCTTACATTTAGATGTAGATGGCATATCAGAACATGAGCAAAATCATTCTGCAAATGTAGAAAGTACCATATATCCAAAGGTGAAGCAACAGATTCTGAACTTACAAAAGACAGTCATATCTGTCCATTCAATTACAGATTCAGCAGATATGGACAACACCTTGGCATGAAATTGTCATACTCTGAAAAGCAGGGGGTGGAGATCTGAAGTCTCACACTCAAACCATCCACCTGCCACATCCAAAAACCTATAGAAAAATACTGTAAATATAAAATATAAAGTGGACTGAAAAATTAAAGCCCAACCTTAGAACCATCAAACTTTATTGGTCCAACATGGGAGACAACATATATATATATATATATATATATATATAAGGCACAAATAACTTAATCCGTAGAACATGTAAAGAAATGGGAAATGGAATAATGTTTTTTTATCTGCATTCTGACAGAGTCCAGCTTTATTCCACCTATCCTGCAGAGCTGTTTTAAAGATACATCTCATCCATCCATCCATCCGCTGTCCACCGAGGCTTGCCAGCGAACAAGGACTGATGATCTGTCCATTTGCACTCATTTTTATGGCAGTGCCTTCTGTTTGGTTATTGCATATGGCAACTGCTAACTTTCACATTGAGTACTTCTGGTACTGATAAGCAGGGCATCTATTCGTAGCTCTGCCTAGCCATTGGCCTATCTAAGGGCAATCATTTTCTCTTTTTAATAGTTATGTTTAATCTATTATTAATGTGATTAATAAAATTGATTCTAATATGTATATATATATGTGTGTGTGTTGTCTCCCATGTTGGGCCAATAAAGTACAGTGGTTCTAAGGTTGGACTTGAATATTTTGGTCCACTTTAAATTTTTTTTTAGAGAATCTGCACAGGTATGGCTGTCAATCACAGGCTGTGTGCTGGAGCTCTCCTCCCCATCACCAATTATCTATTGGAGTCAGGAAAAGCTGTCAGAAGTTACTCATACAGAGTAACTAAGCAGCAGAGGGAAACCACAATCAGTGCTTTGGATAGGGACTCCTACATAAGTTGTACCTGTTTATTTAGAGCCATATTTCCCCTAAAGTCTTTGAAAGTGCAACATTTACACAGGATCTTTCAGCTCTGAAAAGCAAGGGATAGGGAGCATCAGTGTGGAGAGCTCTGAGAGTGGATTGAAGGGAAGGGATAACCCCCCCCCCCCCTTCACACAGCTCCTTCACAGGCTGTGCCCTCCCCTGTCATCATTTTTCTCTCGGTGTCAGGGAAACCAAAATCAGAAGTGACGTATGCTGATAGCAGAGGAACGAGGCAGTGGACCAAAATGACAGTTAGTACTCTGGATTGAGACAAGTATACACTATAGACGGATATGCTTTGTCCATACTTTGTGTCTGAGGTTTACAACCATTTGAGCATCCTGTAAGGGATTTTTTTTCATGCCTAGTTATTTCCCCGTGCAACATGCAAGCAGTAGCTTTTATCTATACAAATAGATTATCACGCTTTTATGTCAATAATTTTTTAACATCTATCAATGATGTTAGTTACCTCGGACTTAATCCCAACACTGGTAGATGGATAAGGGTTGTACTTTGTGTTGCTTTATGCTTATTGCCTGTTGAGCTGGTGATAGCATGTGGGTTAGCGGATTAGTCTCTCAGGGAGATAAAACAAAATTCACACAGCTACTGTAAGGGACCGCCCGGCGGTACCACTAGCACTCCACTGATCGGATGTTCCCAGCGCACGGAGTCTAAGCCCCAGAGTACTTGTTCACCAGGGCCCCTGATGGTGGGGATGGACTTGGAGTACCCCAGGACCAGGTCGTGACTACTGAGGACACCCGTCAGTGGTAGGGGTATTCGCCAGGGGCTCCCACGGGAGAGAGCCAGGTATGAGGAGGTCTGGAGACCCCGTTGAGAGGGACGGATGGATGGATGGCTGAGCAGGTGCAGGGTCATGTAAGCCGGGTTGGTAACTATGGGGACGGTGCGGTACAGAGCAGCGGGCAAAGAATAGTCAGGTCACACGCCAGGTCAGCAACAGCAGGTCAGATCCAATAGGGGGCATTCAGGAGAGAGGTCAGGCAAGCAAGGGTCAAGAACAGGAGAAAACAGCAAGGTCAGGGCACAATCCGGGTCAGCAACTTACTACAACAGGTTCACAGGTTCACAGGATACAAGGAGACCAAAAGGCACTGAATGACAGCTCAGGGCCGTTTAAATATCCCGCCCTGTGCTGTCATTGGTGCCAGGCGCGCGCCCGTGGTCACTACTGCGCATGCGCAAACCTGATTGCCGCGGTCGGCCAAGTCCCGGCGCTCGCGTACAGGGAGGTGTACTGCGCCTGCGCCGAGCCCAGCGGCGCAGCGATCTCCGACAGCTACATTTTAAGGGCCTAATTTTTGGGGATAAATGTGGGGTGAAACGCGTTGACGCACTTCCAGTCTGCCGTCATCTTGGCCTACGTCACTTCCGGTATTTGGAACGCACGCCGACTTTTGCGGTTCAAGCAGCCATTTTTGAGGTGGAAAGCTGGTCATCCTCTACAGTGATCCCTATATTTACAATTTGGAAACTTGTTCCTTTGAAGCCTTTGAGGCTATTAAACAAGGCCTGTTATTTTATTGAAACACGTGAGTGTCCTTATTCTATTGATTTATATGGTATTGAGTGGCAGTATTACACTATGTAGCCTTTCTTTCCTTGCACACTATTGAGGATTCCATGGAGAAGTAGAGTGGAGTCGATTGCTGTATCTAAGCAGGGTGAAGGCGATTTGAGTTCCTCCTGAGGGGCTATAGGATCCCTTATATCCTATGAGGCTTATTACTCACCTCCATCTGGTGAGTGCGGTCAATATTATTTTTCACGTGGTGATTAGGTAGAAGCACATTTTGGAACATTGTCTTGAAAATCCTTTTGGGAAAATAAGGACTTATGTTTGAAATATTATATATATATTTTTGCATGGACATTTATTTATTTGTGATTATTTTTATTTATTTAATTTTTGCGCTGTTTTTTGTGTTATTTATTATTGGTGGTTTTCACTGGTGCACAGCTGCATAATTGTATACTTTCTTTGATTGGCGCTGGGATTTTTTTAGTTTGTTTATCAATGATGTTAGTTACCTCGGACGTAATCCCAACACTGGTAGATGGCTAAGGATTGTACTTTGTGTTGCTTTATGCTTATTGCCTGTTGAGCTGGTGATAGCATGTGCGTTAGCAGATTAGTCTCTCAGGGAGATAAAACAAAATTCACACAGCTACATTTTAAGGGCCTAATTTTTTGGGATAAATGTATTAAAAATTTGCATCCGTGCCTCTAACAAATGTTCCACATTGTAAACTTCTTGAGGACAACTCTTTGTTACATCATGCTTGGCACTGTTGACCTGGAGATAGCATTAGGAATGGGAAAATGCTTCTGGAGGACTTACTGTAACTGTGCTACATCATGCTTGGCACTTATTGACCTTTCACCTGGGAGTGGCATCATAAATGAGGCACTGTGGCTGAAGGACATCACTACATTACACTATGCTTGGTCCCTGTTGACCTGTGGATGGCATTAGGAACAGGTACTGATGCTGGAGAACATCATTGTGTTACATCATGCTTGACACCCATTGACCTTTCACCTGGGGGTGACATTATGAACGAGGCACTGCTGATGGAGGACATCACTGCGTTACATTATGCTTAGTGCCTGTTGACCTGGGGATGGCATCAGGAATAGGTACTGCTGCTGGAGAACATCATTGTGTTACATCATGCTTGGGACCCATTGATCTGGAGATGGCAGTAGGAGTGGGACACTGCTTGTGAGGGAGTTCACTGTGTTACATCATATTTGGCATCCACTGACATAGAGATAGCATCAAGCATCAAGAATGGGGCAATGCTGCTAGAGGAATCACTACTACATCATGGTTATAGAACCTGTTGACCTCAGGATGGCATCAGGAATTGGACACTGCTAGCAGGGAAATCTCTGGGTACTGCATCATGTTTGGTACCTATTGGCCCTGGGATGGCAATGGTTTCTGCATTGGGGCACTGGTGAAAAATGTCTCTACCTTGAACACTGCTTTTTTTCTCATAATGATTCTGTTGCAAATTATCAAAAGTTTTCAAATACCATAATTCCAAGTGCATTTTTACACTTCTCAACTTAAAGGAACTTTTATGTTGTAAAACCTTGCAATAGCATAAAACCATACTATACAATGCATACTAGCACATTATGTCTAAAACCTGCAAGGTTGGACCCTTTTCTTCTCTTATTAACTTTATTACTAGTTTAAGGTACATTTAGTTTTAGGATCCTCTGTAGCCAATGGAGCAGGGTGTGATTGCTTTTGGCTGTTTGGGACTTGCTGGTTACAGACTCAACTACTTTCCCTTACCTTCTAGTGGATTCTAGAATGTAGTGGGTAGGAAGAGGGAGACCCTGAGCCTGCATATTTATACAACCTCAGCCAATCCCTGGAGGAGAGAATGACCAGTAGGATGCTGAGGTGGGCACAAATAGACTGGGGTAAGAAGGAGGAGGAGAAGACCCATCATTAAGGGCTGTTGCCCTTCTGGGTAAATTAGCTGAAAACTGCAAGATTTTCTCAGGGAAATCTGGGGTTCTGCTTTCCCAAAATAGTTCACCGAGGTCGCAGCTCATGGAGATCCAGGGAGGCTATCTTTAAAGTTGCTGAAGTCAGTGTGGAAGGAGTCTCCTGAGGATCTGGCCTGGAGGCTCCTGGTACAGTGCCTGGCTGGTATTGGAAGAAAGCATCCTTATACACAGTGACACAATGAGTAAAGGCCTGAGAGAAATCCTAGTGATAGTTGTCACCCTTTGAGTGGCTGTTCAAGAGTTGCTGATACAGGACTGCTCCTGAAATTGGAGTCCCCTGAGCTGCATGTCCCCTGACTGTGAAGCTAATGTGTGCCTGGAAGCCGAACATCCAATAGAGAACCTGGGACAAAACTACAAGTCTGGTCTATGGTCTGTGCTACATCTACTTTAAGCTAGGAACAAACAAGTAATAATGTACACTATACACTAAAATAACAGAACATAACATGTACCTCCCAACTGTCCTTGATTTCAAGGGACTGTCTCTGATTTGCAACAAAGTCCCTCTGTCCCTCTTTCTTCCTCATTTGTCTCTCATTTTGGTCTGATCTATATAGTTGTATATAACATACACTATTAATCTTTTAAAAAGTGTTTTACAGAGCTAAACCTTTCATTCAAATTCAAAATTGCTGCATTCTTACATTTCAAAGCCCAGTATAATAGAATAGTAGTAGTAAAAGAAAAAAGCACTTTTTGTTTCATTCACCTTTAAGAGGGCGTGACTGGGGCATGTGTCCTATGCCTACATACATTTGTTAATAGGTGTCCCTGCTAATCCAAAAGGAGCTTACCCTAAAGAGTCGCGTTATAACCAAAGTGTCCGCTATTATACGTTGAACTAAATTTGGAGTATCCCAAAGCTCACCCTACACCCCCAAAAGTTTAACCAGCATTAACCTTCAAAAAGACACACTGCCTGGTTATTGAGTTGTGAGACTGTGAAGTTGCTGTGTGCCTGGATGCCGTACATCCAATAGAGAACCTGGGACAAAACTACAAGACTGGTCTGAGGTCTGTGCTACATCTTCTTTAAGCTGGCAACTCCTCAACTGACAAGTTGGTTGTAGTAGTGGGTTGTAGTAGTGCTTGTCAATCATGTTACTGACAAGCAGATGTTACCTGTGACCCGAGGGGTTTGGCATAGTGTAGCTAAGGCAGGGAAGTTGCTTCTAAAGGTGTCATTGACAACCCAGTTTGCTTTCAACACATGCTTACCAGCTAGCACACGGGTGTCAAACTGGTGGCCCTCCAGCTGTTGCCAAACTACAAGTCCCATGAGGCTTTGCAAGATTGACAGTTATAAGCATGGCTCCGAAAGGCAGAAGCATGATGGGACTTATAGTTTCGCAACAGCTGGAGGGCCACCAGTTTGACACCCCTGGGCTAGCATGTCACTGGGGCCCACCTGAAATGTCCGGCCCTCCGGTTGGCCAGTACAAGCCAGCACAGACTCCTGACTGCAAAGTTTCCAGATCAAGTTCATAAGAACAAACAAGTAAAAATGTACACTATACACTAAAATATCAGAACATAATACGTACCTCCCAACTGTCCCTGATTTCGAAGGACTGTTCCTGGTTTGCAACAAAGTCCCTCTGTCCCTCTTTCCTCCTCATTTGTCACTCATTTTGGTCTGATCTATATAGTTGTATAAAACATACACTATTTATCTTTTCAAAAGTTTTTTACAGTGCTAAACCTTTCATTCAAATTCAAAATTGTTGCATTCTTAAGCAGTCCATACATGGGTCGAATTCCGAACGATTTTATGATCAAAAATTGAAAACATTGTTCGTTCTGTAATCTGATGGTGCCACCAATGATTTCGAAAATTGGTTGTTTTTCACAAATTTTCCAGCATGCCTGATAAACGAAATGGGGAGGAACCATGAAAATCGGCCGGTGCCATTGCCCCACTAACAGAGCGAAAATCGTCCGATTATTCTTAATTCCGATTTTCGAATGAAAAATCGTTTGGAAATCAGCCCATGTATGGCCGGCCTTAAACTACAAAGTCCAGTATAAAAGAATAGTAGCAGCAAAAAAAAAGCACTTGTAGATTTAACAATTTTTTTTTTGTTTAATTCACCTTTAAGAGGGCATGACAGGGTTGTGTGTCCTATGCCTACATACATTTGCTAATAGGTGTCCCTCGTTCCCCTCTCAAAAAGTTGGGGGGGTATGCATAATAAAGTACACAGTATCCAAGCCAGGCCAGTCTTCCCAATGTATGCCCTGCACTTGTCAAGAGAGTCCACACATTTGTTTACCAAATGCATAGCTCTAAGGCCCCATGTACACGGGACACTTCTGAATGATGGAAACTGACTGCTGGAAAACGTAGGTTAAGAAACGTCTGTTTAGCCACGTTTACATAATATGTTTATGTGCGGTTATACGCGTTTATGCACATTTGCGTTTAGAAGCATTTTTAAAGATAAGCACAGGAGAACCTCCCAAATGCCCAGAATGCACTGAAAAGTGGTAAATTTATTAACTATTTCAGACTGTTTCAGAGAAATACAGAGAGTAGAAGCAGAGGCAGCAGGATGTGTTGAGATTAGCTTAGGTGTGAGTTGCTCATTAACATTTCTTTTGTTTCCAAGGGTGGGAAAGGTGTCTGGTGGAGTGATTCATTAAGGCCACCTGGCAGGGGGTCTTCATGAGGAATTTGAGGTGTGAATGGTCATTAACATATCTTTTATTTCCAAGGGTGGGAGAGGTCTGAGGTGTGAATTGGTCATTACAATGTGTGACAAGCTTGGTAGGAACATCCTGTGTTCAGTGTTTTGTCCATCTGAGTACCTTGAAAACACTTTGCATGCATTTTTCATGATGAAAAAAGGCTCTGGACAGCATCGGGACCTGGAAGAGTTAAAAAAAAATTTCAAACGCAAACGCTTATAAACGGGATTTGCAACGTTTAGCCGCGTTTTGCATTTGAAACGCTGATAAAATCGAATGCTGAACACATGAACACAAAAAACGACTGTAAACTTAAATGCCTGTAAACGACTGTAAACGAACATGTTGTACATGGACACATAGGAAAACATTAGGGTGAGTTCATGGGCTGCTGAAAAGAACGCTGAACAGCTCCTAAACATCAGTTTTTCAGCTGCAGTGTACATGAGCCCTAACTGATAAAGTTTGCAAATTTACTATAGCAGTGCAAAACACTTAAAAAGATATTATTTGGGAGTTGAAGAACTTAAAATATCTGTATTACTTTATTTTAAAAGAACATTATTGTTCGATAATATAAATACAACCACGAAACAGATCTTTGCAATATAATTTGGGGTTGATTTACTAAAACTGGAGGGTGAAAAATCTGGTGCAGCTGTGCATGGTAGCCAATCAGCTTCTAACTTCAGCTTGTTCAATTACGTTTTGACCAAAAAAAACCCGGAAGCTGATTGGTTTCTGTGCAGAGCTGCACCAGATTTTGAACTCTCCAGTTTTAGTAAATTGACCCCTTTGTCTGCAATGTGGCAGTTGGGCTATAGACATGCTGGCTTAGACACATAGTACTTTTGCTGAGCATCCAAATTGTGCAGATGGCTATGGAGAAAGGCATGCAATGACCATCTACTGTACATTAAAAAGGCGCAGGCAGTTGCAATTAAATAACAAGAATGTTTAATAAAGCTTGTGCTTCTGGACAAAGCCCAGGTACAAAAACCTGACATTTACAATGAAGGGCAGGTGTTGAACAATTACAGCCAGACTGTGCACATTTTTTAGGATCAACACAGCACATTAACATCAAACTGTCAGGCCATACTAGAAACCTAGTAGAGTGATAAAAAATACCAAGTGGCCCATTGAGTAAGTTTCTTTTTTTGTCAGAGTAAATTTCTACGTTTTTCCCAAGCATGTCTGAATCCACCTATTGTTGACTGACTCACTACCTCTGCTGGAAGTTTATTCCAAGTATCAACTACACTTTTGGTAAAAGAACACTTCTAGGATTAGTCAGGACCTCCTTCTGGTGATCCCTCTAGTGATAACAAAACATCTATATAGAGGAATCAAAACCTCCTTCCACCTGCTGGTGATCCCTCTAGTGATACAAAGCTCTATATAGAGTAATCAGGTCCTCCTGCTGGTGATCCTTCTAATGATACTAAAGATCTATATAGAGGAATCAGGACCTCCTTCCTCCTCCTGGTGACCCCTCTCGTGATTTAAAGATCTTTATAAAGGAATCTTGACCTCCTTCTTTCTGCTGGTGATCCCTCTTGTGGTAACTAAACATCTATATAGAGGAATCAGGACTTCCTTTCTCCTGTTTGAGATCCCTCTAATGATATAAAGATCTATATAGAGGAATCCGGACCTCCTTCCTCCTGCTGGTGATCCCTCTAGTGATATAAAGATCCATATAGAGGAATTAAGACATCCTTCCTCCTGCTGGTGATCCCTCTACTGGTCTGTATCCATCTTGACTTTAAAGTTGGGATCTTTCCAGAGCCTGGACTGGCTAAGTGATGTCAGCTGACAGCATAATTTAGCCTGATGTTGGCTGAAAATGAATCACAGGAGTGCTCTGTTGGCTGAAAATGAATCACAGGAGTGCAGAACAAATTGCATACCTGTGATCTATAGTAGAAGTGTAGCCAAAATAGCTTTGGCTATACTTCTCTTTTAATGTTTTTACCTTAATGTGCTCACAACAAAAAGGTTAAAACACCCCAGTACATGTGCTATCCTCCCCGTCCCAGTTCACTTACCCGCTGTTCTTATCACTGCCACTGGCTCTGGGATTGATCAGCATTGGTCCTCAACAGTACTAGACATTGAAGGCAGTAGACCAATAGGCTCTGGCTGCTGTCAATCAAACTGATGGGGGAAAGGGATTGGAGGGAGCAAGAGCATGGATTGCCAGGCACAGTGTTGCACACAGCTTGGTACAAGTCCTCGACAGGAGTATACTCAGACAGCTAAGGCTCAGTTCACACTGCCGTGACTTGGGATCTGGCTTGTGAGACCCCAAGTTGCAAGACATTTGAAATCCCATGTTAGTCAATGAGAGCAGTCTTAAGTAGCACTACTGAAGTTGCTTTGACTTTAGAGTAGGTTCCTGTACTACTTCAAAATTACTTCTATCCAACTAGTGCCCATATACTTTAATGGAAGTCGCCTCCAAGTTGGATGTTCATCTATATTGATGTGATTTGGATACGATATTACAGGAAGATTACCCAGGCAAAGTCACATGGCATCAAGTTGCCTCAAAGTCGTACTCAAGTCACATCAAGTCACTAGCAAATCACCAGGAAGTCGCCTGGCAAAGTCGTACGGTAAGTTGCATGACTTTCAGGTGGCAGTAGTGTGAATGGAGCCTAAAGGGACTCCTGCAAAGATGGAGAATGTTGCGGCTTTGGGACCCTAGAACAAAAGAAACAGAAGTTGTTTTAAGGACAAGGTAAGTTTGGGCTAATTTTTTTTTTATTTAGAGGGTTTAAAATTGTTTGTTATGTTTTAGAGAAGACACTGGTAGCTTGTGATGAGGCAGAACTCTGTTTTACTTGTGTGGCTTAAGTTGCAAACATACAGAACACATTTCAGCAGACATTTTGGTTTTGAAGAGAGGAAGGAAGAGAGAGAACCAACAAGTTTTACACATATGCACAACTAGTAACCTTAGTGTACAGTGCCATCTCCTGGTCAAGTGATATTAACACACAATACTATATAGTACATGCTGTTGTATCTCCAACAAAAATGACCTTAATGTGCTGTAAAAAGGCCTGCATAGAGGGTCAGAACTGCCCTTAGAAGAACTCAAGCACACCAGTTCTCCCATCACTCACAGGGTCAATATGATGCTTTGGACCATTTGTCTGGCAAGTAGAAATACAACATACTACGCACTGCAAGAGAGCAATAGAGGAGAGAGGTGGTGGGTTTCAGCAGGTGGCATTGGAGCAAGGCATGGATAGCAAATAAATCCTTTCCTACAAATACTACACTATCTGAGATCCCCGCTTTGATATCAGCCACTGATCTACATCTTAGGGATTCTAAGCCTGTACTAAGAGAATTTATCATACAGTCAAAAATATTTCATTTTTACGTAAAGTTAGGCACCGCGGGGTTTTTGTTTGACCAAAGTGCATGAATTTCCTGCAGAAAGCACATCATTTATTTAGAAGACATAGACTTGTTCTCCGCCAAGACTGCTCTGATATCTCTTTATATGCCTCCGCCCTGGTCCTGTCTTAAAACAGTTAAAACCAGCTTTTTCTTTAACCAGACCACCGTCAGTTAAAGATTCTTGCTGGAGTTTAAAATTCCTTTTGCTTCCTTTGCAGATAGAAAAAAAAAAAAAAGACAGCATCAATTTTCTGCTTGAATTTCCCCCTGACTAAACCCATTGATCATCCCTTCTGTCTGCGAAAGGAGTGTGTTCTTTCTTTAATAACTCCTATCTTGCGCCTTGTTTTATTTTTTTTTTTTTTTCGCCTCTCACTTGTTTGTGTTGTTGGTCAGTTCTCAAAGCTATTCCTCCGAGAACCACAGAAAGTGCAAAATTGAAGTTATTTTATGCTTGGGTTCCTTCCGTCCCAATTTTCAAATCCTCTTGTCAATTTTCGCACATCGCTGTCACAAGGAGGTGGAATGCTATGGAAATCTCCCCAGCCTCATTGGGAGGTGATTTATATCTAACCCTCCCCCACCATCTCTACGGATCTATTAGAAAATCTATAATTAATGTCGTTTTCAGAAATATAAATGCACAATTTCCAGTGTTGTCTGTGGCATAGAAATCTGCATTTTATCTTTTATATTGTACATATTTATGCAGCACAATCTCAAGTGATGTATTTTGTTTGCTGTCTTACTTTTTTTTCTTATTGACTAAAAGAATAAATATTTTAATTACTAGGTTTGTAATCGATTGATACTTTTATACTTATACACTTTGTAGGACAGAGACGTGTATAACACTAAAGGCCCCCATAATGATCCGGTTACTGAAGTTGAACTGCTTATTGAATGCAGCTTGAGGTGGATCTCATCATAGACTTTTTCTAACTCCCCACTCTATCAAAAAAACAAACTTTTTTAATACTAGTTAGACTAGGCAAATTTGGCTGTTGTGTAATCAGTTGAACTGCTTGTAATTGTTTTGGGCCATTCTGTGTTTCACCTGTTGCCGATTTAAGTGCTTACCCCTACCTTCTGGTGGGTTCTGGAATGTAGTGAGCTGGGAGGGTCAAATTAGCAGCCTGAATATTTATGCTGTTCCAGCCAATTCCTGGAGGAGGGTGCCCAGATGGTGGCTGGGAGGGGGCATAAATAGTTTGAGGCCTGAAACAGAGAGGTACTTATCCAGGAGAAGAAAATCCCAGCCTTCTGGGCAGTCCAGCTACACTTTTCTACTGCTCATCCAGGTCCCAGCTATGCTAGATGGGGGGGTCTATTCTACTGAAGTCTGCTGAAGCTTACTGAGGGACTTCTTTTTTGTCGGATTTGGTCTGAAGACTTTACAGGAGATATGTCTGGCAGATATAGGAAGGAGGCATGCAACTATCCAAGCACAGACCAGTGTGTGAGATCCCAGTGACTGTGTGCTGCTACTATACCTCTTGCATCAGAGTCAGCCTGTGCTTAACGGTGGACATCGTTCATGGTGCTTCTGTGTAGCTCAGCCCATTATTTATTGCTGCAAGGACTGTGCTCAGAATCTTCAGGAGGAAGATAGGTGTCCTCAAGTTACTATTTAAAACAGCTGGAGTAGCCCACAGTCATCCTGCAGTCATCAAGTTCAAGTTTTCAACAGAGAATCAAAAAGGATACCCTAGACCAGTGATGGCGAACCTATGGCACGCAGAGCCATCTCAGTGGTCACGCCAGGAAGAAGAAGTAGATGAGCGCACACTGACCGGCCATCCAGATCTTGTCCACACTGGACCCCCATCAAACTACATCTCCCACATGTCTCTGAGGTCAGGGTGGGTGTGGACGAGAGGAAACGGCTCCTATGCAGATCTGGCACCAGGGGTGATGTAGCCGGGGATGGGCGTAGAAAAGAGGAAGAGGCTCCCACACTGCTCCGGGGCCAGGGGCGATGTGTTCAGCGTGGATGGGAATGAGCTGCTGGGTTGGAAGCCACACCGACACTGCCAGAGGTGAGATTAACTGCTTGCAGTGTCATCCATCAGTGCCCAGAAGTGTCACCCATCAGTGCCCAGCAGTGTCGCCTGTCAGTGCTGCCCAGCAGTGCCACCTGTCAGTGCTGCCCAGCAGTGCCACCTGACAGTGCCCAGCAGTGTCGCCCATCAGTGCTGCCCATCAGTGCCACCCATCAATGATGCCCAGCAGTGCCGCCGATCAGTGCCACCTGTCAATGCCTCCAGTTGGTGCTATCAGTCAGTGCCGCTTATCAGTGCCCATCATTGCTGCATATCAGTGCATCATCAGTGCCTCCTCATCAATGTCCACCAGTGCCGCCTCATCAGTGCTACCTATCTGTGCCGCCTCATCAATGCCCATCAGTGCTGCCTATTAGTGCAGCCTCACCAACGCACATCAAAGAAGAAATATTACCTGTTTGCAAAATTTTATAATAGAAGCAAAGAAAATCTTTTATGTTTTTAATTTTTTGCTCTTTTTTCATTTATAGTGCAAAAAATTAAACACCCAGTGGTGATTAAATACCACCAAAAAAAGCTCTATTTGTGTGAAAAAATGAGTGTTGAATGACCGCACAATTGTCATTGTCAAGTGCAACAGCACTGAATGCTGAAAATTGGTCCGGGCAGGAAGGGGGTAGAAGTGCCTGGTAGGCAAGTGGTTAATTGCAGTGTTGGCACTTTGAAATAAAAAAGTTGGTTTTGTGTTGCAGTTTTGGGCACTCAGACTCAAAAAGGTTCACCATCACTGACCTAGACTAATCATTGGTCCAGAAGAGTGACTGAGGCTGTGTGCCTGGGTGATATTGCACTTACTGGGGAAATAACTTTGAGACCAAAGCAGCGGGCCCGTTTTTTTTTTTTTATATACTTTAATGTCATATTCACTTTATGGGGTTGATTTACAAGGGAAGTTAAATGAGGTGAACTTCTACTGATAGCCAATATCTAATCACATACAAGCGAAAATGCTGTGTTTTTTTTTCCTTGCATGTGATTGAGTGCTTCTTTCAAAGTGAAATTGCACCACATTCATTAAGCTCTAGGGAAAATTTTCTTGCACAGTGCAACTTCCTTTGCAAAATGAACAGCTATTAGCAAACTGTGAATTGTTTCTTCTTTTTTGCATGTGTAAAACACATAAAGTACAAGACTAGTTAAATAAGAACCAAAGACAGAATAGAAAAATGTTAGTAGACACCAGGGGCGGACTGACCATTTGGAAACTCCGGCACTACCCGAGGGCCCGGGGTCAGTAGGGGGCCCCATGAGATGCCCCTGGTACCTTTTTCATAGGCTTTTTTGAGTTTTGGCAAGGACACAGGGGCCCCATGATCCCCTATTGCCCGGGGGCCCCATGAGTTGTCAGTCCGCCCCTGGTAGACACAATAAATTGGTCAAATGGAATCTGTCTCTCCTACCCAGGAACCTTTTTCATTTTTCTCAGCATCCCAGCCTGTAGCACATGCTCAGTGAACATTCCTGTCATCTGTAAAATGCTGAGGAGTGGAACTTGGTGTTGCATGGTGCAACTCAATTTAAAGGGAAACTCAGACTTTCATCTTTCACCAGGGTGATACATTTGACAAAATATACCTTCTTGATGCTAATGCAGGCATATTTGCTTACTGAAAAATGTCAATAGATTTGACAATTTAGGTTGATGCCTCTTAAAAAGTACTGTAGTGCTGTATTGCTGAAAAAACAGTTATTCATTCCTTTAAGTCACTCTCGGAGTCCAGTTACTCCCAAACAGAAAATTGGATATATGCAATTGTATTTGGATAAAAGCACTACCAACAGTACATATGTGGTCGATGAGTCACTGTAGAATCAGAACACAACCTTCTGAAGACAATCATGAAAAAGGGTCTTGCATCTGCCCTAGTTAGGTTACAAAGGATAATGATATCCTACAATATGACACTGTAGTGTCTTGCAAGGTTAGGAACATGATTCTAGTTGCTGATACCCTATATTCCATTCAAAGACAAGGGCGCTATTGAGAATGCATTGAATACTCAAGTGCATTTAATTATGTCCTGCTTTCCCAGTTAAGGTAAGATAATGATAAAACTGAAATGAACTGAAAAATGCCTTACTAGCCAAAGTTCATATCCTCCAACAATAGTAAGTTAAAGGCTGGTTGATCTTATATCCAAAAGAACTGAATTGAAGCTAATGCACCAAGGCACATGTCCTCCAACAGTGGTAGGTTTTGGAAATATCCAAAAGGGTTGCTGATTATGAGTGCTCTGAGCTGGAAAAGTTAAAGGCTGGTTGATCTCAAATCCATGAGAATTGAATTGAAGCTAATGCACCAAGGCACATGGGAGCTGAGAAACATAGAAAAGAGTTGAGGATACATTCTGCTGGCCTTGAATGAATGCTTAAATTGAGAAAATGGAGCTGAGATGTACATTTTGCTTACAACAGAATCCTTCTAACACAAGGGAATCTATAATCCTACATGTAATACTCTCTCAGCCATGGCAAAAAGCGCATCTGATCTTTCTGTGCTAGACAATGCAAACTATATTCTATCTGTAGACCACTGTCAGCGTAGAACTTACAGTTATAGCAATTCAAATGGACAGACTAAAAAAAATGCTCTCAAAGGTAAAGCAAAGTGGAGATTCATACATTGCTATGCCTAAAGAATAGCAATAACTCCACTGATGCCATGTTATCATTAGCTATCCAGCTATCCTATTCTGACACCTTAACCCTTTGAGGACCAAGGGACGTATTTATCTCATGTTTGTAATTGCGTATATCATCTGATTAAGAACTTAAAACTCTTTTTTTTTGGTTTGAGTCAAAATATTACTTCTTATCAACAAACAACAAATGGATCTAGCTTTTTGCCAATTATTTCATGAAATGGCTTAGTTACAGCAACTGAAGTGTACAAACTTTAAAAACAAAAAAATTGATTCTTTTGGCATTCCAAAACCTTACGGTCCTCAAAGGGTTAAAGCGATAGTAAAACAAAATAAATGGTCCCCGTGCAGGTTTAATTCATAATACCTAATGCATAATCGTTGGCAAATTCATGCAGGCTCCACCTCCGCAACATCTCCAAAATACGTTTGTTCCTAACCCCAGACACCACTAAACAACTCATTCACTCCCTTATTATCTCACGACTCGACTACTGTAACTCCCTCCTCACCGGCTTACCTCATCACAGGCTATCCCCGCTTCAGTCTATCCTGAACCTAGCGGCCAGACTCATCCACCTTACCAACCGCTCCGTATCCGCCACCCCCTCTGCTAATCCCTTCACTGGCTTCCGATTGCCCAACGCATAAAACTCAAACTACTAACGTTGATGTACAAAGCTATTCATAATACTGCCCCAAACTACCTCACCGACCTGATATCCAAATACCACCCAACACGTACTCTTCACTCCTCACAAGACCTCCTACTCTCTAGCTCCCTGGTCTCCTCCTTCCATGTCCGACTCCAGGACTTCTCCAGGTCTTCCCCCATCCTCTGGAACTCACTACCCCAAACCATCAGACTGTCACCTACCCTCCTCACCTTTAGGCGCACCCTGAAAACCCATCTCTTCAGGGAAGCCTACCCCGCACTCACCTAACAGCCGATCTCCTCCACTCCTCCTACCACTCCATCACCCACAGCCATTTTCTCCTGTACCACTATCCCCTCCCTCCTATATTGTAAGCTCCAAGGAACAGGGCCCTCCAACCCCTCGTGTTTTGCATTGTTACTGTATTGTCTCATGTACTGTCCCCCACTATAATGTACAGCGCTGAGCAAATGTTTTGGCGCTATATAAATACTGTATAATAATAATAATAATGGACTAGTATGCACTGCGCACTAGTAGATTATGACAGACTTACCTACAAATGGAGCCTACCAGCACTGTGCTGTAACATGTCTCCCTGATCCTCGACGGGTTCCATGTTCTCCTGGTTTCCCTTCCAAGTTTTGTATATTTGGCCACTCAAATGGTCAGGCCACTCCCACGCACGTGCATGAATGTCACATTGCCGCAGCACACAGAGCGTGCCATAAATATGGCATGAGCTTCACATGTGTGGCTTGGATCACATTACTCACTGACAGGCAAGGGGGATATTTATGACAGAAGAGACCTAGCTTATCTTCTGTTATAAAAGTCAGCAGATTTTTTAAATCTTCACCTCATTACCACTTTAACCACTTCAAGTCCGGACACTTTTACCCCCTTCCTGTCCAAGCCAATTTTCAGCATTCAGAACTATCACACTTTGAATGACAATTGCGCGGTCATGCATCACTGTACCCATATGAATTTTTTAGCATTTTTTTTAAACAGATAAAGCTTTATTTTGGTGGTATTTATTCACCACTGGGATTTTTATTTTTGTTTGCTATATAAATGAAAAAGTCCAAAAATTTTGAAAAAAGTGTTTTTCTTATAAAATTTTGCAAATAAATAATAATTCATCATAAATCTTGGCCAAAATTGATTCAGTTATCTTTTTAGTAAAAAAAAAATAACTGAAATTAGTTTATAACCAAAAATTATAATTTTTAATTTTCTTTTTATATTTTAATTTTTTTAAATATTATTTATGTTATGGTGACGCTGTACTACTTGTGGGGGGTGATGAAAGATTTTTTTTTTTTTACACTGATTGCTTTTACACCCATAAAAGCTGTAAAAGCAATCATTTCTCCTTCTCTCTGGCTGCATTCTTGCAGCCAATGAGAAATACTGTGTGAGCTGTGATTGGTCACAGCTTGTCACATGGTACAAGGCTGTTGTGAATAGCCTTGTACCATGTGACCTCTGTGATCATTCACATATTTCACACGTAGTAAGCAATGATGTCAGAAGTGACATCTTGCTTACTACTGTGCATGTGATCACTGATTGGCCAATAGTACTCACCTGGCAAAGTCGCACGACTTTCAGGTCATAGTAGTGTTAACTTAAAGCGGAGTTCCACTTACACTGTCAAAAAATAAAAGTCAGCAGCTACAAATACTGTAGCTGCTGACTTTTAAAAAACAACCCCTCACCTGTCCCATGATCCCGCGGTGTCATCCCCGCAGCTCGTTTCACCAGCTGTCTGGTGTTTCAGGCCCCAGCATATTCAGTGTGGGAACTGAGCTGTGATAGCTTGCGGCTTCACAGCCTGGTGCCTACTGCACATGCGTGAGTAGCGCTGCGCTTCCTGAATGGTCCCGTAGTCTTCTGGGACCTGTCACGTGTCCCAGAAGACTACGAGAGGGAGGACAACCTTCGCTTCCGATTGCCTAGGAGATGACAGTGGAAGTGGGAGCAGGTACCTGTCAAATTTGGGTACCCGCTCCCCCCCACTCCTCAAAGGTGCCAATCCTTAATGGGATTAAGGATGGTGGTGTTTGCCACCTCTTGGACCTCTCTTTTTGTTTACAATCTACTTGTTGACTGAGTGCCGATATTATAGCTTTTGCTATATTTTCCGGTGCTCCGAGATATGGCTCTTACACAGCAGCTGCCTTGCCCACTCCTCCTCTCGACTAATTATTCACAGAAAGCTTTGGATTTTGTGAATGGGTTTATAGAATTCAAAGTGTTGTGTGATTGAGCAAGGAGAGGAAGGGAGGACAATGTGGCTGCAAACAACGCTACGGCTGCTATGTGGGACAACGAAAGCTGGGGTGTTGGAGTGGCCGAAATATGGAATTAGTTGTACTGTCCAGGGGCGGACTGACAACTCATGGGGCCCCCGGGCAATAGGAAATCATGGAGCCCCTGTGTCCTCTCCCACGCTCAAACCACACCCAAAAAAGCGTATGAAAGGTACCAGGAGCATCTCATGGGGCCCCCTACTGACCCCGGGCCCTCGGGCAGTGCCCGAGTGCCTAAATGGTCAGTCCGCCCCTGGTACTGTCAGTGCTCAGTGAAACCATACATTGTAAAAAAAATTGTAAAGAAAAAGAGAAAGCTCCAGGTGGTGACATACATCTTGTTGCCCTTAAACAGTAACTCCACTTTTGTTGAGAAATACAAATCTCCCTCAATATACATTTCAGGAATTTTACCAAACTTTGTTGCAGATTCCTACTTTCTGGAATAATTGCTATTTGTCTATGTCCATATTCAGAGTGAATCTGTATGAGAGTGATTATATAATTATTACTCAGGTGCTGCACTTGCAGGGGTTTAACCTCCTCGGCGGTATGATTCTTTCCGATTTTTTGTGCTGAAAGCGGTACCATTTTTTTGCATGGAAATATGTTGTTTTTTATTGTAGGCTGTAATTTTTAGGAATAACTCACTGAAATCTGTCTGAACAAGAGTCTAGTAAACATCCCGGATAGGATAAAATTTGAAACACGAAATCATAAATTATAATTTAATAAATAATCATAAAAAATAATAATATAATAATAATAAATTTAATTCAATAATATAATCAAACCGAAAACACTGAAATTTGAAATACAGAGGCAAATTTGCACATCGCTGAGCAAAGTCGCAAAATCGTTTTCAGTGTTTGATGATGAATTTCCGTCAAAGAATCATTATCACTCAATTCTGCAAGTGGTTCTGATTTACTATCGCTGTTCTCTAGCCGGTCTAAAACCGCTTTTGACGTAAAGGGACGCTTTTTGGACGCCATGGACTTTTCTAAGTTTCCAGGCAGAAAGAACATTCACAATGCAGGCAGGGCACAGGACAAAGCACTCGGGACAAAATATATGTGAAATGCATTGAAACAGCAATGACAGCAAAAATTACATTTTTAAAAAATTTCAAATTTCCCGCCGGTTCCGGCGCCCGTACGTCCCGACGTCACAGGGACCAGAACACAGAAGCCGGATGCCGGCATCGGCCGGAGGAGATGGCCGGGGACGCTGCAGGGGACACATCGCGGGAGGGAAGGACAAGGTAAGTGCTGCAGGGACCCCCTGAGCAACGCCGCAGGGTAAGCCGAGTGTAGCTCGGGGTTACCGCTTTTGGTATAGAAATTTTACCCCGAGCTACACTCGGGATTACCGCTAAGGAGGTTAATGAGGAAAGTGTCAGGGTCTGCATCTCTTTAGACACGATTTCCCTTTTTGAGTATCTCGCCTAAAATTACATCTTTGTTGCAGAGTATGCTCAAAATCTGACTTGTATCTTAGTGCAGACTTCTGGGAAAATCAGTGAGCCAATCTCACAAGCATGAAATTACAATTCTGGGTGGTGTTCTGTATACCCTCTGTGTATGGAAGGCCTTCAGGTATCCATATTGAAATGGTACTTTTTCATAACAATTACAGCATGACTTGTATTGTAAATGTATACTTATTGCATATGTTTTTTTGTTGTATTGTACACGTATAATTGTGGGTTTTTTTGGCTATTTTTTCCTATGAAGATGGAGTTACCCTTTAACTCCATATCTTTTCAAAATTCTTCATTAACATTTATTTACTGCATGTTGACAATATCTGAATATATGACTGTTTATAGCTTGGCCGCAGTTCTCCTTTTCCTAAATTATACGTAGTGCATTATATGCTAATCGTTTTCACATACTGTATAGTATATATACTGCAGTTTTTTTGCTAATTTCTAAGGATTGTATTTTCACCCTAGTCCCTTTAGTGCAGGGATGTAGCCCTTTCTTCCTTTCCAAAAAAAAAATGACCTTGTTGTATCCCTAAGTCACTGCCCAACTTATTCAGACGGGAATGAGGGTTATCTTTTAGCGCACAAAGTTTTAAACAAGATACGTGCCCTTGTCATACTCTCAGCCATAATTTAATTAATTTCAATATATAACAGTCCAAGTTAGTCCATCAATATTGTGCCAAATGATGACTGCTGAAGAATGATAGACAACAGTCTACATTAATAATAGGAGTACTACAAAAATTTTAATTACTTAGGGACCTGCCATGACTGAAGTATGGGAAATATCATTACTGGCAAGCTCTAAGGCTGTATGCATAAAAGTTACATGAAAACTGAAAGATATTCACTCACCAGCCACTTTATTAGGTACACATGTTTAATTGCTTGGTAACACAAATTGCTAATCAGCAAATCACATGGCAGCAACTCAATGCATCTAGGTATCTAGACATAGTGAAGACAACTTGCTGAAGTTCAAACCGAGCATCAGAATTATTATTATTGTTATTATTATTATACAGGATTTACATAGTGCCAACAGCTTGCACAGTGCTTTACAATATAAAGGGAGACAGAACAACTACAATACAATCAAAACAAAAGGATTAAGAGGGCCCTATCCCATAAGAGTTTACAATCTAATAGGGTGGGGCAAGTGGTACAAAAGGTTATAACTGTGGGAGATGAGCTGATGGAAATGGTAAATAACTATTCGGAGGTGTGAAAGGCTTCCCCGAAGAGATGAGTTTTCAGGGATCGCCTAAAGGAAGCCAGAGAATGTGATAGCCGGACAGATTGAGGTAGAGAGTTCCAGAAGATGGGAGTCTTTGGTAAAGGCCTGGAGATGAGCATGGGAGGAGAAGACAAGGGAGCTTGAGAGCAGGAGATCATGAGAGCAGTGGAGAGGACAATTTAGGTGATATTTGGAGACAAGATTGGTGATGTAGCTCAGGGCAGAATTGTGGATGGCTTTATATGTTGTTAGTATTTTGAATTTATTTCACTGGGCAATCAGAAGCCTGTGGAGGGACTGCACTGAGTGGTTGGTAAGGTTGAAGATCTTGGCAGCAACATCCATGATAGACTGAAGAGGGGATAGCCTATGGAGAGGTAGGCCTATGAGAAGAGAGTTGCAATATTCAAGGTGATAGATAACAATGGAGTGAACAAGTAACTTGGTTTTATTGGTTAAAAAGGGGCGGATTTTAGAGACGTTACGGAGGCGAAGTCTACAAACTTTTGACAGCGATTGGATTTGGAGCCAAAAGGATACATCAGAGTCTAGGATTACACCTATTACCCTGGCTTCAGGGGAGTGACTGATAGTTGTATTATTGATCTTGATGAAGAAGTCATGTAGGAGTACACAAGGGAGAGGGAATATTATCAGCTCAGTTTTAAAGTGATATAGTTTAAGGAAGTGGTGCGACATCCATTCTGATATATCAGTTAGTAAGTTAGTAATGCGAAAGGAGACTGAAGGAGTGAGGTGAGGTGAAGAGAAATAGATTTGGGTGCCATCGGCATAGAGGTGGTATTTGAAGCCATGGGAGGTTATCAGGTGACCAAGAGAAGAGGTGTAGATAGGGAAGAGAAGAGGTCCAAGAATAGAGCCTTGGGGGAACCCTACAGAAAGAGGGAGTGGAGAGGAGACAGAGCTATAGGTAACACTGCAGGAGCACTGTGACAGGTAGGAGGAGATATGCAATAGCTGAATCTTGGAGACCAAGGCAGTGGAGTTTATTAAGAAGGAGCCATGGTCAACAGTATCAAAGGTCGCAGAGAGGTCTAGTAGTAAGAGTATGTAGTAATGGCCACTGGTTTTAGCAGTTAGTAAATCGTTAGTGAGTTTTAGTAGGGCAGTTTCTGTGGAGTGCTGCTAGCAAAAGCCAGACTGTGGGGCGTCAAGAAGGCTGTTTTCAGTGAGGTAGGTGCTAGGACAGTTGTAGACTAACTCTTCTAGAAGTTTAATGAATGGGAGCAAGGAGATGGATCTTAAGTTGTTCAGGTTGGTGGGGTCCAATGAGGGCTTTTTAAGTATGGGAGTGATCTGTATATGCTTTAGGGGGGAGGGGGAGGTGCCAGTAGAGAAGGAGAGATTGAAGATGTGAGTGAGTGAACATAGGAAAATGGGCAGACTTGTTGGAAATGATACAAAGGAAACAGTGTCTTATGTCAATATGGAGCAAAATTAAGACAGTTCTGAAGGCAAAAATGGGTCCACCTCGGTACTAGTCAGGTGTACTTAATAAAATGGCCGGTGAGTGTAAATATATACTGTACATACACATAGGTAATCAGTTTTCAAATTGAATTATATTTCAAATTTGAACAATGGCTGCAAAAAGGAAATATCTTCTCCATGTTTTAAGATATGAAGAAGACAGATCCATTCATTCTGGTATAATACAAATGCAATCTCTGCCAAAACTTGATTGCGATGTTCATTATCTCCATATTGTTTATGGGATAATTTCTTTAGCATAGAAATGGACAATTGGCATGAACATGTCAATGAATACCGTTCCTGCCATTCCCCTGTCTGAGATACATTTTGGCACAATGCAGTGCCTAGGTGTACTAGCAAAGAACCTGTTAGGGATGAGCTGATGGTTACATCTGAACCTAGCCTGTTCCACCCTCTTTTTGGCTGGAGCCAAAAATCATATATAAAAGCGGTATTCCTACCACCTCTATATATGACGGCTTCCCACTGTCACTGTTTCCTAAAGCAACCCATAGATTAGCCCATAGATTCCACCCACGGTGGAAGGAAAGAAAATTGCTTGATTCCCTCCTGCAGTGCTATTATATTTTACTGACAGGACACAGCCACCAGCATGAATCACATGAAAAAAATCCAACAGGCTGGTTGTACTGAAGTTGATCCAACGACCAACTTCAGTACAACCTGCCTGCCCATAGAAGCATTAAATCTCAGCCAGTCCCTGCTGGACTGGCCAAGAATCGATACATCTATGGCCAGCTTTAGGAAGCCATAGGTACTAGCACCCATGGCATCCCTAGGAACCACTAATGTCACTGGGAATCAACGTTCCTTTTACGCAAAGGGTCAATGATAGCAGTGACATCACTGCCTCTGGGCAATGACATTGGCCATATTTGGTCAACAATGCCATCCCTATTTCTGCTCCTTCCCTTATACAATTGATGGCAGCTTGGGGAGCTATAATTTGGCTAGTGGTACCATTAGAATCGGTCGTGTGCGCCAGAGCATCAGTTTTTTTTGTTCGCCGAATCAGTGGGTGGTGGGCATCGAACTTGACAATGGATTTATAACGAGGAACATTTTTAATGGATTTTTAATTTTTTTAATAAATGACTTGTCAAATGTTTAGGTGTCTATTTCTAGGTTACAACTTTTTTTGTGGATAAATGTGTGTGTGGGGGGGCTGGTGTCTTGGAGCCATCTTATTATTTAAGGGGGCTTTCAGATTTCAATAACCCCCTGCCCACAGACCGTTAGTGTGTTAAGGTGGTCTATTCATTTAGAATGGGTTGAAAAGGGAAGGCCGCATACCAAAAAGCAGACCTGCAATTTTTTTTTAAGGCAGCACCAACAACAGTTTGTGTTTTTAGTTGTTTTGTGTTTTTAGGGCATTGCAGTGCTGGTCTTTAGGCACCTACTTATTTTGTTCATTGTAGGAAAGAGTTTAAGTGTTTACTGCAAATTATAACAACTCCGCAGTGTGAAGCCACAGCCTATGTAAATCATTCTTTACATAAATTAACTTATTTTAAACCAAAGGTCATTGGTTTGAATCCCAGCCATGGCACTACCTGCATGGAGTTTACATGTTCTCCCTGTGCCTGCGGAGGTTTTCTGCAGGTACTCTGGTTTCCTCCCACACTCCAAAGACATACTGCTATGCTACTTGGCTCCTGTCTAAATTAACCCCAGTATGTGTATGTATGTATGTGAGTTAGGGATATTAGATTGTAAGTTTCTTGAAGGCAGGGACTGTGTGAATGTACAATATAGATATATAAAGCGATGCGTAAATTGTCGAACCTGTATTAGACAAATAAATCAAATTGTATTTTTGCGCTCCTTCCCATATGGAAAAAAATATATTTGAAATATATTTTAAAAATATCCTTCCCAAATATATTGACATATATATGAAATGCTACAATTTTGGCCATATTCAATATATATATATATATATATGTATACACTGCATTTTGAAATGCGTTTTTCTTACAAAATATATGACAAATATTTTTAAAATAAAAATACATTTCAAATATACTGTATGTCTTTAAATATACAAATCTACATTTTTGGAATGCATTTACGAATATATGTAAAAATGTATGTTAAAGTGACTTTTTTATATGTAAAAAAAATCTGAAGAATATATTTAAAAAAAAAGCAATTTTAGCATATACTTTCAGATACATATATTTGAAATGCTACAGTTTTGGCCATATTCAATATAGTTCAAAATATATTTCAATAAATAAATAAATATATATATATATATATATATATATATATATAATATATTACAAAATATATGAAAAATGTTTTTAAAAATACATTTCAAATATACTGTATGTCTTTAAAAATATAAATCTACATTCTTGGAATGCATTTACAAATATATCTGACAGTATATGCTAAAATTGCTTTTTTTTTAATATATTCTTCAGATTTTTTTTACATATAAAAAAGTCATTTTAACATACATTTTTACATATATTTGTAAATGCATTCCAAAAATGTAGATTTATATTTTTAAAGACATACAGTATATTTGAAATGTATTTTTAAAAACATTTTTCATATATTTTGTAATATATTAATATATATATATATATATTGAAATATATTTTGAACTATATTGAATACGGCCATAATTGTAGCATTTCAAATATATGTCAATATATTTGGAAAGAATATTTTTAAAATATATTTCAAATATATTTTTCTTCCATGTGAGTTACTTTAGAAACATGTAAATAATGTTCCTGTGACCTGGCTTTGTCAGAAATAAAATGTAGCCCTCATATTTATAAACTGGAAGTGCCAATTCTGCCACCAGGTCGCCTTCACTTAATACTCTGGTTGACCTTATTAGTATCCAGTTTGTTCCCAAAAGAACAGCAGAAAGTTTTCCAAGCCTCTCATTTGTTTTATGTCAACAACAATTGGCTTTGGAACTAAGACAATGCAGCGTAAGGTCAGTTTTGTACATTTCAAATTAGAGATTGTGACCTTTGAGGCTCTAGGCTTAGTACTGAGCAAAGTAAAGCTGATGAGGAACAGTACTTTCTGAATAGAGCCTGACACAAACACAGCCCTGTATAAGAATACAGGAATCTGTATTTTATTACATCTGTTGTGAAGAGTTACCTTAAAGTATATTTATAGCCCTGAAAAATGTACCATTAATATTAATAACTTAGTAAAAGCTGAAATGTAACATATACGGTAGTTAATTTCAAGCCCGTCATGACCAATGCCAACCAAAAAACCTCTGATTATCTCTGCTCCCTGATATAAGTGCTGCCATCGTATAGAAAATGGACTTCTGGCATGGACAAATTGTTCTGATAATGACCTGAATAAGTGCATTTTATATACAGTCATGGCCAAAAATTGTGGCACCCCTGCATTTCTGTCAGATAATGCTCCACTTTGCCCAGAAAGTTGTTGCAATTACAAATGTTTAGGCATTCTAGTGTTTATTTCTTTTATTTGTTTTGGTTGTATTGGTATGACACAAAAAAGTGAAGAAACAAAAATTCACCCAAAACTCCAAAAATGGACTGGACAAAATTATTGGCTCCTTCTCAAAATTGTAAGAAATAATTGCATTCTGTTTGTTTAGGCATTCTCGCGTTTATTTCTTTTGTTTGTATTAGTTGTATTGGTATTATTATTATTATTGTACAGGATTTATATAGCGCCAACAGTTTGCTCAGCGCTTTACATATAGCGGGAGACAATACAGTAACGATACAGTTCAAAACAAGAGGGATTTGAGGGCCTGATCCTTGGAGCTTACAATCTAGAGGTATGACACAATAAAAGTGGTGAAACAAAAATTTACATCTGACTCCCAAAACTCCAAAAATGGACTGGGCAAAATTATTGGCACCTTCTCCAAATTGTAAGAACTAATTGCATTCTAAGTTTGTTTAGGCATTCTCGTGTTTATTTCTTTTGTTTGTATTGGTTGTATTGGTATGACACAAAAAAAGTGGTGAAACAAAAATTCACATCTGACACCCAAAACTCCAAAAATGGACTGGGCAAAATTATTGGCGCCTTCTCCAAATTGTAAGAACTAATTGCATTCTATGTTTGTGATGCTCCTGTAATTTGTAGTTAAACTCACCTGTATCAATTACCAGGTGCTGACAATATCACATCGGTAACCTGTTAAAATGGTGAAATATTTACTCAGCCTTTCTGTTGTGTATCTCTGTGTGCCACATGGAGCATGGAGAAGAGAAATAGCAGTACAGAATTGTCTGAAGGAGAAAAATTACCTGTTTGCAACCAGGGGTGGACTGACAACTCATGGGGCCCCCGGGCAATAGGGGATCATGGGGCCCCTGTGTCCTTGCCCAAACTCAAAAAAGCCTATGAAAAAGGTACCAGGGGCATCTCATGGGGCCCCCTACTGACCCCAAAACTAAGAAAAACTTTTATTTTTCAAAATGTTTTATCTTTTTTATTTGTTTAGGAGTGGTGATTAAATAACACCAAAATAAAGCTCTATTTGTATGAAAAAAAAATGATAAAAATGTCATATGGGTACAGAGTTGCATGACTGTGCAATTGTCATTCAAAGTGTTATTCACAGAACTTAAAGCTGTCCATAGTATAGAATAAGACAATGTTGAATAGTGAATGTACAGCACTGTATCTGTGATGGTACATTGGAAGGGCTGGGGCCCAACATTAGACATTAGGGCTCCTGTGCAGGTGTCAGTAGTAAGCTACTTACAGTCATGGCCAAAAATATTGGCACCCCTGCTTTTCTATCAGATAATGCACCACTTAGCCCAGAACATTGTTTCAATTACAAATGTTTCGGCATTCTCAAGTTTATTTCTTTGTTTGTATTGGTAGGACACAAAAAAGTGGAGAAACAAAAAGCAAAATCTTAAACATTCTGCCCCAAACTCCAAAAATGGACTCTGCAAAATTATTGGCACCTTCTCATAATTGTAAGAAATAATTGCATTCTAAGAGGTGCTGACAATATAGAAATCACTCCGGTAACCTGTTAAAATGGTGAAAAATTGACTCAACCTGTCTATTGTGTATACATGTGTGCCACGTGGAGCATGGAGAAGAGAAAGAGCAGCACAGAATTGTCTAAAGATCTGAGAACAAAAACTGTGGAAAAGCATGGCAATATCCAGGTTACAAGTCTATCTCTAGAGATCTTAATGTTCCTGTGTCCACTGCGTGCAACATTGTCAAGAAGTTTACAGCCCATGGCACTGTAGCTCATCTCCCTGGACATGGAGGAAAGAGAAAAATTGATCAAAGATTTCAATGAAGGACAGTTTGAATGGTTGATAAAGAACTTCGGTCAACTTCCACACAAATTCAAGCCGACCTTCAGGTACAGGGTACAACTGTGTCAGCTCGCACTATACATTGTCATATGAATAAAAAGGGATGCTATGGCAGGAGACCTGGGAGGACTCCACTGCTGACACAGAAACATAAAAAAGCCAGATTGGAGTTTTCCAAGGAAGCCAAAATTCTTTTGGGAGAATGTTCTGTGGACAAAAGTACAGCTTTTTGGTAAAGCCCATCATTCTACTGTTTTCAGCAAAAGAAAGGAGACCTTTAGAGAAAATAATCCAGTCCCTACAGTCAAACATGGTGGAGGTTCACTGCTGTTTTGGGGTTGCTTTGCTGCTTCAGGCACTGGATGTCTTGACAGTGTGCATGGCATTATGAAATCTGAGGAGCGGCAAGTATGTCCTATTAGTGATAGCCAGCACCCATGTCGAGGGCCAGTCCAGAGGTCGTCAATCAAGATGGCAGATAGCAGTCTTTCTTTTTTTCCTTTCCTTTCCCTTTTCCTTTTCCATTTTCTTTTCCTTTCCTTTCATTTTCTTAAAACCCATGGATATCTACAGAAAACTTCAAGAACAGTACGGTGATAAGATGCAGTAAGACATTTGAATGGTGTAAACATTTCAAAGATGGCTGCATATCTGTCAGTGACCATCTGGCATATTTGTGGTGGTTCTCAGTCCACAGCAGTCATTCCTGTGAACTTCTGTGTGGAACTTGTGTGTGGAACACCTGATCTTGGTTATTCGAAGCATACCCTCTCGTGAAATTGGACCCCTAAAAAAGTTCCTCAGAGGTCAACATTTCATCACTGATGACGAAGTGAAGCCAGCTGTCCTAGGATGGCTCAGGCATACTGAGAAATCTTTCTATGCCAATGCTTTCCAGGCATCAAACACTGGGATAAGTGTATAAATGTTGCAGGGAGTATGTAACAAAATAAATAAATGCAGTTTCCACTCCTTCAAATTTATTCTTTTATATAAATTATATATTATAGAAACTCAAAAGTCCTGGTTTGTTCTGGACTTGTTCTGTTTTATATAAACTATATACTATAGAAACTCAAAAGTCCTGGTTTGTTCTGGACACGCCTCGTATATACTGTATATATATACTGTGTATATATATATATATATATATATATATATACTCCCCAGACACTTTATTAGGTAAACCTCGCTATTACCAGGTTGGACCCCCTTTTGCCTTCAGAAGTGTCTTAATTCTTCATGACACAGATTCAACAAGGTGTTGGGAACATTCCTCAGAGATTACTGTTGCCTTTCTATCATCTCAAACCAGTCTGCCCATTCTCCTCTGACCTCTGACACCAACAAGGCATTTTGCTCCACACAACTGCCGCTCACTGGATACTTTCTCTTTTTCGGACCATTCTCTGTAAACCCTAGAGATGGTTGTGTGTGAAAATCCCAGTAGATCAGCAGTTTTTGAAATACTCAAACTAGCCCGTCTGGCACCAACAACCATGCCACGTTCAAAGTCATTTAAATGCCCTTTGATCCCCATTCTGATGCTCAGTTTGAACTTCAGCAAGTCACTTTCATCACGTCTAGACGCCTAAATGCATTGAGTTGCTGCCATGTGATTGGCTGATTAGCAATTTGTGTTATCAAGCAATTGAACAGGTGTACCTAATAAAGTGGCTGGTGAGTGTATATGTATCTAACTATCTATCTTTTGATCGATCTATCTATATACTGTATATATGCATGCCTTCAAAAACCAGCAGAAATTATTTGTGCTTTATAAATATAGAGGCGTATTTATACATAAATGCACCTCTAATAAATAATAAATTAATAAGTTAAATAAAAAAAATTAAATAAAAAGTTTACAAATTTTAATTTTTTTTAATTGTAAAAATTAAAAATGTAATTAAAAAAAACTATATTAAAATAAAATAAATAAATCAATAGAGAAATACACCTCTATTAAATAATAAATAATGGTTTATAAATACAGGGGTGTATTTCTAAAAACGTTTGCATAGCTGTTCATCCATCAAAACTACATATAAATTAGCTCTGTGCACACGGGGTAAAATGTTCTCAGGTTATGTTATCTGCAATTTGAATATGTGAATGCAGAAAACACCACATTATGACCACTAGATGACGCTGCCTATTATAGGAAATAAGTATGCTCTTCCATCTAAGGCCCCATGTGCACGGGAAACTTCTGAACGATGGAAACTGGCTGCTGGAAAACGTAGATTAAAAAACGTCTGTTTGGCAGCGTTTGCATACCATGTTTATGAGCATTTGCGTTTAGAAGCATTTTTTTAAGATAACCTCAGGAGCAGGGGCGGACTGACCATTTGGAAACTTGGGCACTGCGCAAGGGCCCGAGGTCAGTAGGGGGCCCCAAAAGATGCCCCTGGTACCTTTTTCATAGGCTTTTTTGAGTTTGGGCAAGGACACAGGGGCCCCATGATCCCCTTCTGCCCGGGGGCCCCATGAGTTGTCAGTCCGCCCCTGCTCAGGAGACCTTCCCAAATGCCCAGAATGCACTGAAAAACAGTAAAAATTAACTAGTTCAGACATTTTGAGAGAAATAGAGAGAGTAAAAGCAGAGAGAGCAGTATTTGTTGAGATTAGCTGTCTTTTTTTTTTGTGGTGTTTTGATGTGTTCCAGCTCATTTCTGTGCAGAAATGATTGCAGCAGTGTCTAACATATTTTTTTTCATGCAAAACCTCAAAGTATGGTGTTCCGGGTCCATTTGAGTAAATCCCTTTGCATTCATTTTTCATGATTAAAAAAGGCTCTGGGCAGCATCTGGAAATGGAAGAGGTATAAAAAATGTCAAACGCCTATAAACGCAGTTAGCTGCGTTTAGCCGCATTTACATGTGTTTACAAGTGTTTTGCGTTTAAAACGCTGATAAAATCTACTGCTGAATGCAAGTTTTCTGCATTAAAAAAAACGACTGTAAACTCAACTGCCTGTAAACGACTGTAAACGATGTTGTGTACATGAACACATAGGAAAACATTAGGGAGAGTTCAAGGGGCTGCTGAAAAAAACGCAGAAAAGCTCTTAAACGTGAGTTTATCAGCTGCAGTGTACATGAGCCCTAAGCCTTAACCACTTCCCTACCGGCCGTTGCATATAAACGGCCGGACGGTTGCAGTGCAGAGTCGGGTGGCCGTTTATAAACGGCCTCCCCGCACCCTGCTTGTGCGCGCTCCCTCGGAGCGCGCAGCACCGCGATCCGGTGCCCGCTGTGTCCTCCGGACACAGTGAAACACCGATCGTCGGACGGGACCTCTGTACGAGGTCCCGATCATGTGATCACTGATTGGCCAATCAGTGATCACATGCAAAGTAGTAAGCAAGATGTCACTTGTGACATCATTGCTTACTATGTGTGAAATCTGTGAATGATCACAGAGGTCACATGGTACAAGGCTATTCACAAAAGCCTTGTACCATGTGACAAGCTGTGACCAATCATAGCTCACTCAGAACTTCTCAATGACTGCAAGAATGCAGACAGAGAGAAAGAGAAATGATTGCTTTTACATCCTATATCGGTGTAAAAGCAATCAGTGTAAAAAAAAAAATCTTCCATCACCCCCCACAAGTAGTACAGTGTCACCATGGTGACACTGTACTGCTAGGGTGACAGTATGTAAAAAAAAATAAATAAATAAAAAATAATAATATAAAAAAATAAAATAAAAATGTAAAAAAAAATGTTTAAAAATTATAATTTTTGGTTCTAAACTAATTTGGATTTTTTTTTACTAAAAAGATAACGGAATAAATTTTGGCAAAGATTTATGATGAAATATTATTCATTTGCAAAATTTTATAAAAAAAACACTTTTTAAAATTTTTTTTGGAGTTTTTCATTTACATATCAAAAAAAATAAAAATCCCAGCAGTGAATACATACCACCAAAATAAAGCTTTATCTGTCTCAAACAAATGGTAAAAAATTCATTTGGGTACAGTGTTGCATGACCACGCAATTGTCATTCAAAGTGTGACAGCGCTGAAAGCTGAAAATTGCCCTGGTCAGGAAGGCGGTAAAAGTGTCCGGTCTGGAAGTGGTTAATGTAGTATTTTCTGCCTTCACACTCGAATTGAAGAGAATTCAGCTTGAGAATATTCGATTTTGCCCCAATCGCCCCGGAACAAATTTACATGCAGTTGCAAATGTTTTAATAAACACTCTTCTTGGTGTATCTTGTACTAGATTGCGTTTAGGGATCATGTTTTTACAAGCTGCTCTGACATCGCAAGCCACATTAAGGGGATCAGTAAACCAAATCCTTCCTGAAATGAAATGGAACTTATTCCTCTTATCTAGACTAGGACATCTAATTGTTACTTCCATTCTCCTGGAGATGGTTTCATTTTCTGTAGGCTTTTCGTAGGCATGCAAACTGGCCAAATGCTCCATTCATCTGTCATAGGCTGTTCCAGTGACTAGCTGAAAAAGGACTACACACTTCCCTAAGACATCTCAGCTCGTCCGCTGACACAATCTCTCAGCAGCTACCTGAATATAATGCCACTAATTGTGAAGCGATGACAACTTGCAAAGCCGTATCACAGCAAAAAAAAAAAAAAAGGGACATAAAAAAAGAGAAGAATCTGCTGCAATAGTCATGAGGCTCTCCGCCTATTTTTTCTATAATACACCCAAAGTTACAGAGGTTACGTGTATTTTTTTTATTGTGTTGTCACATAACATAACCTTAACCACTTCCAGTCCGGACACTTTTACCCCCTTCCTGTCCAGGGCAAGTTTCAGCTTTCAGCGCTATGACATTTTGTATGACAATTGCGCGGTCATACAACACTGTACCCATATGAATTTTTTACCCTTTTTTTGAGACAGATAAAACTTTATTTTGGTGGTATTTATTCACCGCTGGGATTTTTATTTTTTTTGCTATGTAAATGAAAAAGTCCAAAAATTTAGAAAAAAAAGTGTTTTTCTTATAAAATTTTGCAAATAAATAATCGTTCATCATAAATCTTAGCCAAAATGTATTCCGTTATCTTTTTAGTAAAAAAAAAAAAAAAAAAAAGCTAAATTAGTTTATAACCAAAAATTATAATTTTTAAACTTTTTTTTACATTTTTATTTATTTATTTATTTTTTTACATACTGTTACCCTAGCAGTACAGTGTCACCATGGTGACACTGTACTACTTGTGGGGGGTAATAAGGTTTTTTGTTTTTGTTTTTTTTTACAGTGATTGCTTTTACACCCATAAAGGATGCAAAAGCAATCATTTCTCTTTCTATCTGTCTGCATTCTTGCAGCCATTGAGAAATACTGAGTGAGCTGTGATTGGTCACAGCTTGTCACATGGTACAAGGCTGTTGTGAATGTACCATGTGACCTCTGTGATCATTCACAGATTTCACACGTAGTAAGCAATGATGTCACAAGTGACATCTTGCTTACTACTTTGCATGTGATCACTGATTGGCCTATCAGTGATCACATGATCAGGACCTCACACAGAGGTCCCGTCCGACGATCGGTGTTTCCCTGTGTCCGGAGAACACAGCGGGCACCGTATCGCGGTGCTGCGCGCTCCCAGCTAGAAATGGCAGGTGCCGTTTATGAACGGCAACCCGCCCCTGGAGTGCCACCGTCCTGCTGTTTATAAACAGCAGGCGGATGGCAAGTGGTTAAGAACCAAGAGCTCAGACCTATTATTTGCTGATATTTCTACCCACAATCCTCTCTTCAGTTTTGGTACCAATAGCCATAGTTGTCTGCCATACTGCAGCAAAAGCAACACATCTAAGTGCATTATGCGGTGTGGACTAAGGTGCTTTTAACATCTTGTATCTACTATCACAGCAATGGGGCCAACAACAAAAATATAAACATAGCCGTAAGTCTACAACGGGGAGTCTGCGCTTAATATTTTCTCACATTTCTACCCAAAATACACTTTTCATTCATGTTTACTCACCATAATTATATTCTATAACAGCACTTCTGCTAAGTACATGTTTCTTAGATGTGGACTAAGGTGTATTTAACATCTGCCATTTACTGTCATAGCATTTAGGATGGGAGTAAAAAAAAATAAAAAAATTATATATATAAACCTGGTTTAGGAATGTTATGGAAGATTGGATTTCAAGTCTGCTATACCTTTTTACTCTCTGGATTAAGCAAAGGTTCTCAGATCTGATTTCACAATGTGGGTTTTTTGGGGGTTTTATGCCTTTTTTCCTCTGTTAACTCACACTTTCTAATTTCATCCACATCCTCCCACTTTTTCTAAAATGTTTCAGTATTTACTTAAGGTGTTGGTAACTTGTTAAACATGCAGAGCTAGACTCTGCTCTGACTGATTTTATAAATAATTAAATATATATATATATATATATATATATATATATAAGATTATATTATATTGTATTATATTATACAATATTTATATAGCGCTAAAAGGTTTGCTCAGTGCTGTACATTATAGTGGGAGACAGAACATGAGACAATACAGTAACAAAACAATACACGAGGGAGTCAAGGGCCCTGCTCTTTCGAGCTTACAATTTAGAAATATATATATATATATATACAGTATATATATGTTATCATTATTATTATACAGTATTTATAAAGCGCCAATAGTTCGCTCAGCGCTGTACATTACAAAGGGGGACAGAACATGTGACAGAACAATACCAATACAATGCAAAACATGAGGGGATTGAGGGCCCTGCTCTTTACAGCTAACACTTATTACTGACTGATACAAAACGTGTCTGCTAAGCCTTTTACAGCAGAAGAAGTACCAGTCAATCAGAAGTGTTATCTGGTTTTAGCAAATATAAACACAATATTTTTTTAAATTAATTATTTTTTTTTTAATTCTGCATTTATTTATTTTAACTGGCAGCTAGCACTAATTAATGACAGATACAAAACTTGCCAACTAAGACTTTTACCCCAGAAAAAAAAGTACCAGTCAGATGCAAGTGTTAGCTATCGGATAAAAAATTATGTACTGTATATATTTTTTTCCTTTTTTAATTTTCTTTTAACCAGCAGCTAATACTTGTTAGTGATTGGTACAAAACTTGTCAGCTAAGCCCTTTACCCCAGAAAAAAGTATTAGTGACTAATACGCATTAGCTGCTGGTTAAAATAAACTATATATATATATATATATATATATATATATATATATATATATATATATAATATTTTATTTTCCTTTTTCTTTTTTTACTGACAGCTACAACTTAGCGACTGGTATAGAACTTGTCAGCTAAGTCCAGTAAAAACAGTACGAGTCATTAATAATATAATATCATAAGTTACCTGCTAGTTAAAAAAAATGTGCATATATATATATACACACATCTCTATATATATATATAGATGTGTAAGTATATATATATATATATATATATATATATTTTTTTTTTTTTTCCCTCTCATTATATATATATTTTTTATTTTTTTTTTAATTGAGGCCACAAGTACAAGGACTGAAGAAGATATATAAATACAACTTGCAACAGTTAACACTTATAAGTAACAAAGTAGTGCAAAACATGTAATCTAAGAATTTTACCCCAGAAAAAATAGTATACTGTATTTTGTATCTTTATAAATAGTGACTGACACTGTTTTTTTTTTTTTATTGCAGTAGTAGAGTAACAGTCTTAGCTGAATATTTATATATATATATATATATATATATATATATATATATATATATATATATAACTAACAGCTTACACTTATTTGTTACTGGTACTGTTTTTTTTTTTTCTGGAGTAAAAGTCTTAGCTGACAAGTTTTGTACCAGTCACTAATAAGTGTTAGCTGTTGAGTTGTATTTATATTTCTTCTTCAGTTGAGCCTTGTGGTTGTGGCTCCAAGCCCAACCAATGACTTTACAGGTCAGTAGGAACCATCCATCAGATCTGTGAAGAAACCAATCAGTCAATCTTTTAGCTGATGTGTTTCATTTGCTGTCTTTGTGAAGTATTTGATTCCTTCTTTCAAGGCTTTCTGTTGAGTGAACAGAGATGACTATACAAATTCCTCTGCGTAAAGGTGGCGTGTCCATGGCCCAGGCTAATATGCACCCAGCGCATGATAAATGTAGAGCATTAGTTTTAACTTTCCATTTTGGTCTCAAGCTAGACTTTTTCTTTTTTTTTCTTATGGAAAATAATGTAAGCTGCCTTCAGATGTGTCAGAACAAATGCATGGAATTCTTTGTTCCCAATACATATTATAGAAGTTCAGTTCAATGCATTTCCTATGACTAGTAGTTGAACACATCCATATATAATATACAATTTCCTTCTTTCAAAATGTTCTATATGTAGTCATCAGTACTGTGTTGCCAAAAACATATACAGTATATTGCAGAATTTTATTTTTATATAGCATATCCTAGGAGTTTTATCCTAAGTTTTCTTCTCTTTCTTATCCCTAATGTACCGGTGTGCACTCCAGGCGGATCTCAAAAACTAGATATGCACTTTCTCCTGATCAGATGAACAAACGAGATACCACAGCAGAAGGAATATAATTTAAAATCTTTTTCTAAAATCATAATACAATAAAACATTTAGGTTACAAACAGGGATTTATATCCCGAGAGTCTATAGCAGTTGCCTCCTAACCCTTTGCTTGCCTTTATCTGGCTCTTGGGACATTATTCCTCCCTCTGATACCAACAATGGGGAATAACTTCTTCCTCTGACACCAGTGATGTTGCACTATTTTTTCCACTGACGAAAATGATGGGACACTATTTATTCTACTTACACTAAGGATGGGGCACTATTCCTTCCACTGACACCAACATTGGGGCACTATTCCTTCCACTGACACCAACATTGGGGCACTATTCCTTTCACTGACACCAACATTGAGGCCCTATTTCTTTCACTGACACAAATGATGGGACACTATTGATCTTTTATTGAAAAGAATCAAGCAACAGAATTTTATACAAAAGTAAAAAAGATAAACATAGTACAGTCATACAACAGAAAACAAAATGAATACACATCCATGTTCAGAACATATACAATAAATACAGAGTCTACTACCAACATTTTCAGACTATAGAAAACTATTTACATAAAGTAGCAGAGAGGGCCTAAGGGACACAACCCATCTCCTATGTATGGAGCCATTTTTAAAAAATTCAGCATCAAGGGAAAAAAAATTAGGGTGATAAGCAGGGGCTGACTGACAACTCATGGGGCCCCCGGGCAATAGGGGATCATGGGGACCCTGTGTCCTTGCCCAGACTCAAAGCACACCCAAAAAAGCCTATAAAAAAGGTGCCAGGGGCATTTCATGGGGCCCCCTACTGACCCTGGGCCCTAGGGCAGTGCCCGAGTACTTAAATGGTCAGTCCCCCCCTGGTGATAAGAGACAGACAGCCACACCCCGGAAAGAGACTCCTGGTAGTTAGGGAGGCTTAAAAACATGATGGGACACTATTCCTTCCACTGGCATCAATGATGGAGCACTATTCCTCCCATTGAAACCCATGATAGGGCACTATTCCTCCCACTAAAACCAATTATGGGGTACTATTCCTCCTCCTACTGACCACAGGAGTGCCATGCAATTATATAACTCCCACTTACCACCAAGCCTGTGGCATTATCTACTTCTACTGGCCATAGTCTGCCCCCTCGAAGGACAATAAACTGGCCCTTTGCTTAAAAGGTTTGGAGACCCCTGGTTTATAGGAACAGAAGTCTAGGTGTCTTAAACTCCATCCATAAATATGTGACACCCGTGATCTCTTCCCTCATTCACCGGTACACAGTGTGCAGAAAAAAGCTGACCCATTGACATAGCCTGGGCCTAATCCTCTTCCCCTTCCAGCACAAAATCCTGTAACCCGACCTCCACCCCCAAACCCTCCCTCCCAGCACAAACTTTGTTGAAATCCCAGGACAGTCCCAATGGAATCCAGGACAATTGTGAGGTATGATTTTATGTGTCTGAAAGTTTTGCACCCAGGATAACCGCCCTTGTGGCAATTGCCCATACTACACCCACTTAAGTGACCATTTTAAGTATCTGAAGTATGAGCAGCTGGCACACAAGCAGTGTGGACCAGAGCAATTTTTACATTTTGCCCATATGCCCTTTGATTCAGCATTAACTTTGTTTTTACTTAAAATTCATTTCTAGTTTTATTTATTTTTTACATACCCCCATAACCTTCCGTATAAAAAAAAGTATTGCCAAGCAGTGCTCACCCTCTCCATGCACTGCTCCACACATCCTCCTCTGTAGTGGAGTTTTGCATGGTCTTTAAGTACACTGGTCTGTGCTTGTCCAAGTTCCAGAATAAGCACATATACATTTTTCTTTTATAAAAATTAATTGGAACTAAAAACATCACCCATGATCAAGCCTCTCTTGACTCCACATGGTGTTAACATTATTAAAACCATAGGCGCAATATATGGAGGAAACTAGAATCCCACTATTAATGCAGTAGTGGCACTACAGTTCCAGCCACATCCAATTCCATAGTGTGTGAAAGATAAAGTTGCCTTTTTGTTTGGCCAACTCTAGAGTGAATGTGTATGCAGGCAGGATTTCACCATCAAATGGCTGGATGGAGCAATTCTTGTGTTGATTTGTGATAAACTAATCAACCCAGGTTAGAGTTCAGCCAATCCTGTTTGAAATTCAGCAAACATTAAGTTTGTGAAGTCTGTGAGGAAGTAGATTCTGGCCCTATTAAGGCAACCTTCTGTCAAAAAAGGCATGAGAAGCTGGGTACCTCCATGGCAAGCGTGTGCCAATGGAAGCATTAAAAAAAAAATACCATACAGCAAGAAACGGATATTTTTAGGGTAACAGTGGTCACATGATTGGGAGCCAATCCCACTGGCTTCCAACTGATACAAGAGACAAGGAGTTGTCTATGACAGTTCAGTCATTGTGCTGGAAGAATGCATTAAGTGCAATCTCAGCACAGAAACAGAGGCTATCCATGGATGCATATGTGTGGCACGTGGGCATTAAAGTCAACCCTGCACATATGTTATATGTGGGTGGCAAGAGGTTAAAACTATACATGGTGTTTCCAAACAGTATGATATTCATGGACAATCTTGGTGCCAGTGCATTGAAGGTGCATATTTGGATGTGGAATTACATTTTTTTCTTGCTTGGTTCATATAGAGAAGCAAAGCCCCAATACAATTCATTTCAATGTGAAATAGGCTTTTTTCCAGATAGTTTTATCAGGGACACATATTTTTTTGTCAAGTGGTAATAGGCCTGCTTTAACCAGCAGACAGAAATTTGGCCAGTCGTTTGCTGAGGCTGCCCCTGTTCTCACAGATGCAAAATTTAGGAATTAAGAGACCGCAGATGATACAACTGTATAAAATTGTCCAGAAGCAGAGATAATTAATTGGAGATAACAGTCCTAACCTGTATCTGTCCAACTTTTACTCTTACTATGGAGATATGGGGTGCAGTGTTTTGGGGTTTTTTTTACACACTGTTCTTGCACTTAGTTTTTGTTCCCTTCAAATGATGCAATAGCATATATTTCTTAGAGACTTCAATTACATCTTTGTGGTTGAATCTCCGGTTCACTTACCACTTGCAATCATTGTGAGGGGATCTCACTAACTCTTATTTTGTTTTTAATTTATAGAAATGTATTAACAGGATTTAGGTTTTTGTAGTTGCAGAAAAAGGGGTGAAAGTCTGACATGTTAGGCTGGGAAGGCAGATTGCGATCTCTTGCAATTTGAGTCTTGTAAATCTATAACAAACCAATAAAGGTTACCAAAATGATTACTGTCCAAGGTGTGACAATATCATTTCTGGAACACACTGTAAATAAAATGTTTGCTTACCTATACACTAGTGGCTGTTGTCACTTTCAAAGCAGTCCCCTTGTAAAGTGATGAACTTTTCCAGACAACTGTACCACTTCTGGAAACATTCCTGGAATTTGTTTTCTGGAATGCTGCACGGTATCTTTGTTTGCGTGTGTTGGATGTCCAGAATGTCATCAAATCTGTGTTCTTTTAAAGCATTTTTTTTTTTAATTTTGGAAACAGCCAAATGTTGCAGGGTGCTCAGTCAGGGAAATAATGGTTGGTAAAGTTTCAGAAAGGATTTCTGGGCTGAGAATTCATGAACACTTAAAGTGTTACTTAACCCAAGACCCTGCATTCACTACATCTGGTCTCCCACAGTATTATTATTATTATTATACAGTATTTATAAAGCGCCAACAGTTCGCTCAGCGCTGCACATTACAATGGGAGCAGAACATGCGACATGCGACAGTACAATAACAATACAATGCGATACACGAGGGGTTCGAGGGCCCTGCTTCTTGGAGCTTACAATCTAGGAGGGAGGGGATAGTGGTACAGGAGGAAATAGCTGTGGAGGATGGAGTGGTAGGAAGAGTGGAGGAGGTCGGGAATTAGCAGGGGGTAGGGTAGACTTCACTGAAGAGGTGGGTTTTCAGGGTGTGCCTAAAGGAGAGGAGAGTAGATGATAGTCTGATGGATTGGGGTAGGGAGTTCCAGAGTATGGGTGACGCCCTGGAGAAGTCCTGGAGGCGGGCATGGGAGGAGGAGACCAGGGAACTAGAGAGAAGGAGGTCTTGAGAGGAGCGGAGTGTGCGTGTTGGGTGGTACTTGGATATTAGGTTGGTGATGTAGTTTGGGGCAGTATGATGGACAGCTTTGTACGTCAGTGTTAGGATTTTGAATTTGATCTGTTGGGCAATCGGAAGCCAGTGGAGGGATTGGCAGAGGGGGGTGGCGGAAATGGAGCGGTTGGTAAGGTGGATGAGTCTGGCTGCCGTATTCAGGATCGACTGAAGCGGGGATAGCCTGTGGTGAGGCAGGCCAGTGAGGAGGGAGTTGCAGTAATCAAGTCGTGATATGATGAGGGAGTGGATGAGCTGCTTAGTGGTTTCTGGGGTTGGGAACATGCGTATTTTGGCAATGTTGTGGAGGTGGAGTCTGCATGAGTTTGTTAGTGATTGGACTTGGGGCTGGAAGGATAGATTGGAGTCCAGAATGACACCAAGTACTCTGGCCTGTGGAGTGGGTCTGATGGTGGCATTGTTGGACGTGATGCAGAAGTCAGTGGGGGGTGGTGTGCGGGCTGGGGGGAAGACTAGGAGCTCGGTTTTGGAGAGGTTCAGTTTAAGGAAGTGGAGCGACATCCAATCTGATATGTCGTTCAGTAGGCTTGTGATTCGGGCGGAGACTGAGGGGGTGAGGCGAGGGGTCGAGAGATAGATTTGCGTGTCGTCGGCATAGAGGTGGTAGTTGAAGCCGTGAGAGTGTATGAGTTGGCCAAGGGAGGAGGTACACACACAGTACACAGAACATGGAAATGCAATTATTATAGTAAATATAAACTGCTAAATACCTTTTCTCATCAGCAGTATATAGTAGCCTTGTGCTTTCTAACAGTGTCCTGCTGGGCACTGGTTAAAGCTTGTAGGAAGAGTTTTCATTCTGCTCTGACTGTCCTATAAGGCTGCATAACCCCTGACCCTCTGTCTGGACAGCTCTGATTTGCCCTATGCCAATCACATGCACCTTCCTAAGAAAAAAAAAAACTCTCTAGCCATACACACTAAACTGAGCATGTGCAGAGTGACTCCTAGAAAGGGAGGATCAGAGAAGACAGGATCAAACATCCTTTTTATACAATGCAGAGGATTAACCCCTTAGGTTCCACAGTGAGTATAACAAGCATGCTTTACTGCATATATAGACTGATTTTATTGTTATGGGTTTGGTAACACTTCAACGCATCATGTGCAGGAGCATTGTCATGGTGGAGCATCCACTTGTCAGGCCAGAGTTCCAGTCTTTTCCTCCAAACAGATTATTGTAACCTTTTAATTTTCCACATTTGCATCTGTCCTTTGCATTTTTGGCAGCCCACTTCTTACGTCATCATGAACATCTTCCTGCCCCTCCTTAAATAACCTACTCCATTCAAAAACACTTGATTTCTTCATGGAATGTTCACTAGAAGCCTGTTGTAACAGAGCCAAAGTTTCACACGCACTTTTGCCAATTTTCAAACAAAACTTGATGTTAATTTGCTGCTCCAGATTCCTTTCACTCATTTTCTGCTAACAGAGCAACACGCTCCTGTTATTTCTTCTATTTGTTGGGTAGGTGCAGTGTGGTGTGGCAGGCAGTTAGCACACAGAGTCCTAATTTGCCAAAATGATGTATTGCAGAAATAGTACAACAGCACAAACAGGCCCAGTGGGGAGGCGAACCCGACTTGGGCACTTACAACAGTTCAGTACAGAGACAGCGGTATGCAGGCTCAAAGCTGCCAACAGCATCTGCCACAAGCGGAGTGCGGGCTGGCTGGTCCAACCCAAAGGGGAAGCTGAGAAGGTAAATGTAGTCCCTTCTCTCTCCCTACTCCATTGGAACCTCCCCCTACCACTAGTACTGTCCTTGACAAACAGGTAACCTATCGCTACACTAGCCAATACCTAGCCAATACCTGGGGCAGAGACTTAAATAGGCTCTGCTTGAACAAGATGGTTTCCAGGGTCACATGGGTCAAGACCATACATAGTACGTAGTTAATCTGTTTGAAAAAAAACAAAAGTTTATCTATTTCAACCAATAAAAGGAAGAAAAACCTACAATCCTATATACACAATCCTATACCAACAGTTGATCCAGAGGAAGGCAAAAAACTCCAATAAAACTTGATCTTGATTTGCTCCAGTTGGGGAAAAAATCCCTTCCTGATCCCCCAAGAGGCACATTCCTTGATTCAACTTTACCTATAAATGTATGCCCCAAGTGGCTGAGGAAGTCATAGAGAAACCCAATTTCTCTCAACTTCCTCTCCCAGCTGCATTGCCACTACTGTTGAGCACCACCTCCAGTGGAGAATTTAGACTGCACCTGCCTACATATGATTCTGTAAAGACTGAATCAACTTATCTGTGACCCAGGTGAGTGCAAGTTAGAAAATGTCAGAACATGCTCAAGTGCAAACTCTAATTCATCTCAAAGATGTTCTATCGGGTTGAGGTCAGGACTCTGTGCAGGCCAGTCAAGTTCCTCCACCCCAAACTCTCTTATCCATGTCTTTATGGACCTTGCTTTGTGCACTGGTGCGCAGTCATGTTGGAACACGAAGGGGCCATCCCTAAATTGTTCCACAAAGTTGGGAGAATGAAATTGTCCAAAATGTCTTGGTATACTGATGTCTTAACAGTTCCCTTCACTGGAACTAAGGGGCCAAGCTCAACCCGTGAAAAACAACCCCACACCATAATCCCTCCCTCCACCAAACTTTACACTTGGCACAATGCAGTCAGGCAAGTACTGTTCTCCTGGCAACCGCCTAACCAGACACGCCCATCGGATTGCCAGACAGAGAAGCATAATTGGTCACTCCAGAGAACAAGTCTACACTGCTCTAGAGTCCAGTGGCGGCGTGCTTTACACCACTGTATTCAACGCTTTGCATTGCACTTGGTGATGTAAGGCTTAGATGCAGCTGCTCGGCCATGGAAACCCATTCCATGAAGCTCTCTATGCACTGTTGTTGTGCTAATCTGAAGGCCACATGAAGTTTGGAGGTCTTTAGCTATTGACTCTGCAGACAGTTGATGACTTCTGCGCACTGTGCGCTTCAGCATGTGCTGACCCCGCTGTCATTTTACATGGCCTACCACTTGGTGGCCGAGTTGCTGTTGTTCCCAGTTGCTTCCACTTTGTTATAATACCACTAACAGTTGAGCGTGGAATATTTAGTAGCCAGGAAATGTCACGGATGGATTTATTGCACAGGTAGCAACCTATCACAGTCCCACGCTTGGATTCACTGAGCTCCTGAGAGCGACCCATTCTTTCACCAATGTTTGCAGAAGCGGTCTGCATGCCTAGGTGCTTGATTTTATACACCTGTGGCCATGGAGGGGATTGAAACACCTGAATCCAATTATTTGGAGGGGGGTCCCAATACTTTTGGCAATATAGCGTAATTGTGATAGATCAAAAGCAGAAATAATAGCAGATATTACATGTCTTTGTATCATTATAGCCAATGATGTGAAACATATCTTTAAGTAAAATAAGTTAACACAGATATACTGTATGTAATATAATATTAGAATTGTCAATAGTAAAGCTCGGAGTCTGAGTAATAGACACTGAGCATGAAACAAACTCTTTACCATTAAAACAGTTCTATTTTATATACCGTAATATAACATATTCTTTTAAACTGCGGGTGAACTTTCAAGCAAGCTAAGTGTTATAGCTTACAGGAATATGGGATTTCAGTACACAAGCCCCAGAGGTTATGGGAGAAAATTTGAATCAGAAGTGGAGGAGGACAATACTCAATAGCACGTTAATGTTCACAAACAGTAGTGATGCTATGTGACAACGCTACAAAGAAGAACTTTAAACTTTGACATAATGAGGCAAATTGTACAGAATCTGGAAGGTCGTGTTACTTTGTTTCAAGGACTTAAAACACCAAAAGGATTCTTGTGTATTGCTTAATTAGTCTTTAGAAAGCAAATGAACAAACAATGAAGAATACGGTGTATGGCTCTCGTTCATGGAAAATATACAGCTTTATGGTGTAAGGTTAGTGATGAAGCTTTGATACTTTTTCATCAAATTTACCCATAACCCTTTGCAGTAAAGGTCAAGCCTATTATAGCTGTTCTCCTACATGATTCTCTCCAGTTTCGAGGAATCATCCACAGAAATATGAAGGCTGGAGTGGTAAAAACATAAGTGGATATCATTAAAATTATTGTTACTTGTCAAGACAATTAAATAGAACACATTACCGATCATTTCTCGGATGGTCCACAAAACTTTAAAGGAAAGCTGACATATAGTATGTATTAGATCTACTCTGTATCAACGCAGGCGTTTGGCAAGAGTGTCACTCGTCTTTTTAACCACTTCTGCTTCGGAAGATTTTACCCCTTTCATGACAAGGCCATTTTTTACTTTTTGTACTGCGCTGTTTTAACTGGTAATTGCACAGTCATGCAACTGTATACCTAGACAAAATTTATATTGTTTAATTTTATACAAATAGAGCTTTCTTTTGGTGGTATTTGATCACTGCTCATTTTTTTTTTTTGTGATATGATATTTTTTACCTTCTGCTACAAAACATAAAAAGTTTTGAAAAGTTTAAAAATCAGGGTTCTTCATAAATGTTGGCAAAAATGTATCCTGCTACATGTCTTTGATAAAAAAAAAAATCGCAATAAGTATATTATTATTATTATACAGGATTTATATAGTGCCAACAGTTTGCTCAGCTCTTTACAATATAACGGGAGACAATACAGCAACAATACAGTTCAATACAAGAGGGTTAGGAGGGCCCTGCTCCTTGGAGCTTACAATCTAGGAGGGAGGGGCTAGTGGTACAAAAGGTAGTAACTGTGGGGGATGGACTGATTGGAAGAGTAGAAGATTACAGTATTAGCTGAGGGCAGGATAGGCTTCCCTGAAGAGACAGGTTTTCAGAGATCGCCTAAAAGTGAGCAGAGTAGGCGATAGTCTGATAAATTGGGGGTTTAATATTATAACATTAAATTGATATTGATAATATTGTTTGGTTTCCATGAAAGTTTTGGTGCCTGCTAACTATGGTGCAGTGTATACACTGGAACTTTTTTTTTTTCAGTAATGGGTGTTTTTTTAATAATTAGGTGGTGATCAGTGACTTGATTATCAACACTGTGATCTAGGCTGTGATTTTACAAAGCCAATCAGCAGGTCCCGATCATGAATCATTGGCCTGGACTTGCTCACAGGCTCCTGCTGTGTACAAAGCAAAAATTGGAAACAGGCAGCGACGTACAGGTACGTGGCTTGGCCTGTGTGGGCCACCCGTTCACAGGAAAATGCAGGCGGGCAGGCGGTCTGCAAGTGGTTAATCCAGATCTATTCAAGATAAATCTGTTTATTTTTGACCAATATATTTGATAGAAATGTCAGTCCGCCACAGGGGCGGACTGACCATTCGAGCACTTGGGTACTGCCCGAGGGCTCGGGGGCAGTAGGGGGCCCCATGAAATGCCCTGGTACCTTTTTTATAGGCTTTTTTGAGTGTGGGCAAGGACACAGGGGCCCCATGATCCCCTATTGCCTGGGGGCCCCAGGAGTTGCCATTCTAACCCTGGTCTGCCACTTCCAGCATCAAATGACTGTGAATACTTTTTTTTCTTAAAAACACACAAATAGAAAAGGGTCTTTTCAGGGCAACTTTGAAAGTACTTTAAAATATTTTTAAAAACATGCAAAGGGTATACATTAAAGCGGTTATAAACCCTCATATATACCCAGTGAAGTGAATGGCCTCAGGTGATACACAGAGATGAAACAAATCCTCCTATATAAGCTGTTCCTGTTTATCAGCAGTCTGTTCTTTATAAAGCTTGTCAGATCTGTCAGAAAAAAAGGGGGCAGAGAGCTGAAATTACACATTGCAGAGCTCAGTGAGGAGAGCTCTCAGAGCTGATTGGAGGGAAGGGACACCCCCCCCCTTCACAGAGCACACAGAAAGAGAGCTGAGGCTGTCAATCACAGGCTGTGTGCTGGAGCTCCCTAACCTTTCATCATTTTTCTCTTGGTGTCAGAAAAACTTGTTAGAAGTGACACACAATATGCAGATAGCAGAGGAATGAAGCACCCTACAGAAATTACACTTAGTGCTCTGGATTCTCTGGATCTGGAAGTATACACTATAGAGTGATATTCTTTGTTGGTATTCCATGTCTGAGGTTTACAACCACTTTAAAACTGTACATGGTGTTACAAAACCACAGGTAGTCTCAGTGACAGTTTACATGGGCAGAGCATATTTGTTTGTGGACTTTATTTATTTATTTTGCTTGGCTTATATGCAGCAGAACCCCAAAATTATAAATTTCATCTTAAAAAAAGGCTTTTTTTCAGGTAGTGACATATGTCTCGTCAGGAACACATTTCTTCCATCTAGTGGACCTACTTTAGCCAGGAGATAAAAATTGGTAAGTAATTCACTGAGGCTGTCCCTGTACCCTCTGATGGAAAACTTTCCTGCTGCTGGTCAATTTCTATCAAACTGTCATTAGGAAGTTAGAATCCTCAGATGATACAACAGTGTAAAGTTTGCCAGCAGCAAGACAGTTATAATCAAGGATAATTGCCTAACCAGTGTCTCCCTAACATTTTATTTTTTTTTTTACTATGGAGAGAGGGGAAATAATTATTTATTTGCACACTATTCTTGTACTTTTCTTTCAAATAAAACTACAGATTGCACTCTGCAACACATTGGGGCTGATTTTCTAAAGACTTATGCAGGCCATACATGTGTCGAATTCCAAACAAATTTGCATCCGAAAATCATAAACGTTCGCTCGGTAATCCGAGGGTGCCATCAATGATTTCGAAAATCGGCCGACCAAGTCATAAAGTTCAGCCCATATATCAGGTGAAACTTCTGTTCCTTCCAGGTCACTGCTCATACGCATATTCTTTTTGGTTGTGCGATTTGACCATCATTGAGTCGAAAATCGGCCGTTTTTCCTGAATTTTCCAACATGCCCGATCACCAAAAAGGGGAAGACCCACTAACAGAGTGAAAATTGGCCGATTATTCTTAGGTCCGATTTTCAGACGAAAAATCGGTCGAATTTCGACCCATGTATGACCGGCATTATAGACTGTTCACTTTGCAAGAGACTTTGCCTTAATTTCTCTGCATTCACTAAGCTCTGGGTGAAATTCCCTTGTGAATTGCAACCTCCTGTGCAAAGTGAACAGTCTATTAGTCTTAATATTGGTCCAAATTGGACCAATATAACTATGTAAAAATATCCTTACCTGGAATTCTTCTTCAGTGTATGATACCTGCATGTGTATTCAGGGGCGGACTGAGAACTCATGGGGCCCCCGGGCAATAGGGGATCATGGGGCCCCTGTGTGCTTGCCCAAACTCAAAAAAGCCTATGAAAAAGGTACCAGGGGCATCTCATGGGGCCCCCTACTGACCCGGGGCCCTCGGGCAGTGCTCGAGTTTCCAAATGGTCAGTCCACCCTTGTGTGTATTACTACTGAGTGATCACCAATTTCTATTAAAATTGTATTCTGTGTTATTGAAGACCAATATAGTGTTCCTGATGATAGAAAGATATACCTCCTCCTAATCCACAGTTGTTATATCGTTTCTGGAAGTCTTCTTTAAAGACACTGAATAATTGGGGAGCATGTTTTGAATAGTTGTACACCAGTTCCTGTGGGAAGGGGGGGGAAAAAGGTTCCACTTAAAGTGTTACTAAACCCTGGACCCAGCATTCACTATATCTGAATTAATCGATCTTTAAGCACACTTGGTAACAGAAAACTCAATATTGGTGTATAAAGTCCAAAAAATAAGTCCCAAAAATCTCTATTAGTGTATAAAGTCCCAAAATAAAAAGTCCAAAAATCAAAATCCAAATAGATCCCAAAGAGAATATATCTTGATCAGTACTTTCTCAAATCTTCGTGTCTCCAAACCACCTTTTTGATATACTCCAAAAAATAAATCTTCATATACCTCAAAGAAAAAAACTCAACATAGTGCTTTATCCAAATAATAAAAATTATATCATAAAAGTGCCACACGTGTTACATGCAAAAACACTACCGTGCCACAGCAACCGTGAGATCAGATACCTCTGCCTTAAAAGTTATTCACTGCACACAAATACCAGGAGTGCATAATTACCCTCAAGGTAGTAACATAAGCCATAGATGAGATTATTTCCAACCTTTTCCTTCAATCTTTCCAGCCACTTCCCACAGACCTCATAAACAGACCAGGGATCAGTGTGTATCATAAATAATCACAGTACTTTATTATAGCAACTTACATTGAAATAAGAAGAGATCAGCTTCCACACATAAAGCAATTGATTCCACAATCGAACCTCTCCTCAGTGGTGTTGAAACATCCTCACCATACCACTTTGGTGATCGGTTCCCCACTAACCATACACCTGTATGGAGGATTCCAGGGCATACACAGCCGCGTGATCCAGGAACAAAAATGGCCGCCACAGCACTTCTGGAAGAGCGTCAGAACGTCACCATGTCACGTGCCCCGGACGCGTTTCGTCACATCCGGACTTTGTCCGTATCCCTGTTGACAAAGTCTGGATGTGACAAAACGCGTCCGGGGCACGTGACGTGGTGACGTTCTGACGCTCTTCCGGAAGTGCTGTGGTGGCCATTTTTGTTCCTGGAACACGCAGCTGTGTATGCCCTGGAATCCTCCATACAGGTGTATGGTTAGTGGGGAACCGATCACCAAAGTGGTATGGTGAGGATGTTTCAACACCACTGAGGAGAGGTTCGATTGTGGAATCAATTGCTTTATGTGTGGAAGCTGATCTCTTCTTATTTCAATGTAAGTTGCTATAATAAAGTACTGTGATTATTTATGATACACACTGATCCCTGGTCTGTTTATGAGGTCTGTGGGAAGTGGCTGGAAAGATTGAAGAAAAAGGTTGGAAATAATCTCATCTATGGCTTATGTTACTACCTTGAGGGTAATTATGCACTTCTGGTATTTGTGTGCAGTGAATAACTTTTAAGGCAGAGGTATCTGATCTCACGGTTGCTGTGGCACGGTAGTGTTTTTGCATGTAACACGTGTGGCACTTTTATGATATAATTTTTATTATTTGGATAAAGCACTATGTTGAGTTTTTTTCTTTGAGGTATATGAAGATTTATTTTTTGGAGTATATCAAAAAGGTGGTTTGGAGACACGAAGATTTGAGAAAGTACTGATCAAGATATATTCTCTTTGGGATCTATTTGGATTTTGATTTTTGGACTTTTTATTTTGGGACTTTATACACTAATAGAGATTTTTGGGACTTATTTTTTGGACTTTATACACCAATATTGAGTTTTCTGTTACCAAGTGTGCTTAAAGATCGATTAATTTATGTATGTACTTCAGGGGAAGGACGGTTAAAGTGACTTGGTGGGGTATTAGAATTAAAGTAGGATAGTGCTGGATATCTAATATTCACTATATCTGGTCTCCCCGGACCCAGCATTCACTATATCTGGTTTCCCCAGACCCTGCATTCACTATATCTGGTCTCCCCGGACCCTGCATTCACTATATCTGCTCTCCCCGGACCCTGCATTCACTATATCTGCTCTCCCCGGACCCTGCATTCACTATATCTGGTCTCCCCGGACCCTGCATTCACTATATCTGCTCTCCCCGGACCCTGCATTCACTATATCTGGTTTTCCCAGACCCTGCATTCACTATATCTGGTCTCCCCGGACCCTGCATTCACTATATCTGGTCTCCAAGGACCCTGCATTCACTATATCTGGTCTCCCCGGACCCTGCATTCACTATATCTGGTCTCCCCGGACCCTGCATTCACTATATCTGGTCTCCAAGGACCCTGCATTCACTATATCTGGTCTCCCCAGACCCTGCATTCACTATATCTGCTCTCCCTGGACCCTGCATTCACTGTATCTGGTCTCCCACAGTACACACAACATGGAAATGCAATTATTTTAGTAAATATAAACTGCTAAATACCTTTTTCTCATCAGCAGTTACAGCAGTCTTGTGAATTCAGCAGAGCACTGGTTAAAACTTGTAGGAGGAGTTTTGTTTCTGCTCTAGGAGGATGCAAAACCCCTGACCTCTATCTGGACAGTGCTGATTGGCCCTGTGCTGATCACATGCACTCTCCCAAGAAAAAAAAACCTCTCTAGCAATACACACTAAACTGAGCATGTGCAGAAGGACTGCAAGTTCAGTCTGTCTTATCAGCGTGGACATTTGAACAAGAGGAGGGGCAGAGAAGTCAGGATAAAGCATCCTTTTTACACAATGTGGAGGATTAACCCCTTAGGTTCCACGGTGAGTATAACAAGCATGCTTTACTGCATATACAGACTGATTTTACTGTTGTGGGTTTAGTAACACTTTCAGAAGTATCTCCTCCTTTTACTGCATTTCTCTACTTCAAAATAAAGGAAGAATCCAACAAAAAAAGCAAACCACTGGAGAAAAAACCGGCACTCCTGTAAAAAAAAAGTGGTCTTCCTGCATTGAATCACATAAATAACAGCTGTAAAAAACATGCAACGCATTTCGACCATTAGACCTTAATCATGGCCTAACAGATTGTAAGCTCCATGAGCAAGGCCCTCACATTCCTTCTGTACTGAAATGTATTGTAATTGTATTGTCTCCCGTTACATTGTAAAGCGCTGATCAAACTGTTGGCGCTATATAAATCCTGTATAATAATAAAAATAATAATAACAGCCGAAACACATTGCTCGGTTTTTTTACATCTGTTATTTATGTGATTCAATAAAGGAAGACTGCATTTTTTTTTACCTACCCAAGTGCCGACTTTTTCTCCGGTGGACTGTGTATTGTAGAGGCATCGGAAACCTCATAGTCTGAGCACTGAGCAGGTTTGGAGCTATGTATTGAGTTGGTGTTGTTTCGGTTTCCCTAACAAGAAGAACAGGTTCAGGTCATAATGACGACGGGACTTGAGTGGACCGGGAAATTCCACTTTACAGATTTTGCAGTTGGAATTCCAAGTGCCATTATTATTATACAGGATTTATATAGCGCCAACAGTTTGCTCAGCGCTTTACAATATAAGGGGAGACAATACAGCAACAATACAGTTCAATACAAGAGGGATAGGAGGGCCTGATCCTTGGAGCTTACAATCTAGGAGCCATAAGCAGCTAATAAGTATTTCGGTTTGCTATAAACCTGCAGGACGTGTTCCACATTCAACACCAAGAAATATTTGAAACCCACATATTTACTCTTTCATCTATGTGGATTTACAATACCCAATTTTTTGAAATATGTGAATTTTTTCCTATGGATGTACAAGGTGGACAAGCAGGTTCATCTATGAAAAAAGTACCCTTTTAGTCCTCCTAATATAAAGTTAGTAAATGATAGCTAATGCCTTTGCCATGTTAGTGTACAAGAGCACATAAAAAGCAGCATTCCAGTCAAGTCGTATATAATATGGAAGACATGTTTTTTCCAGCCTCCAAAAGGTCCTATCTGAAATAATTAAGTCAATATTTCTTCAGAAGCTATTTTTCCAGCACAACATTTTTTCTCTCTAAATATTCATTAAACAATACAAGCCAATATAATACAATGTTTTGTTTAAGAAGCTCTAGTATAGATTTTCCCTGAAGAAAAATAACCTCATAATTGCATGTTTTCTATTAAAACTGTATTTCAGCTTGACCAAAAACGGCTTGTGAGGAGTGAAATAGCTTTCAGCAGGTGTACGGAGTCCTCCTGCACTATTGCTGTAATCAGCAGTCTTTGCATCAGCCGCCAGCTTGGAAAAGTGAAAATATATATAAACGTGATGCAGGTTTTTCTTGTCTCTGCTTCAATTGCTTTTTTTTCTGCATGACTCAATTTAATTCCACTTTTGCTTTTTCAAATAACCAAAAGGGCACACTTCTCACATTTATTTCAGCAAAATGTATGGAGGCTGTTGAAAGCACAGAAGAGGCATTAGCTCCTGCGCATGAACGTGTCTGAAAGAAGAACTGCCTGTGTTACCACTGGCAAGCACATTATTTCTTTACCATACAGGAATCATTAGAAGGCCAAAATGTTTTGAATATAATCCTATGGTGTTGCGCTCCTAAGAAAAATTATTTGTACATATAATCACTTATCCATACCCTAAACTTATAACTAGAGATGAGCGAATCGAACCTGGCGAAGTGGAATTCGTTTCGAATATCAGGAAAAATTCGATTCGCATCGAATCCGAATTTTAGCAAACTTCGGGTGCACGAATCGAATTTTTCCCGATCAGCCGGCAAAAGTGTCACTGCAGAGAGCTCCGCTATTTCTGACAGTTCTGACAGTTCATTTACAGCGGTTGAAACATTGTATCTATTTGTTTCCATTTAGGATACAGATGTTTTTATTCGGAAATAAATAGATACAATGTTTCAACCGCTGTAAATGTGAAGGAACTGTCAGAGAACTGTCAGAAATAGCGGAGCTCTCTGCAGATACACTTTTTGCTGTACTGGAATACTTCTTCTTTTCATTCTTCTTCTTCTTTTCATTCTTCTTCTTCTTTTCATTCTTCTTTTCATTCTTCTTCTTCTTTTCATTCTTCTTCTTCTTCTTTTCATTCTTCTTTTCATTCTTCTTCTTTTCATTCTTCTTCTTCTTCTTTTCATTCTTCTTCTTCTTCTTTTCATTCTTCTTTTCATTCTTCTTCTTTTCATTCTTCTTCTTCTTCTTTTCATTCTTCTTTTCATTCTTCTTCTTCTTCTTTTCATTCTTCTTCTTCTTCTTTTCATTCTTCTTTTCATTCTTCTTCTTCTTTTCATTCTTCTTCTTCTTCTTTTCATTCTTCTTTTCATTCTTCTTCTTCTTCTTTTCATTCTTCTTTTCATTCTTCTTCTTCTTCTTTTCATTCTTCTTCTTCTTTTCATTCTTCTTTTCATTCTTCTTCTTCTTCTTTTCATTCTTCTTCTTCTTCTTTTCATTCTTCTTTTCATTCTTCTCATTCTTCTTTTCATTCTTCTTCTCATTCTTCTTTTCATTCTTCTTCTTTTCATTCTTCTTTTCATTCTTCTCATTCTTCTTTTCATTCTTCTTCTCATTCTTCTTTTTATTCTTCTTCTTCTTCTTTTCATTCTTCTTCTTTTCATTCTTCTTCTTCTTTTCATTCTTCTTCTTCTTCTTTTCATTCTTCTTTTCATTCTTCTTCTTCTTCTTTTCATTCTTCTTCTTCTTCTTTTCATTCTTCTTCTTTTCATTCTTCTTCTTCTTCTTTTCATTCTTCTTCTTCTTCTTTTCATTCTTCTTTTCATTCTTCTTCTTCTTCTTTTCATTCTTCTTCTTCTTCTTTTCATTCTTCTTTTCATTCTTCTTCTTCTTCTTTTCATTCTTCTTCTTCTTCTTTTTATTCTTCTTTTCATTCTTCTTCTTCTTTTCATTCTTCTTCTTCTTATTTTCATTCTTCTTCTTCTTTTCATTCTTCTTCTTCTTCTTCTTTTCATTCTTCTTTTCATTCTTCTTCTTCTTCTTTTCATTCTTCTTTTCATTCTTCTTCTTCTTCTTTTCATTCTTCTTCTTATTCTTTTCATTCTTCTTTTCATTCTTCTTCTTCTTCTTTTCATTCTTCTCATTCTTCTTTTCATTCTTCTTTTCATTCTTCTTCTCATTCTTCTTTTCATTCTTCTTCTTCTTCTTTTCATTCTTCTTCTTCTTCTTTTCATTCTTCTTTTCATTCTTCTCATTCTTCTTTTCATTCTTCTTTTCATTCTTCTTTTCATTCTTCTTCTCATTCTTCTTTTCATTCTTCTTCTTCTTTTCATTCTTCTTCTTCTTCTTTTCATTCTTCTTCTTCTTCTTCTTTTCATTCTTCTTTTCATTCTTCTTCTTCTTCTTTTCATTCTTCTTTTCATTCTTCTTCTTCTTCTTTTCATTCTTCTTCTTTTCATTCTTCTTCTTCTTCTTCTTTTCATTCTTCTTCTTCTTCTTCTTTTCATTCTTCTTTTCATTCTTCTTCTTCTTCTTTTCATTCTTCTTCTTCTTCTTTTCATTCTTCTTTTCATTCTTCTTCTTCTTCTTTTCATTCTTCTTCTTCTTCTTTTCATTCTTCTTCTTCTTTTCATTCTACTTCTTCTTCTTTTCATTCTTCTTTTCATTCTTCTTCTTCCTCTTTTCATTCTTCTTTTCATTCTTCTTCTTCTTCTTTTCATTCTTCTTCTTCTTCTTTTCATTCTTCTTTTCATTCTTCTTCTTCTTTTCATTCTTCTCATTCTTCTTTTCATTCTTCTTTTCATTCTTCTCATTCTTCTTTTCATTCTTCTTTTCATTCTTCTTCTCATTCTTCTTTTCATTCTTCTTCTCATTCTTCTTTTCATTCTTCTTCTTCTTCTTTTCATTCTTCTCATTCTTCTTTTCATTCTTCTTTTCATTCTTCTTCTCATTCTTCTTTTCATTCTTCTTCTTCTTCTTTTCATTCTTCTTCTTTTCATTCTTCTTCTTTTCATTCTTCTTTTCATTCTTCTTCTTCTTCTTCTTCGTCGTGCCCCGTGACTGCCCAAATGAGTGAAGTGTGCGGTGATTCTAAGATCGACGGCACTCATCTGCATGTCATACTGACTGACAGTATTATTTCTCTTCCCCAGCAGACTCCAAGGGCATTTAAATTAAAGGTACAGTGTTCTGCACTAATATAAAGGCTCTCTGAAGCCTAGAAACCCTTTTAATAAGTTAAATTCGCGGCGAATAAATTCGCATCGAATCGAATTTCTCCCGCAAATTCGGCGAATCAGCCGAATCAAATTTTTGAATAATTCGCTCATCTCTACTTATAACCATATGCAAATAAGTGAAAAAATCATACAGTAAATGCTTTAACCAAATAACATGCAAAATATTCCTTTAATTTACTTAAAAAATCAAATCTTAATTAATATCCGTGATTAAACAATAACTGAATCTGTGATTAAAAAATGACTAAATCAATATTACATCACTTGTAATAAAAAAGAAATATATTACTCAAATAATTAAAATAAATATACATAAATGCTTAATTAATATATGTAAAAAGACAGTGTCCCATATGACATAAAAAATTTTTTTTGTGAAGTGACTTTGTGTTTTAATAAATCTTCAATCCATGATTGCATGTGAATCCGTGACTGATTGTGAATTCTCCCATTAGTGCAGATGTACGCTCACCTCCTTAACTGCCTATAGGCTATATGCGCTTTTGGTTCTCCTCCTATGGAACCTGCTTGATTAAGACTCTCTCCTTTAAGATAGTGGATATCCGTTATCACTGGTATTTGCTCTGGGATTAATCCCTTCTCACAAGGATCCAAGTCCTCTATACTCTCCTCTCCATACGTCTCTCCACATATAGGAAAAAAATTCTGCTCCAGCCTCGGCTCCGATCCCCATGTACAGAGTACACACGTGGATTCCACCCAATGACTGGCCAAAATGACTGGTCATCATGTGTTACCATTCATCCGTCAGACATTTTATACAACGTAGAATATAGATAAACAGCGCAAAATAGACCTAAATACAAATATTAATAAATCACAAAATATAAATGTCCCATATTAATTAGTGCACAAATATAAATGTCCCATATTAATTAGTGCATATTTATATCAGAAAAATCTTCAGAAAAAAACATAAATTCCCTTGTGATGAAAACTGAAGATTTCCAAAGATAATTATAGCCTTCCACCTACCGTATTTTTCGCCGTATAAGACGCACTTTTTCTTCCCCAAAACTGGGGGGGAAAAGTTGGTGCGTCTTATACGACGAATAGAGAGAATCCGTGAGGCGCGGCCATGGCCATAGGAAAGGCCGCGGCTTTGGCCTATCTCTGGAGCGGTCGGCCATCTTAGTACACCCGGCGGTGCGCGCTGACGTCATCACCCCCTCTGCTCGTGGATCCTACCATAGCGCGGATCTACAACAACAGGTGAGGAGCGGGGCAATGCAATGTTACTGGCTATTATTACTATGTTGGGGGCAATGTTACTGGCTATTATTACTAATGTGGGGGCAATGTTACTGGCTATTATTACTATGTTGGGGGCAGTGTTACTGGCTATTATTACTAATGTGGGGGCAATGTTACTGGCTATTATTACTAATGTGGGGGCAATGTTACTGGCTATTATTACTAATGTGGGGGCAATGTTGCACTGGAACAGTGATGGTGATGATGAGTGGGGGGCAATGGTGGACTTTACAGTGATGAGTGGGGGCAATGGTGGACATTACGTGATGAGTGGGGGCAATGGTGGACATTACGTGATGAGTGGGGGCAATGGTGGATGATGTATTAAACAAAAAGACTCTGTTAATGAGAGTAAAGATAGTTCTTAATATGTTACATGGTTGGCATAAAATTGTTCTTAAACTGCTGTTAACTTTATACAGTTGATATAAAATATTTTACTACAGTATTGGGTTCAGAATCTTTTTTTTCTAGATTTTCCTCCTTTAAAATTGGGTGCGTCTTATATTCCGGAGCGTCTTATATGACGAAAAATACGGTATCACCCGTGCACACCAACATCAAATACACTCACCAGATTTTGGTGAGTAAAAAGCCTTTAAGGATTTTGGGGAATCCTAAACCCTCTTTTCATCAGCTCAATGATAGCCTCTCCCTCCAAGTTAAGATCTTCTTTCAGGTCCTCACCGTGGCTTCCTAGTTTGCTCCACCATATCATCAAAGAGAAAACTTATATAGTGTAATATTGCCACATCAATATTATACCAAAAGAGAAAATCCAGGCCACTCACATTTCAACAGCTTGTAAAATGTAAAAAATGTAAAAAATGTATTCAACACCCATCTCTATATCTGTATCCACTTCATGGCAAAACGGCTAAAGTGAGCTTCTCAGAATAGATCATATGCCCCCATCTGGCTTATAGGCAAAGCTGAAAGCTTCCTTAGTATGCCCAGGTTGCTGGCCTTACAGCCAAAATGCAAGCACAACCATACAATATGGCAGAGCAAAATGCACCACGTGTTTTCCCACAACAAGGAAGCAGCAGCACACTAGCAATTTAGAAGGGTGATTCACTTATTTTGTATTGGCGCAGGAATATTTTTTCTTCTATTTTATACAACGTACCTACACTGTATGCACAATTATTAGGCAGGTATTTTGACCAAATCATCATTGTCCAACTCCAAGCTGTATCAACTTGAATGCTAATTGAATTTAAGCATATCAGGTGATGTGTATGTGTAGTGAGGGAGGGTGTGGCCTAAGACACACCCTCAACACCCTACATCAAGGTGTGCATAATTATTAGACAGCTTCATTTCCTCGGGCCAAATGTCCCAAAACAGAGATTTCATTTATATTATACACAGCAACAAATCACCCTATAATATCCCAGAAAAGTTATCCACCTCCACCCTTGAAGGCCAATTAAGCAAAAATATATAAAACTTTTCCCTTTAGCAAATACATAAAATAAAAATAAAACCAACATAAAAAATATAAAAATAGTCCAAAATATCAAAAATTCAAAAATTAGTCCCCACAAGTGTGAATAATAGTTCTCTTTCTTCTTTCATCAAAAACTCCTTCTCAATACCCTGCAAATCCTGATGACAGTACACCTCAAAAAGAAAAAACTTGACATAGTGTCATACCTTTTAAATAATAAAAACACACGTGCCACTAACTGTGCAACATGCAAAAAATCTTTATAAATGTGTATACTCTATAGGAGTATCTATACACATGCAAATAATCTTTTGTAAATATAAATATAAGTGAAAGACACTCACACAAAGTGTCATTAGCACAATATGTGAAAGCAACTCCAAGTTGTCACTGCAAATGTGTATCACCACACCCTATATACATCAGTGATCACCTTAAACCCAAACCAACACTCTCCAACTCATATGCTGATGGATAATTACCCTATATCAGAAACAACAGGGCATAACACCACTCTGGGTTAACTTCTCCTCATAACGATTTCATCCAATGCTAGGGTTTTTCTTCCATTATCCTCACAAGAAAATCCACAGTCACAGATTATATTATATTTACAAAAGATTATTTGCATGTGTATAGATACTCGTATAGAGTATACACATTTATAAAGATTTTTTGCATGTTGCAGAGTGAGTGGCACGTGTGTTTTTATTATTTAAAAGAGATTTAACTGACTCTGTAAAGTCAAAAATTGTGAAGTCTTTCAGAGGGATGCAGCACTCTTGAAATTGCTAAGATATCTGAGCGTGATCACAGAACCATCAAACATTTTGTTGCAAATAGTCAATAGGGTAGTAAGAAATGTCTTGAGAAAAAAAGACGCAAATTAACTGCCAAAGATTTGAGAAGAATCAGATGTGAAGCTACCAGGAACCCATTATCCTCCAGTGATGTCATATTCCAGAACTGCAAACTACCTGGTGTCAGGGCCTGGACTTGAACCTGGGACCTAGACCGTGTCAGACAGTAACTCTTCTCACTGATCTACCTGGGATACTGGACATTGTTCTGCCTGATCTATTGGACAACTCTGCCTTGTTTTCTGATGAACCTTGAACTCCTTGCTCCTCCCATGAACTTCCTGATGTAAGCCATGTCTCTGCACTTCCTGTTTGCCAGATTGTTGTGCCTTCTTCAGCCAGTATCTCGCTTTCTCTCCTGCTGCCGTCCATACCTTCACTACCAACCTTTGGCTTGTTCCTTGACTACGATTCTGCCTCATCCCAACCTGCTACCGCTTGTTACCGACCCTTGGCTTGTTTACTGACTACGCTTCTGCTAGATCCCTACCTGCCATATCAGTTACTGGATTCTGGCTTGCTCACTTCCTGGTGGGGTGATCCTGAGAACTGCGACCTGGTATTAACAAGCAGCAAAATCCATCTCCACCATCAAGAGCTCTGGTGAATACCGGTTAGTGCTTAGACCCCGCACCTCAGGTGAGCCTGCGTCATTTTCCAGGGTGACCTGCTTGTTTACCTATCCTGTTGGTTGGTCTGCTGCTAAGCTACTGGTCTCTGAACCTGACCTCACACCGTGACACCTGGAGTGCCCAGAAGTACAAGGTGTTCAGTGCTTAGAGAGATGGCCAAGGTAACGAAGGCTGAAACTCGGCCACCACTGAGCAAGACACATAAGTTGAAATGTCATGACTGGGCCAAGGAATATCTGAAGACAGAGGTTTTATGGACTGATGAGGTGAGAATTGACTCTTGATGGACCAGATGGATTGGGCCCGTGGCTGGATCAGTAACAGACACAGAGCTCCACTTCGACTCAGACGCCAGCAAGGTGGAGGTGGGGTACTGGTATAGGGTATAGGCTGGTATTATTAAAGATGATCTAGTTGGACCTTTTGGAGTTGAAGATGGACTCAAAATCAACTTCCAAACCTACTGCTAGTTTTTAGAAGACACTTTCTTCAATCGGTGGTACAGGAAAAAGTCTGCATCTTTCAAGAAGACCATGATATTTATACAGGACAATGCTCCATTTCATATATCAAAGTACTCTACTGCATGACCAGCCAGTAAAGGCCTTAAAGATGAAAGAATAATGACATGGCCCCCTTCCTCAGCTGACCTAAACCCTATTGAGAACTTGGGGACCTTTCTTAAATGGGAGATTTATGGTGAAGGAAAACAGTACACCTCTCTGAACAGTATCTGGGAGGCTGTGGTTGCTGCTGTACAAAAAGCTGATCGTCAACAGATCATGAAACTGACAGACTACATGAATGAAAGGCTTATGACTGTTATAGAAAAGAAGGGTGGCTATATTGGACACATTTTTTTTTTTGGCTGCTTTGGTTGGCATACTTTTAAAAATGCTAGCTACCAGGCTGTGTTTGGCATCAGTATATTTTAGGTCATGCATGCCATCATGAACACTGCTGCCAGACTCATCTTCATTACCATCTGTTCAGTGTCCACTACCCCCCTCTGCCAGTCCTTCCACTGGTTTCCAACAAATGCAATTCAAATGACCATAACCTACAAAGCCATCCACAACTCTGCCCCAAGCTCCTGCTCTCTAGCTCCTTCCTATGCTCACCTCCATGAATTCTCCAGAGCCTTTCCCATCCTCTGAAACTTCTTACCCCCATCTGTTCGGCTATCTCCTACTCTGTCTACCTTTAAGAAATCCCTGACATCTCATCTCCTCAGAGAGGACTGTCCCACCTTCACTTAACCACTTGCCCTCCTGAGGATTTACTCCCTTTCCTGGCCAGGCCATTTTTGTGTTATGGTGCTGTGTTACTTTGACTGACAATTGCGCAGTCATGCAATGCTGCGTCCAAATTAAATTTACATCCTTTTTTCCCACGAATTGAGCTTTATTTTGGCAGTATTTGATCGCCTGTACGTTTTTATGTTTTTGCGCTATAAAAAAAAAAAAAGACCGACAATTTTGAGAAAAAAAAACAATATTTTTGACTTTTTGCTATTAAACATGTCCAGTAAAAAAATGTAAAAAATCAAATCATAAATGTAGGCCAAAACGTATTCTTCTCCATGTCTTTGCTAAAAAAAAATTCCAATACATGTAAATTAATTGGTTTAAGGGAAAGTTATAGTGTTTACAAATGGTTATATATATATATATATATATATATATATATATATATATATGTGTGTGTGTGCAGCTAGTAATATGAAGTCATGTCAGAGCTTACTGAGCTTCAAAGAGGGCAAATTGTTGGTGCCGCTCAGCTGGTGCCTCTGTGATTGAAGTTGCCAAATTATTTGTGGTGTCATGAGGTGCAGTATCAAAGGTTATGACGGCATATACATTTTCTGGGAAAACGTCATGTGATAAGCATAAGCACAGTCGATGTGGTCAACTGACCAAAAGAAACAAAAGCACATTGCACAGAATTGTGATCCGGAGTAAGAAAACAACTGATGTAAAAGTGACTGCAGAGCTCAATCTCAGCCCCATGAAGAGTTATTAGTATCAATAAACTGTTTGAAATTGTCATACAAATATGTATTTGAAATTAAATATTTACCATTTTTTGGCAATAACATGGTGTGGGCAGATTTCTGTCAGTCCCAGGCTATGCCACACCCCTTCAGTCTGTGCCTTAGAATAAGAGGGAACTGAAGCCTCCATCAATCAAGATGTAATATTCCACCCCAATTGTGTTTAGTTTGTAGGCAGGTGCAGTCTCTTTTCTCCACTGCAGGTGGCGCTCAAACCACAGAGGCATTGCAGAGGAAGGGAAGTCAGGAGGAACATATTTCTCTATGGTTTACCAGGTACCTGAGAAGCAATCAGGTTGTCCCATGTGACTCTGGCATCCATCTTAGGTCAGGAAGAGTCTATTTAAGACCCTGGCACCCAGGCTGAACGACATGAAGGCTACAGGATGTTTACAGAGATGATACCATTGACAAGAGCAATGTCTTGTCATTGGTGGCTCTTGTCAATGATGTCTTCTCCGTAAAAATTCTATAGATTTTTGTGGATATCGAACAGCCTTCACCACTCCATCATCAAGAACTCAATGATAGCACATTGCTGCTGCTTGGAATCCATTATTTGCCTGCAATGAAAACAAGAAGAAGACTATAGAGTAATATTTACTCTACCGACATGTGACCTATGTAAGTTAATAAAAAAAAAGGTTACGCCCACTTTTGCATCACTTTGGCTAAAGCCCATATATATGTATTCTCTATATATGAAATAGATTGCCCCATAACTGAGAAGCAATCGGGTTGGATGTCACTGTCCCATGTGACTCTGGTGGCCATCTTGGGTCAGGGAGAGTCTATTTAAGACCCTGTCTCCCAAGATGTACGACATCCACAGAAGGCTACAGGATGTTTACAGAGATGATACCATTGACAAGAGCAATGTCTTGTCATTGGTGGCTCTTGTCAATGATGTCTTCTCCGTAAAAATTCTATAGATTTTTGTGGATATCGAACAGCCTTCACCACTCCATCATCAAGAACTCAATGATAGCACATTGCTGCTGCTTGGAATCCATTATTTGCCTGCAATGAAAACAAGAAGAAGACTATAGAGGAAGATTTACTCTACCGACATGTGACCTATGTAAGTTAATAAAAAAAAAGGTTACGCCCACTTTTGCATCACTTTGGCTAAAGCCCATATATATGTATTCTCTATATATGAAATAGATTGCCCCATAACTGAGAAGCAATCGGGTTGGATGTCACTGTCCCATGTGACTCTGGTGGCCATCTTGGGTCAGGGAGAGTCTATTTAAGACCCTGTCTCCCAAGATGTACGACATCCACAGAAGGCTACAGGATGTTTACAGAGATGACACCATTGACAAGAGCAATGTCTTGTCATTGGTGACTCTTGTCAATAATGCCTTCTCCGTAAAAATTCTATAGATTTTTGTGGATATCGAACAACTTTCACCCCTCCATCATCAAGAACTCAATGATAGCACGTTGCTGCTGCTTGGAATCCATTATTTGCCTGCAATGAAAACAAGAAGAAGACTATAGAGGAAGATTTACTCTACCAATATGTGACCTATGTAAGTTAATAAAAAAAAAGTTATGCCCACTTTTGCATCACTTTGGGTAAAGCCCATATATATGTATTCTCTATATATAAAATAGATTGTCCCATAACTGAGAAGCAATCGGGTTGGATGTCACTGTCCCATGTGACTCTGGTGGCCATCTTGGGTCAGGGAGAGTCTATTTAAGACCCTGTCTCCCAGGATGTACGACATCCACAGAAGGCTACAGGATGTTTACGGAGATGACACCATTGACAAGAGCAATGTCTTGTCATTGGTGACTCTTGTCAATGATGTCTTCGTAAACATTTTATAGATTTTTGTAGATGTTGAACAGCCTTCACCCCTCCATCATCAAGAACTCAATAATAGCACATTGCTGCTGCATGGAATCCATTATTTACCTGCAATGAAAACAAGAAGACTATAGAGGAAGAGTTGCTCTACAAACATGTGAAATGTAGTGACCTATGTAAGTTAATAAAAAAAAATGGTGCCCACTTTTGCATCACTTTGGGTAAAGCCCATATATACGCATTCTCTATATATGAAATAGATTGTCCCATAACTTAAAATTGGAGAAAAAAGTGCCTTAGTTTAGAATCGTGAAAAATTAAGACCATACAAAAACATACTACAATACCTAGGGAACATCTTCTTATGGATCTTTTATGTGATTGCCACCAAAAGGCATGAATTTCTTTTAGGCTTTGTAAGTCATTAGAACAAGGAGCATTGTCAAGTATTTGGAGGAACTCTGGTCAACTAAATCAAAGTAGCGAGCGTTTAAATTAGACTCATGTTCCTACATAAGAACCATGAACCCAGACATATTTCAATGAAAAGATCAGCACCTTGTGCACTTATGGCCAAAACTTCTCGAATAACTGAAGTTCTTTGCTGCTAAATCAGGAACCCTGACACTTATCAAGTATTCTGTCAGGAACATTAGGTATCCAAAAGTGATAAAGCTTCAATTTGCTAGCCCATTAGACTAATTACTGCAATAATTAAGTAACTACCTGATTAGAACTAATGGGTACCTAATTATCCAGGAGAAAAGTATCAGGTGGCAATTATCAGGTGGCAATTAATAGACTGAAGTTAATGTCTTAGCACTGCCTTTGTATGAATTCATAAGCAAGGAGAGGAAAACAAACAATAATGTATTAATATTTATCATCCTCCATGTGTCTTCTAGCTTACCTCATTTGTAGAGAACCAATTAGCGTCAGCTTCATGCAAACGGCAGTCTGTAAATGCTTGAAGTTGGCTTTAAGTGAAATGTACACAAAAGATGAGAAAAATGACAGCTCACACTGGTGTTATATTATTCTGTAATATTTGTTGTAATATTTGTATGCTGAAGTGAAGTTGCCTAATGTCTGCTTTTACAGAGCACCAAGCAAGGCAGACTTTAGTTTTTGAAGACAACGTTCGAGGAGAGATGTCAATTCATAACTTACAATGTAACTCTGTAAAATGTTCCTGATTATTAATGGTATAATCTCTTCTTCTGCATTTGAAGCATGTGCTTTATTAATACTTGTTGGGCAATACAGGTAACCGTATGTAGATCACTTGGTAGGGCGTATGTCATATTAGGTCAATGGACTCCAATGTGACATTTTATTTTGTAAAAAGTTAAACATGGAGTTTAGCTAAAAAAAAAAATCAATTACTGGCCTGTAGTGAAGGATGTCCCACAATGTGCAGGCTGCTGGGTTCTGTAGAAATCTTTACTGCAGGGCTGCCCTGTCCTCTTCCTAATGCTGAACTTTTGCTGTGGGGTTTAACAGCACTGGCACTTTAAAAAATGAATGGCTGAACTAGCCTAAAGCTGAAGCATTTTTTTTCTCTACAGGTTTAGTTAAATTACTTATCTATAATGAAGTATGTCCCATGTGTAGACTGCTGGATTCTGCAGAATTCTTCACTGCATGGCTGACCTGTCCTCTTCCTGCTGATGAACTTCTGGTGTGGGGTTTAACAGCGCTGGCACTTTAAAAAATGAATGGCTGAACTAGCCTAAAGCTGATGCATTTTTTTTCTCTACAGGTTTAGTTAAATTACTTATCTATAATGAAGTATGCCCCATGTGTAGACTGCTGGATTCTGCGGAATTCTTCACTGCACGGCTGCCCTGTCCTCTTCCTGCTGATGAACTTGTGGTGCTGTGGGGGTAACAACTTTAGGTCTCCAGGCTCATATGCACTAAAAATTATCCAAAGGGGACACTCCCCTTCCTGCCTCTCCTCCAATGAGAAAAGCTCTTTCACTTCATGGGCCTTAATACACATGGTAATATGTCTAAATATGTGTCCCAATAAGAATTTTTAGTAATTCTTTCTCCCTCCCCTTCCTTTTGATCCTTTTAGATTTTACAAATGCTGACCAGTGACTATTTTGGCTGAGTGGAATCTCCTGAGGCCTTAACAATACCTTACCTTTTCTACATTGTTTACTTCAGGGAATATTTTTAAGTGGCCCGTTTGGGCTTTAAAATCGACGATAATATCATAATTTTTTGCAGTCTTCAGGTTTGGAAGGTTAGCACAACACATCTTTTACCTTCATTAAGTGTTCTTGCATGGCAAGACCACTTACTGTTATCTCACATATATATTCTTATTATTATAGCCAAATTTACCACCCTAACTCCTCCCACAGTTTTTACACTACATAGACAGTAATATACCGAAACGTGTGGATTGTTGACGATTGGTGTGCTATTACTTTGTGGAACGTTTCGCCCAATGGTTCACGAAATATTGGCGTTTTTGTGGTGAAATTGGTCCCATAGGAATGAATGGCGGAATGTTCAAAACTAGAGTGGGAGCTGACAAAAGCTAGAGTGTGAGCTGTAGAACCAGGACATGATTTCTAAACTGCCATCACGCCCTCATTTTCAAGCCACTCCACCCAGTTACTCCACCCACTCCAGTTGTAGACTACTGGTGCAGGCAAGAACACTTCACACAATTACCCCAGAAATTGTAGCTTTTCTAGTTTTAATTGCTACCTTTCATTTTGGGTTAAGGGTATACTTATTTCATGGTCTATATACCTTTTTTAGAATAAAGACCCTACCTTTCAAGGGCTGCTTAGTGGTCTATCATCCTTGTGAGATCCCCCTGCTGACTTGTCTGACACGTGGTTGATCCATGCGTTTTTACCATCTATCCCAACACACCTTCTGCTTTGTAACTGATACCTCAAGGTATTTATGGAATTATATAACCAATAATTAATAACATAATATTATGTTATATCATGTTACACTTATGTTTAATCCTTCTTTTATGTAGTAACTCGTGAAGAAGCAATAATTTCGCGAAACATGTCCAGTAACTACAGAGCGATTACTAACATTGACATCTGACCTATTTCTTTTGATACTTTTACCGGGCTATGGTATTTTTGTATTAATTTTAATCATTATTGACGAGTTTTTGTAATCTGCATAGAATGCCTCACCCCCTCTTGGGAGTCTTACATTCTTAGTGGAGTAATTTGTATGTATTGCTATGTGATGGTCTACATTTAAACAATAAAGTGATTTTTAAAAAAATATTTTTGATGCAGTGCCTTCAAAGTCCATTATTGGCCTTTTTATGTTTCCTTGGTTCAATTGATTATCATTTTGCGATGTGGCACATAGGAGCCTGATATATGCCCTCAAAGGTTGTCACTCTGTGTTGGGTATGTTTTTTCAATCTCTCACTATCTACACTGCCGTTAACACAATTTGTGAATGAGGAAGAGTCTGATCAGCCACAAGATTCTCTCCTCTATTCACATATTGTATTTTAAGCAGTGGAATCAGTGAAATAACTTTTCTCATTGGATAACAGGGCAGGAGGGGGCTTGGCAGTGGGGGATAAGAAGAGGGGGTCATATTTTGTCCAGACTGAGGCTTCAAAAAATGAATGGGTGAACTAGCTTACAGCTGAAGTTTATTAAAAAAAAGTCTCTACAGATTTAGTTACATTACTCATCTGTAATGCCCCATTTGTAGGCTGCTGGATGCTTTAGAAATCTTCATTGTAGGGCTTCTCTGTCCGCAAGGTCAAGGCCAGGGGCAGACTGACAACTCATGGGGCCCCCGGGCAATAGGGGATCATGGGGCCCCTGTGTCCTCGCCCATACCCGAAAAAGCCTATGAAAAAGCCAATGAAAGGTACCAGGGGCATCTCATGGGGCCCCCTACTGACCCCGGGCCCTCGGGCAGTGCTCGAGTGCTCGAATCGTCAGTCCACCCCTGGTCAGGGCAACCCTGCAGTAAAGATTTCTACAGAATCCTGCACATCATGGGGTATACTTCATTACAGATAAGTAGTGTAAATAAACCTGTAGAGAAAAAGTGCTTATTACTAATCTTTAGTTTCAAGCTTGTTCACCCATTCAGTCTGGGCTAACTATGCCCCCCCCTCGCCATCCTTCCCTCCCAAGCCCCCTCCTGCCCTCTCTTCTAATGAGAAAAGTCAGAGCGCGTGCGTCGGCTATCAAAAAGGGAGATATTAATTTTACCTACCCCTTTATTATACGCTTACCTGTAGGTATAATTATTACAGAAGAATTTACTACCACTTTCCGGGACCTGCAGCTGGTTGAAGGCCTGGAAGAGGGGCCACAAAGAACTGCTGGTCTACTAAGTCCACCAAATTCCAAGTACATTTCAAAACAAAAAAGCAAGCGGAAATTTATATATATTGTATATATTTTTGCTTTTACTAGGTAAAGTGGGGATTTAATGCTAGGTTTTTATCAAACCTAATAATAATGATTTCCCGGATCACCATTTATAAGTTCTCTGTTTGACTGCTGCCAGCCTTCTGAACCTCTTAATGCCTTGAAACTGGTTAAAAAGAAGATTTATTTATCAACTTCATCAGTTCTCAACACCCACTTAAGTTCGAATTGACATACACATACAGAATGCGGCAAAGTCAAGGTTGTGTAATATGATTCCTGCCTGGAAGAGTGTTTATCTGTCTAAATCATAATAACTCGCTGAAGAAAAAAAATATCTACTTCAGGTCTATTAACAATAAAAGGAATAAAGTGTTCAAGCAATGTCACTGAAATGGGGCAGATGAGATATGAATGTCAGCCTTGAAATATCCTCCTGGAAGTGGGAAGGTTATGCATCTTTCCTGAGTATGGAGAAACATCGCCAGCAGCTGTGAAACGGCACTGATCATTTCCTCCATTACTCGGGCAATCGTTTGGATGGACTTTAAATAAACAGTCCTCTCACATTTTTTTTCTTTTGTAAATGTAAATTTGCTAAATTACAGATTTTTGAGAACTCACAATTGGTTTAAATGTTTTTACTATAAACATAAGGACTGTAAAACACTCCTAAGGAGCTGTTGGTGAACTTAGTTCCTTTCCCCAAGTTAGAGATTACACAGCCAGACACAAAGCTCTTTCATTGGCTCAGAGGGAACAGTCTTGGGGTATCTTGTATGCTTTTTTTGTGTTTTATTACTGTTTAAATTTATTGTTTTGTTTTTGACAGAATATAACCTCCACCTATCCCTGAAGAAGCCTATCTTGGTGAAACGCGTTGCTACGGTGACTCTGAGGATTATTTCTGGTTCTAGCAACACCGGTTGGGTGCTAATTGCAATAGCCAAACATTTGGGGCTATTTCACAAGCTAATTAATTAAATAGTAGTCATCTATTACAGCTTCATAGGGGGTTATTGTTCTGTATTACTTTCCCAAACAAAAATGTTATGCAGAAACATCACCAGCAGCTGAGAAACGGCAATGACCATTTCTTCTGTTACTCGGGCAATCGTGTGATTGGACTTTTAACAAGCATTCCGCTCATGGTTTTTTTTGTAAATGTAAATTTGCAAATTACAGATTCTGAGAACTCACAATTGGTTTAAATGTTTTTATTATAAGCATAAGGACTGTAAAACACTCCAAAGGAGCTGTTGGGAACTTAGTTCCTTTCCCCCAAGTTAGAGATTACACAGCCAGACACAAAGCTCGTTCATGGCTCAGAGGGAACAGTCTAGGGGTGTCTTGTATGCTTTTTTTGTGTTTTATTGTTGATTACATTTTTTATTGTTTTGTTTTTGACAGAATATAACCCCCACCAACCCCTGAAGAAGCCTATCTTGGTGAAACGCGTTGCTACGGTGACTCTGAGGATTATTTCTGGTTCTATCAACACCGGTTGGGTGCTAATTTCAATAGCCATACATTTGGGGTTATTTCACAAGCTAATTAATTAAATAGTAGTCATCTATTACAGCTTCATAGGGGGTTATTGTTCTCTATTACTTTCCCAAACAAAAATGTTATGGAGAAACATCACCAGCAGCTGAGAAACGGCAATGACCATTTCTTCTGTTACTCGGGCAATCGTGTGATTGGACTTTTAACAAGCATTCCGCTCATGTTTTTTTTTGTAAATGTAAATTTGCAAATTACAGATTCTGAGAACTCACAATTGGTTTAAATGTTTTTACTATAAGCATAAGGACTATAAAACACTCCAAAGGAGCTGTTGGGAACTTAGTTCCCTTCCCCAAGTTAGAGATTACACAGCCAGACACAAAGCTCTTCCATTGGCTCAGAGGGAACAGCCTGGGGGTGTCTTGTATGCTTTTTTTGTGTTTTATTGTTGATTACATTTTTAATTGTTTTGTTCTTGACAGAATATATATAACCCCCACCAATCTCCTGACGAAGCTTATCCTGGCGAAACGCGTTACTACGGTGACTCTGAGGATTATTTCTGGTTCTATGAACACCTGTTGAGTGTTAATTGCAATAAACATTTGGCGTTATATCACAAGCTAATTAATTAAGTGTTGATTATCTAATACAGCTTCATAGGGGGTTATTGTTCTGTATTACTTTCCCAAACAAAAATGTTATACGTTTTAACCTAATGAAGGGGATGCTGTTCTAGCTTCACATGAAAGAACTATAAAATAAAGATATGTGTTTTTAATTACATGTTGTTTCAATCTGCCAAACCACCCACTTTTACAATCCTGAAATTTTGTTAATGTGGGTTGGCCCGTCAAGTGGTTAATGGTGAACTTGCATGGGATAAGGGGGGGAAATCAAGGGATCCCTCAAAACTGATGAACTGAACAATTTGAGTATTATTCTTTATCTTACTGAACTACACACAATATCCCACAGGATCTCTAATGATGATGGTGACTATGACTTCTCTCAGAGACCAAAAGCTACACACAGTTACTAACGTCCCAGCACTTGGGTCATCTACTCACACAACCACAAGATCATCAGCTGCCTCCTTCCAATACACCAGGCTCTTCGCAGTGAAAGAGATGTAGACACACTACCACAGGACAGCTGGACTCCTTTCCTCAACTTCCTCCTGTCTTTCTAAAGTGATCTTCTCTAGACCCGAGACCTGAACTGATCCCAGGACTAAACTGGCAAATGGGCCCCCCCCAGCTAAAGCCTAGCTGGGACCTCAATGTCTTCTTATTGGCACCTCCAACACTCCTGCCCCAGGGGTAGAGCCCCTGCCCAGGTGTCTCCAGCAGGACATGACCCAGGAATTCTCCCCTGCCTCAGGCCTCAGTCTATTTATGGGCTCTCCAACCATCTATTATGCACCCCCCCAAGGATCGGCTGGAGCCCCGTAAATATTCTGGTTGTCCATTCTGATATTCCCCCACTATAGTTCTCAAGTCCTCTAGACCAGCAGTCTTCAAACAGCGACTTTTCTGGTACTCATCCAGCCCTTGTGGCACTCACTATTCCTCCCATTGATATGAGATACTATTTCTTCCATTGACACCAACTATGGGGCACTATTCTTTCCACTGATACCAACAATGGGGCACAATTCCTCCACTTATCCCAACGATGGAGCACTATTCCTTCCACTGATATCAATGGTGGGGCACTATTCCTCCCACTGATACCAATAATGGAACACTATTCCTCCCTCTGATAAGAATGATGGGACACGAATCCTCCCACTGATACCAATGAGGGGGCACTATTCCTCCCACTAATACCAATGGTGGGGCACTATTCCTCCCACTGATACCAGTGATGGGGCACTATTCCTCCCACTGATACCAATGATGGGGCACTATTCCTCCCACTGACACCAATGATGGGGCACTATTCCTCCCACTGACACCAATGATGGGGCACTATTCCTCCCACTGATACCAGTGATGGGGCACTATTCCTCCCAATGATACCAATGGTGGGGAACTATTTATTCTGCTGATACCTATGATGGGGCAATATTCCTCCCACTGACATCAGTGATGGGTCACAATTTCTCCCGCTGACATCAATGATGGGGCACTATTCCTCTTCCTACTGAGCACAGGTACTTTCTAATTTTTTTACTCCCAGTGACCACCAAGCTTGCGCCATTTTGTACTCCCACCAAGCACATTTGTTTACATTGACATGAATGGAGGCATTTGGGGAATGATAAAGCCAGCCAAACACTACATGTCAGATAAATGTTGATTCAACGCAACATGAAGCAACACAAACACGGTCATCTGAACAACATTGTCCTCTGCAATGCACATAATTGACACAGAATGTTGACAGGTGTTCACGAGGCTTCAAGAAAAACTACAAGCAAAAGAGGACGCACCAGCCTAGTGCATTATTCCATGTAACATTTATTGTTTATCTATATTAACCACTTGCCCTCCAGAGGAGCCCCCCTCCCCTTCCTGACCAGGCCAATTTTTTGCAATACTGCACTGCGTTACTTTAACTGACAATTGCGCTGTCATGTAATGCTGTACATAAAAGAAATTTATGTTCTTTTTCCCCACAAATAGAGCTTTCTTTCTGTAGTATTTGATCACCCCTGCGGTTTTTATTTTCTGCGCTACAAACAAAAAAAGCGACAATTTTGAAAAAAAAAGTTTGACTTTTTGCCATAAAATATACCCAATACAAATTTTAAAAAAATCTAATTTTTTCATAAACTTAAGCCAAAATGTATTCTGCTACATGTCTTTGATAAAAAATCCCAATATGTGTAAATTAATTGGTTTACATGAAACTTATAGCGTTTACAAATGGCGGTATATATACTGGAATTTTTATTTTTATATTTTATTATACTAGTAATGGCGGCGATCAGTGATTTTTAGCGGGACTGTGGTGGGCATTATGACACTGGGTGGGAACTGACTAACTGCCACTGACATCCCCAGTGACACCAATACAGCGATCAGTGCTAATAAAAAGCACTGACACTGTACTAATGACACTGGGCAGAAAAGAGTTCACATCTGGGGTGATCAAAGGGTTAAGTGTGTGCTGTGTGTATTTTACTATGGAGACATGCTGCTTTGTATTTCTCTGCTACGCAGAGAGATATAAAACAGCATGACCATGGTGACAGGAGAGAGCCCTGTATTGTGTACACACAGATCTCTCCCCTGTCAGCTTTCCTTGCCGATCGTTGAGTGCCGATGGGAATCGCTGGCGGGACCCGATGATCGACATCTCTAGCTGCCAATAGTGGCACAGGAAGGGCAGCACACACAAGCATGTGTGCCACCCACCCGAAAATGCAAATAGGCTAGTGCCCAAATAGATTAGGCTAGTGCCCTCTCTTTTGCTTGTGTTTCACGGTTGGTTTTGGGATTTCAACACAGCAAAACACTTTTCTCCTGCGCTGGGAATGGACTCGGTGGAACCAGTAAGGATTTTCTGAAATATGCACCGCTTGCTGCCCTCAACATACCGAGGTGGTCCAACTTCACTGAATGCAAACAGAAAAACAAAAAGGGGCGCACCAACTTAGTGCATTATCGTTTAAAATATTGATTGAAAGAACAAGGTAAGTATTATACTCACAATGAACATAAAAACACAGGAATATCACACCGGACAGGATGATAAATCCAAGCAGCATCTGAGTCCATACGATGGAACCCTGGATAACCAACTGGCTAATGCGTTTCGAGGCCACAACTTCTTCCTCAGAGCCAACCTAATGCACTAGGTCGGTGCGCCCCTATTTGCATTCAGTGGTTTTGGGATTTCCCCAGTCCGCAGAGTGCCGCAAGGCTTAGGCTCCATGCACACTAATGTTTAATATAAGCTCATAAAATTCTAGAAAAAACGCTGTATGAAAATGCTGATAACAGCGTTTTTTTCCCTGCTTGTAGTAGCGTTTTAGTAGCGTTCAGAAGCACTTAGGAGCGTTTAAGAATGTTAGTATTTTATTAGCATTTTTATAGTACATGAAGAAAAAAAAAGAAGCTTAAAAAAAGCTGTTAGAAGCGCTGTAGTGAAGTTTAGGAGTTTTTCTTCCTTTAAAACACTCCCAAAAACTACAAAAAGCATTTTTTTTTTCTGCTCCTAAACTTTGAATCTTGAAAAATGCTTCTAGCATAAAGTAGTGTGCATGGACACATAGGATAATACTATGAGCTTCTAGGAGTAGAAAAAGCTTTAGGCTTCGGCCTCATGTACACATGAACTCATTATTATTATTATAAAAGACTTATATAGCGCCAACAGTTTGCTCAGCGCTTTACATTATGGAGGGAGACAGTACAGTAACAATACAGTTCAATACAAGAGGGATTAGAGGGCCCTGATCCTGGGAGCTTACAATCTAGGAGGGAGGGGGTAGTAGTACAAGAGATAATTAGCTGTGGGGGATGGAGTGGTAGGAAGAGTAGGGGATTCCAGTATTAGATGGGGTCGGGGTAGGCTTCCCTGAAGAGATGGGTTTTCAGAGTGCACATAAAAGTAAGCAGAGTAGGCGATAGCCTGATAGATTTGGGTAGGGAGTTCCAGAGGATGGGTGAAGCCCTTGAGAAATCCTGGAGACGAGCATGGGAGGAGGAGACAAGGGAGCTAGAGAGTAGGAGGTCTTGCAGGAGCGGAGAGTATGGTTTGGGTGATATTTAGAGACAAGATTGGTGATGTAATTTGGGGCAGTGTTATGAACAGCTTTATACGTCAGTGTTAGTGTTTTGAATTTTATCCGTTGGGCAATCGGAAGCCAATGGAGGGATTGGCAGCATTCATGATGGACTGGAGTGGGGATAGCCTGTGATGAGGTAGGCCAATGAGGAGGGAGTTACAGTAGTCGAGGCGAGATATAACAAGGGAGTGAATAAGTTGCTTAGTGGTTTCCGAGGTTAGGAACGGGCGTATCTTGGAGATGTTGAGGAGGTGAAGTCTACATGATTTATCACTGGCAGGGGTGCTCACAATGATCAGCTTTTATGCATTTAGGACCGCAGTGAAAGAGACAGGGTTCATTGTTATCATTATTTGCATGATCTGAGATCATTGTATTGGTTTGCTGGGGTCCCTCCACAGGTTGTCCCTGGAGTTGCCCCTGTAAGATTCTTAGTGGGATGCTCCCAGTTTTGTATTTAAGACTCTGGATGACTTGTGTGGACGTGACTTGATAAAGGAAGTCACACCTCTGAAATGCGTCATCATAGCAATCACATTGCGAACGCTATCAACCCCTGTCTTCCCCTTGAAGTTGCATATCATTTGGACGGAGCGCAACGCCGACTGGTCCGGGCGCATGTGCAGTAGTAGTGGCCGCACGCTTTGCTCAGCTGCTGCTGCAGAGCTGTCATCCGGAGAGTGCTGTCACTACACCAGCCTTCAGTATACATCTCGGCAGTGACTGGGGAGAAGTTCAGGAGGATCACCTATTGATTGGTGTCCTTATTTACCTCTCCACTACAGGAGTGCATTGGTTTTATTTTCTTTGACTTATTATTAAATGGAGTTACACTAGGATGGAGGGGCGCTCTCCGCTGCTTTCGTTTTTTATTCATTCGTGTAAAACCTTTTTCCAAAAAAAATCTGTTGCTGCAACTGTTTATAAAGTGTGAGATGGAATTTGAATTCAATTAGTGTATTTAAATCTACTAGTATAGTTAACACCCCCCCCCCCCAGACTGACAATGCTGCTATAAAAAGGTGATCTCCTGTGCTCCCTCATCCATAGTGGGGGTGATCTAATACAGGAGGTTTGTTATTGGCCATATCACCAAAGGTGCTCTCCATGCTCCTTCATTCAGAGTGGGGGCGCTCTAATACAGGAGGTTTGTTATTGGCCAGATCACCAAAGGTGATTCCCTGTATTCCTTCATCCAGAGTGGGGGCGCTCTAATAAAGGAGGTTTGTTACTAGCCAGATCACCAAAGGTGCTCTCCTGTGCTCCTTCATCCAGAGTGGGGATGCTCTAATACAGGAGGTTTGTTACTAGCCAGATCACCAAAGGTGATTTCCCATGCTCCTTCATTTATAGTTGAGGTGCTGTAATACAGAAAGTTTGTTACTAGCCAGATCACTAAAGGTGCTCCCCTGTGCTCCTTCATCCAGAGTGGGGGAGCTCTAATACAGGAGGTTTGTTACTGGCCAGATCACCAAAGGTGCTCCCCTGTGCTCCTTCATCCAGAGTGGGGGAGCTCTAATACAGGAGGTTTGTTACTGGCCAGATCACAAAAGGTGCTCCCCTGTGCTCCTTCATTCAGAGTGGGGGAGCTCTAATACAGGAGGTTTGTTACTGGCCAGATAACCAAAGGTGCTCTCTTGTGCTCCTTCATCCAGAGTGGGAGTGCTCTAATACAGGAGGTTTGTTACTAGCAAGATCACCAAAGGTGATCCCCTGTGCTCCTTTATTCAGAGTGGGGGAGCTCTAATACAGGAGGTTTGTTACTGGCCAGATCACCAAAGGTGCTCTCCATTCTCCTTCATTCAGAGTGGGGCTCTCTAATACAGGAGGTTTGTTACTGGCCAGATCACCAAAGGTGCTATCCATTCTCCTTCATTCAGAGTGGGGGCTCTCTAATACAGGAGGTTTGTTACTGGCCAGATCACCAATGGTGCTCTCCATTCTCCTTCATTCAGAGTGGGGGCTCTCTAATACAGGAGGTTTGTTACTAGCCAGATCACCAAAGGTGATTTCCCATGCTCCTTCATTCATAGTGGGGCGCTCTAATACAGAAAGTTTGTTACTGGCCAGATCACTAAAGGTGATCCACTGTGCTCCTTCATTCAGAGTGGGGGCTCTCTAATACAGGAGGTTTGTTACTAGCCAGATCACCAAAGGTGCTCCCCTGTGCTCCTTCATCCAGAGTGGGGGAGCTCTAATACAAGAGGTGTATTACTGGCTAGATCACCAAGTGAAAGCAGAGGAGAAAAAGCCTAAAAAAAAAAGAAAACAAATACAGCCACCACATCTAATGACTGGTAAGCTGCAGTGTATTACATATTTGGTTTTGGGATTTATACCGCTTTATCCTTCATTGTATATTAGCTAAACAGTAGTACTAATCTTGTAGGAAATGATTGATGCTCAGCGCTTGGAGTTTGGATCAATATGGCTTATTAAACTTCACTCTTTGGAGTCATGCTGTGCCTAGAGTGTATTTGGGAAACAGCTAATATAATTTATCCTGATTTTTCGAATATGGGACCTTAAAGCTTTTGTCAAGGAAAAATGATGAAACAAAAACATATTTAGTACATCTGCAGTACTCTCTGTTTTATCCCTTCAAAGACCCTGCAAGTACAGAAAATATCAGCTGATCTGTCAGAAATGAGCTCAGCTCTAAGGCACCGTTCACATCTGCGTATAGCAGGAACTCGCGATCTAGCTCGCTTTTGTTTTGCAGATAGAGCAATCCATTCACATAAACGGGCTGCCCTACGTGCAGAAAACATGCCAAAGAAACTTCAAGACCTATTTTTGAGCGCAGCGTAGCACGGTTTTTGACATGCTTATGGAAAATTCGCCATGCAACAAAAGTACAGCTAACGTGCTCCTGGTACCCGTGCTTGGGGTGCCATTAAAGTGTTACTAAACCCTGGACCCTGCATTCACTATATCTGCTCTCCCCGGACCCTGCATTCACTATATCTGCTCTCCCCAGACTCTGCATTCACTATATCTGGTCTCCCCGGACCCTGCATTCACTATATATGATCTCCCAGGACCCTGCATTCACTACATCTGGTCACCAAGGACACTGCATTCACTATATCTGGTCTCCCAGGAGCCTGCATTCACTATATCTGGTCTCCCAGGACCCTGCATTCACTATATCTGGTCTCCCCGTACCCTACATTCACTATATCTGCTCTCCCCAGACCCTGCATTCACTATATCTAGTCTCCCAGAATCCTGCATTTACTATATCTTTTCTCCCCGGACCCTGCATTCACTATATCTGGTCTCCCAGGACCCTGCATTCACTATATCTGGTCTCCCTGGGCCCTGCATTCACTATATCTGGTCTCCCCGGACCCTGCATTCACTATATATGATCTCCCAGGACCCTGCATTCACTACATCTGGTCACCAAGGACACTGCATTCACTATATCTGGTCTCCCAGGAGCCTGCATTCACTATATCTGGTCTCCCAGGACCCTGCATTCACTATATCTGGTCTCCCCGTACCCTACATTCACTATATCTGCTCTCCCCAGACCCTGCATTCACTATATCTAGTCTCCCAGAATCCTGCATTTACTATATCTTTTCTCCCCGGACCCTGCATTCACTATATCCGCTCTCCCAGGACCCTACATTCACTATATCTGGTCTCCCCGGACCCTGCATTCACTATATCCAGTCTCCCCGGGCCCTGCATTCACTATATCTGGTCTCCCAGGACCCTGCATTCACTATATCTGCTCTCCCCAGACCCTGCATTCACTATATCCGGTCTCCCCAGACCCTGCAGTCACTATATCTGGTCTCCCAGGACCCTGCATTCACTATATCTGGTCTCCCTGGACCCTGCTTTCACTATATCTGGTCTCCCTGGACCCTGCATTCACTATATCTGGTCTCCCCGGACCCTGCATTCACTATATCTGGTCTCGCCGGACCCTGCATTCACTATATCCGGTCTCCCTGGACCCTGCAATCATTATATCTGGTCTCGCCGGACCCTGCATTCACTATATCCGGTCTCCCTGGACCCTGCAATCATTATATCTGGTCTCCCAGGACCCTGCATTCACTAGATCCGGTCTCCCTGGACCCTGCAATCATTATATCTGGTCTCCCCAGACCCTGCATTCACTATATCTGGTCTCCCAGGACCCTGCATTCACTATATCTGGTCTCCCAGGACCCTGCATTCACTATATCTGGTCTCCCCGGACCCTGCATTCACTATACCTGGTCTCCCAGGACCCTGCATTCACTATATCGGGTCTCCCTGGATCCTGCAATCACTTTATCTGGTCTCCCCGGACCCTGTATTCACTATATCTGGTCTCCCACAGTCCACAGAACATAGAAATGCAATTACTTTAGTAAATATAAACTGCTAAATACCTTTTCTCGTCAGTAGTTAGAGCAGTCTTGTGACCACTGGTTAAAGCTTGTAGGAGGAGTTTTCTTTCTGCTCTAGGAGGATGTGAAACCCCTGACACTGTCTGGACAGTGCTGATTGGCCCTGTGCTGATCACATGCACTCTCCCAAGAAAAGCAATACACACTAAGCTGAGCATGTGCATGTGACTACAGATTAAGTCTGTATCAGGTGGTCATTTCAGCAAGAGGCGGGGCAGAGAAGACAGGATCAAAAAGCCTTTTTACACAATGCAGATGATTAACCCCTTAAGTTCCACAGTATAACAAGCATACTTTACTGCATATACAGACTGATTGTACTGTTGTGGGTTTAGTAACACTTTAACAACTAATGGCACTGTAAGTACGATGCACGTTTGCCGTGTGTTTCCATAACGTGTGGCAAGGCATTCATCTTCTGTGCACTTTGTTGCTCATCCAGAAAAGTGCAGATTTGAAAGGGGCCCAAAGCCCTGTTCTGGTCTGACAATGCACAGATTTATTTTGATTTTTTTTAGTCTGAGGGGTGTCAGCCCTGCCCAATGCCTTTTGCAAAACTACTCAACCACTTCCACTCCAAGATCTGTACAATATAAAGGTAATTATTCTGTAGTCCAAGATAGGAAATAGGAGGTCTCTTTGAGATAGAATAGAAAGTACACAGGGAACACAGGACAACTCTGAATTTCTGCCAGTCCACACTAATAAATACACATAATAATAATAATAATAATAAATGTACAAATATATATTTGCAGGGAAAAAAATTAGGGATGCCCCGAAATTTTGGTGGCCGAAACATTCAGCCGAAAACACCCCTTTCGGCTGTTGGCCAAAATGAAACAAAAAGCACCAATACAGACAACGAGAAAACCCCACCCCTGGCCGTCGCCCTCCCTCCACTGCCGCCTGGTAGTTATCAGCCTTACCTGAGAAACCATCGATATCGGCGCTGGGCATAGAGATGAGTAAAGGAAAGATGGCCGTCACTCATCTCTATGCCCATAGCTATGTTACTTCCCGTTCTGGCCATTTTTTTTTTTTTTAAAGCACTAGATCAATGCTTTTTTTTGATCTAACACTTTACATTGTAGATGAGTGATGTGGGGTCTTATTGACCCCATATCTCTGCATAAAGAGGACCTGTCACTAATTATTTCTATCACAAGGGTTGCATGCATTGCTAGTGATAGGAGAATAAAAGTGATTAACATTTTTTTTAAAGGGACAGTGCAAAAAAATAAAATAAAATAAATAATAAAATAAATAATAATTTAAAAAAAAGTTTAAAGTGCCCCCGTCCCCTCGTGCACGCATGTATTGATGAACACATATGCAGGCCATGCCCACATAGGTAAATGGTGTTCAAACCACTCACGTGAGGTATTACCACGAATGTCAGAGCAATAATTATCGCACTAGACCTCCTCTGTAACTTTACCCTGCTAACCTGTAGACATTTTTAAAGCATCACCCATGGAGATTTTTAAGTACCGCAGTTTCACGCCATTCCACGAGTGTGTGCAGTTTTAAAGAGTGACATGTTAGGTATCTATTTACTCGCCGTAACATCCTCTTTCATATTTTGTATATATTGTTTTTTTTAATCAGTGTATTTTTTTCTAAAAATATATATTCATTTTTAAAAACTGCGCATTTCGGTTTTCGTTTTCGGCCAAGTGCATTTTTAATTTTCGTTTTAGGCACCAGAATTTTAATTTCGGTGCACCACTAAAAAAAATGTTCATCTATTATTTTTTCAATGGAGCCTTAGAGGATTAGTGGATTGTAGGTGTAATGCCAGGCTCCTGCAGACTCTTCCTCCAACTCTCTGTTTATACAAAGGTACAAGCTTTCAGCCAGCGAGCTGGGGGAGGTGTCAATGATATATCAAGAACTACAATTGTGTCTGCTGTGGTGGGTTGGGACTCTCATTTGCATCATGTTATACCCTAAATACGAGGTGTAACAATTTAATTCCCAGAATGCCTGCATGGTGGTGAGGCACACAGCCATTCGTGCTCGAGCATGTTCTGACATGTTCTAACTTGCACTCACCTGGGTTGCAGACCAGTGGACTCAGTCTTTACAGAGTAGTAGAAGAAATAACATGTGTGCATGTGTTGCGCTGGTGGCAGAAAATGAGTGACAGGAATCTGGAGCAGTGGATTAGCATCACATTTTGCATGAAAATTGGCAAAATGCAAGTGAAACTTTAGCTCTGTTACAACAGGCTTATGGTGAACATTCCATGAAAACATCCACCCATATGGAAGAAAAATATATTTGAAATATTTTTTAAAAATATTCTTCCCAAATATATTGACATATAATTGAAATGCTACAATTTTGGCCATATTCAATATATTTAAAAAAAAAAAAAAATATATATATATATATATATATATATATATATATATATATATTGCATGTTGATATGTGTTTTTTACATATTGCAAAATATCTGAAAACTATTTTTAAAAAAGATTGTTTTAACATATAAAAAAGTCATTTTTACATATATTTTTACATATATTTGTAAATGCGTTCCAAAAATGTAGATTTGTATTTTTAAAGACGTGTATTTGAAATGTATTTTTAAAAATATTTTTCATATATTTTGTAATAAAAACGCATTTCAACATGCAGTGTGTATATATATATATATATATATATATATATATATATAAATAATTATTTTATTATACAGGATTTATATAGCGCCAACAGTTTGCTCAGCACTTTACAATATAACGGGAGACAATACAGCAACAATACAGTTCAGTACGAGAGAGTTAGGAGGACCCTGCTCCTTGGAGCTTACAATCTAAGATTCTAAGATATATATATATTTATTGAAATATATTTTTAAATATATTGAATATGGCCAAAATTGTAGCATTTCAAATATATGTCAATATATTTGGGAAGAATATTTTTAAAATATATTTCAAATATATTTTTCTTCCATGTGGGCAGTGCTTTTGAATGGCATAGGAGGTTTAAGAAGAGGCGGGAAGATGTCCAGGATGACACAAGAAATGGGCAGCCAAAAATACAAAGGATGGATGCAAATGTGTAAAAATGAAAAGGTTATGGGAATTTTTTTGGAGGAAAAAAACAGAACTCTCGCCTGACAAGTGGATTTCCCACCACGACGATGCTCCTGCACATAATACAATAGAAATCCATTCTGGAACTTGACCAACAACCTTATTCCCCTGACTTAGCACCCTGTGACTTTTGGCTGTTTCCAAAATGTAAAAACGCCTTTTAAAGACACAAATTTGATGATATTCCAGATATCCTACACACCGCGACAAAGATAATGCGCAGTGCTCCATCAAACAAATTCCAGGAATGTTTCTGGCAGTCATCTAGAAAAGTGCGGCGCTTCCAAAAGGACTACTTTGAAGGTGGCAACAGTCGTTAGTGTATATAGGTTTTTTTTACAGTCCACTCCGGGAATTATATTGACACATTTCGTACTGGTGTAACATGTACCGTTGCCTTTAAATTGCAGATACAAGAAGTTCATTGTTAGGGTTTGTATTCTCCATGAAAGTTGTGCATAAAGCTTTGCTAGCTTCCTGTACCCCCTTCCATAATTAATGGGTTCCAGAGTCCTGCATGTTCCGGCCTAATGACTGGAGGCAAGGATAACCTATTGGTAAATCCTTTAGCAGAAAAGCACTGTTGGGCATCAAAATCGTTACAGAGGTTTGCCTAGCCATGCTTGTGGGAAGGTCGGGACAGCTGGGATCACATAGCAAATTGCCTTGTGTTTTGTAATACATTTAACATTGTTAGAATAATAACAAGGTGGAACAGGATATGGTTGAGTTGGACTGGTGTGGAGCCAGGACTATCTGAATCAACTAGGAAATTTTATTAACTATGGAAAAATAGAATTCTTCTATTTTAAGAACACCTTTACAAGAAGTCATAGTCTATGTCTTTTTATAATTTTTAAAATCTTAAACAGAAAAAAAAAAAAGAAAAAGCCTCCTGCTGAAAATATTTTACCAAACAGTCATAAAAGGGCAATTAAAAAAAAAAAAAAAAACGATGTGAAAGGGACTCCTTTTTAAAATCTTGTAACAAAAACATTGTAGTCATATGGGAACAGTTAAAAAAGAAAAGAAAACATTTAAAAGTGCCTCCTGCTCAAAATATTTTTAACAAATAGTCATAAAATGGCAATTAAAATAAAAAGAAAACATTTTAAAGAGACTCTTGCTCAAAATATTTTACCAAATAGTCATCAATAGGCAATTAAAAAAAGAAGAAAAATTGGAAGTGCCCCTGCTAAAAATATTTTAATGAATAGTCAGAAAAGGGCAGTTACAGAATAAATTAAAAGTTAAAAAGCCCCCAGCTAAAATATTGTGACAAATAGTCATAAAAGGGCACTTTTAAAAAAAGAAAAGAAAATATTTAAAAAAGCCTCTGCTCAAAATATTATTCCTAAAAGTAAAAAAATGGCAATTAAAAAAAAAAAAGAAAGAAAACAGTGTGAGAGAGCCTCCTTCTCAAATTATTGTAACAAATAGTCATAAAGGGCAAATAAAAAAAAAATTAAAGAAAACATTTAAAAGAGCCCCATGCTCAAGATATTTTACCAAATAGACAAAAAATAAAAATTACAAAAATCAGCTGGTGCCATTAACCCACTAACAGAGCGAAAATCAGCCGATTATTCTTAAGTCCGATTTTCGGCCGAAAAATCTGTCGAATTTCGAACCCAAGTATGGCCGGCATAATTGAGTATGAACAGCATGTAATACAGCATTTATTTATTGATTTTAATGGTGTGGGCGTAATAACACTTTAAACCCCGGATCACGTACAGTGGGGCAAAAAAGTATTTAGTCAGCCACCAATTGTGCAAGTTCTCCCACTTAAAAAGATGAGAGAGGCCTGTAATTGGCATCATAGGTAGACCTCAACTATGAGAGACAAAATGAGAAAAAAAATCCAGACAATCACATTGGCTGATTTGGAAAGAATATATTTGCAAATTATGGTAGAAAATAAGTATTTGGTCACCTACAAACAAGCAAGATTTCTGGCTCTCACAGACCTGTACCTTCTTCTTTAACCTCATCGGCGGTATGATTCATTCCGATTTTTGGTGCTGAAAGCGGTACCATTTTTTTGCATGGAAATATGTAGTTTTTTATTGTAGGCTGTAATTTTTAGGAATAACTCACTGAAATCTGTACGAACAAGAGTCTAGTAAACAATCCGGATATGATAAAATTTGAAACACGAAATCATAAATTATAATTTAATAAATAATCATAAAAAATAATAATATAATAATAAATGTAAGTCAATAATATAATCAAACCAAAAACACTGAAATTTGAAATACAGAGGCAAATTCGCACATCGCTGAGCAAAGTCACAAAATCGTTTTCAGTGTCTGATGACGAATTTCCCCACGAATCATTATCACTCAATTCTGCAAGTGGTTCTGATTTACTATCGCTGTTCTCTAGCCGTTCAAAAAGCGCTTTTGACCTAAAGGGGTGCTTTTTGGACGCCATGGACTTTTCTAAGTTTCCAGGCAGAAAGAACAGTCAAAATGCAGGCAGGGCGCAGGACAAAGCAGTAGGGACAAAATGTATGTGAAATGCATTGAAACAGCAATGTTTTGCTATGTAATAATCATTTTTAAAAAAATTACATTTTTTAAAAATTTCAAATTTGCTGCCGGTTCCGGCGCCCGTACGTCCCGACGTCACAGGGACCGGAACACGAAAACCGGATGCCGGCATCAGCCGGAGGAGATGGCCGGGGATGCAGCAGGGGACACATCGTGGGAGCGCAGGACAAGGTAAGCTCTGCAGGGACTCCCTGAGCAACGCCGCATGGTAAGCCCGACTGTAGCTCGGGGTTACCGCTTTTGGTACTGACATTTTACCCCGAGCTACACTCAGGAATACCGCTAAGGAAGTTAAGAGGCTCCTCTGTCCTGCACTCATTACCTGTATCAATGGCACCTGTTTGAACTTGTTATCAGTATAAAAGACACCTGTCCACAACCTCAAACAGTCACACTCCAAACTCTACTATGGTGAAGACCAAAGAGCTTTCGAAGGACACCAGAAACAAAATTGTTACCGTGCCGGAACCTCGGCTCCCAGTACGGTTGCGTTTTCCAGTGTGGGCAGCGTGCCATTAAAATGAATGGCACCATCCCGCGGGTCTGCAATTCTCTGTGCGGGTGCATGGATTTTCGTGCGGATCCGCAGCAGCACCACCCTCACAGATGTGAACCTAGCCTAACAGGGCAATCAAAATATTTAAAACTCATAAAAAGACAATTATTTAGTAGAATATTGGAGTTCTCCTTTTAAAAATGAACTCATAAAATCCAACCCCTGTAACCATTTACATTCTTCCTCCCGATATGTAATTTTTACATAGGTCTAGGTTTTTCTTTTATAATTACATATATACAATTGAAATGCCAGTTATCCCTCAGAGGATCAGCGTAGATCAACAGTGGTAATCTCACCCTGGCTGGAAATGATTTGGGTAAACTGGGGTGACCTTAAAAGTGGTGCTTTAAATGTAAATATATATTTATTCCAGAGGGCTGAAATAAATATTTAAGAACATCGGAATCCTATTTGAAGCTAAACAGATCTTGCCCCCATATAACCAAATCTGAGCGTGATAAATGGAGATGAATCTAAAATTTATAGAAAGCTAGCATTTACATAAACTGTAATCTGCTAACGTATAGAACATTAAACAAGCGTCGGAGCAGATGTAAGAAAAAAAAAATGTGACTTTGTTGAAGACAGAAGTAAAAAAAATTAAAAAAAACCTCTAATATGATTAACATAATATTTCATCAGGACTTATCTTATTAAAAGCATAATTGTTTTCAGACTCGCACGTGTCAGCGCCAGCATTAACTATAATCTAGCTCTATATTTATACCAACCTGAAAGGAGTCCGCGTGAAAAATGGAGGCTTCTTGTGATGCATAGGCATTTTATTAATGTTTGAATAATAACTGCCTAGAGGGCTCGTCATAAATTAAAGCAAAGAATTGAGATATAAATTTTTATGAGCACTAGTTATACATTTCCATTATGTGTTTAAAAATGAAGGAATTACTATATGAACACGGAAGAAGAGGGATGAAAAAAAAAATCACATTTATTTGAGCTGATTTGGTGTATAGCAATGAGCAGTTAAGGAAGCTACTTGATGCCACTGAGAAAGATGTATCTGTCCCTTTCAAGAGATAGATCATGTTCTACGTCTACAGTCCATTGTGCCTGAGAGTTTGTGCAATAGCTCCATGGCGTTATTTATGTTAGAACGCCGAATGATCATCTGTCAGCGTGTTTAGGCCACTTAAATGCAAAAGCTGCAGGTTATGATGATGTAAGATCAGAATAGGAGCTTTTATGCAAAAAAAAAAAAATAAGATAGAGATTTAAAGGAATTATGCTGCACCTGAGCAACACAAACCAAAAAATGATAATTAATTCATTTGTATTATTGAATGAAAACTCATCCATCCATCCATGTCTCTATTCTTCGTTTGCTGAGAAATCACTTTCTAGCTGTGACCATCTTGATTAAGAGCAGATGATTCATATAGCATTTACTTCTTAGGATCCATCTGCCCTTTGCTTAGGCATGCAGTCAGGAGGGTGTGTTTAGCTGAGAAATCCCCTCCCTCTCTCCCTCCTCCAAATGAACAAAAAATGCCCATGAAGATTCCGGGGTTGTATGACATAATTTTGGCCTAGGCCAGAAACCAGGAAGCAACTGAACTCAAGAAATGTGAAAAAAAAAAAAGTTTCAAACAAGTAGATACAGTATCATATAGCTTCGTATCTATTTGCTAATGCCAGCAGTATGGGATTAAAAGCAGTCAATGTTGACTGAGGGAGTTTAGTTCCACTTAAAGGTCTTTACCTAGGTATGTTTAGTCCTAAAGTGTCATTAAATCCATGATTAAGGCACCACAGATGTCATCAGCCCAACATGATAATGACCACTATGCTCCCCCAAGCCCTTCGACCCCCAACTTACCTGATCTTTGGATCCACAAAGTATCAAACATCCACTTTGTATCTACGTAACTTACATGGTCTCCCGGCACACCACAGCGGCTCGTGGACAATCCCAACTTTCTTAAGAAAGCTCTCTGTTCAACTTTCCAGTTAACCCACCATTAACTGGTATTCCACAGGGGACTCCATATCTTAGATAGGTCCCATGATAATCACAGCTATTTTTTTAAATACCTCCAAAGACCACAACCACCACAGCACACAGGTGTGAAACCTTACACTTGTGTGCCCCTCCAAAATGCAATGCTCTCTGCACTCCATCTTGCAAGCCCGGGAACCCTAAATCTCCTCCTCAAGAGAGAGCAGCTTGTCATCAGGAAAACAACATTCTATTGCCTGGGACTATCCCTGAAAAAACTGATAGTCAATGTTGTGCCCTCTATCTTATCAACCACAGAGGGATCCCAAACTGCAAGATGCCACACAGATTAGAGGAAGGAGGGCCAACACACAGAAATTGATCCAAGTAATGAATGACAGAGTTAACACCGTCTATATCCCAAACTGCCCACCCAATAAAAGAGTGAAAGGTCTCAAAAAAGGCATAAGATATAGAACAGCCCATGGGAAGGCAGTTATCTATGTAGAAGGCATCCAACCATCCACAAACAAGGAGATGAAATCTGTGCGGTGGACTGGCAACAGCCAAAAGGCCGACACAATGTCAGTCTGAGCCATGAGGGAGCCCTGACCATAATGCTGCACCCAAAAGATGGCAGCATCGAACAAGGTGTACAACACCATGCACACCTTCGGGTCTATTGTATCATTAACTGACCCACCTTTTGGGAAGGACAGATGATGTATCAAGCAAAACTTAGGTTTCTTATTCAGGACCACACGGGGGGGCACAGCCAGGCTGCTCATACGCCCCAAAGCCACTTCCTTGGCAAGTTACTCTGAAACCACCTCAGGGTGCAACACAGAAAGCAGATTATCAGCCATGGGAAGAATATGAGAAAGGGAGCAAGGAATCAGGAAACCCTCAGAGGAACCAGCCTCCACTAACTGGGCGGCGGTCCAGTCTGAGTACCTACTTAGAAAGGACAGCATTTTGTCCACCATCCCTGCATCTTCCCTTTTTCCCTTTTGAGGTTTGAATCGGGGGCTGGTGCCAAATCTTCATTAAACTGCCAACTCAACTACACCCCTCCTCTCTCTCTTCACCACGGTCTGGCTCAGTTTTCCTTTTTATTACCTTATTCTTGGTACTGAATGCAGTATTCCAGCTTGGTATATAGAGAATATCCCTGTCTCCATGCAGGAAGTGGGTGGTATTACTTGTTGATTCTGGGGTCCTAGCTCTAGGCCCTCAGGAGATATGTTATGGTGGAGGGTAGAACTCACGGGTGGAGAGAAAAACCCCTGGAGTTAATTCTACAGAAGCGCCCTTGGAAGTGTGGGGTGGTGGTCATGGAAGGGTTGGTCATGGAAGGGTCAAAGTCATCAGAAATACTGAATAGACATTGATTGGCAATGCCAAAGATGCATTTTGTGGATAATACACCACTTCATCAGTTTATACAATGTTTCAAAGAGGTTCATTGTCACTTGGTTGCTTCAGATTCAAGATGTGGTGGTCTATGAAGGTCCAAAGGGTTCAGCTGCAAAAGCACATTAAAGACCCTTGGGAAGGCTAGAAGTGTTTACTAAAAAGTAAAAAAGGAGGGGAGGTAGGAGAGCCTTTATAATGTAGTATGTCCCTCTAATGTAGATATTACCTCAGAAAGGTTAATCATTAGGATGGGAAAAGAAATAAAATATATATGACTTACATCTGACGAGGGTAAAAGCTGTAGGGTGGAAACATCCAATCTTCCATAGGTGCAGGTGGAGAAAAGCCTGTTTCCACACAGGATTAAGAAGGTTGCTCTCAGTGTCACAGGGTTCCAATTCTGGATCCTCAAAGCTGGGTCCTGTACTAGATAAGTTGGGGGAGGTCAATAGGTCTGTTCATAGTCTAAACTGCAGAGACACTGGTCATGTGTCAAACAAACATCAAATTACTTTACTTCACAAAAATGTGTTTCATGGCTTTAAAGTGGTTGTAAAGGCTCAAGGTTTTTATATTCCTGCATTCTATGCAGGAAGGTAAAAAACAATTCTCTATGCAGCAGCTCCCCCCAATACTTACCTGAGCCCCGTTGCGATCCAGTGATGTGCACGAGAGCTTCAGCTGTCTGGGGACTCTCCCTCCTCTTTGGCTTAGACAGCAGTGTGAGCCGCTTCTCATAATCACAGCCATTGAGCCAATGAGGAGGGAAAGGGGGGCGGGGCCGAGCCGAGGCTCTGTGTGTGAATGGACACACAGAGCAGTGGCTTGGGAGCGAGCCTGTTTGGGTGCCCCATAGCAAGCTGCTTGCTTTGTGGGTACTCAGCAGGAGGTAGGGACCAGAAGCGCTGGCGTGGGACCCTAGAAGAGAAGGCTAGGGGCTTATCTGTGCAAAATCACTGCACAGAGCAGATAAGTATCACTTTTGTTTTCTTTTTTTTTTATTGCCTTTAATATCAATTTAAATTGCCACTTCCTCAGTTCAGGGTGATGCACTGATGTTTGAAAATTCCTGGTTTGTTGCTTCGCTTGAGAGGTGAAATAAAGTAATTTGATGTTCGTTATACCTGATGACCATCCTTAGACAGACAACATTGGGTACCTCTGCTGTTTGGACCACCAACAGGCCTTTTGACCTCCTCCAACTTTCCCGGTTGCTTAGCAGTCCTCAGTGTTTGTCTCTATATGTGATGAGGATTGCTAAAAAGGAAGCACTGAACCTCTGAAATATCACCTAAACTGAAGAAGAGGTGTATTATCCACAAAACAAGTCTTTGGTGTTATCAATAAATGTCTACTCAGTATTTCTGAAGCCTTTGACCTTTCCATGACTACCACCCCGCATTACCAGGGGGCACCTCTGCTGTATACCACTCGAGGACCTTTTTCTCTCCACCCATGAGGAAAATAATAAAACTTTATTGATTATTATTATACAGTATTTATATAGCGCCAAAGGGTATGCTCAGCGCTGTACAGTAGCAAGGGGACAGAACATGAGACAAGACAGTAACAATACAATACACGAGGGGTTTGAGGGCCCTGCTCTTTCGAGCTTACAACTAGGAGGGAGGGGAAGGTGGTACAGGAGGAAATGGCTGTGGGGGATGGAGTGGTGGGAGGAGTGGAGCAGGTTAGTTGTTAGGTGAGGTCAGGTGTTAGGTGAGGTTGGGGTAGGCTTTCCTGAAGAGGAGGGTTTTCAGGGTGCGCCTGAAGGTGAGGAGGGTAGGTGACAGTCTGATGGATTGGGGTAGGGAGTTCCAGAGGATGGGGGAAGTCCTGGAGAAGTCCTGCAATCGGGCGTGGGAGGAGGAGACCAGGGAGCTAGAGAGTAGGAGGTCCTGTGAGGAGTGGAGGGCACGGGTAGGGTAGTACTTGGGTATCAGGTCAGTTATGTAGTTTGGGGCGGCATTGTGAATGGCTTTGTAGGTCAGAGTTGGCAGTTTGAATTTGATGCGTTGGGCAATCGGGAGCCAATGAAGGGATTGGCAGAGGGGGGAGGCAGATGTGGAGTGGTTGATGAGGTGGATGAGTCTAGCCGCTGAGTTTAGGATCAACTGGAGTGGGGATAGCGTTTGTTTGGGTAGGCCAGAGAGAAGGGAATTGCAATAGTCCAGGCGTGAGATGATGAGGGAGTGTACGAGTTGTTTGATGGTGTCTGGGGTGAGGAATGTACGTATCTTGGAGATGTTGCGGAGGTGGAGCCTGCAAGATCTAGATAGCAGTTGGATGTGGGGTAGGAAGGAGAGGTGGGAGTGACACCCAGGACTTTGGCATGTGGGGTGGGAGAGATGGTGGCGTTGTTAGTAGTGATGGAGAGGATGGGGGGGGGGCACGGGGTGGGGGGAAGACCAGGAGCTCGGTTTTGGATAAGTTAAGTTTGAGGAAATGGAGCGACATCCAGTCTGATATGTCGTTTAGGAGGTGGGTGATGCGGGCAGAGAGTGAGGGGGTGAGGTGGGGGGTGGAGAGGTAAATTTGGGTGTCGTCGGCATAGAGGTGGTAATTGAAGCCGTGGGAGTGAATAAGTTTGCCAAGGGAGGAGGTATAGATGGAGAAGAGAAGGGGCCCGAGGACAGAGCCTTGGGGGACCCGACAGAGAGGGGGAGGTGTCAGTGTTGTAGGTGATGCTGAAGGAGCATTGGGAAAGGTAGGAGGAGAACCAGGAGAGAGCAGTGTCCTTGATACTAAGGGAGTGCAGTTTGGCAAGGAAGAGAGAGACCTTTTTCTTTCCACCCACGAGGAAAATAATAAAACTTTATTGATAGAAGCAGTAAGGCTTTCTCTCCACTAAGATAACACCTTATTGGAAGTTTATCTGAATTTGTTATGGATCAGTAGGATTGGCATTTGTAGAATCAGGTTGAACTTTTTTTTCTTTTTTTTTTACATTTGCAAAAACAAATACACTCTTTTTTTTTTACTAGAGTCAGGTGATCCAGGCAAGGTAACAAAACACAAGCATTGAGACTATGATGAAAACACCTTGCTTTTGCGTATTATGTTGCTTATAAATGACCCTTAACATGTTTTGGCATTCAAATCTCAATAAAATTTGAGAAATATGCATAAGCTCTCATTGAAAATAAAACTATGTGAAAGGAATCATTGCATGTTTTGATGCTAATTAGCTTCTCACATCTGCAATGTAAAGCAGCAGAAAAGAGTTTTCTTGCCATACATCAGGTGCATGCCATGTAACAGCAGCAGCAACTGCAAATCATGCACATTTGTCATTCCTTGGCACTCGCTGACAGTTCTGACAATTCATTAGGCTCGACAGAAAAGAGGTTTAGAGGTGCAGGAGAGCTCTAGAGAAGTGCTGCTCTTGTAGTGCTTGCTGTAAGGACCAAGACCAAGTTTACATATTATTACTGTAATAAGCCTGACATTGACATTACACCTACTATAGGGGGGCACATAATGCAGTGATAACCAACTGAACTCTTCACTCAAGGATCTGCCAGCTATTTGATGTCCTCTTTGGCTCCAGGCTTAGCTGGAGTTATTTGTTGTCCATATTATAATTGTGTTCACTTGCTAAATGAACAGTCTTTATACATGACTCCCATTCACCTTGCACCCTGATAACAAATGACACTTGCACGGTTTTGACGTTGGAATTCTATATATTTTATGTAAATGTGTACATATCAGCAACAGCTTCAAAAAAAACAAACCATAGACATTGATGTCGAAACCATACCAATACCAAAACAATCCCTTTTTGGTTGATCTGAGATTTACAAGCAAAAATCGCTTGATTCTACCAAAAACCACAAAGACTTAGGTAAAGGCAAAGAATGCCTGAGCCAATACTGCCCCCAACTACTTATTCTGGTTCGGAAGCTTAACAGGGCTTCAGCTGTTCCAAAAACATTCCATACATGTTAAAACAAAAGTGACATATCTAAGAAGATAACCATTTTTATTCCATTGCTGTTAGTGGGATCGACAAGCTGACCAGTTTTAGCCTTTGTCCATAAAATCAAAGCTGCACCATTGCCTTTTTACTACACTCTCAGTCAGCCAAGGGACACCACTTGCTTTGACAATAATACCTACTACAGAAGAAAAATGGAAACACAAGCATATACAAGGTAAGAACAATGAGCATACAAAAAAATCAAAAGACATATGGAAAGGCATGAGCATCAAAAAAAAAATTCATTGAAGTAAAAACATGTACACATAGAAATACACATGCACAAGGAAAAGACAAATGAAACAAAACAAAGGGAAGAAAATGGGAGGGTGGTGACCTTTTTCCTCCTGCTGTAATGGGTGGAATGCAGCAACTTCTGTTGCCTATGGTGGGACTACAGTTGCGACCCATCTGCAACTCTCTCTGCAGGACACCACTGGTCTGTCCACTACCACCTTAGTCATGTCAAACGCACAGCGTGATCCTGGAATGTTCTTCTAGGCTTTTTTAAATACATAATCCATAGGGAGCTCCTGGTGGGACCAGGAATTTTAGATGTTGTAACTCCTGGACATCCATGATATGAAAAGAGGTGGGCGTAAAATGGCTGGAGCCAAGGGAGCACTAGAGCAGCTCTTCAGTGAGTGGAAGCAGACTCTGACAATGGAAGGAACACAAGGAGAAGGCGATTCTAAGTGCCATAGTTATGGCGGTTTATTAGGACACAAGATTAAAAACACTTACAGGATGATAAAAGACACAAGATTAAAAACACATACAGGATGATAAAAGACACAGATTCATCATATGTATCCAGCTCCTGGTAGATGTATAGGAGGTACCATTTGGCTGGCCAGCAGCTGCAACACCCGTGGAACAAAGGTTCAAGATTGTCGATACACTTCCGGGATTGGTGTGGAGCGTACATGCCAGAAGTGTGGTCAGGTGGGGGTGGTAACACGTTTCAGAGCATGCACAGAGATTCCTTCGTCAGACCTTACCACCCCCACCTGACATCACTTCCAATTTGTTCGCTTTATGCTGATCCCGGAAGTGCAGCAGCCATCTTGATCCTGAATCCCACAGGTCCCGCAGCTGCTGGTTAGCCAAAGGTCCCTCCTTTACATCTACCACAAGCTGGATACATATGATGACCCTGTGTCTTTTATCACCCTGTAAGTGTTTTTAATCTTGTGTCCTAATAAACTACCATAACTACTGCACATAGAAGCGCCTTCTCTTTGTGTTCCCTCTAGGCTTTTTTAGCTTTGGTGAACATCCATGAACTGTAACATTGAATTAACTTTAAATTTCTACCAAGGAGCCCCATGATGCAATGGCATGCATGGCTACTATGTGTTGTTCTGTAAACTAAATGATGCCCCTGAGTGGATTCAGTCCTCCCCCTGATACTGACAATGAGTCAGATAGGTGAGTGCACAAGGAAATTGGTGACCACAAGGCCAGAAAAGACTAAAGAAGGGCAAAAGAAGGTTGAAAATAAAGGAAAGGGAAGGTTAATATACAGCTTAATACACTTTAGGGATCTCCTAAATAGCTGTCGATTTACTAAAGACAAATAGACTGTTCACTTTGCAAGGGAAGTTGTGCTTTCAAAGGGAATGTGATTAAATTTCACTTTGCAAACAGTACCAAATTACATGCAACAATAAAAAACAGCATTTTTGCCTGCACTTGATTGGATAAAGGAAATCAGCTCTGCGGAAAATTCTCTTGCAAAGTTCAACTTCCCTTGCAAAGTGAATTTATCTTTAGTAAATCAACCCTATAATCCTGCAGTGCTTTCTAGGCAATTAATATTCCTCTAAAGGTTTATACCTTCTATTGTTTATGAAAGAAGCCTGGTGTTATGATTATATATTTGTAAATTGTTCCCTACATGGTTGATAATAAATTATATCAATGAAAGGGAGTGGGAGCCGTTCACCATAAAAGCCAACTTGAATTTATTGAAGCAAAACGATGTACCGACAATCAACCTCCTGCCAAAACAGTCCTAACATTTCCCTTCTCAAAGCAGCTTAATCATAGATCATATATTGTATATCATATAATGCCGATGGTTAAGCCCCTTTGAGGAATGAAACGCGTTAGAACTGCTGTGGCACCAGGTTGATTGTTGGTGCATCCTTTTGCTTCAGTAAATACAAGTTGGCTTTTATGGTGAGTGTCTCACCCTCCCTTTCTTGGATTATTAAAGTGTTACATGACTAGCTGCTTATGACCTTGGACAACCTTCTCCTGCAGCCAAGAAACAAAAGAGGAGAGTGCAGCTCGCAGCATTTTCTTTTCAAGCATAAATAATATCTATGTATCTTATATTTGGATACTAGCAATGTCCTATTCAATGAGGTTGATTTACTAAAGGCAAATAGACTATGCACTTTATTAGTGAAGTTGCTCCAGAGCTTAGTAAATGAGGTAAAGCTTTACTTTACAAAGAATACCCAATCACATGCAAGGAAAATAAAAAAAACAGCACTTTTGCTTGTACACAATTGGATGATGGAAGTCAGCAGAGTTCCCCTCATTTACTAAGCTCTGGGGCAACTGGACTTGGAAAGAACTCAGTCTATTTGCCTTTAGTAAATCTACCTCAATATCTCTCCTGTAAAATGATGAAATAATTTGTGTCACATTGAGGGACTGGACAGAGTGAAGACCAGCCAGTGCTCGTGCGAGGCCTAAGTATACCAGGGCTGTCCTGTCAGGTTTTATTTCATCATTGGACGAACAAATCTGGAGAGGTCTTTACTGAGGTTTGAGAAATTGGACCTAGCATCACGAGACTTGTAGGCAGAGCAACTTACAGGAGTTATAAAAATGGATGCCTCCTTTAACCCTTTGAGGACCAAGGGATGTATTTGTTGCATGTTTTTAATTGCCTGTATCATCTGATTAAGAACTTAAAATACTTTTCTTTTTTTTTTGGTTTGAGTCAAAATATTAGTTCTTATCAACAAATGGATCTAGTTTTTTGCCAATTATTTCATGAAATGGCTTAGTTACAGCAACTGAAGTGTACGAACTTTAAAAACAAAAAATTGATTCTTTTGGCATTCCGTAATCTTATGGTCTTCAAAGGGTTAAGAGTCCGATTGCAAGCTCTCTGCCCAAATAGATGGTAGAGATGGAAAATTACAACATTGAAATGCTAAGAGAATTGGGAAGTTTAACCATCACTAATCTCATGGAGAAGGCTTGTGGGCTTCAGAATTTGGCCTGTCAGCTGGGACTAGAAGAGTCCCATGAAATGACCTGAGGACAGTTTCTGAATATTCTGGAGAGGGCCAAGAAGTAGATGTCTGGGACAGATGGCGGGTTTCAGCTGCCCACCATACATGTAGATGTTTGGCAGTCATTCTTAATTTTTAAACTTGAGTCTTCAGTAATTGGAAGTACCAAAGATACAATATAGACTCCTGCATGTGATCTCCTGTCCTTCATTCAGGACTCAAAACTTGCAAAACTTGTTTAGGCAAATGAAGGCCAATGATTTGTTACAAAAAAAAATTGTGTGACATTCCAAAAAGATTTATGATAGACTTTACAGTCATAAGTAGAAAATACATTTGTATATACATATTACAAGACAGAGAAGACATTCTTTATTTTTACCAAAAACTTAGAGCAATATTTTAAACAATATTGAACCCCTCTCTATACAACACAAAGTATGCTTGGTGTAAACCTATACTCTAACATCTCTTTTCTTCAGTCACTGTCCAAATCTTGCCGCCTTCATCTCTGTAACATTTCCAGAATTTGACACTTTTTATCTATTGACACCACCTAGCAACTATTTCACGCTCTCATCTCTCACCTCGACTACTACAACTTTCTCCTCCTTGGGCCATGTTGCTAATGGCAGACTCATCCACCTTTCCAGCCATTCAGCATCAGCCACAACTCTCTTCCAATCCCTCCTTTGGCTTACACTCACCCAATTAATCAAAAGCAAAATCCTAACAAAAACACACAAACCATCTACAACCCTGCCCCCAGCTACATCACCGACCTTGTCTCAAAATAATACCCAAAACATCCTCTTCACTTCTCATAAGACCTCCTACTCCCTAGCTCCCCCATTTACTCTCCCACTGTTCATCTCTAGGACTTCTCCAGAGCCCCTCCAATACTCTGGAACCCCCTATTCCAATCTGACTAGCTATCTTCTTGATGAGCAATCCCTGAAAAAAGCCTATTCTGCCTCTAACTAACAATAGAACTTTTACTTGCGCCATCAACATGTCGCCACACAGTCATTACATTTTATATACCTTGATATTTGAAAACATGTTGGTGCTTTTTAACCACTTGCCCTCCAGAGGATTTACCCCCCTTCCTGACCGGCCATTTTTTGCGTTACAATATTTTTTACTTTTTTGCTATTAAACATGTCCAGTAAAAAAAGTTTAAAAAATCAAAGTTCATCATAAATTTAAGCCAATATGTATTCTGCTACGTCTTTGTTAACAAAATCCCAATACATGTAAATTAATTGGTTTACGTGAAAGTTTTAACGTTTACAAATGGCGGTATATATATATTGGGATTTTTTTTTCAATAGTAATGGCAGCGATCAGCAACTTATCACAACTGCAGGACTGCGGCAGGTATTCTGACACTGGGGGGAATTGACTTGGTGTCACTGACATCCTCAGTGACACCAATACAGTTATCAGTGCTATTAAAAAGCACTGACACTGTACTAGTGGCACTGGGGAGGAAGGGGCTAACATGTGGGGTTTACTGGGAGGGCTGTGTGTGTGCTTCACTGAAAGCATACTGCTTTGCATGGCTCTGCTATGCACAGCCATGCAAAACAGTATGCAGGAGCTGACAGGGTAGAGAACTGTTTTGTTTACAAACAGTTCTCCCCTTGTAGGAGATGCTGGGAAATCACCAGGTGCCAGCGAGTAATCACCGGCCGGGACCCAGTGATTGACAGCCGCTGCTGCGAATGGCGGTGCGGGCAGGGCGCGAATGCAACTCTCGTGCGCCCCCTACCCGGGAATGCAAATACATGTATATATACGTGATTTTGTGCACCCGTGCCACTCTGTAGCAGTACTTCTGCTATAGGGCAGACAGGAAGCAGTTAAATCTTGAATAATAATTATAATAATACTAGTGATCATCTTAGGGTGCACTCACACTGGGGGCGATTAAACTGAAGCACGCCCAAGTTTGATTCTCGCCACACCCCCATTTCTCCTCTGGTCTGCACTTACACTAGGCTGGGCACACCTCTCTGCTAACCAGACCAGTGAGTAATGCTTCAGTATATTGTCATCTATAGAGACAATTGTGCTCTGGCATAGTTTGCACTCACGCCAAAGCAAACTGTACAGGACCACAAGAGAACATTGCTGGGACCAGGGGCGGACTGACCATTTGGAAACTCGGGCACTGCCCGAGGGCCCGGGGTCAGTAGGGGGCCCCATGAGACGCCCCTGGTACCTTTTTCATAGGCTTTTTTGAGTTTGGGCAAGGACACAGGGGCCCCATGATCCCCTATTGCCTGGGGGCCCCATGAGTTGTCAGTCCGCCCCTGGCTGGGACCACCAAGCAGTCCTGGGCACAATGCACTTAACTGATTCCAGGCACTATTTGGAGCACTCACACTACAGAATTGAACGAGCCCAAGGGGTAAACTACACCCGGGACTGGCTAAAAGTGTTTATCTGAGTGCACCCTTAAATTCCATAGCCTGTGTATGAGAGACATTGTGCTTTTATGTACGTATAATTAAACTCTTGTATGACGTGATATCTATTGATATTGCAAACATTATACCATTTACAAGTCTTTTAATTGCCAGCTTGAAGGTCCTATTGATATTGGAGACTTATTGATATTGGTCCCATAATTGCCATCTTGAAGGTCCTTGAGAAATGTTTTGATCATTAAAGTGATTCTAAAGACTGTGGTTTTTTTTTTTTTACTCAGAAAATATGTTATACTTACCTGCTCTGTGTAATGGTTTACTGCAGAGCAGCCCCAGTCCTCTTCTTTATGGGTCCCCCATTGGTGGTCCTGGCTCCTCCCCCCTCTTGCTATGGGAGCATTTGTGCAGGTTTGCTCCCGAGCCATGCTGCTGTGAATGAACATTGTCTATTCACACACAGAGTGTGGCTTGGCCATGCCCCCTGCTCTCTCCTCATTGGCTCACTGGCTGTTATTGATTGCAGCAGGAGCCAATGGTTCCTGCTGCTATGTGAACCAATGAGGGAAGAGAGACACGGAAGAACAAATGCTGTCATGCACATTGCTGGATCGAGATGGGGCTCAGGTAAGTATAAACGGGACTGAGGGGGCAGGCTGCACACAAAAGGATTTTTCCCCTAATGCATAGAATACATTAAGTTAAAAAACCTTCTGCCTTTAGAAACACTTTAAATGTAATTGTAGACCCTTTCTGGTAATAATTAGCCATGTTTGGGTCATGTCAAGTGTAAAGACTTATGGCCAGAAGCTCCAATCTTGAAAATTCCAATTTCTGTGATTTGGGGACCTAAAATGAACTTTTTCACAAAATGCACACTAAGTCCTCATGCACACGGGACATTTTGAGAACACTGGTAACGTTAGCTGTGTAAAGTCATGTTAAAAACGTGAGTTTTTCAGCTTTTTTTAGCGTTTTTGCATTAGTGTTTTTGCATTAGTTTTTTGCATTAGCGTTCAGTGGCATTTAGCAGCATTTTTCCGAGTTTGCGTTTTTTAACGTTTTGTTACCAAAAAAAAAAATTATTTTTTGGTCAAAAAATTTTCCAAAAATGCCGGTTTTGCAGTGTTTTACCGCGTTTTGCCATGTTTTTCAGCGTTAGAGCGTTTTTACAGCTGAAAAATTCCTCTAGAAACCCACTAGTTTGGGGGTTTTTTTCCCAGCCAAAAAAACTTCCCTGCCAAAATACATTGATTACAGTCTATGTGTGTATGGACACATAGGATAATATGCTTCAAAAGCCAAAAACAGCCGCTGTAAAAACGTCAAGCGTGCATGAGGGTTAACACACGTGCTGTACAGCAGACCGATCTACTAAAGGCAAATAGGCTGTTCAATTTGCAAGGGAATTCACTCCAGAGCTTAGTGAATGTGGGGATGAACCTTATCTTCACAAACAATACCTAAATAAAGGCAAGGAAAATAAAAAATACAGCATGTGATTGAATGACGGAAGTCAGCAGAGCTTCACCTTATTCACTAATCTCTGGGGCAAATGGCTAATAGTTTGCTGTGGCTCTTTCTGTTCTTGTTAATGAAAAACTGTCCTGCCTCTGGCCTCTCTCTATCAAGCTCTAATTAAGAATTAGGAGATTGCAGATAATATAGAATTGTAAAACTGGCTACCAGTAGGACATTTGTATTCAGGGGTGGACTGACCATTTGGAAACTCGGGCACTGCCTGAGGGCCCGGGGTCAGTAAGGGGCCCCATGAGATGCCCCTGGAACCTTTTACATAGGCTTTTTTGAGTTTGAGCAAGGACACAGGGGCCCCATGATCCCCTATTGCCTGGGGGCCCCATGAGTTGTCAGTCCGCCCCTACCTGGTACCTTTTTCATAGGCTTTTTTGAGTTTGGGCAAGGACACAGGGGCCCCATGATCCCCTATTGCCCGGGGGCCCCATGAGTTGTCAGTCCGCCCCTGTTTGTATTGTATAGTACTAGAGAAAAGTTGTACAGGCAGGTATTTTACTACAAGAATTAAAGTAGAATTAGAAGTCACATTTTGAGCAGGCAGGCTTTTTGTAATTAAATACCCCAATTTGCCTGCTTGCAGCATTGTCAAGCATGTAAACTAAGCTGTGCAGGCGCACCTTAACCTACATTGCTGGCACAGTTCCCGTGCGCTGGGGTGACTGACTCCTGTGCATGCTGGCCAATGAAGAGGCCCAAATACTTTTACTCAGAAGAAGGTGCCGGCACTGGCAAGGGGCGGGGACCATTGACAGAAAGGTAAGTTTGGCTCCACTTTAGGATACTGCAAGCAATAACGCATGTAAAATTGACCGGTTTCTGGACAGTTTTAATCAGTGATGATAGGCTAAAATAAATATACTAGAGACCAGGGGCGGACTGACCATGCGGGTGCTCGGACACTGCCCTAGGACCCGGGGTCAGTATGGGGCCCCATAAGATGTCCCTGGTACCTTTCATAGGCTTTTTTGGGTGTGGTTTGAATGTGGGCGAGGACACAGGGGCTCCATAATCCCCTTTTGCCCCACATGAGTTGTCAGTCCGCCCCTGCTAGAGACACAATGTACAGACGTGTTTGCTACAAGAATGAAGAGACGATGATGATACAACAGTGCCAAATTGACCAGCAGCAGGACAATTTTGATGAGCAAAGCTAGGCCCAAATTTACTAGAGACAAAGAGCACAGACTGGGGGTTTACTGCAAGAATTCTGATACTGCAGAGGATAGAGAAGTGTAAAATTGGCCGCTGGTGGGACAATAGGGCTACCAGTTGTATGTTCACTGTGAAATACCTCTTCAAACTGGTTTTGTGGGAGGCAACATATCACCTCCTGATATCCTGCTAAGTGCAGGCCAGCTGTTGCTGACAAAGCAATCTACTCTGGATAGCACATAGCCATGGGAAAGGGGCCTAAGTGTTCCTGAACTGCAACAGTGAAAAATCAGGCCTACTGCCATGTCAGACAGGACTTTATAGTGTCAATCTCAGAACTGAACGGACAAAAATATAACCATTCAGCATCTCCCTTTTATGTATTTTATCTGTGTATGTATCTGTTTACCTGGAGATCGGCTTTAAGTTGAACATGATTCTGTTGTAATTCACTGTAGGCATCTTTTTATGTGCAGAGCACTGTGCATAAGGTTATGAATGTAATATGAATTTGTCTACCATTGACAAGAATCTTCCAATCCTTTTGTCTTTCTAATTAATTATGATGACCTTCGCACTGAGCTTAAAGCTCATGATTTAAGAATGCAGAACTTGGCAACCGATATATTGAGATCCACCTGAAACATTCTTTCAAGTCCAATTCAATATAGCACTTAAATTAAAATGCCAGCGAGAGCACCTTCACTGCTATTGTATGATGATAAAAGGTAGAGAAATCATTTTAGTTAATTAACAGAGTAGATATAGTGCTGACATGAGTTATAAGCGCTGGGCGAATCTCGATAGACAGTGTGATGTCATTTTATTCGCCAACCTTCTATGTGATCTTCTTAGGAGCTTCCATTAAATAACTGTAATGAGAAAGTCACCAATATCTTTAAATATATCATTAAGCAATGCTTATACCACAAGGACTCTATGGCTGAGATATATCAAAAGATGCTAGGCTTAGAATTGCTGAAATATTAAATTAGTATGAAATTTTCTGAGATTTTTTGGGCTTAAAGCGTTGTAAGCAGAATTAGTTATATATGCCCCCAAATATTTTTTTTTTGTCCTGTTCAACACTTACATACTTTGATGATCATCACCACGATCTCCAGTCCATCCAGCCACTGATTCTCTGAACTTCACGCGTGTTACATGTCCCATGACTCCTTGCACCTCCGTCATACTCAGGGGCGGACTGACAACTCATGGGGCTCCCGGGCAATAGGGGATGATGGGGCCCATGTGTCCTTGCCCAAACTCAAAAAAAAACCTATGAAAAAGGTACCAGGGGCATCTCATGGGGCCCCCTACTGACCCCGGGCCCTTGGGCAGTGCCCGAGTTTCCAAATGGTCAGTCCGCCCCTGGTCATACTGCATACCATGAACACATCAAGGACCCCAATCACAATGCATTCCCCTAGTGCAGCACTCAAGCGTGCACACTCCAAAGGACCTCAGCCACAATGCGCTTGCCCACCCTATGTCCGGCAATGAGAAAGACCCTCTCCCATATTGCGTACATGTGGCCCATGCATGGTGTCCAATTTTGCAAAGTGGGGAGTGCTCCAGGGAGACTGTGCAAAGAGCTAATAGAAGAAGAAGTTTATTAAATCTTGCAAGACCAATTATGCAGTAAGGAATGGCTGCACACAAAGCGAGGAAAAGCAGGAAAGAAGAAGATATAACATGCTAGCAAATCTATGCTTTATTAGAGAAGGTTTAATAACACTTTAAAGACAAGTTCCTTCCTAAAGGGGAAGTTCCACTTTAACCATTTCATGTCCGGACACTTTTACCCCTTTCCAGTCCAGGCCAATTTTCAGCTTTCAGTGCTGTCGCACTTTGAATGACAATTGCGTGGTCATGCAACACTGTACCCATATGAATTTTTTAGCATTTTTTTGAGACAGATAAAGCTTTATTTATTCACTACTTGGATTTTTATTTTTTTTGCTATATAAATGAAAATCTTCTAAAATTTTGCAAATAAATAATCTTTCTTCATAAATATTGGCCAAAATGTATTCCGTTATCTTCTTAGTAAAAAAAAATAACCCAAATTAGTTTACAACCAAAAATTATACTTTTTCAAAAAATGTTTTACGTTTTTATTTTATTTTTTTATATTATTACCGTATTATTTTTTTTTTACATGCTGTCACCCTAGCAGGGTGATGAAGATTTTTTTTTTTTTTACACTGACTGCTTTTACACCCATAAAGGCTGTAAAAGCAATCATTTCTCTTTCTCTCTGGCTGCATTTTTGCAGCTATTGAGAAATACTGTGTGAGCTGTGATTGGTCACAGCTTGTCACATGGTACAAGGCTGTTGTGAATAGCCTTGTACCATGTGATCTCTTTGATCATTCACAGATTTCACACATAATAAGCAATGATGTCAGCAAGTGACATCTTGCTTACACCTATTCATGTGATCACTGATTGGCCAATCAGTGATCACATAATCAGGACCTCACACAGAGGTCAATGTACAGCAGGCACTGGATCGTGGTGCCGCACGCTCCCAGGGAGCACGCACAATCCAAAATGGCGAGCACCGTTTATGAACGGCAACCCGCCCCTGCACTGCCACCATCCGCCCGTTTATATACAGCGGCCAGATGGGAAGTGGTTAAAGACTGGTCTCCCGCTCCCCACTTTGGATTGGCACATTTGGGGAGTTGGTACCCGAATTGACAGGTACCCGCTCCCACTTCTGTGATCGCCTAGGTGATCGGAAGCTAAAGTTGTCCTCTTACCCTCCCTCCCCATAGTCTTCTGGGACACGTGACAGGTCCCATTCAGGAAGCGCAGCACTACTTGCGCAATTGCAGTGGGCACCTGCAAGCTGTCACAGCTGGGTTCCAACACTGAAGATTCCGGCGCCTGGAACACCAGACGGGTGGTGAAACGGGCTGCGGGGAGGACACCTCGGGATCGTGGGACAGGTGAGTGGCTGTTTTTTAAAAGTCAGCAGCTACAGTTTTTGTCTGTAAACATATAGTCTAGTTTGATAAAATTTGACACAACATCATAAATTATAATTTAATAAATAATCATAAAAAATAATAATATAATAATAAATTTAATTCAATAATATAATCAAACCAAAAACAGTGAAATGTGAAATAGAGCGCCAAGTTCGCACATCACTGAGCAAAGTCGCAAAATCGTTTTCAGTGTCTGATGAGGAATTTCCCCCACGAATCATTATCACTCAATTCTGCAAGTGGTTCTAATTTACTATCGTTGTTCTCTAGCCGGTCTAAAACTGCTTTTGACCTAAAGGGACGCTTTTTGAACGCCATGAACATTTCTCAGTTTCCAGGCAGAAAGAACAGTAAAAATGCAGGCAGGGCGCCGGACAAAGCACTCGGGACAAAATGTATGTGAAATGGTTTGATACAGTAATGTTTTACTATGTGATTTTAGTGATTTTAGTGAATGCCACTTTTACAACTTTCAAATTTCCCACCAGTTCTGTCCCCCGTACGTCCCGACATTCGTAGGGAACAGAACCCAGAAGACAGATGCTGGCATCAGCCGGAGGACATTACAGGGTACACTGCAGGAGGGACATCGCGGGAGCGCAGGACAAGGTAAGTGCAGAAAAAATCCCCCAGCAACGCCGCATGGTATTCCCGAGTGTAGCTCGGGGTTACCGCTTGTGGTGCTGAAACTTCACCCTGAGCTACACTCGGTAATACCTCCAGGGAGGTTAAGTGACTTTGAACGGGGTATGGTTGTTGGTGCCAGACGGGCTGGTCTGAGTATTTCAAAAACTGCTGATCTACTGGGATTTCCACGCACAACCATCTCTAGGGAAAATGAGACTCATCAGACCAGGCAACATTTTCCCAATCTTCGATTGTCCATTTGTGGTGACCCTGTGCGAATTGTAGCCTCCGTTTCTTGTTCTTAGTTGACAGGAGTGTCACCGGTGTGGTCTTCTGCTGCTGTAACCCATCTGCTTCAAGGTTTGACGTGTTGTGTGTTCAGAGACGGTATTCTGCATACATTGATTGTAACAATTGATTATTTGAGTACCGTTCAATATTTTTATCATCTGCCCATTCTCCTTTGACCTCTGACATCAATAAGACATTTTCCTCCACACAACTGCCGCTCACTGGATATTTTCTCTTTTTTGGACCATTCTCTGTAAACCTTGGTGGTTGTGCATGAAAAGTCGATCAGCAGTTTTTTAAATACTCAGACCAGCCCAACTGGCACCAACAACCATGTCAAGTTCAAATTGACTTAAATCCCCTTTCTTACCCATTCTGATGCTCAGTTTGAACTTCAGCAAGTCATCTTCACCGCATCTACATGTCTAAATGCATTGAGTTGCTGCCATGTGATTAGGAATTTGTGTTACCAAGCAATTGAACGGGTGTACCTAGTAAAGAGGCCAGTGAATGTAAGTTTCCATATGAGGTATCTGGAGGGCTGTCTGGAGATGCTGAAAATCACTATGGTAGTCTATGCTACCTACAGTGAGAGCTTCTGGGTTCTATCTGTGCAGATTCCCCTCTGTACACTGACCACAGGGGGTTACTTTCTTAGCACTTCTGCCATTCAAAGGACACCTTGTATTTTTGTTAATGATCCCAAGGTGTTCTCTAATTGAACAAGGCAGAGAAAAGGGGCAGTGATGTCCCAATATTCATCTCATTCCATCCGAAAATGACTTCAATGTATTAAATGAAAAAAAGTATAAGACCCCATTCACACTTCTGCGACTTGTCATGTGACTTTGATGTCCAAAGTCGCATGACAAGTTGTACTCCATGTTTTCCAATGAATCATATATATGTGACTTCAAAGTAGTTCATGCCCTACTTTGCTTTGACTGTCATGCAACTTGAGGGCCATAGACTTCAATGTTAACCTTCAAAACTTGCATGAAAGTCGTACCTAAATGTTTTACATGCAACAGTGGTGCAGCAGTCGGTCCGACTTTGCAGAGCTATTCAAGTTGAACCTATCCAAAGTTGCATCAAAGTGAATCAACGTTGCATCAAAGTTGCATTCCAAGGTCATGCAATGTTGGATTTATACAGGTGTGAATGGGACCTAAAGCTGGGCAGCACAGTGGCCAAGTGGTTAGCACTTCCACCTGGCAGCACTTGGGTCATCACTTCAAATCCCAACCATGGCACAGAGTTTGCATGTTCTCCCCGTGCCTGTGTGGGTGTCCTCCGGGTAGTCTGGTTTCCTCCTACCCTCCAAAGACATGCCAGTAGGTTAAATGGTTCCTCTTTAAATTGGCCCTAGTATGTGTGTGTATAAATGTGAGTGAGAAACCTTAGATTGTAAGCTTGTTGAGGGAAGGGACTGATGTGAAAGCACAATACATGGTATATGGTAACTGACAGTAATATATAAGTACCTGTACAGGGGCGGACTGACAACTCATGGGGCCCCCGGGCAATAAGGGATCATGGGGCCCCTGTGTCCTTCCCCAAACTCAAAAAAGCCTATGAAAAAGGTACCAGGGACATTTCATGGGCCCCCTAATGACCCCAGGCCCTTGGGCAGTGCCCAAGTTTCCAAATGGTCAGTTCGCCCCTGTACCTGTAATAAATATGACAGTCTATGACTGGCAAAGGCTCCACCTGCCAAATGCGACAAAGTGGTATAATTTTCAGTGGCTCTCTTGGCTCTCTCTCTCCTCACTGGCTCAGAGACAGCAGCAGGAGCCACTGGTTCCTCAGCTAGTGAGGAGAGAGAAGGGGCGGGGCTGAGCAGCATTCTGTGTATCAATGGGCACACAGAGCTGGCTCAGGATCAAGCATGTACGGGTACCCCCATAACAAGTGGCTTGCTATGGGGGCATTCAGCAGGGGGACAGGCCAGGAGCACCGGCAGGGGACCCCAGAAGAGGACCCAGAAGAGGCAGATCAGAGCTGCTCTGGGCAAAAGATCATAAAGTATGACATGTTTGTTTGTTTTTTTTAAATAAGAATTGTGCCTTTACAATCACTTTAACAGATTGCCAACTGCATCTCACCATTACTAGTATAAAATAAATAAACAAAAATTCCAGTATACTGTATATACCATACATTGTAGATGCTATAACTTTCGCACAAACCAATTATTATAAACTAATTGTGATTTTTTTTTATCATAAATATGTAGCAGAATACTAAAAAATTCTTCCTGCGCCAATGAAAAAAACTACTACAGGATCTACCCTGCTGCTGTGCAATGTGATAAACACAAAATGTGACAAATATAAATAAACAGCGCAAACATAGACCTCTAAATAAAATCAATATATAAAGTGCATAATATATAAGGAAAAATGTTAATAGTGAAAGTCCATCATAATAATAGACAACAAAAGTTCGTGAATCACAAAAAATTTGTGCAAAAAATTCAAAAATTCTTCAAATGCAAAGAAAGATCTGACTATCTGAGATTTTCTCTCCCTGGTTGTATGGTGGAGCCTATACTGATGGTGAGGAATCCTATAGAGTGGATACGAAAGAGGGTTTAGGATCCCATAAAATTCCAAAAAGGCGTTTCATTCACCTAAATCTGGTGAGTGTATTTGATGTTGGTTTGCACGGGTGGAAGGTGGAAGTCTTTCTTTGCATTTGAAGAATTTTTGAATTTTTTGCACAAATTTTTTGTGATTCACGAACTTTTGTTGTCTATTATTATGATGGACTTTCACTATTAACATTTTTCATTATATATTATGCACTTTATATATTGATTTTATTTAGAGGTCTATGTTTGCGCTGTTTATTTATATTTGTCATGTAGCAGAATACATTTTTTTTAATTGCACATGTTTTATGGCAGAAAGCAAAAAATATTGTTTTTTTTTCTAAACTTTCTGTCTTTTTTTCATTTCTATAATAAAAAATAAAAAAACCCAGTTTCTATATTAAAAAATGAAAAACTCCAGTGGTGATAAAATACCACCAAAAGAAAGTTCTATTTGTGTGCAAAAGGTTATATAAATTTAGTTTGCGCACTGTGTTGCTTTAATGAGCAATTGTGAAAGTAGCGCAGTGCCAAATAGCAAAAAAATGGCATTGGAGGGGGGAGGGGGGGGGTTAAAACCTTCTGGAGGGCAAGTGGTTAAGTTGAATATAGTGCTCACTAAGGCTTCATGCACACGGCTGCAAGAGGAAGCATTATGTGAGATAAAATAGCCTGAATAAGTGAATGGATGACTCTGCTATACATTGGTTTTAGCTGGTGATTGCATATACATGGGCATACAAGTACGGGTCCAGACAGTCCGTTTTCAGGGTTGTATGTCTGTGCCACGGGCGAGTTTATGCACATTCTGGCGTAAACCTTTGGGTGGCAGTGCACAGTTGTTCATTGCAATCAGGGCCATAGATAAGGGGGTGCCACCAGTCCTTCTGTACGGGGCCCAGGCCAGCAGGGGGGACCCAGGCATCTGGGTGAATCAGATGTGGGCAGGGAAGGACAGGAGCTCTGATCCCCTGTATGGCTCTCTCTGCAGCAGCTGAAAACTGGCTTCCTCTCCTCTCCCTCCCACCACCTTTCAGCTGCTGCAGAGAGAGTCATGCAGGGGATCAAATCTGCACCCATCACCCTCCCTGTGCACCACGTTTTCCCCCTGCTGCCCAGGCCTCCCCTGTGTGCCTCCACCCCCAAAATGCTGCCAGCTTCCCTCCTTTCCTTTCCAACAGCAGAAGCAAGCACACAGGATGGAGAGTGGGGGAGGGGTCCAATAAATATGTCACATTTGCAGCCCTTTTCTTTCCTGAATGAACACATTGAGTGATCAATACCGATCACTAACTGTGTTCATTCACAACTACAGCATAGTAAACTATTTTGTTTTTTTTAATGGGGGCCCTGTCAGGCTGGATGTATGGGGCACACAGGATGGAGAGTGGGGGAGGGGTCCAATAAATATGTCACATTTGCAGCCCTTTTCTTTCCTGAATGAACACATTGAGTGATCAATACCGATCACTAACTATGTTCATTCACAACTACAGCATAGTAAACTATTTTGTTTTTTTTTAATGGGGGCCCTGTCAGGCTGGATGTATGGGGCACACAGGATGGAGAGTAAGAGAGGGGTCCAGTAAATATGTCACATTTGCCAGCCCTTTCTTTCCTGAATGAACACAATGAGTGATCTATACCGATCACTAACTGTTCATTCACAACTGAAGCATATTAAACTATTTGTTTGTTTTTTATGGGGGCCCTCTCAAGCTGGCTGTATGGGGCACACAGGATGGAGAGTGGGGGAGGGGTCCAGTAAACATGTCACATTTGCCAGCCCTTTCTTTCCTGAATGAACACAATGAGTTATCAATATTGATCACTACCTGTGTTCATTCACAACTGAAGCATAGTAAACTATTTTTTTTTTTTTTTTTGTCCGGCTGGCTGTATGGGGCCCCATGGTTTCTAACAGCAGCCCTGATTGCACCTGTGGCTCCCTTACGCCGGCTATTTCTGCTCAATGGATGCTGTAGGCCCTCTTGAAGCCGTGTGCATGAAGCCTTATCGAGTATATTATTTCTTTGGTAAATGCGATCAGTTGAAAACCCAAGCCTTGGCCCGATCTAAACAACAGCAGGGTAATGGCCAAACAAAACCTCTGCAACAACACAAAGTGACTTTTTTTTTTTTTAAATATTTTTTTTTTATTCTGCAGGCATACTGGGGCTCTTCTAAAATGATGTATGGGGCAATTGTCTGCTAGGGGCTGATGGGATGTAAATGAAACTAATTAAGGAAATGTCAAACATAATTAATAAAACAGGTTTAAGTTGCAAAAACACTGTCAGCTGAATGAATGGGGACACGGGCTCTTCTGCTATTGTTTTTCTTTTTCCTCTTCAGTCTTTATTTAGCATGTTCAATTAGGTCGTAGAAAACCTCTTGAAGAAGCTTGCTTTCCACCTCACCTCCTCTTAGCCGGTCCCATAGAGAGAGAGGAAAATAAATTTGCCTGTCGGCCTGCCGCCTGGAAAAAATTAATTGCCAACTCCTCATCTTTTCCAAGTACTACAGGACATTAACATAACCAATTTGGCTGAACTCCTCACTGAGTGCCTAATAGAGCATCTGAGCAGCTGATAAGACCCCGGTCCTGACGATACCTCATATTAGCATTTTCATAATATCAAAATATTACAGCGGCGTGATTCACTGGGCTCCATTTATTATTGATAAGAACAAAAAAGGTTTTTATAAATAACATAAGGGGTGAACGACCTATAATTATGGAAAGCAAATTAGGGTGTGCAGCAGACTCAGTTACATTTGCCTAGGAGTAATGATGCCCAAGACCTTTTTTCTCCCAGGGGATGAGAAAATAATAGATTCCCATGCAACTGCAGATGGGGTAGGGAAATGCTATCATCTATGACACTGTTTACATAAGCTGGGCGACTATGTGGCTTTCCAGCCAGGTTGTGCTCGTTCACTTTCTTCCATAGGAGCTGAAGCATTAGCTTGCTCGGCTATATAGGAAAACAGCAGTTAAGACGAATATAAGTCAGTGTATGTCAAGCCAAAAACTTTTCCAGTTAAGGATGGAGATGGGAAAGGCAGGATCGGGACAAAGGGTGGGCAGGAGGGGCAATTGCCCTAGGCTCTGTGGGGTGAGGGAGTGCGCCAGAAGGAGATTGTGGGAGGGGATTTGTGTTGAAAGGGGGAATCTGGGGGGGTGGCAGGGGGTAAGAATTGTTCTAAGAGGGGAAACTTGGGGGGTGAAGATTTTGGGGGATTGGGTGTTGGGAGGGGGGATACGGAAGTGAATTTGTGCTAGGAAAGGGAATTAGGAGGGGTTTGTTCTAGAAAAGATAATATGGTTATATACGATTTGTGCTAGGAGGGGATTTTTTTGTGGGGGGAGGAGGGAGGATTATGCTAATAGGGATTATAGGAGGGTATTTGTGCTAGAATGGGGGTTTGTGAGAGGGGAATTTGTGCTGGGAGGGGCGATTTGAATTTGGGGGAAGAGGATTTGTGCTCGGAGGGGACATTTTTTGGGCAGAGGATTTGTGCTAGGAGGGGATTTTTTTTGGGGGGGGGAGGAGGGGGAATTATGCTAGTAGGGATGATTGGAGGGTATTTGTGCTAGGAGGGGGGATTTGTTCTAGAAAAGATAATATGGTGGGGGGATTTGTGCTAGGAGGGGATTTTTGTGTTTTGGGGGGAGGGGGATTATGCTAGTTGGGATGATTGGAGGGTATTTGTGCTAGGAGGGGGGATTTGTTCTAGAAAAGATAATATGGTGGGGGGGATTTGTGCTAGGAGGGGATTTTTGTGTGGGGGGAGGAGGGGGGATTATGCTAATAGAGATGATTGGAGGGTATTTGTGCTAGAATGGGGTTTGTGAGAGGGGAATTTGTTCTGGGAGGGGCGATTTGAATTTGGGGGAAGAGGATTTGTGCTCGGAGGGGACATTTTTTGGGCAGAGGATTTGTGCTAGGAGGGGATTTTTTTGGGGGGAAGGGAGGAGGGGGGATTATGCTAGTAGGGATGATTGGAGGGTATTTGTGCTAGGAGGGGGGATTTGTTCTAGAAAAGATAATATGGTGGGGGGGATTTGTGCTAGGAGGGGATTTTTGTGTTTTGGTGGGAGGGGGATTATGCTAGTAGGGATGATTGGAGGGTATTTGTGCTAGAATGGGGGTTTGTGAGAGGGGAATTTGTGCTGGGAGGGGCGATTTGAATTTGGGGGAAGAGGATTTGTGCTCGGAGGGGACTTTTTTTGGGCAGAGGATTTGTGCTAGGAGGGGATTTTTTTGGGGGGGAGGGAGGAGGGGGGATTATGCTAGTAGGGATGATTGGAGGGTATTTGTGCTAGGAGGGGGGATTTGTTCTAGAAAAGATAATATGGTGGGGGGATTTGTGCTAGGAGGGGATTTTTGTGTTTTGGTGGGAGGGGGATTATGCTAGTAGGGATGATTGGAGGGTATTTGTGCTAGAATGGGGGTTTGTGAGAGGGGAATTTGTGCTGGGAGGGGCGATTTGAATTTGGGGGAAGAGGATTTGTGCTCGGAGGGGACATTTTTTGGGCAGAGGATTTGTGCTAGGAGGGGATTTTTTTGGGGGGAGGGAGGAGGGGGGATTATGCTAGTAGGGATAATTGGAGGGTATTTGTGCTAAAAGGGAGATTTGTTCTAGAAAAGATAATATGGTGGGGGGATTTGTGCTAGGAGGGGATTTTTTTTGGGGGGGGGATTATGCTAGTAGGGATGATTGGAGGGTATTTGTGCTAGAATGGGGGTTTGTGAGAGGGGAATTTTTGCTGGGAGGGGCAATTTGAATGCACAGGATGCTGTGCTTTGTGAATGGGCCGCAGTTTTCTGGGACCTTGGCAGTATCCCAGAAGGCTGCAGGAGGTGCCAAACTTCCAGCTCAGTTTTCCGCGGCAAACTGAGCTGGGGGTGGGAGAGAGTACCTGTCAGAATCAGGTACCCGCTCCCCCCAAAAGGTGCCAAATGTGGCAGCGGAGGGGGGGAGGAGGCAGAAAAGCAGAGCTTTCACTTTCGGGTGGAACTCCGCTTTAAATATCCATACTCTATAGGTCAAACCAATTTTTAATAGCACCACTTACAAGATTCTTTCGCACTGGTGGAAGTGCCCACAGCCCTCAGAAAAGCAATTTGAAAACTCCCCCATCCATTCATGCCTCAATGCTTTATTTTGTTGAGAAATCATTTTGATAAACACCCTTTTGCATTTCTAGCCGTGACCATCTTGAGTAAGGGCAGATGATTCCTATAGCATTTACTTCCTGGAATCCATCTGCCCCTAGCTCAGGCATGTAGGCAAAAGGGTGTGTTTAACTGAGAATGCCCCTCCCACGATAAAGACTCCTGGGATGTATGAGTTTAAAACTAGTAAATATATTACACATTTCTATCTATGTGATAATGCAAGCAGCATAGGAATTACAATTATTATTATTATACAGGATTTATATAGCGTCAACAGTTTGCTCAGCACTTTACAATATAAATGGAGACAGTACAGCAACGATACAGTTCAACACAAGAGGGCTAGGAGGGCCCTGCTCCTAGGAGCTTACAATCTAAGGGGCTGGTGGAACAAAAGGTAAGCTGTGGGGGATAAATTGATGGGAGAAATAGAAGATTCTGTTATTAGCTGAAGGCAGGATAGACTTCCCTGAAGAGATAGGTTTTCATGGATTGCCTAAAAGTGGCCAGAGTAGGCGATAGTCGAACAGATTGGGGTAGAGAGTTCCAGATGATGGGAGTGGCCTTGGAGTCCTGGAGAAGAGCATGAGAGGAGGAGAAAAGGGAGCTAGAGAGCAGGAGGTCTTGGGTTATATTTGGAGATAAGATTGGTGATGTAGCTCAAGGCAGAGTTGTAAATGGCTTTGTATGGTATAGTTAATGTTTTCAATTGTATTCGTTGTGAAATGGGAAGCCACTGGAGAGATTGGTAGAGAGGGGAACATGGAACATTTAACGGTTGGTAAGGAGGATGAGTCTGGCAGCAGCATTCTTGATAGACTGAAGGTCAATTAGGTAGGCCATTGTGGAGGGAGTTACAATAGTCAAGGTGAGAGGGAATAAGTTGCTTAGTCGTTTCAATGGTTAAAAAGAGGTGTATTTTGGAGATGTTACGGAGGTGAAGTCTACAAGACTTGGACAGTGATTGGATTTGGGACTGAAAGGACAGGTCGGAGACCAGGATTACACCAGCACCCTGGCATGAAAGGAGAGACTGATGGTTGTATTATTTATCTTGATGGAGAAGTCAGGGGAGGGGGCACGGGTAGGAGAGCATAATTAATGTTGATTGAGATAGATTAGTTCTGCTTTACAATACACCTCCAACATTGCCCCTCCTTTCCCCAACACTCTTATTTTTTCATAAATGAGCATACTGTACATAACTTATATGTCCAAACACCTTCCATGCAGTCTTGTGATGACCCAGATTCTTTAGCTTCTTCTCCATCTTTGGTGGTGGATGGTCTTCACTGCTAGAACTTTGCCCACATTAATGTGTGAACGTACAGGTGAAACTCAAAAGATTTGAATATCGTGCAAAAGTTCATTTATTTCAGTAATGCAACTTAAAAGGTGAAACTAATATATGAGATAGACTCATTACATGCAAAGCAAGATAGTTCAAGCCGTGATTTGTCATCATTTTGATGATTATGGCTTACAGCTCATGAAAACCCCAAATCCACAATCTCAGAATGTTAGAATATTACATGCAATCAATAAAACAAGGATTGTACATAGAACAATATCGGACCTCTGAAAAGTATAAGCATGCATATGTACTCAGTACTTGATTTGGGCCGCTTTTGCAGCAATTACTGCCTCAATGTGGCGTAGCATGGAAGCTATCAGCCTGTGGCACTGCTGAGGTGTTATGGAAGACCAGGATGCTTCAATAGCCACCTTCAGCTCTTCTGCATTGTTCAGTCTCATGTCTCTCATCTTTCTCTTGGCAATGCCCCATAGATTCTATATGGGGTTCAGGTCAGGGGAATTTGCTGGCCAATCAAGCACAGTAATCCCACAGTCATTGAACCAGGTTTTGGTGCTTTTGGCAGTGTGGGTAGGTGCCAAGTCCTGCTGGAAAATGAAGTCAGCATCCCCATAAAGCTCGTCTGCGGAAGGAAGCATGAAGTGCTCCAAAGTCTCCTGGTAGACGGCTGCGTTGACCCTGGACTTAATGAAGGACAGTGGTACAACACCAGCAGATGACATGGCTCCCCAAATCAACAAAGACTGTGGAAACTTCACAATGGACTTCAAGCATCTTGCAGTGTGTGCCTCTCCATTCTTCCTCCATACTCTGAGTCCTTGGTTTCCAAATGAGATGCAAAAGTTGCTCTCATCTGAAAAGAGGACTTTGGACCACTGAGCAACAGACCAGGTCTGTTTTTCTTTAGCCCAGGTAAGACGCTTCTGATGTTGTTTAGGAGTGGCTTGACAAGAGGAATACGACATTTGAAGCCCATATCCAGGATCCATCTGTGTGTGGTGGCTCTTGATGCACTGACTCCAGCCTCAGTCCACTCCTTGTGAAAGTCCCCAACAATGGCCTTTTCCTGACAATCCTCTCCAGGCTGCAGTCATCCCTGCTGCTTGTGCACCTTTTTCTTCCACACTTTTCCCTTCCACATAACTTTCTATTAATGTGCTTTGATACAGCACTTTGGGAACATCCAACTTCTTTTGCAATTACCTTTTGAGGCTTTCCCTCCTTATGGAGGGTGTCAATGATGGTTTTCTGCCCAACTGTCAGGTCAGCAGTCTTTCCCATGATTGTGATTCCTACTGAACCAGACTGAGAGACCATTTAAAGGCTCAGGAACCCTTTGCAGGTGTTATGGCTTAATTAGCTGATTAGAGTGGGACACTTTGAGCCTAGAATATTGCACCTTTTCACAATATTCTAATTTTCTGAGATTGTGGATTTGGGGTTTTCATGAGCTGTAAGCCATAATCATCACAATGATGACAAATCACGGCTTGAACTATCTTGCTTTGCATGTAATGAGTCTATGTCATATATTAGTTTCACCTTTTAAGTTGCATTACTGAAATAAATGAACTTTTGCACGATATTCTAATTTATTGAGTTTCACCTGTAGTTCTGTGTTGCATTCCACTGTGAGTCCATGCTGTCTTCTATGCCAAGGGAGGTTGACATTGACATAATGGGCTCAAAGAAACTAGTTGAATGGTACTGAACAAGCACTGAATAGGGTGTTAATTTTTAGATGCATCTGTAGTGGGCCACATTGGCTGACATGAATAAATGCTTTCTGTGGACTATTTAGCCACACAGCCACAGCATAGGTGCATATCTATAACACTTCTCATCACAGAGTAAGTTACTTGAAAGTCAATGAAGTGAAGATCGTATGTATGTAAAAGTCAGATTAAGGGGAGAACGTTTTCTATCTCCTAAGGGATGGAACAGCTGCAAAGCAGCAACAGCATAGCTCTGTTGTAATCACAAGCTCCAATGGGCATTGACATGTATTTTGGCATTTGATTTTCTTTTACAGAAGGAGCTAAACTTGTTACATGTGGAAAATCCTTTCGGCAATAGCGAAGAATAAAAAAAGACTCACTGGACGGTTCCCAGGAGTGGATATATAGGTATACATGGCATTTGCACTGGATCATGATGTTCCCAGTGTGAGAGGTGATCATGGAGGAATATGTTTGATGGTTTTGTGTATTGGAGATGCTGCGCTTAGATAAGAGACATGATTTGTTGACCGTCCGTGGGGGAAAATCATCCCAGTGTCTTTTTGTTTTTCTTACCTTGTTATTTTATTTTTATTGATTTTATTATTTTCTTCCCATGTCATATATAGTCATGTTGTAAAAGTAAAGATGTCTCATCACAAATTGTGGCTACTTTTTATATTCGCCTTTTTTCTTTAAATATAGAAAAATAAAACACAGCTATTAAACATGAGCTTTCTTCAGAGTGCTTGATTCTTTGATATCATGCTACATTTAAATAGAGGAAATTCAACAAAACTGATCCAATCATTTAAGCAATGTACTTAAATCAGGGCTCACTAAGTAGGTAAAGCAAATATGAAGATCACCAGTTCAGAGTACTTAAGAAACTTAGCAATGGCGTCTCCTACATTTCTACCCTCACAGGTTTCCTTTAACATTCAGTTCATGGCTATAGTAGATAGCAATTAAGGCAGCTCTGATATGTACAATACACCTGCAACATGGAATCATAGGGTTGATTTAATAAAACTAGAGAGTGCAAAATCTGGTGCAGCTGTACATGGCAGCTAATCTGCTTCTAACTTCAGCTTGTTAACCTCCTCGGCGGTATGATTCTTTCCGATTTTTTGTGCTGTAAGCGGTACCATTTTTTTGCATAGAAATATGTAGTTTTTTATTTTAGGCTGTAATTTTTAGGAATAACTCACTGAAATCTGTCCTAACAAGAGTCTATTAACCTCCTTGGCGGTATGATTCCTTCTGATTTTTTGTGCTGAAAGCGGTACCATTTTTTCACATGGAAATAGTTTTTTATTGTAGGCTGTAATTTTTAGGAAAATTTCCCCACAAATCATTATCACTCAATTCTGTAAGTGGTTCTGATTTACTATCGCTGTTCTCTAGCCGGTCTAAAACCGCTTTTGACGTAAATGGACGCTTTTTGGACGCCATGGACTTTTCTAAGTTTCCAGGCAGAAAGAACAGACAAAATGCAGGCAGGGCACAGGGCAAAGCACTAGGGACAATATGTATGTGAAATGGGATGAAACAGCAATGTTTTACTATTTAAAATTGAAAAAAAAAAAAAAGACATTTTTTAAATTTTTTAAATTTCCCGCCGCCGCCGGCGCCCGTACGTCCCGACGTCACGGGGACCGGAACACAGAAGCCGGATGCCGGCATCGGCCGGAGGAGATGGCCGGGGATGCTGCAGGGGACACATCGTGGGAACGAAGGACAAGGTAAGTGCTGCAGGGACTCCCAGAGCAGCGCCGCATGGTAAGCCCGAATGTAGCTCGGGGTTACCGCTTGTGGTATAGAAATTCTACCCCGAGCTACACTCGGGAACACCGCTAAGGAGGTTAAACATCCCGGGTAGGATAAAATTTGAAACACGAAATCATAAATTATAATTTAATAAATAATCATAAAAAAATAATAATATAATAATAATACATTTAATTCAGTAATATAATCAAACCAAAAACACTGAAATTTGAAATACAGAGGCAAATTCGCACATCGCTGAGCAAAGTCACAAAATCGTTTTCAGTGTCTGATGACGAATTTCCCCACGAATCATTATCACTCAATTCTGCAAGTGGTTCTGATTTACTATCGCTGTTCTAAAACCGCTTTTGACGTAAAGGGACGCTTTTTTGGACGCCATGGACTTTTCTAAGTTTCCAGGCAGAAAGCACATTCAAAATGCAGGCAGGGCACAGGACAAAGCAGTAGGGACAAAATATATGTGAAATGCATTGAAACAGCAATGACAGCAAAAATGACATTTTTTTAAAATTTCTAATTTCCCGCCGGTTCCGGCGCCCGTACGTCCCGACGTCACAGTGACCGGAACACAGAAGCCGGATGCCGGCATCGGCCGGAGGAGATGGCCGGGGACGCTGCAGGGGACACATCGCGGGAGCAAAGGACAAGGTAAGTGCTGCAGGGACCCCCGGAGAACGCCGCATGGTAAGCCCGAGTGTAGCTCGGGGTTACCGCTCTTGGTACTGAAATTTTACCCCGAGCTACACTCGGGAACACCGCTAAGGAGGTTAAATTAAAATTTGCCAATAAAACCTGGAAGCTGATTTCTATGCTGCACCGGATTTTGCACTCTCCAATTTTAGTAAAGGAACCCCTCAGTATATCTATGTATAGTGTAGTAGAGGTACTACATCCCCATATAGACTAGATACAAGAAACCATAGATGAACTTTTGAGGTACCCAACAATCTTGATAATAAAATAAATCCATTTTTTTCAATATAGTATAAAAAAATAAAAGTACTAACAAGTATAGACAGTATTTTAAAATATTATAAACAGGAATTAAAAATGAAACACAGTTGCCAATTAGTTGCTGCTGGCAACTAGAAATTTTCTGTTAGTTTGGCTTTCCCCAAGGCCATTAAATTATATGTTTTCATTCCTCCAAACTGTATTATGCGTTCTCAGGGAATTATCTTTTTTGTATTATTGAACTATTCTATTCCTTTTGATATACTGTACATGTACACAGTATATCTATGTATAGTGTAGTAAAGGTACTACATCTCCAATGCAGACTACCTCAACAAAAGAAACATTAGATGGACTTTTAAGGTACCCAACAATCTTGAATAAAAAATGAATAAAGTAAATAATTTTTTTTTCAATACAAGATAAAAAAGTTCTAAAAAGTATATCTTTTAAAATATTTCGGCTTTCCCCTAGACCATTAAAACATATGTTTTGGTAGACAGCAATTAATTCAGTTCTAATATGTACAATACACCAACCTGCAATATGGAGTCATAGGGGTTGATTTAATAAAACCACAGAGTTCAAAATCTGGTGCAGCTCTGTATGGTTGCCAATCTGCTTCTAACTTCAACTTATTCAATAAGTTTTAACAAAGAAAAAAACTGATGCGGATTGGTTTCTGTGCAGAGCTGTATCAAATTTTACACTCTCCAGTTTTAGTAAATAAACCCCATAATGGTAATGGATAATTAAAGTAATACTAATCATGTATAAAATATTATTAATAATATAATAATACTCATTGGGTAACATAGGTAGCTTATGTAGGGGCCTGCCATAAGCTGAAGTATTCTTGTTCCAAATTTAGTTGGTAGCTAGATAGTAGTCAGCCTGAACTCCGATCATTGTTGATTCTTCATTCATTGGGTTTCCTCTAAGCCTGAGGAGTCGTGCGCTTCTGCATGGTTCTGGAGAGCGTTCTCAAGTTGATCAAGTAAAGAATACAATGGAAATAGGTATTCATATTTATCTCACTCTGGCCAATCACAATGAGGTTTATTGCCAATAATGTTGGCTGGGAAAAGGAGATAAACTTTCAGGGAACCTTTCTAGAAGGATCCCTTTGCCTCCCTGGCTTTGCCTAGTGAGGATGCAGTGTTGCACATTCCTTTGCCCCCAGGCCTACTGCATAGGGATAATGTAACTGACGGATCCACTTTGCCTCCTGGGCCCTCTGCCTGGGGAGGAAATTATTCCAGAGCCAAGTCCTAAGGATTGAGAATGGGCCTATGCTAGGGCCTGGAACACAGGAAGATGGCTGCAAAAGTGAAGTACTGCATAGATGGGAGTGCTCACTCTATTGTCGATCTTGCATTCCCCCAGCCTGTGCGAGGGGCTACAGAAGTCCTTTGGAACAGAAGTGATGCTATGATGGCATTTTTGGATGTCCTGTGCTCCCTAATTCTCTCTCCCCAGGACATAGAGCAAATAAAAAAACCCACATTAGTATACTGATAAGGTAGATGTCAGTCTTTGGGTTGTCACCAGGGGTGGACTGACCATTTGGAAACTCGGGCACTGCCCGAGGGTCCGGGGTCAGTAGGGGGCCCCATGAGATGCCCCTGGTAGCTTTTTCATAGGCTTTTTTGAGTTTGGGCAAGGACACAGGGGCCCCATGATCCCCTATTGCCCGGGGGCCCCATGAGTTGTCAGTCCGCCCCTGGTTGTCACTAGTGAGTCAGTGAATGTTTGATGCAACAGTAAGTCAGTGCAGCTACAGTAAGGCTATGAGAGACCCAGCGTTTCATTGTCTCTTGGGGGTGGTTAGTGTCACACTTGTATAATGTCGAGTAAAGACTAAAGGCCAACTGAGGTCACAGAAATAAATATGCAATCAACTAGACATCATACACACAACCTGCATTTTCATAGTCTTAACTGTGTAGTCCTATAGGCAGCTTAGCAGTTTAGAGTGCTCTCAGCAATCAGTAACATGTAAGGGGGCTTGTGAATGGCTGTGTATTGGCCCCAAGAGCACACGTTCCTACTTCACGTTTTTCTACCAGAATGACAACCCTTCTGCTTGGAGCATTAACCCTCTTCCATATTGTGCCCATCTCCATGCCAGAGGCCTTCCCATGACATTCCTGGCCATTAACCTTTATATTCCAAACAAAGATTGTGTGGATGTCCACACAAAAAGATAGAGTTGCTGCACTTTGCTGATGTTACTTTTAAGATGGCATTTACAGTTATATCACATACTATAAACATACTATTTGGGGGTCACTTGACAGCACTTTGTCAATCACTTATAGTGGACAATCCACAGCAGTCACATGTGAAAGCACTACAAAGCACATTTCTAGTAAGCCATTTTCCTTTACTCAGTCTCTCTCCTTCCCAAGGTAATTAGTACTCACTCAGAAAGCTTCGGTGTGCCTTAGGCATTCTATGGTTGATTTACTAAAACTGGAGAGTGCAAAATCAGGTGCAGCTCTGTATAGAAACCAATCACCTTCCAGGTTTTATTGCTAAAGCTTAATTGAACAAGCTGAAGTTAGATGCTGATTGACTACCATGCACAGCTGCAGCAGATTTTGCACTCTGGGAACACTTGGCCTGGTCAAAAAAGCCTTCTGCAAACCACTCTAGGCTCCACCACCAGAGACAGGGTGACTACAGCCGGCTCTTCTGAGTCTAGAACTACCTCACATTGTCCTCCAGCCCTATCCAGGTCTTCTACTTAGCTGACTACATCTGTATGCTGGTGGGATCACTGGCTCTCCAACTTCACTAGGGTCCCTCCCAACCCGGCTTGAATATGCCAACTGACTAACTAATCCCATCACTAAGAAGGGACTTTTCTAAAAGGGGAACTATTATTTGTTTATAATTTTCCCCTTTACAGGATATATTGGGAACAGAGCCAGAGTGGCAGTCTATCTAACTGCCCCTGCTTACAAGCAACCAACAAAACTGGTCTGTATTCCACATCCTCATTTCAGTAGCAATGTCTATGTAAGAACAGCTGTGCTGAGGGGGTGTGGCTGTTACTCAGCTCTGCCAGCACCAAGCTCTGCACTGTGAGGCAACAAACAGCCATTACACTTAGAGCAAAATATATTTTAAAGCATTTCCAAGTAAGTAATCAGCCTCAATTTTTCAAATATTTTCCCTATGCTTTCATACAGCAAGATCTGTAGAATATTCCAGAGTTGCCAGATTGCTAAATTATGGTTGGTGTCAAACCAACTAACAGGCAGGGATTCTGTTGATGAACTTCACACATAAAAGGGTTTTCTATTTGTTTTTTGAAATTTGGTATCCTCTTTAGAAAAATATAAAACCCTTTTGAACCTGGCTTGGTGTAGTTTACAGGTCTAGGACAGTGCCCAGGCCTGTCCCATGAATGGACTACATGCATGTTTCTAGGCTACCTAATCTGACCATAATTCCTGGGAGCAGTGTGACAAATTTCACTCATACTGCACATGTAATGCTCCCTGGCACTTGCAGCTATTACACCCAAGTATGATTTATGAGGTAAATGGCACAGAAAAGCTGGTGCTTTACCGGCTGTGTCTACATTCTATTAGTACCAATTGGGGTTTTATAGAGATGAACTGTAGTTTAGAAAAGCACTCATTTAGAGCTGCTTATATGTCATGCTCACACATCGAAAGGCATCTGCGGTTCAAAGACAGGTGACCAAAGGAATGGCTGGAATGGTTAAAAGTCACAGATTAAACCAAGTTTAGCCAGGCAGAATCACATGTAAATGGGCTTTTCCTAAGAAAAACAAACATCTAGATTTTAGTTCATTCCAAGCACCTACTTAAAATAACTAATGGTAAATGATCAGTGATGGCAATATTTGTAAGGAACTCTCAGAATAAAATGGCTGTAAAGGTGACACTTTTAGAGACCATGGCACCTGAAAGTGACATCCTTTGTTACAATTCAAATAACTTTGTTACCGACTATTTTATGTGATTTTAAAAGCTGAAATGTAGCTTAAAAAAGCTCTATGGCTTTAGTGACCTATTTACCTGTAATGAGATACAGGTGTACCTCGGATTACGAATTTAATGTGTTCTCCGGGACGTTTCGTATTGAGAAAAATTTGTAAATCGAAACACGGTTTCCCATAGGAATGCATTGAAAACCAATTAATCCATTCCTGAGGTCAGAAAAAAGTAAAAAAAAAAAGTCTTTTATTTGGTAGCCTCCCTGGCGGTATTCCTGAGTGTAGCTCGGGGTAAAGTTTCAGTACCAAAAGCAGTAACCCCGAGCTACACTCGGGAATACACTGCAGTGTTGCTCTGGGATCTGTTGTTCTCTTACCTTGTCCTGCGCTCCCGCGATGTCCCTCCTGCAGTGTCCCCTGTAATGTTCTCCGGCCGATGCCGGCATCTGTCATCTGGGTTCCAATCCCTGCGACGTCGGGACGTACGGGGGACGGAACTGGTGGGAAATTTAAAAATGACAAAAAGTGACATTCACTAAATACACTAAAATCACATAGTATAACATTACTGTATCAAACCATTTCACATACATTTTGTCCCGAGTGCTTTGTCCTGTGCTCTGCCTGCATTTTTACTGTTCTGCCTGGAAACTGAGAAACGTCCATGGTGTCCAAAAAGCGTCCCTTTAGGTCAAAAGCGGTTTAAGACCGGCTAGAGATCAGCGATAGTAAATTAGAACCACTTGCAGAATTGAGTGATAATGAGTTGTGGGGAAATTCATCATCAGACACTGAAAACGATTTTGCGACTTTGCTCAGTGATGTGCGAACTTGGCGCTCTATTTCAAATTTCAGTGTTTTTGGTTTGATTATATTATTGAATTACATTTATTATTATTATATTATTATTTTTTATGATTATTTATTAAATTATAATTTATGATTTAGTAGTTTAAAATTTTATCATACCCGGGATATTTACTAGATTCTTGTTTGGACAGATTTCAGTGAGTTATTCCTAAAAATTACAGGCCTATAATAAAAAATACATATTTCCATGCAACAAAATGTACCGCTTTGAGCCCAGAAATATGGACATAATCAGACCGCTAGGGAGGTTAATAACTCTTCATTAAGTGCACTTTATAAATACTGTACAGGGACATGATTAAAAATTTCCAGAATGGCTGCAAAAACCTCTCCAACACCTCCACACTCGACGCCACATGCTACGCACAGACTCCAGCATGCACGGGGCTGTCGCTATAAACCTCCCAGGCGCAATTCATCCTGGGGAAACTTGCTTCGTATTGCGAAAAAAATTTGTAAATGCATTGAAAACCATTTAATCTGTTCTGGAGGTAAGAAAAAAGTAAAAAAAAGTCTTATCTGTTCAAAACTCTTTATAAAGTGCACTTTACACATCCCAGGAGCAATGTATCCTGGAGAAACTTGCTTCGTATTACGAAAAAATGTCGAAACCGAGGCATTATTTTCAATGGATTTTCATACGTAAACTGGAAATTATGTAAACCGAGGCATTCGTAAACCCAGCTACGCCTACGTCCCAAGTTGTGCAGACAGCTGGATCCTGTAAAAAATCTTCTAGGTAGGGTGCTCCGTCCTCTTCCTGCTGAAGAACGTCTGGCGCTGCAGTGGTTTATAACTCCGAGTCTTCTGTGAAGCTGCGGTAAACAAGGTTCCGCAGGTTCCAGCAGGGTCCTGCCCCCCTCTTCACTCTTCCTCCTTAGCTCCAAGTCTCTTCACAAGAGACTTTGAGCTATTAACTGCATCAGTGCCAGAAGTTCAACAGCAGGAAGAGGACAAGGCATCCCTGCATTAAATATTTCCACAGAATCCAGCATCCTACACAACATATTTCATACAGGTATAGAGAAATTTTTTTTTTAGCTAAACTTCTTTAAAAACCACATAAACTAGTTGATGCTAAATTTATTTCCTTCTTATAAAAAAGAAGACAGTATTTAACCAAAACACAGAACATTGGCATATCATAAAAATAAAAACTGCTTGTAGTGAACAAAATAATTTGTATTGAATAATTAAATCCTAAATAAACAAAAAACAATTAAAGTGTTACTGAACCCAGGATCCTGCATTCACTATATTTGGTCTCCCAAAGTGCACAGAACATGGAAATGCAATTATTTTAGTAAATATAAATTGCTAAATACCTTTTCTCATTAGCAGTATTTAGCAGTCTTGTGACTTCTATCAGTGTCCAGCTGAGTACTGGTGAACACTTCTAGGAGTTTTCATTCTCTCCTGATTGTGCTATGAGGCTGCAGGCTGATTGGCCCTGTGCTAATCACATGCACTCCCCAAGAAAAAAAAAACTCCCTAGCAATACACACCAAAATGAGCATGTGCAGCTGTACTGGGGACAGTAGAAGAGGGTGAGGATCAGAGAAGACAGAATCAAGTAGCCTTTTTACGTGATGCAGAGGATTAACCCCTTAGGTTCCACAGTGAGTATAACAGGCATGCTTTACTGCATATACTGTCTGATGTTACTGTTGTGGGTTTAGTATCACTTTAACATTTACTTTGAGTTTTTGAGTGCATATTTAAAGGTCTGACGGGAGGGCATAACTAAACAAAATAATTAAAGCAAAATTTCACCCAAAAGAGGACACTTTTTTTGGATTGGAAGCAGATACCTGGTTTTGACAGGTACCCGCTCGAACATCCGCTCACTGGTCTGAGCAGAAGTTCATCTCCCCTTTTTCCCCACATTCTTCTGGGACACATCACAGGTCCCAGAAGGCTGCAGGACCATTCAAAAAGTTGCATGCACAGTGAAAAGCCAGCCGTGAAGCCGCAAGAATTCACAGCTGGTTTTCCTTAGTTAAAATGCCGGAGCTGGGGAGCCGAAGACCTGCGAAGAACCGGTCTTGGGGAGGACAGTGCTGGATGCTTTAGCAGCATAACTCCAATATAATGTTTAGTGATAAACATATATTTCAACTAAAAAGTCTGTAAAGTGATTGTAAAGGCTCAAGGTTTATTAAATTCATATGTGAGCATCAGCTTCCCCAGCCCCCCCCCCCCCCATGCTTACCTGAGCACCATCTCAATCCAGTGCTCAATGAGAGCAGTGTCTCTCTCCGGTCCCTCCCTTCTCGATGGCCCGCTTGGGTGCCTCCATAGTAAACTGCTTGCTGTATTGATAAGGCAAGAGGGAGAGGCCAGGAGCGCCAACGGGGGACTCACGTAGAAGAGAACCAGACCTGTTCTGTGCAAAAACATTGCACAGAGCAAGTATATTTGACATGTTTGTTATTTAAAATTAATCTACCTTTAATATCACTTTGAGGTTAAAATTGTATGGAATTAAACCTTTATAATTTAAAAAGCAAACTTTGTGGTCCAGGCAGACAGGTGAACCTGTGAAATAGAATGGAAAGCATTTTAATTAGGACCAGAAACCTTGAAGACCAAAGTACAACTATAGATAAAAGTGAATCTGGTCAGATATTGTATACAGACCAGATATGGAAGAGTTCTAAGGATATTCTGACCATCTGCATTGGGGTAATGTAAGATCTATAAGCATGTAGAATTGAGTTAGTGAGATTGCTGAGAGGCATCATTTTGTGAATTCCAGGAATTAGTCGATCTGGGAATTAACAATCCTTTTAAAAAGTAGGCTGTAGGGGCGCATGCTCGGCCGGCTCCAAGATGGTAGCTCACTGACAAGAGCTCCGTCTCATCGCCAGCCACAACCCAGCACACACCAGACCCAGCGGTAAAACTTACCTCTCCCTGATCACATAAGAGGATGCAGGACAGCACGGAACCCTTCAGAGCATGCCTCACCAGCGCAGATCTCCGGGGCAGCCAGGGAAGCTCACGAGCTTCTTCCCAGCCCTCAGCCCCTGCACCCAAGATGGCGCCAGCTCCTCACAGCACGATCTCCTCACACAGGCAGAAGGGAACACAGACCACATCACTGACCCCAGGCTCAAGGCACCACTATACCCAGGAGACCCAGGTGAGTCCTCTCCGCCCCTGTCTCCCTCCACTAGCAGTCCTGCTAAGTCCAGGCCCAGGCTGGACATAGAATCTATTTCTGACCTGCAGCCTTCCTACTACTTCTACTCCATCTTTGATTGAGAACTTTCCTGCTTCTGACCAACCTATCACTGAAATCTCAATGAAAACTATGCTTCTCTCCCTGCGACAAACACTACATGATGACCTGACAACAACTTTATCTCAAATCTCAACCGCGGTACAAAAACAAGACCACCGTATCCGCCACATTGAGAATAAAATGGGGCAAATGTTCATGGCACACAATGACCTAATAGACGCATGCGCAGACCACAGTGCCGACATAGAACAAATTAACCTCAAATTGGCACACCTAGAAGACCGCTCCAGGCGGAATAATATTAAATTCCGCAGAATACCGGAATCTATCACTATGGACGCCATAGTTCCTTACATCCAAAAATACACGAAGCACCTCATCCCTTCTTTAACAGATGTGGAGCTCGCCATAGACTGCGCACACAGAATACCAAAACCATTGTTGCTACTGGCGGCAATACCTAGAGACATCCTAGCACGCGTACACTTCTACCACGTGAAAGAAAAAATAATGATAGCTGCTAGAAACCCTACCTCAATTCCAGCATCTCAGTTGAATATCAAACTATTCGCAGATCTATCCAAAGCCACACTCCTCAACTGAAAGAAACTTGTCACCATAACAAAACCGTTACGGAACCATGGAATCGGCTACCAGTAGGGCTTCCCCACAAAGCTCATTGTTAAACATCAAGGAAGGCCCTATATGATCAAAACCCTAGAAGCAGGCATCGAACTCCTGAAAACATGGAACATCATCCCAATGGACTCCCACCAACCCACCTCTACTCGACCACAACAAATGGACGCAGAATGGTCTTGAACCAATAGTCTCTAACATCATTCATCACCCCACATGCTGGGTAACACTTCACAAACCACTAAAGGCTGGCAGATGGCCCCCATGCGAACATTTCTAAACCCCAAGTTTTTCATCAACATGACTTCTTTCATGAGTCATGCACGTTCAAATTCCCCCATTATACAGTAGCAAAATGTGCTACACATGTTACTTGTATTTTCCACAAGTTCTTTTTACCCCCCTACCCTCCTCATACCACCAGTTGCTCAAGTCAACTCCTCTTCTCTCAAAAACCTGCATTACAAGATGAAACACCCTCCTCAAACCAGCGACCAAATCAAGGGCATTACTCCTTCTCTATGGAAGCTTTCCACCTACGACAAAGGGAAACCTACCTTTCTCCACAACTTATGAACCATCTCTACTACTCCATACAACCCGTCTACACCCAGCAACATGATTAACATATCATCCTTGAATGTCCGTGACCTTAACTCTCCTTACAAGAGATCCCTACTACAAAAAGAAGCTCGCTCCTTACAAGCTGACGTCCTATTCCTCCAGGAATCCCACTTTGCCTCCACCAAAATCCCCAAATTAAATATACACCACTTCTCATCGATATATATGGCAACCAGCTCCAAGAAAAAGAATGGCGTCATCACAGCCATAAGAAACTCCCTCCAATTCCAATACATCTCAGAAGTAGCAGACCCTCAATCCTATATACCCTGGTCAACATCTACGGTCCAAATACCAAACAACTCCAATTCTACAACAAAATCAACTCAACCATCTCCGCCCAGAGACAAGGCAGGCTACTCATAGGAGGAGACTTCAACATCATAGGCAACCCACTCCTGGACTCTTCTTCCAGTAAACGCTCCTCCAAACATACCTTTAATCACTTTCTACACAACAATGATCTCTATGATATATGGCGATGCCAACACAGTACGGTAAAAGATTACACCTACTATTTCCCATCCCACCTCTCCTACTCCAGATTTGACTTTTTCATCACAGACAAGTGGACTTTACAACATATCACCTCCTCCAAGACCATAACATGGTCAGACCACGCTCCAATTTCCATTGCTCTAGACCACAATCAACACTCTACAACCCCTCGAATATGGAGATTGAACTCGATCCTACTGAAGAATCCAGATCACAGGAAACATATATTGGACGCACATAATATGTTCTTTGAAATGAATGAATCACCTGATATCTCTATACCTATATTGTGGTCCACTTACAAGGCATACATGAGAGGTATTCTTATACAACTAAATTCCCGTATCACCAAACAAAGAAACCAACAAATTGACAAACTCCTTTAGTCAATCAAAACAAAAGAAGAATTAAACAAAAAATCCCGAAATCCCACAACTTCTGCTTCCCTCACCACAGACAGAAACAAACAAACTCAGAACCCTCCTACTTTATAAATATGACCTCAACCTCCAAAAAACGAAAACTAAATTTTACTCCCTCAGCAACAAAGCCAACTCTCTATTAACCAAAATGATTGAACAACGACGCCTAAAATCCAAAATATCCTCAGTTTAACACCCAACCACACATACTGTACCTTAACCAAAAACCCACAGGAAATAGCCAATGCTCTTGCGACCTATTACCAACAACTATACAACCTTAAAAACAACTCTGACACTATCCAACCAACACTAAAATCCATACAACAATTCCTCCACACAACTAAACTCCCCCAACTCTCTCCATCTCAACTTGATGCTATATTGACCCTGATATCTCCCAAAGAAATAGAAATAACCATCAAAACACTCCCTCTTAGCAAATCTCCAGAAAACGACGGATATACGAACAAATTTTACAAACAATTTGCCCCTAACCTATCACCATACTTGACCAAACTCTTTAATCATGCAGCTGCCACCGATATATTCCCCAAAGACATTCTACAGTCAATAATAACAACAATACCAAAACCTGGCAAAGACCCACAACTTGTCCAAAATTATAGACCAATTTCCCTACTCAATACAGACATAAAACTCTATGCAAAAATTATAGCTCGTAGATTACTCCTCTATCTTCCTACCTTGAAACACCCAGACCAAGTAGGATTCATACCAGGCCGCCAAGCACCTGACGCTACCAGAAGACTCATATTTCTTCTTCACCACTTAGAACACACCAAACAACCCTCATCACTCTTATCCTTAGATGCTGAAAAAGCATTTGACCAAATACATTGGCTATTTATGCGATTGACCCTACAGAAATTTGGTATTACAGGATGGATGTTAACAGCCATCTTATCACTATACTCCCTCCCCTCAGCCAGAGTATTAACAGGCGGAACACTATCAGACCCTTTCGAGATCACCAATGGTACTAGACAAGGCTGCCCACTATCTCCCATCATATTTGCATTGCTCATTGAACCCTTAGCCTCTAAACTTAGGGACGACCTGAAGTTCACTGGTATCAAACACCTTAACACTGAACACAAAATTAGTCTATTTTCAGACGACATCATATTGATGATTACCAACCCAACCAAATCCCTCAAAACGATACGTACGCACCTTCAACAGTACTTGACAGTCTCTTACTATAAACTTAATTAACCCAAATCTTCAATCCTAAATCTCCACACACCATACCAAACCCAGATATTACTTGCTAAACAATTCCCCTTCTCCTTGGGAAAAAAACTACATCCCCTACTTAGGAATCAAACTCACCGCAACAACAGACCAACTATTCACCTCAAATCACAAAATACTACTGGAAACTATACCCCAAGAAATTGCTACCGTTCGCACCTCAGAACTTTCCAAATTAGGCCGAGTTGCGATCTTGAAATTGTGCATCCTACCAAAAGTTCTATACATTTTTCGCACACTCCCCATACCAGTTCCTAACACCTTTTTCTCCAAATTACAATCGATTCTTGCCAGATTCTTATAGAACTCTAAAAAACCTAGATGCACCACCAATCTCTTAATACGGCCATCTTTCAAAGGAGGCGCAGGCCTCCCACATCTAAAATCCTACTATAATGCTACTCTTCTGGATCAAATATATTTTTGGTGGAACCCAACCAGAGAAAAAATCTGGTCTACAATGGAAACCTTACCCTTTCTTCCACTTAAACCCCAAAATTTGCTTCTAATTCCATCAATGTCACAAACAAACTACCAACTAAAACACCCATGTATCCAAGCCGCTCTTCAAGCTTGATGAGATGTTCTGACCATGGAATACACAGATCTCAAACAAATCCTCACCCCAATCGACATACTACATTCCATTACACCCTCTCTGGACCTATCTCAATGGGAAAAATGAAACATACATAAAATAACAGACCTCTATAAAGACCACACCCTACACTCATTTCAAAATCTCCAAACCAAATTCAATCTCCCTACCACTGAATACTTCACCTACTTAAGAATCATCCACTGTATGCAAACAAAAAATATACCTCATGCCACAAAGATTCCAAATACTGCCTATCTTTTCTTTACCAGACCACAATAGCCAGGTAAAGGCATTTCCACGTTCTACAAGTACATAATGAACCTGCAATTTGCTCTAAAATCTACCTCCCTATCCAATTGGGAAAAAACCCTTTCAGAAACAATTATGTCACAGACATGGAGCACAACATTTAACACTACCTACAAATCATCCCGATGCAGCTCGCACTGGGAATCATACTTAAAAATCCTCCACCAATGGAACCTAACCCCTGTCAAACTAGCCATTTATTACCCAAAACACTCCTCCTCTTGCTGGCGACAATGCGGAGACCTAGGCTCAACACTACACATAATATGGTCCTTTAAATCAATCAAATCCTTTTGGAACAGTGTCTTCCAATTAATCTCTGAAATATCCAAAACAGTGATAACCCCAAATCCTTCACTCTCGCTTTTACACATTGAGATTGAAAAATTCCCCTATAATTCTAGTACCACCATTGTCCACACACATTTCGCAGCAAAAATCAATATAACCCGATTATGGAACACCACCACTGCTCCTACCCTCAAATCACTAATTACAGATCTTAATTTCCAATGCAAAATGGAAAAAAGATCGGCCTTTAACAACTCCACCCAACACAAATTTAATTCCCAATGGACTAGCTGGTAGCAAAATCCAAACTGCTCAGTACAATCCTGATACAGTATCTTACAAACAATTGAGCTACCCACCCATTTTAGACTGGTACTCCTTTTTCACCTCCATTACATTTACCCCCCCCCCCCTACCCTCCTCCTTATCCCCCCTTGTTTAATACCCCTTCACCATTTCCTACACTTCACCAAGGTTCAGTATATATCCAAGTCTACCTCTGATGCTAATGCCTTAAACCCCAATTTTAACCCCAGCCAAATGGTGGGGTAAATGCTTATTAATACTATATTGTATGAATATACTCTCTACTGAACTGATTGCTATTACTTTGTTCTGTTATTGAAAATCTTTCAATAAAAACTATTGAAACTAAAAAAGTAGGCCGTAGCTGTTTGTCTCTGGGGTCTAACAGAATTAAAGATTAGAAGAGAAACATAATGGGGAGTGGTATTTTCCAATGGTAGTTGAACATATTGAATTATATATTTGAAGGAATCAATAGAACATGCTATAGGAAAAATACTTCTCAGATCTTATAGAAGGATTTAAAATGGGAATCTTGGAATACTTTGAAGCAAAGAAAACCTTCTAGAGCTCCAAACTCCAGCTTTTAAAAGGAAAAGTGGATCAGCTTACCAACTTTTTCCAAGTCTCAGGTGTTTACACCATACCCTGAGGACTTTGACTCTATGGGGTTTGTTTACTAAAGCTGGAGAGGCAAAATCAGCCTCACTTCTGAAATGAATCAGCTTCTAACTTCAACTTTTTCACTTAAGCTTTGGCAATAAAATCTGAAAGCTGGATGGTTTCCATGCAGAAGGGAACCTGATTTTGCATTCTCCAGCTTTAGTAAATAAACCCATAAAAGTCTGCTCTGATGTTTTCAAAACACATTGGACTTTTTGCTTTACCAGGGGGGAATATCTGTAATTTGAAAAGTTTAAAAAATTTGGGTTGATGGTTTTTATATGGTGAACGGTTTCACTTTTCTTTTTGTAAGATGGAGTTTGGAATTCTAAGAGTGGCCAGTGACTGTTGGGAGCAGGGCCGGACTGACCATTTGGAAACTCAGGCATTGCCTGAGGGCCCGGGGTCAGGGGGCCCCATGAGATGCCCCTGGTACCTTTTTCATAGGCTTTTTTGCATTTGGGCAAGGACACAGGGGCCCCATGATCCCATATTGCCCAGGGGCCCCATGAGTTGTCAGTCCACCCCTGGTTGGGAGCCTGCTTCCTAAGTCGAAGTGTATTGAAGAGCGATGCCTGCAGCGGAAGACTAGATTTTGTTTTCCAACCCCATGTAGATCATATTTCACAGTGAAGTGTTTGGAGAAGTTCCACAAGTTATAAAATTGGTCCAAAGCAAACTCCCCCCTCCCCATGGCAGGTAAGAGTGGGCTTACAATAGCAAGACCAGTAGGTGACACTAAAAGCCTCTGAATGGAACCAAAAGGACAGATACAAAATCTGGGCAGAGAAGAAACCTGGAAGGGGTCACTTAATTGCCCCACTGCAGTGTGTTCTCTGAGATTTGCTAGCAAACCTTAAAGCCCATCTAACACCAAAAGAAAAACTGTAATATATTGCAGATTACCAGTCCTTGGGGGAGGCCTATTTGAAATATCTCTTCATGTAGTGACACCAGAATTAAATATGCCTGCACAGAACTTTTTCAGAGAAGGAATATTGAGCTTAAAAGGAAGGCTTATTATTGATCCTTGTACAACTCTCAAAAGACACGGAAAGGTTATATTTGCAAACTTGCTCATTTTGTAAGATATATTAAAGGAAATAGGATGTTTTAGAAGTGTAAAATGGTTGATTTGGTTTAATAAGTTATACACTCACCTTATTAGGTACAGCTGTTCAATTGCTTGGTAACACAAATTGCTAATCAGCCAATCACTTGGCAGCAACTCAATGCATATAGGCATTTAATCACGGTGAAGTTCAAATAGAGCATCAAAAACGGGAAAAAAGTGACTTTGAATGTTGCACTGTTGCTGGTGCTAGACGGGTTGGTCTGAGTATTTCAAAAACTGGTGATCTACTGGGATTTTCATGCACAACCATCTCTAGGGTTTACAGAGAATGGTCCGAAAAGAGAAAATATCCATTGAGCTGCAGTTATGCCTTGTTGATGATAGAAGTCAGAGGAGAATGGGCAGACTGGTTGCTGCGACATTCAGATGGTAGGGTCAGAATTTGGTGTAAACCACATGAAAGCATTAATCAATCCTGTTTTGTATCAACGGTTCAGGCTGGTGGTGGTGGTGTAATGGTGTGGCAGATATTTTCTTGGCAGTAGCAAGGTGTACGTAATAAAAAGGCCAGTGAGTGTATATTGCAATGACGTACGTTGCTTCCTATAAGTATATACAGTAAATATATCGAAATATCACAGCGTAAGACTGCTCCTGGACAGACAAATGGCCAAGAACAGTACATATATATGATCTTCTTTTCCAGAGTTCAATCATATGATCAAGAAATTGATACCTTTCTATGAGAAAACAATTAAAGTGGAATTGCCTTCACAATCTAAGGATAAACCTATTTCCAACCCCATTCTAAACCTATTCTACCTAACCCTGTAAAGAAAAGATCCTTATATTTATCAATTCTGAAGCCACTCCAGTCCAGTCTTCAGCGGTGGCTTCTGTGTGCAGGAGAAAAACTTGACAACAACTGGAAATGCCTGGGAGATGACGTCACCCATAGACATACTATGAGACAACCGTTGTTGGCTGCACCTCCTCTACACAGAAGCTGCCACTGACAGCTGATCCAAGGACTGAAGCGGCTTCAGAATAGGTAAGTATAGGGATCTTTTCTTTATAGGGTTAGATAGAATATTTTTAGAGTAGGAGTGGGAAAAGGTTTAGCCTTTGTTAGATTTCCACTTTAAATAAACCTTCCTTATTCACAGTAATTTTATCATGTTGAAAAGATTCTGAAGGAGATAATAAATAATTTTAATGCTCATTATAGTTGTCTTACTTATCAGATCCTTGCACTTCCGAGATACAACAAAAGAAGATCGAACTGGTCCTATTCAAATACAAAAAATGCAGCGCTTGAGTGTATAATACAGGGAATTAGCATGAATAACAGATTTAAATGTTCATATTTCAACATGCACCAGATTCCACATTCTTAAATTGTTAAAACAATAATCAGATGAGTAATGAAGATCTATCCGTCTAATCAAGGTGCATATAGTGATGGTGATGCTAAAATCATAAGTTCTGTGATGTATCCAAAGAAATCCGTGACTTCCGTGATAGGGGAATGACTGTATAATGCACTAACCAGATAGCGCAAGTACATGCGCATTGGAGTATAATGACCTACTCCTGGTCACAGCCAGATGGTCCTCAGCGTGAAGCCCTCAAGGACACCAGTGCACCACTCTTGCCGTCTCCTACCACCAGGGGGGGTGCGCCTCTTTACAGTAACACGAAATCACTTTGTATCCTCTATCGCCAGGATTGGTGTACTTTCTTATCAGGAGATCATCTCAGGGGCTCAGCAATAAGACTTCAAACTTGCGGTTCGCCATAAAAGTCAGGACATCAGTCAGCCGCCTCCACCGGTTGAACATTTAAATCTGTTATTCATGCTAATTCCCTGTATTATACACTCAAGCGCTGCATTTTTTGTATTTGAATTTTGATGAATGGGGTATACGAGGTTTACCTATATGCTAGCAGCTTGAATCCTATCATATCCAGCGCTCGTCCCTCTCTTCATATATTGAACTGGTCCTATTGCTTGGAAATATTGTATCATGTATGGCTGCCCAAAGCCTTCAAAAGTGCTTTTAATCTGACTTCATCAAATGCAGTAATTGTATCCATCCCAACACTCTTAGGCAATTTTTTTTTTTTATTACAACCTCTCTGGTTTGTGAGATGACCTGAGGAATCAGTTGGCTTACATTACAAATGCAAGGCAAGATGCTTCTAGCTGAGCAATTAATCACTGACACAAAGGAATTTCTCCTCTCCAGATGGGGAATCCATCCAAAAACCAAGAAAAATAATCGGGCTAATTAATTCTTATCTGCAAAGAGCAATTAGATAAATGACCTAAAAAAGGCCTGTCACCCCTAGTGAGCCACAGAGTTTCTAAATAGAATAATGTATCTGAGTGTCTCTTCACTGACTCATTTGCACCAAGGAGAAAAAAAAAGATCACATAGAAGAAGAAATAGATAGAGAGGAGGTTAATTAGCGGTACAGACAACATTTAATATTAAATATGCTGTCAATATTATCTGATCCACCGTATCTTTCTTCTGCTCATTACATAGCAGGTTTGCAACAATGTTTTAGGTATCACCATTGTCTCTAAAATATAGACATTTAATTCTTTAAGCCTTGTTTAAATTGAGTAAAACACAGTTTATAGTAACACATAGACCCCAATGAGAAATCTTTGTTTATCAACGCAAATGCTCCTTGCATTGTCACATTGATCGTGATAATCTATATTTGATCATTTGTTTTCAGGTAAAATTTAAAACATAATACACAGCTTATACAGGTAATACACAGGGTATACAGGTAAATCCAGGGCTTTTTTTCAGAGGGAACACAATTTAGGCACCTCCAGCAATTAATGTATGTAATGGCAAGGGGTACTGGGGTGTGTTGGATGGTGTTTTGCTGCTGGCTGCTGGGGGATCTATTGTCACTGGGCATCTATTGTTATGAGGGAGTCTATTGTTGCTGGTGGGGGATATATTGTTGCTAGGGGGATCTAATGTTGCTGGCTGCTGGAGGGTCTATTGTTGCTGGCTGCTGGGGGATCTATTGTCACCGTTGATCTATTGTTGTGAGGGGGTCTTATGTTGCTGGGGGGTCTATTGTTGCTGGTGGGGTATTATTGTTGCTAGGGGGATCTAATGCTGCTGGTTGCTGGAGGGTCTATTGATGCTGGCTGCTGGGGGGACCTATTGTAGTTGGCTATGTTGCTGGGTGGGCCTTTTGTTGCTGTGGGTATTTTCTTGTGGGTCAGGTCTATTGATGCTGGGGGAGGGGGGTTCACTGTTGCTAGGTGGGTCTGTTGCTGGCTGCAGGGGATCTATTTTACTGCCCTTCTTATTAATATTAACAAATTACATACAAATGATTCAGCATCACAAAATGATACTTGGTATTGTAGTCTCTAAATGGGGGGTAGGGAGGTGGGTAGGGGGCAGGTACAAAGTGTGACTCAAAGGAGTGGATCTATTCTCTGAGAAAAAAAATCCCCTGGGTAAATCTAACTACAGTTCAAGGTCAGATGGATCCATCGACCTTGGAACTCAATAGACAATAGGTCCTTATAATTTTCCAAAGTATGCACTCTTCTATATCCAGTGACAGATGTTCCATCAGACACAGAAGACCACTGCAACTGGGCGGTACCTGCATGAGATGGCCTTTTCTGTATAGTTAAGAGGCATGAAATTTATATTCAGTATCAGAAAAAATATGGTCAACTAGTATAGGCTTATTTTAAACATCAGTGTGCCCTAATCTAAGCCAGTTTAGGTCTAGTTAAAAACAGATAAAAATGTTCTGCGTAAAAGAGGTGACTCTAAGCAAAAGGCTGTTGCTTTGAGTGTCAAACGCTCTATGAATACTTTACTGGACATCCAGTCTTTGGTATAGGAATGAAAAATATCTCAATTTCTTATGGTGCAAGAGGCTACAAGACCATATGGAAACCTGAGCTAAGATAAATATGGAGGCTCCTGTTGCTTACCTTCTTCTAAAAATGCAAATTTTGTCTAGCTGTTATACTGATCCTAGAAGTATGCAACATGTGAGGTCAAACCGCGGAATATGCATGCTTGTTTCGGGTATCATCTATTGGGTTGAAAAGAAAGGGAGGAAGTAGCTTGCCTGACCATGTAGTGGGGCTTTTCTTGCCATATCCTCATCATAACATAAACTTCACTGGCTCTGGAGTTTCAATGCCTAATTACCTTGACACAATTTCCTTCCCCCAGTTCCACTGCTAAATTCAGCGAGTACTCTAGAGTTCTAAATAATTAATATGCAGCAGTAACCCAACAATATGGATTTACTAAAGTCAAGAAAAGCCTGTACGGGTTGAACCTCAGATATACCATTCTCTATCTAGTGCAATTGAGAGTTATAATTAATAACAGGGTTGGGTTCTTCAACTTCCATGCGGAAACCATGCCATGGTTAGAACAGCCTTTCTCAAACAGGTTACCTCTAGAGGAGGGGTTCAAGCTCAATTTCATTGCAGGTCACATCAGCATTATGGTTGCTCTCAAATGGCCTACAGTGTCTATAAGACTATATAAATGTATCTACTCTTTAATATATTAAATAATTACCTCTGCATTCAGTTATTACTGATTTCTGTAACAACTTCAGACTTAAGTTGTGAGGGGCATGTGCACACTGGCATTGAACCCACGCACACGCCTGCAGCAGATGATGCAAGTCTGAAAAAGAGGGTCGCACACCACTGGTATAATCCACAAGAAACTTTATTGGAGACTGCTCAGACACAACATGGGTCTGCCAATGAATTGCCATAGAGTTACTCTCATACTTAAAAGCAAATGTCCAGAACACCCCTCCCCCCTTACATCTGATTTCAGGAGCCCCCCACCACCACTACCATCAGAAGTCAAGAGTTTCCCACCAGAATTCCCAGCTGGAAAGCAGAATGTGCTGGGTCTGGAGGAGGACCAGAGGAGGGCTGGAGTCAGCTGCTGGATACTGCTGACTGCTGAGAACAGGGGAGGTGGAGATGAGGAAGTGCTGTGGCTGCACAGAGAGGGCAGGATCTGTAGAAAGAATTATGTCCTTCTCTCTGCTGCCGACTGCTGAGACAGGGGGGCGCAGAGGCAAGCCTAGCCACAGTTGCACGGAGAAGCACAGGATCTGGTGGAGAAATTCTGTCCTCTTGAGACAAGAGGGGTGCTGCAGCTGCAGGAGTGGTGCGAGGGCCTTCTGTTTGACATATACTGTATGCTCTAGAGCACAGGTGTCAAACTGGTGGCCCTTCAGCTGTTGCCAAACTACACGTTCCATGAGGCATTGCAAGATTGACAGTTATAAGCATGGCTCCGAAAGGCAGAGGCATGATGAGACTTGTAGTTTCACAACAGCTGGAGGGCCACCAGTTTGACACCCCTGCTCTAGAGGTTGCTAAGAGTCCCTTTAGCAATGAACAATTTTTGTCTGTAAGGTAATTAGCCACTGACAGCAATGATCATTTCAGGTATGGGTAAGAGGGTCTTCTCACTGACCAACAAGATATGAGGCATTCTTTCACTCATCCCCAATATAGAAGAGCAGGAGCGGACTGACCATTTGGAAACTTGGGCACTGCCCGAGGGCCCGGGGTCAGTAGGGTCAGTCATGAGATGCCCCTGGTACCTTTTTCATAGGCTTTTTTTAGTTTGGGCAAGGACACAGGGGCCCCATGATCCCCTATTGCCCGAGGGCCCCATGAGTTGTCAGTCCGCCCCTGTAAAAGAGCATTCTTTTTACTGACCATCAATGTAAGGGAGCACTTCATTGACCAACAATGTAAATGTCTTTCTTCCTACTGACCAGCAGTGCAAAGGGGAATACTTACCACTAACAATAAATATAGAGGGACCCTTTTCTCACTGACTACAAATCTAAAAGGCCCTTTGCCAGTGACCAACAATGTAAGTGGAACATCCACAACTACCAATTTATTTTGGCACTACGTTGACCATGAATGTAGAAGGACATGTTTCCACTGACCACCATGCATGAAAGCACTATACTGACCACCAATATAAGAGAGTACGATACTGACCACCAATGTAAGAGAGCACTATAATGTCCACCGTTGTAAGAGAGCACTATAATGTCCACCAATGTAAGAGAGTACTAAAATGACCAGCAATAAAGGAGTATACTATACCGGACACCTACATAAGAACGTACTATACTGACCACCAATATAGTACTATAATGACCAACAACATAAGAGTGTACTATATTGACCACCTATGTAATCGAGTGCTATAACGACCATCAATATAAGAGTATACTACAGTGACCACCAATGCAAGAGAGTACTATAATAACCACTAATGTAATCAGGAATTTCTCCACTGACCACTAATATCAAGGGGGAATTATACCATTAATTGCCAGCATACAAAATAATTTTGTAGTATACATAGTAGGTTGGTGTTAAAAAATGATTAGCTTGTTATATATGCAACATTATATATTCTTTTATTTAATATTAAATGTACAACCTACTGATCATGCTAATGTATCATGAGCTGTACTAACATTTAGCAGGACTTTATTGATACTTGAAAAATATTTCAAGGATTCCTCAACATCAAAGAAATTGGGAAAGGGTGGATAGAATCTAGACCCCCAACCCTCCCAAAGGAAACATAAACTAGTGCCCTTCAGGCCTTTTTCTAGATCAGGGGTCTCCAAACAGTGGCCTGCAGGCTAGGTGTGGCCCTTTGCTTGCCTTTATCCATCCCTTGGGGCCCTATTCCATTCACTGACACCAAAGATGGAGCACTATTCCTCACACTGGCTCCAACAATGGGGTAATAATACAAAGAAATGGTGTAGCGCTATGTGCATCTAGATAAAATGAATGGATTAGGACATAAACACACACGTGACCATCAACTAAAACAGAAACCCCAATGTGGGGATCAAGTGATAGTGACACAAGTGATTCTTCTCAGGGGAACATATCACACGTGTAAAAAGTCCAAACTGTGTATAAAATATTATAGTTCAAATATCCTATTAGGTGCAGGAACACAGACACACGGATGGTGGATAATGATCACAAGTGCCACACTCTATATAGTAATATCCATGAACAGCCAAAGTGCCTCCTCACCTCCTTAATGAGACCACAAGGGTCAACTCACTTTGTGGAATAACCACATAAACCAGGATGGTCACATCAGCCAATGAGCCCCTCTTGATGTTTAAATGTCTCCACTACTCCTCCACGGTCTCCTGTCACCTGGCTCCAATCCGTATCCGATCCCACCAGGGAGTCATAAACAACAAAACAGACCTCCCATAGTGTAATACTGCATAACCGCTTTATTAATAGAGAATAAAATGCCCACTCACATGAAAGATGAACATATCTTGCATAGATCCACTGCTATGGGAATGTGCATGTGTATCTGAATATCCAAGATGGTGTCCGCATCCTGAATCACATCACCACGTCTCGTGCTGTCACTACGTACCAACGCGTTGCGTCACAATATCCACGTGACTTCATCAGGGTCCAATGGGGTAATATTCCTCCCACTGACACCAGATATGGGGAACTAATTCCCCCACTGACACCAATGATGAAGCGCTATGCCTCCCACTGACACCAATGATGACACTATGATGTCATTTTTTTGCTGCCACTGACCAGAGAGGAGATCAGATGAGAAGTTCATACTCTTGATTGTAGAGCTATTGGGCCAGGGATTACAGTAAGAAGCACATCAGACTTGGGGTATTTATGCTACTTCTGGTTAACTGGATTAATATGTCTGTCCACACGATGTCAAGTCATGTCATGTCCTGCATATGTATAAAAATGGGAAATACATAGGAAACTGTGGTATCATTTTAAGGTAAGGTGAGAAGCGTGTTATCAACCAATTAGAAATTATTAGGTGTCTGTAAACTAAAATCTGGTTAGTTGCAATGGTTAAGTACACTTTGCAAATTATCATTACTCCTTACAGTCTTATCCTCATCTTATGACAGATAGAAGCTGCCTGTGCAGACATAAGTTTAATGTGCTACTGCTTGCAGGTGAGAGGTCTTCTTTAATGATAAAGGATAGCTGCACGGCTAATTACCTGCTATTGTATTCCAGCACTTATCAGGCCTTTATGAGACACGTTCACATCCAAGAATGGCGAAAAGTGTTAATGGTTTCTCTCGAGGGACAACTGTGACAGAAAATTTTCTGTTTCAAGAAAGATTATGCTGGGTATTATTCTAGTGATATTTCACACAGCAATTAGGCAGGGTATGCTTGTTTACATAGTTCTAATGACCACATAATTGCCGGTATTCTATTCGATTAATGATTTATTTGCTAGGTTCTATTTTTTCTTTAAAGAAAATATTTTCTTTCGTTTTTTTTTTTTTATTTCTTTGTACTGCTTTATTTTTTGGCTCGAGAAAAAAGGTATCATTTTCAGTGGCAAAAGATGAAAGGCTTTTTTTTGTGCAATTTCTCATGAGAGTCACAACAGTGAGTGGACAGGCACAAAGTCATGTTTAGTTTAACATGAGTTACAGCAAATGTGCATATAAAGACTATTTTATCAATCTGAGTAATGTAGCTTTTCTAGGAGGCAGTGTAAATGACTATATACCTGTCCAAGACTTATGCAGGCCATAGACGGGCCCGTTTATCGGCTGAATTGTCGTCGCCGTTGCCGATGCTGCCACCATCATCCGCGAAAAACAACCGTTTTTTGTGGATTTTACAGCATGACCGATAAAAGTAAATGAGACGATCCACAAAAAACGGCCGATGGGCGGACACCACTAACAGCGTGAATATCGGACGATTTTTCGTGCGGACGAAAAATCGGCCGATAAACGACCCGTCTATGGCCTGCATTAGGATAGATCCACCTCCATCTGCCAGTTACACCACCTGAAACTTATTAGAGCAACCTAGAGCCAATTCTATTCATATAATTGTCTTAGGCTTGTAAACAGACCCTTGATTGGCCACCAGCAACAACCATGGTGGCCCAGGGCACCTCCCTATAGAGCAAGTTCGGGTACCAAACACCTGAATTATGGAGGAATTCTACCATCTTGGCTACTCATGTAATCATGGCCCAAGGCCTGCTTCCAAGAACAATTGGTATTTTAGCTAATAAACGATTGTCCACATGGTCAGCCTTTTTAGATGTTTTGCTAAAGACAAGTAAGAGGATCTGCTATGCTGCTGTAAGAGCCTAGGGGTCCTGAACCCAAAGATTTGAGAGCTATACACCTGGGGTCTGTCCGTGAAGATACCAGATACTAAAGCCTGACAACCATGGACTGCTACAGACACGGACTTTACCTTTGCAGGTATGCCGGGGCAACACATATCTTGATTAGGAGTAGTGACTTGGGGAAATGAACTGCTATTTTGTTGGTCTATGTTCTGTCTTGCACTTTGTTCAGTAAAGCGTTGAAATTTCCTGCCTAGCCTGAAGTCATTTAACCACTTCAAGTCCAGACACTTTCACCCATGGCATTTTTTGCTATATAAATGAAAAAATAATGTAAACTATGAAAAAAAATGCCTAGTTTTTGTTCTAAAATTTTGCAATAAATAATCTTTCTTCATAAATTTAGGTCAGAATGTATTTTGATACATGTTTGGGGTAAAAATACCATTTTAGAGCATTATAGAGACTACAAACTATGGGATATATATTTGAAAGTTGACCAGTTGAGATCTTAAAATGCCGGACACTGGTATGGAGTATGGTAGTGATCAGGAGGTTGGTATGTGGTATGGCCGAGATCAGGACACTGGTATGGCATATTGGGTGATCAGGACGCTGGTATGGGGTATGGCAGTGATCAGGACGATGGTATGGCAGCAATCAGTACACTGGTATGGAGTATGGCAGTGATCGGGATGCTAGTATGGCAGTGATCAGGACACTGGAATGAGGTATGGTGGTGATCAAAATGCTAATATGGGGTATGGCAGTGATTAGGATGCTGGTATGGCATATGGCAGTGATCAGGCCATTTGTATGGCTCATGACTGTGATCAGGGTGCTGGTATGGTAGGGATCAGGACTTTGGTATGGTGTTTAGCACTGGTTACATTGGGATAGGTGACAGGGGCTAGCTACATTGTTTATTTTGTACTACATTAGGAACAGTGATCAGGGACACTGAGATTGGCTAGCACTGCAGTCTGTGATGGTACATGAACTGTGACAGGCAGTGTACACTCACAGGATGCAGGAACGGTTCTCTCTGCTCTCAAAGCCAATATGTGTGAGAGCAGAAAGAACTGATATTTACTTTTGGTTTGATATGTTTACTATGTGATTGCTGTGATTGGATACAGCAATTGCATGATAAAATACCATGTGGTCACCCGGAATGTGATTTGTTGTATCCGGGTGACACACAGACCACCGGACTCCCAGCTGCATGCTCTGTAAGCCGCCAATGCAGGCTGACATACAGGTACAATAATTGACATTGGCGCTGCTTCCAGTCCACCATTTATAGGCCTTGGGTGGACGGGAAGCGGTTAAAGGAGTGTAATGCACATAACCGGCACATTTCTTCAGTACTGGGCCACTGACATATTGGGGTATGAAGAGTCTGTACATGAAGAGTCTACCTGTGGTTGCCAGAAGCTACAAAGGTACAGTCAGGAAGCAGGCTGTTGGAATTGTGTTCCTTTTCTGGATGGGACAGCCCCTAGCCACGAGGAAGATATTGTCAGTACTCCCTATGCCGCATTCCATCTTCCATAGCAACCGGAGCAGAACTGCATTGCAGAGGTCCGCATCCTGTACAGAGGTACGGAAATTCAAAAGTTAAAGTGAAGTGCACATTTGAGCCTGCGCTATGTGCACAGCGGGGTTCCATGATGCACCGGGATCAGTAGTGGAGAAAAAGCTGGATAGATAGCTGTGGTCAGTGGTCAGTACAGCCCGCTTAATCACAAGCTGCAGTGGGAAGATCTACATTTTCATGGGGACCTGAGAGTAACTGGAGAACAGTTGTTGTGCAAGTGGACATGGTGCATGTTCACCTCTAAGAGTGAAGGCCCACCTTAAGGTTGAATATTCCCCCACGGAAGCCTCGCCCTTGTCCAAGCTATTGATTAAACCGCCCAGAGTAAAGGTACCCCATATGTGTGGTGCAGAGTGACCCTGTCTCAGGTGGCCTAGCATAGCCCAGAAGAACCTACCCTAGGGTAGGCCTCTCATGTGACCTATGCTTGGTGTCTAACTAGTGGGGAAACATGATGGAGTGTCACCTGCCTATCCTGCCCCTACAGTTACAAAGCAAACAGTTCCCATGCTTTACCCTTCCGGTTCTCTCCACATACTTTTGCAACTCTTGTATCAACCCAGGGGGCGCTGCTTAGTTTTCACAGATTTGGATGGCCATGTGTGAGATGGGAAACAGCTCTCATTGTTTGAACACTGATTGTGTGGAAGTAAATTAATGTTTTGTCTGACATTCTGCGGTTTAGCCACAAGATGTCACTGTTTTTCTAACACAGCTTCAGACTGCATAGATATTTGTATATTCATGAAGAGGTGGGGTTTTCACACAGAGTTGGAGTGAACAGGAAGAGGAGACTGCAGCCATGTTTTGAACGATGCTGAATGAAGGGGCCGTGTGAGCTGAGAATCCAATGACATCCAGGTGTGGGAGCTTCCCTCGGTAACCAGAGCTGAAGCTAAGTGAAGCTGATCATGTCCAAGACCCTGATCCTGTTCAGAGAAAGGAAGATTGCTGCCAGTAATGCTGATGAGAGCAGAGGAACAACGCAGCATACACTGCAATATCGCAAGCTTGTTGGAGAGATATTTGTTCTGTTCAGAGTCACCAGCGGATGAAAAGCAGGCTTGGGTCAGTAAGATCGTGCATGCATCTCATTTCAGTGTTGGCGCCTATAGACTGAGACCAGGCTTATAGTTAGTTAGTTAGGGTCTCTGTTTGTGTCAGGCCACAAGTGTTGTAACTGATTATTGGAACGACTCCACAACTTAAAGTGACATTTCACATTGGAGAGCTGATAAAATCCTACAAACTCAAGCCAGACTGGCGTTTTGCTCAGAAGGAATACTCAGGCACGTGCTACAAGACCAGTTATGGGAGGGGGAATACTGTAGATTTGTGTAAGATTGTAAGCTGTTGTGCTGCACCGCAGGCTAGCCCATACCATACACCCATACACTGATTCCTGCTCTTTTAGGGTAATAACGGGTAAGGTGTGGCAGCTTAGTTGTGCCCCCCAGTAGGTAAATTACTACACCTTCTACCTTCATCCATCAGGAGGCGCCATGCTGTGCAGCACAAGGGTCTCAGCCTTTGGGCTGGGTGTATGTAAATTTATTGTATGTTCCCAGCATTTGTGGTTGTGTTTACTTGCCAGATCTAAGTAAAATTCTGTTGTGGCAAAAGCTGGTGTTGGGGTTGCTTTCCTCGTTCGTGACTTCACTGTATCCTGGGGAGCCCACCCCAGTACACGGCTTACACATGCAACACTTTTGTTCAGCCACTGGCTGTTTCTTTGGGCAATCTGATCTGAAGTGCGTACTTTGGTTTGAAATTATTGTGGGGAAAACATTTGCTGCAGAAGCTGACCAGAGCCTCATTTCCTTCGTCTAAACTGTATAATACCAGAATTACCATCTGGTTGAATGAAGGTCCTCATGCTCCTCAGCCAATTTTTCCACATTAAGGTTTTGGAGCCATGGACTGTTTTGGTGTATTATTACTGAATGAAAGACAGTAAACATCTTCTTGAATGCAGCCTCGTATTTTTCCTATCCCCTGAGGAAGTCATATGGGGAAAACACATTGGGATTCATCCAAAAACAGTCATAGCAGTCTTCTTGAATAATTTACACCACAACCCTGAGGGCTGGTTACTTTGGGATGGACTATCAGCTAATTGCTTGACCTACAAGTATGTTTATATACATTAAATTCATATTTTCAGAACGGTTGTATTACATTTCTCTTTCTATTGTGTGTTGTATTTTAATGGTGTGAGGTTCTTTTAAAAGTAGGTCCCTTGGGCCTCAAGCTTTTTTATAAATAAAAGTTGTAATGTTTCTGTGAGAGAATTTCGACCTAAAAAGTCCTGCTTTAATAGTGTTCTGGACCTTTCCAGATTTTGATGTATTGTGTATATAAAGAATGTGGTGGGCCACACCAACGTCTGCCTCCAACATACGGTACAAGTTTTATCAGTGCGTGTGTCGATAATCCAACATTTTTAGCTGTGTTCGAAACAGGACTTGAGAGGAATTCTTCCAATGGGAACATTTGTTGCACCGACAAATGTCTTGGAAGGGATTTCTCTCACTTTTGAGAAATGTTCTCTTGCTTCGTGTTGTGTCCATGGGACAGAGTGTGTAGGGAAATCTGCCTAATAGAAGAAAACAAAATGTTGAATTTAGATATACTTCAGTATATTGTATGGACAGTGTATGTCTGTATCAACTCTGAATCAACTCTTTTATTCCCGAGACTTGAATTTATTTTATATCTCTTTATAGTCCTATATTCCCTACAGGTAATACTTGGTGATTGATATTTGCCAACAAAATGCCTTGAAATGTGTGAAATTGTAAACAAAAAGGAAAACCTGTTATCTTTGGACTCAATGGCCTTGCCACTGACATATGCACCATCTAATCCTTCACTGGTGATGTTCCAGCTCCTATGAACACAGGGCATGCATTAAGACAGGGGTGTCAAACTAGTGGCCCTCCAGCTGTTGTGGAATTACAAGTCCCATCATACCTCTGCCTTTGGGAGTCATGCTTTTAACTGTCAGCCTTGCAATGCCTCATGGAACTTGTAGTTTGGCAACAGCTGGAGGGCTACCAATTTGACACCCCTACATTAATGTGTAATGTCAGAAGTATAGATTTTCTTTTGTATGCTGATAAGTTTTTCTGGCAGAAATGATCCAGTGGTTATCATTGCCATATTTAGGACAATGGTCAAGCAACATACTGGAGACCCTGGTTTTAGTGCTCTTTTCAGGTCATGTTAGGTCTTTTGATTTCTCTAAAGCAGTAGACAAGTACCGTTCAACTGTAGTCTGTAAAACCTATAATATTAATAATCATTTGTTCAACTTTTGTGGTTTGTTGTTTTATTGCTCGTAATGCATGTTTAATGCTTTCGCATTAGTACCTTCTATTAGACAACATTTTACAGATAAGTTGTGATTGGCTGTTATTTGGCTTCAGGGACAGAATTTCCCAACAACATCCATTAATGTGATATTTATTAGCTGCTAGTGACAGGAAGGGCCGAACTGCTGAAGATGGCCATTCAATATAAACTGCCTCTTGGAAGTATAAAGCTCCAAGCAGTGAAAGCAGAAGCGTAATAAATACCAAACTATTTTTAAACAGTATCTGGATCTAGATTCTGCACCTCTGATACAACAGATTATTTTGTAATACTAAACTTTGAGCATAGTATTGTTTTGTTGGAAAGGATAGGTTGGATGTACTATTCATAGTGCAAGAAGGCAAACATGCCCCAGGCGCAGTGCTATAATGTGGATCGAAAGGCTCCAGTGTCGCTAGCTAAGCTGCACATGTCAGAGTACATGCAGTTCTGTATGAAGAGGATGCCCAGCAATGGACTGAGAACACTCTTTCCTCCACCTGGTTTCTCCACTTATTTTCAGCAGTACCTCCTGCCTCTGACTCTCATATTGATTTTGCTATTACTCTGACTCCCCTCCCTTTGGCTTTATAAACCTTGCACCACTGCCCTGTCCTGTAGCATCAATACAATCGCTGTCCACCCCATTGGGAAGACATGGATTGGTCACTTGTGTCAGGAGTGCCCCCCTACTGCCCTGTCCTAGAGAAACAATCACAGTCTATCCTGCTAGTGGGTCATGGATTGGTCATTAGTGGACAAGAGGGAAGATATGGGGGATAAAAGGATTTGTGCTAAAGGGAGGAATTTGGGGGGGAGGATTTTTACCAAGGAGGTTTAGGGGCATGGAAGTGGATTTTTGCTCGGAGGAGGGGTTGGAGGGGGAGTTTTAGCTTGGGGGGCTGAAAACCTGTTCTGAGAGGTAGGATTTGGAGGGAGAGGATTTGTGCTAGAAGGGTAAATTGGGATGGGGGAATTTGTAGAGGAAGAAGATTTGTACTATAAGGGGGATTTTAAGGGGGAGGATTTGTGCTGAAAGGAGAAACTGCAGGGTAGTGTTAGAAGGGGGAGATAATTTATGCTGGTAGGGGAATTGGGAAGGGAGAAATGGCAGAGTAGCAAAATAGCAGATCAGGAGGCAAGGGCAGAGTCCAAGAGACAAGCCCAAGTCAGTCCAAAATGGCGGAGTGTTTAGCCTCAGCAGGCATGCCACTGTTCTAGCAGGGCTGGAGTGGGGGTAGGCACCAAAACTATCCAACCACGAAGCTCCTTTTACATTGGTAATGATTTAACCAGGTCAAATTCAGAGCAATTATTAAGAAATTTCAATATTTCATAATATCCCACCAAGTCGTTATTGAGAGATCCCAAGAAACAGAAGTCGTCCAACTTCTCAGATATTTATTAACTCCCCAGATTTATAATTTTTTTAAAAAATTTTTTTGACCTGCCTACGTACTGACCTCGACTTCATCTACCATCTGTGCTTGCCTGCTGCCCTCCCTTACCTTGGCTTGTTTCCTGTATTTCCTTCTGTCTCCTTCCATTTGTATTCTGCACACACAAGTGGTTTCTGCATCCTCATCAGGGCATGCTTGGGGACCGTGACCTAGTTCCAGCTTGCTGCAAGTCCATCCCCACCATGAGGGGTGCTGGTGAAGAAGCAGTCTTGGCTTAGACTCTGCACCCTGGGGAACCTCAAGTTGGCAATCTTTGAAGGCTTGCTATCACAAACATTTGAAATATGGCAAGGAGCAGGCCACAAAATAGCAAAGGGTTTGGCCTCAGCAGGCGCAACAGTGTTTTAACAGGGTTGGAGGAGGGGTAGGCGCCAAAGCTAGCCCACCATGGAGCCCCTTTAACACTGTTAATGAATTACCCAAATTCAGAGCAATCATTAAGAGATTTCCATATTTCATAATATCCAACCAAGTCGTTATTGAGAGATCCCAAGAAACAGAAAGGAAAAATGTCACCAGCACACCAAGGACCACCAATATGGCAAGGACCAGCAAGGCAACGTTTCGGAGTCTCGCAGGACCCCTTCATCAGGCATGTGACCTCAGGATGTGACCTCAGGTGAGGTCACATGCCTGATGAAGGGGTCCTGCGAGACTCCAAAACGTTACCTTGCTGTAACTATGTGATCGTTCAATAAAACCTTTGGACCCATATTGGTGATCCTTGGTGTGCTGGTGACATTTTTCCTTGCTGATTTTGTTCAGTTCGCTGCAGCACCCACTTATACACACAGCCATTTTTAACGCAGGACCGTGTGCGTTTGGACTATACACTCCCAAGTAACAGAAGTCGTCCAACTTTTCAGCTGTTTATTAACTCCTCAGAATTGGGTATAATGTTTTCCAATTCTTTTGACAGCTAATAGAACAACTTATTTTAAGTATAATAACCTAAAGGGAACAATAGAGCACAGTGTACTAAGTGACTTTGCTTGGTCACATCTTGGCAACACTTTGTTTTGATGCATTGTACCTATAATATTTTTTTTTTTCTTTCTCTAGACCAGCGCTTACCTTTGAAATAAGTCAAAGAGAAACTCGGTAAGGCAATGAACTCTCCCTGTAACCCTCAGCCCATTTGTCACTGCGATGGCCTGACGAGAAGTGACATTTACAAACCCAGAATGAGAGCACATCCATTTCGCCAGTCTGACACTCTGATATAATAACTATTTACCTTGAGAAAGAGCGGCGGAGATTTCCGATTCTTGTGAATCTTCTCACTTTGGCACTTATTTTCTCACTCTGTCAAACAGCCCCAGATTAATGGAACAATTTGTTCAACAAATCATATTAGTACAAAGCATACAGGGGAAGGAGAGGGAGATGGGAAGCTGGGATTCTGTTATACTCATTCAAGGCAGCAGTGGTACCTTAGCAAATAAAAATGCAGTTATGCCTGACATTTACCAAGGTATAATGTAAAAGGGAAAACGTCTAATGGTTTTGGACAGTTGAGAGATCACTTTAGAAGAACGGCAAAGACTGGGGAGGTAATAAGATAAAGTTACACGTAGTATCTAGATTGTGCTTCTGAGATGAATTTGTCATATGCTGCTGCGTGTCTCCACGTCCTAGATAAAAGTCAGCTTTTATTATCAAAAATATGCGTGCGCCGTGGCTTTCTCGCTCTGAAATGTGCATATGTTTTTGCTGACAACTTGTAAAACGCCACTTGCTTTGTCATTGATATTATTGGATTTTTTTTTTTTTTTCTCAGCTGAATTTTGAGAAGGAAAAAAGAAAGTGCCGGCATTGATCTAGAAGAAATGGAAGGAACATGAAGACGTTACTTGCGGCAACCAGTTAGATGTTATATTTCAATTTGGAATCTGCAATGACTGTCATGAAATACACCTCTGCCTTTCTTTTCTTCGGTTTTATCCCAATTTTATTATATCAGTCTACAGTACTAAAGACTGGCAGTTACAGTGACATTAAACTCCATTTTAAAAAAGAAAAAAAAAATCAGTTCAAGTATGTGTTCTAAAAGTATATGTGAACCATCACCATGTAAAACAACCCACTCAGTTTAAAATAGAAATGAAAGGTAAAATATTTGTGTATAGATATATAAAAAAAATTGATAAAAATATCTTTGTTACCCTCTGTACTCAGCCGTATAAGAGCCAGGGGAGGAGAAGCAGCAGCATACTGGTCTTCCCAGTGAATGGCTGTGCAGGGGGGGGGGTTCAACACAGATTTGATCATTGGATTAGCTCTCAGCACAGACATAAACTGACCATGCTGTGCTCTCATACCTAGTGTGGTCAGTTTCTAATAGGAAAACAGAGGGACTGGCAGGAACACCAGGGATTTCAGACGAAGGAGGCAAAACAGTACTTTACTGGATTTTTTTTTTTCTCAGCTGAATTTTGAGAAGGAAAAAAGAAAGTGCCGGCATTGATCTAGAAGAAATGGAAGGAACATGAAGACGTTACTTGCGGCAACCAGTTAGATGTTATATTTCAATTTGGAATCTGCAATGACTGTCATGAAATACACCTCTGCCTTTCTTTTCTTCGGTTTTATCCCAATTTTATTATATCAGTCTACAGTACTAAAGATGGTTAGCTGACTGGCAGTTACAGTGACATTAAACTCCATTTTAAAAAAGAAAAAAAAAAAATCAGTTCAAGTATGTGTTCTAAAAGTATATGTGAACCATCACCATGTAAAACAACCCACTCAGTTTAAAATAGAAATAAAAGGTAAAACATTTGTGTATAGATATATAAAAAAAAAACATGATAAAAATATCTTTGTTACCTTCTGTTCTCAGCCGCATAAGAGCTGGGGGAGGAGAAGCAGCAGCATACTGGTCTTCCCAGCGAATGGCTGTGCAGGGGGGGGGTGGGGTTCAACACAGATTTGATCATTGGATTAGCTCTCAGCACAGACAGAAACTGACCATGCTGTGCTCTCATACCTAGTGTGGTCAGTTTCTAATAGGAAAACAGAGGGACTGGCAGGAACACCAGGGATTTCTGACGAAGGAGGCAAAACAGTACTTTTTCATACAAGTACATGGTACATCAGGTGCATATTAGGAACATAAAATGCTGAGTTTACATAACTTCAAGGGCTCATTTAGACATGCAAAGAAATGTGAGTGCCCATTAACGCACTTAATGCATTAAGATGCGTTAACTGTGTGTTTTTTGGTGCATTTTTATGTGTTTGCATCGCATTAAAAAACACTTGCCAGACGCCCCTCTGTGTTGGTTTTTTTATTGTATGGATTTCTGTATTATCATCTTTTCTAGTAAGGCTTTTTAAACAAATCTCAAATATGCCGTAAATGGCCATAGGAGCGTTTGTGACGTGTTTGCAGTGCATTTGCAGCACATTTACTTTGACATCAATGGAAGCATTTGAGAATCAGAAAAGCCTGGCAAAGGACACATGTTGGGTCACTTTTGGCGCAACGCATGTGACCATGAGAACAACACTGAGCACTGCACTGTACACAATTTTGGTATTCGTGGAGCTTCAAAACCACTCATGAAACACTTGTATTTGAAACTAGTGTAAACTTGTTTTTGAAGCGAATGCAGTGTAAAAAGCATGCCACCGGCAGTGTCTCACAGCCTCCCTATGACACTCCAGTGTTGCTACCGATGCTGGGATGTGTCAGGCTGACTTTAAAAAGGGGATGGAGCCCCCAAAATGCATTGTGCCCGCCCACATCCTGGCATCGATACCAGCACTGGAGTGTCAGAGGCGGGTCATGATATGCTGTTGGCAGCATGCTCTTCGGTGGGTCTGGCTTTCCATCACCCGGCTCGCTAATCTGGCAGTCTGTGTTGCTGTGACTTGGATGATCACCCCCTACCTTCAGATCTGCCCTTCCCTGGCCTACAGTAAGTGTGAATGTTTATTTGTCAACAGATATGATTACATTTTAATATGTCAGCCCCCTGGCTACTCTATTTTGCTCAACACTCTCTGGTTGCAAATTTGAATGTTGCTTTTAGTCCTGGTCCCTGCACTCTGTACATCACATACTCCTGACCCCTGCAAGTTACATACTCTGACTGCCCTACCTTTCACCCCTGGAGGACGTCGAATGACGAAACGCGTAGAGCAGGGCTTGGATGTGATGTCACCATGCATGGCTGGGTCTGTGCTTGAGGTTTGGAGACAACCATTTGATGATTGTGCCTGTATACTTGTGTCAGTGGCAACACATGTAAATGTGAGTTTAATAAAAGTTTTTATGCAATAAAAAGTTCTTACATGCTTTTATGCTATGGGATCTCCCCTCTTCTTTCTTCCTCCTCTATGTGATTTATTTAGCTATAGTGAATTATCTTTTCTGAGAGATCTCTTGAGAGAAGGATTGTGAGATTGCAGGTTGTTACTCCCAGAGTGTCACACGCTATAAGCTGGTTTATGATTTTACCATCATGGAGCTCTTGTGAGTTTATTTGGTATTTTTAGTGGTGGAAGAGCACAAAAGTGATGAACACTAAGAAGATTTGATCAAATATAGATTCATGTATTTCATGGTGGACTATATACTCACTGGCCACTTTATTAGGTACACCTTGCTAGTACCAGGTTGGACCCCTTTTGCCTTCAGAACTGCCTTTATTCTTTATGGCATAGATCCAACAAGGTATTGGAAATATTCCTCAGAGATTCTGGTCCATATTGACATGATAGCATCACGCAGTTGCTGCAGATTTGTTGGCTGAACATCCATGATGCAAATCTCCCGTTCCACCACATCCCAAATGTGCTCTATTCGATTGAGATCTGGTGACTGTGGAGGCCATTGGAGTACAGTGAACTCCTTGTCATGTTCAAGAAACCAGTTTGAGATGATTTGAGCTTTGAGGCATGGTGCATTATCCTGCTGGAAGTAGCCATCAGAAGATGGGGCACAGGCACCTGGTATGGTCTTCTTCTTCTGTAGCCCATCTGCTTCATGGTTCGATGTGTTGTGCATTCAGAGATGGTATTCTGCTTACCTTGGTTGTAACGAGTGGTTATTTGAGTTACTGTTGCCATTCCATCATCTCCAACCAGTCTGCCCATTCTCCTCTGATCTCTGACATCAACAAGGCACTTTTGTCTACACAGCTGCTGCTCACTGGATATTTTCTCCTTCTCGGACCATTCTCTGTAAACTCTGGAGATGGCTGTGCGTGAAAATCCCAGTAGATCAGCAGTTTTTGAAATACTCAGACCAGCTTGTCTGGAACCAACAACCATGCCACGTTCAAAGTCACATAAATCCCCTTTCTTCCCCATTCTGATGCTCGGTTTGAACTTCAGCAAGTTGTCTTCACCACGTCTAGATGCCTAAATGCATTGCGTTGCTGCCATGTGATTGGCTGATTAGCAATTTGTGTTACCAAGCAATTGAACAGGTGGACCTAATAAAGTGGCCAGTGCGTGTAAGTTTTAGTGATAATGGTGCACATTACAAACACGTGGGATATACAGTATATACACATCTTTGGTTCTATATAGATATTACATATCATTGGATTATTATCATATGAGATTTATATGCTTACACATTGCATGTGGGACTTCATTATTGTTATTTTTTTTTGCTTCCGCTTGAGGATAGGTCCCTTTCCTTTTTTATATTTTTTTTTATCTGTGGTGCAGTCCTGTATATACTCTGATCCCTGCACACAGTACATAACACACTTCTGACCCCTTCACTCTACATAACACAATCCTGAAACCTGCACTCTGTATGTTACAAACTCCTGACACCTGCACTCTGTACATAACATATTCCTGACCAGGGGCGGACTGACCATTTGGAAACTCAGGCACTGCCCGAGGGCCCGGGGTCAGTAGGGGGCCACATGAGATGCCCCTGGTACCTTTTTCATAGGATTTTTTAAGTTTGGGTAAAGACACAGGGGCCCCATGATCCCTTATTGCCCGTGGGCCCCATGAGTTGTCAGTCCGCCCCTGTTCCTGACTTTTTCACTCAGTTTATTACATACTACTGATTCCTACATAGTAGGTTACATACTCCTGACCCCAGCACTCTACATTGCACATTGGTTTTGCTTTTATCCACTGCACTTTGTTCTCTGTTGCTGTGTGTTTCTTTTGCATATGCTTTCTATACAGATTATGTTTTTGAGACAAGTGTTGCAGCTTGTGTGTGCAGTATATACATCAAAAAGGCTCTTATTTAAATGAAAAATGACTCAAATCTTCTCTTCAAGCCTCTCAGGGCTCCCTGTACTCATTCACCACCACCAGGACAAGCACCCCACCAGGATCTGGGCCAGTGACAGGGCTTTTGGAGTGCGGTGGTGATTTGGAAAAAGGGGGAACGTTTTTCTGTTTTTAAGGAATGCGATTGCAATCAAACATGTTTATGATTAGCTAAGCAAATTATTTGACTGCATATCCCGATGAAGCAAAGGTTTCATGAAATGCATTGATTCAAGTAGTCCATCACCCTCCAGCAACAAATGTACAAATACAAAGCATTTTTTTGGACATAAAAAGATCTAAACATTGTATCATATACAATGTAATGCATAATGAATGCTGTTCCATGTTACAGATGTTGGTATGATTGCTGGAAGGGATGTACTATGAAATGTATGAACACAGATGTACAAAGAGACACTGATATACACCATGATCTAGTAATGTTTTTACATGACAAAGAAATATGCCTTTGTATTCCTTTATGTGAATACAAATAATTAATGGTGAACTTTCTATGTTAAAGTATAATGAGATCTTGAAAACTCCTAGTTCGTATTAGTAAGTTTGATTCATTTTGTACAGGTCTGACTTAACCAGAATTCTGATTGATTGTAAGCTAGGTTGGGAAAAGGCCCATGTCTATCCAAAAGATAATAGGTAAATGAAAAACCTGCACCCTCAGAACCCTAAACCCACAGTTTTTCTAGAGCACATGTGTCAATCACAAGTCACGTGGGTCAAATCTAGGCCAATTCATGAGGCCCTTGCACCTCTCCTGCAGCTGAGGCCCTCCTCTCGTCTCTGCCCTGACATTGTCTCAGCTCTGAGGAGAACAGAAATCCTCTGCCAGATCTTGTGCTTCTCTGTGCAGCCACAGAGAGAAGCACATCTTGGTCCCCCTTATCTCAGCAGCAGAGAGAAGGACAGAACTCCTCCGACAGATCCCGTGCCTCTCTGTGCAGCCACAGCACCCCCTCATCTACGCATTCAGCAGACTCCGGCAACTGACTTCAGCCCTCCTCTGGTCCTCCTCCTGCCCCTGCACTTTCAGCTTCCCAGAGCCGCCCCCAGATTCTTCCTGAAATCAGCGCAAGGTAAGGGGGATGCAGTGCAATGCAAGGGAAGGTGGGAAATTCTTGACTTCTGATGGTGGGGGGCTCTTCACATCTGATGTAAAAAGGGGTGGGGGAGCTTTGGACATCTAGTCTTATAGGTACAACTGGCCCTTTGAGGATAACCATAATGCTGATGTGGCCCTTGATGAAATTGAGTTTGACACCCCTGATCTAGAGAAAGGTCCAATTTGTTCCAGTAGGAAACATTCTTTCCTGAAAAAGATGGCTACTCCGTGAGAAAAATGGCTGCTTCCGGACTCAACGTTCTCCAATGTTATTTGGTGTAAGGCAAATATTATTACCAATTATATTTTGTGCATTTAAAAACACATCATTTTTTTTTCAAGAAGCCTACAAAGTTGCTTACAACTAGCTCCTGTAGCCTTTTCAAAGGCATTGGGGTTGATTTATTAACATTGGAGAATGCAAAATCTGGCACAGATCAGCATTGAAACCAATCAGCTTCCAGGGTTTATTGTTAAAGCTTAAATGAACAAGATGAAGTTTGAAGCCAATTGGCTACCATACACAGATGCACCAGATTTTTCACTCTCCAGGTTCAGCAAATCATCCCCATTCTGTATGCAGAGCTTAAACTTCTTTACTCCCAGGGGCAAAAAATGGCCAACTGTCATTTGCAGTGAACTCAAAGTCAACAAGTGTGCAACAAATTTGCTATATAGACCATTTACTGTATGCATTTATACAAGATGATACAATTTCCGACTTATGGCACCTTTTGAAAGTAGAAAATATTTAGTTCAAATAATCTTTTCTCATAGCTGAAGTCCTCTATACCCCTTACTTCATTAGTTTCCTTTAACTGCACCCTCTCCACCAGTTCTGCATCATCCTTTTTGGGAGCTATGTGTGCATTTAAGAATTATTACTATGTATCTCTGTGTGTATGTTTATATATGTATATATATATATATATATATATATATGTATATATATATATATATATATATATATATATATACTCTATTGCTAAAAGTATTGGGCCGCCTGCCTTTACACGCACATGAACTTTAATGGCATCCCAGTCTTAGTCCATAGGGTTCAGTATTGAGTTGGCCCGCCCTTTGCAGCTATAACAGCTTCAAGTCTTCTGGGAAGGCTGTCCACAAGGTTTAGGAGGGTGTCTATGGGAAGGTTTGACCATTCTTCCAGAAGCACATTTGTGGGGTCAGGTACTGATGTCGGATGAGAAGGCCTGGCTCACAGTCTCTGCTCTAATTAATCCCAAAGGTGGTCCATCGGGTTGAGGTCAGGAATACAGTAGAACTCTGTGCAGGCCAGTCAAGTTCCTCCACCCCAAATGCACTCATCCAAGTCTTTATGGACCTTGCTTTGTGCACTAGTGCGCAGTCATGTTGGAGCAGGAAGGGGCCATCCCCAAAACTGTTCCCACAAAGTTGGGAGCATGAAATTGTCCAAAATGTCTTGGTATGCTGACGCCTTAAGAGTTTCCTTAACTGGAAATAAAGGGCCAAGCCCAACCCCTGAAAAACAACCCCACACCATAATCCCCCCTATACCAAACTTTACACTTGGCACAATGCAGTCAGGCAAGAACCGTTCTCCTAGCAAACGCCAAACCCAGACACGTCCATCGGATTGCGAGACAGAGAAGTGTGATTGTTCACTCCAGAAAACAAGTCTCCATTGCTCTAGAGTCCAGTGGCAGCGTGCTTTACCCCACTGTATTCAACGTTTTGCATTGCACTTGGTGATGTAAGGCTTGGATGCAGCTGCTCGGCCATGGAAACCCATTCCATGAAGCTCTGTACACACTGTTGTGCTAATCTGAAGGCCACATGAAGTTTGGAGGTCTTTAGCTATTGACTCTGCAGACAGTTGGCGACTTCTGTGCACTGTGTGCACAGCATGCACTGAACCGTGACCTGCCACTTCGGGCTGAGTTGCTGTTGTTCCCAGTTGCTTCCACTTTGTGATAATACCACTAACAGTTGACCATGGAATATTTAGTAGCCAGGAAATGTCATGAATGGACTTATTGCATTGGTGGCAACCTATCACGCTTGAATTTACTGAGCTCTTGAGAACGGCTCTATTCTTTCTCATATGTTTTTAGAAGCAGTCTGCATCCCTAGCTGCTTGATTTTATACACCTGTGTACATGGAGGTGATTGTAACACCTGAATCCAATGATTTGGAGGGGTGGCCCAATACTTTTGGCAATATAGTGTGTGTGTGTGTGTGTGTGTATGTGTATATATATGTATATATATATATATATATATATATATAATTTTTTTTTTCAAATAGCCACATCTCCCTGAAGTGCTCTAGAGCATAAAAAAAAATAAAAGAATAACCAAAATATGAAGTATGTAAGTTATTATGGCCATGTTTATTTGGTGGAGTCCAATTGTAGTAGGGTATACTCTGAATTCTCTATACAGCAGGACTGTGACCTTTAAAGAATGTGTCCAGGAGCAAGTCTTTGATTTGTGGATGTGTTTTGATGTAATATTCTGGCATTAGGGATATGCTAGCTTCACAGAGTTGACATTTCAATGGGGTTTTCTTCATATGTTTTGTAAACCCAACCTGCACCTGACATACTTGGTGGCAGCAACAAAAAACTTTGTACATTTTTTATATAGTAACTACAAGAAAGCCTCTGACATTCTCCATTCAGACTGCTGAAATGTTTGTAGATGTTCAAGGAGAGGCACGAAGATTAATTTACAAAAGTGCAAAAGTATGTGCATTCTACAAAGACAATTACGTGGTGTTACCGCCTCCCAACCACTAGTATAAACTAGTCCTAACATAGGCCCAGATAGACGTAAAAACCTGAAAGCAGTTTTTATCCTTCTACACTCTATCTCAAAAGTTAATTGGACATAAACATTAAAAAAAAAATAAAGGGAAGTGCATTTGCAACATTTACTACACAAAACGTCAGTGTAATGGGCAGTGCCCTCAGTATAGCAGTGATTTTATCAGGGGGTCACTCCTTCCTTCTTTTTCTTCTGACCGAATTGGAATTGCAATTGCTGTGACTGCCTGTAAACTATGAGACAACTAAAATTCCATATGCATGTAAGGCAAAATAGTTACATATCAAGCAATGTGACCAGGGGCGGACTGACAACTCATGGGGCCCCCGGGCAATAGGGGATCATGGGGCCCCTGTGTCCTTGCCCTTTTTCAAAAAAGCCTATGAAAAAGGTACCAGGGGCATCTCATGGGGCCCCCTACTGACCCCAGGCCCTCGGGCAGTGCCCGAGTTTCCAAATGGTCAGTCCGCCCCTGAATGTGACTCTGAAATACGGTTGCGTGGTCTAGCCTTTGTGTGCTCACCTTTAGCTTTGACAATTCTAATGAAGTACATGCTTGTAGCGCCTCTGGTGGAGGGTTCTTAAGCCAGTTCTCAGGGTAGGGGGCATGTGAGGGTTCTACAGGACTCTCCAGCAATGTGTTTGAGACTCCATTAATAAGCTGCCCATCACATGCCAGATGAAAGGGCCCTGCAAGACTCTGAAATGTCGCTTTTGTAACTATTACGTGATTGCTGACTAAAGCTTTGAACCTGTTCTGGAGATCTTTGGTGTGGTGGAGACATATACATGTCTTTGGTTTTCAGCCAGTGATCACTGTAGCACCCACATACATTTACATCCACCTTCAGCAACGCGTTTGTGGGGATTATTTTGCTTGGACTCCTGGACCCCTGTCGGCTACCCATTGCAGGTCCCTTGCCTGATGAAGGGGTGCTGTGAGGCTCCGAAACATCGCTTTTGAATGATGTGATCTCTGAACAAAGCTGTGGACCTGTCTTGGAGTGCCTTCGTATGCTTGTGACATACTTCTCTCTCTGAGACTCCATGAAGGTTCATACTTCCAGGCTGTAGGCCTACTTCAGGGGCAAACATGCTCTCACACTTCCAAAGAGAGTTACATTGAATAACCATCCTTTAGTTCCTGGTTGGGTATAATTAGGGTCACGCTACACACCTAGATGAAAAGGCTAGGGGCTCAGCATGGTTACTAGGGTCTTGGCTATTCTGTCTGGTAGACTGACCCTTCTTCCAAACTATTCTAGCCCCTATTCCTGTCCTAGACCAGTCCTTACTCACTGTGACAGATGTAAGATCGCTGCCACCAATATGTGATGATCCCACGATCGCTGTCACCAATATGTGATGACTGCGGTGTCAGACCCCAGCCCTTCTCACCAAACTCGTGACCGAAGGACTAGCTAATTTAAAACTGCGATGTCACATGCATAACAATGCCACACACAGCTGCACCCTGCACAACGATTTTCCAGCTAATTGGACCACAATCTATGTACCAGCAGCCTGAGCGATTGTTACTGGGTCAGGTTAATTACGCAATTAACCCTTCACACTGCCACCACCTCCTTTTTGTACAGAGAAAGAGGAAACGCGGCAATATCAGTTATAACACTATAATGGTTGAGGTAATCGCCTGTATAACATGGTCACCACAGGCCGGTTATACAGAGGGTTAAACAAACACAGTAGCGCTCTTTTTAGAGGCAGGAATTCGTAAATTGCAATAAAGAGCTATAGAAACAGTTCAACACTTTCAGAAGGAAAGATTTATTACTAAAAGGTCAAACGGGTGCAAAAAAAAGATGTAACCAATATATATATAAATATACAGAGAACAACAGCACAGCAAAGAGGTAACAGAAGGAGGTTAAAGGTTAAAGTACTTGCCATTAAGCCCTGGATTTAGGCAGATCAAGTTTCAGAGCAGAAGGGTGCTTTGATCTCCCTGTTTCCATGGTCAATGGGAGAATTCTTCAACCACTTTTCTTAGGCCTGACAACCCAATTTCTAGTTCACCAGCAGGGGGTGTCTCTGAAGTCAAGGACCAATACCCTGTTTAGGGAGGGATCGTCTGGGCGTAGGCCTAAACTAGAGCCAAAATCTCTTCTAGTTCATACTTTAGCTAATACATTTTCATATGCATAAGTGACACTCCACCCGCGAGTAGATTTATATGTGGACACGTCGGAGGATTGATTAGATATTAAATATGAAATTCTACACTAAATGGTTCCCGAGATCTACTTTTCTGCTTTTCTATGTATTCCAACCATGGAGAGTGACCTATCAAAATGTTTGTCTCCTCTTGGCCAATCTGACGATATGCTTGGTTTTTATGCAAGTCTCTCATATTCTAAGATAGGAGACATAGGGGAAAAATTGATTTTTAAAAAGGTTATCTGGTTCAATGTCTTTTGAACTCCTGGGAAGGCTACGTTATCTTTTTACAAGGTGTTAAATGGCACAGGTTCTTTGGACAGCGAGGCCCCAGCTCCTAGTCCCCAGCTGGGCTCTGGCCTCCTGTGACACTCCTAACACACACACACACTGGCCAAATGTCACTGTGCCTCCCAGAGAGGGAAGGGGGAGAATGAGGGGGAAATATGTTTGTCAGGATGGTTAACCCCTTTGCCAAGATGGAGGTTGAAGCCAAAATGGTAGAACCGCGTCCATCTCTGGGTGTACGCCTGCCACACTCACTCCTAATGGTATAGACCATAATTGCAAAGACATAAAGAAGAAATGACTATAAGGTATTCTGTTTTCTGGTGCTTTACTGAAACATAATTGGAAGCATAACAGAGCATCAGTCGCAATCAGTTGCTAAACAGCGGTGTCCATCTCTTACCTTTTATACATCAACAAAGTTATAATTCTCCTTACGCTTAGTGAAATTATGGATAAGGATTCTGTAGCACTCCCTTCAGGGCAAGGCTGATACAATATGCTGCTACAAAATGGCACTGAAGGCCCAAGGCTTTTCCACGGGAGCAAGAACATGTACACCATACTTTCTTGTTTGCAGTACACCACTCACTACTCCAACCCACCAACTAACTTCCATCCAGCTCTATATACACCTGTCTTCAGAGGGATAAGGAGAATCCTAGAGGGAAAACAGGGATTGGTACACAGCCAGGCAGCTAGGTACAGGAGCGCAAGCCAGGAGCAGAGTCAGAGTACAAGCCAAGGTCAAAGCAGGCAGGCAGAAGTCAAGAGTAGAGGTCTTAAGACCTGAAAAAAAACCCTGAAAAATTGGGGAAAAAGCTGTTTTTTTTCAAAGCCTTTTTTTGTTTTTTTCTTGAAAATCGGAAAGTGTTGAATATGTGCTTTTACAATGATACATAATATATCTATGACATGGTATTTAAACTATATACTATCAAGACCTTAATGAAAGATGTCTAAGACTTTATGTAAAGTCTTAAATTATTGTAAATTTTCTCAGCTGAAGACAAGCCAATCTCGGAACACAATTCAAGTAACACTGTACTTCTTAATGCAGTTCTCAAACAAGAGAAATATGCAAATCTTCCACTAGGAGACACTGCAGGGGAAAGGCTCCAGTTTAGCTTGCTTGTGGGTTCCCTCTTGTACCACCTATGGCTGGGTGATTGTTGGGATACAGTAGATGATAGTTTCTGTCCTCTTAGGCCTTAATTGACAGGTGAGAGGATAAATTTGTCTGAGAAATTAGTTTATCATTATTACTTTTAAATGATTCCTATTAATGTTTTCCACCATCACAGCATAATGTTTACCTTTAGTCTGCTAAGTAAATTGTTTTTTCTTTTCCTTCTCAGTAAAATGTTTACCTTTAGTCTGGTCAGTAAATTGTTTTTTCTTTTCCTTCTCAGTAAAATGTTGAGACCAACATCTAGAGTTTAGAAACCTTTCCACAGTGCAATTTCTGCTGAGAGAAAAGCTGCAATTTGCAAATATTGAGAGAAATAATATTCTTTTCCAAATGCTACAAGGATGACAAAAACATCCCCACATGTTAGAGGTGCCCTAAAGACATTAATATATACTTTATGGAATGTAATCATGAGGACCAGAATGATTGTGCAAGTAGCTTTTTCCTCCAGAGTTCTCATTCCAGAAACACTCTTTCTGCTGCTTCTGGATCATCACAAAGTATTTCTTTACTGGTAGCATCTTCAAGAAAGGAAGTATTAGAAACCACGCTCACACAAAAATACACATTCCCTTCATTTATAGAGAAAATGACACCTGAAAATCAGGAGAACATTGATCAAGTTCTTCATGGAGCAATATATACTTTTGGATCAACATTGTCAAAAACTGAATATGCATAATGGCAGGAAGATTTGACATTATTATGCGGGAAAGGGGCGTGATTACCTGTTCTCATGTATGGCTGAAATGATCTTTACACATACAGCCCCTGTTACTTCATTTGTAAAAAAAAAAAAAAGATTTTAAGAAGCAAGTTTTGTTTATTTCCTGAATTGGCTATACTTTTATTTCAAGCATAATATGTTTATACTCACTAAAAAATAAATAAATATACTAATAGTGCCGCACTCCTATATAGATTATCTATAATTATTTATGTTATGATTTCCAAATCAATTGATAAACAAAATAAATATTTAAAAATTAGACAATAAAATATAACATATAAAATATAATATATGATGCAGGAATTGATCATCTATTGCCTATAACATCATATAAAAATGATAAAAAATGACTGTGCTTGTGATCATTTGTGAAATCTAATGGTGAGCAAAAAATCAATAACTATATGCACATAAAAGTCCTCTTCCAATGTAAATTGCAATGGTGAAATACTACTCCCACAATCCAAGTGCAGTGTGGTCTTAATATGCGCTCACTTTAAGTTTTGCCTAACTAAATAGGCAAAACTGGCTTTTTGTCCTTACAGGACTGATGAAATAATCCTCCTGTATGGGGTTTTCCGAATGGCAAATAGATGGTTGTAATTAAATCTTAATCCACTGGGGGGTTTCTGCAGTGAATGTAACTGATGCTTGTCAGGAATGGATGGATGGATAGATATCTCCCTTTTTTCCCCTCCAGGGGTCTCCTTCTTCCTGTATCAATCTCTCTCCAGTGTATCACGGATGGATAACATAAGAGAAAAAAAAAACATGGTGCCTTATCCTTTTTAAAAGATGTATTTATTACTGCTGAATATACCATTTACATTGATTACGATTGCAGTATGTAAAAACAATGTGTCAGCATGGCCTGCAGTCTCTGCTATACTATCCGTGCTTTTCCGAGACGTCAGAGCCCCTACCATATGCGTTGCGTCACCGGGTCACGTGACTTCATCAGGGTGATACGAATCGTTGGAATGTGGGAGTAGTATTTCACCATTGCAATTTACATTGGAAGAGGACTTTTATGTGCATATAGTTATTGATTTTTTGCTCACCATTAGATTTCACAAATGATCACAAGCACAGTCATTTTTTATCATTTTTATATGATGTTATAGGCAATAGATGATCAATTCCTGCATCATATATTATATTTTATATGTTATATTTTATTGTCTAATTTTCATATATTTATTTTGTTTATCAATTGATTTGGAAATCAGAACATAAATAATTATAGATAATCTATATAGGAGCGTGGCACTATTAGTATATTTATTTATTTTTTAGTCACAGAACACTGTTTAATGAGTTGGTGTGAGTGCCAGCGAACCACAGGTGTATTATATTTTGTTCATCACTTTATATAGACAATCAATTGGAATATCTTAGATTCTCATCATAGTAGCTCACAAGTATATATATAAGTTTCATTAATGTTTATACTCACTGCATTTCATGTTCCCAGTGTAAGAAAATGACTTTTAATTGTAAAACTACTGCACATTGAATTTTTTTAATTTTTCCAAAATGTTATTTTTTTTCCAGAAAAAAACAGAAAAAAAGTTTTTCCCCCATGGTTTCAAAATTTCCGGAAATTTTACATCTCTAGTCCAGAGACAGGTCAGGGGCAAGTATAGCAGATTAAGGTGCAGGTAAGCAGGAACTAGCTGAAGACCACTCAGCAATCTGTTCCTGTCATAGTCCAGTGCCAATACTGAGCACGCGTGTGAACATGCATTAGCCAGTGCAGTGAGCCAGTGCAGCCTTGGCTCAGAAATATGAGCATGTGCATTAGAATGAGCTTGTAATAGTTTTCTGATTCCAATACGAGGTGGGATCAAAAAGTTTAGAGTTTTGTAACACGCCAACAGATGGCAACACAAGGCTGCATGCACAGTCACAGGGAGCACTGACCTTCATGTATACATCAGGAGCTGTGCAACTGGTGCTTTTCTAACCATGTGAGTTACCACATCTGCTATTTTATCATAGACAACAAGCTAGAACAAGGAGCAAATATTAAATTCTTCATGAAAATGGGCAAATTACTGGATCTTTACAATATTGTCAAAATGACTACTTTTGAGCTGGACCTTCATCTTCGGAATGAGGGCATTTTCGGTGGTTGAGCTTGTTGAAGGTCTTCCTGATCTCTCGTCGTCTTAGAGTGATGTTCTTCTGCTCTTGAAGCGCGCGTGCCACTCAAAACACCTCAAACAACTCCTTGCATCATCGCCATAAGCTTGCTGAATTATGTCAAACGTCTCTGTAGCAGATTTCACACAGAATTTCATGTTTACTCTTTGTTCTAACTTGCTGTCAGTGATGAAATAGCAGACGTGGTAACACATGTGGTCAGACTATCACCAGTTGTACAGCTCCTGATCTACATAGGATGATGTCTTTTTTTGGCACACTGACTTATAAAGGTCGGTGCCCCCTGTGACTTTGCATGCAACCTTGTTCTGCCATCTGTTGGAGTGTTACAAAACTGCTCTTGAAGCTTTTAGATACCACCTCGTACATGCTGAGTTTCTTTTACAGCTATTTAAAGTGATGCTAAACCCCGGACCCTGCATTCACTATATCTGGTCTCCCACAGTACACAGAACATGGAAGTGCAATTATTTTAGTAAATATAAACTGCTAAATACCTTTTCTCATCAGCAGTTAGAGCAGTCTTGTGACTTCAGCTGAGCAATGGTTAACCTCCCTTGCGGTCTGATTATGTCAGTATTTCTGTGCTCAAAGCGGTACATTTTTTTGCATGGAAATATGTATTTTTTTTATTGTAGGCCTGTAATTTTTAGGAATAACTCACTGAAATCTGTCTGAACAAGAGTCTAGTAAACATCCCGGGTATGATAAAATTTGAAACACAAAATCATAATTTATAATATAATAAATAATCATAAAAAATAATAATATAATAATAATAAATTTAATACAATAATATAATCAAACCAAAAACACTGAAATGTGAAATAGAGCGCCAAGTTCACACATCACTGAGCAAAGTCGCAAAATCGTTTTCAGTGTCTGATGAGGAATTTCCCCCACGAATCATTATCACTCAATTCTGCAAGTGGTTCTGATTTACTATCGCTGTTCTCTAGCCGGTCTAAAACCGCTTTTGACCTAAAGGGACGCTTTTTGGACGCCATGGACTTTTCTAAGTTTCCAGGCAGAAAGAACAGTAACAATGCAGGCAGGGCGCAGGACAAAGCACTCGGGACAAAATGTATGTGAAATGGTTTGATACAGTAATGTTATTTTAGTGTATTTAGTGAATGTCACTTTTTGACATTTTTAAATTTCCCGCCGGTTCCATCCCCCGTACGTCCTGACGTCGCAGGGAACGGAACTCGGAAGACGGATGCCGGCATCGGCCCGAGGAGATGGCCGGGAACGCTGCAATGGGGACATCGCGGGAGCGCAGGACAAGGTAAGTGCAGAAGAGATCCCGGAGCAATGCTGCAGTGTATTCCCGAGTGTAGCTCGGGGTTACCGCTTCTGGTACTGAAAATTTACCCCGAGCTACACTCGGTAATACCTCCAGGGACGTTAAAGCAAATTGTGCAGGAGCATTGTCATGGTGGAGAATCCACTTGTCAGGCCAGAGTTCCAGTCTTTTCCTCCAAACACATTTCTGTCACCTTTTAATTTTCCACATTTGCATCTGCCCTTTGCGTTTTTGGCTACTCACTTCTTACGTCATCATGAACATCTTCCTGCCCCTCCTTAAATATCTTTCCCCATTCAAAAACACTTGACTTCTTCGTGGAATGTTCACTATAAGCCTGTTGTAACAGAGCTAAAGTTTCACATGCACTTTTGCCATTTACTGTTGTGGGTTTAGTAACACTTTAACCATTAGCGGCCCGGCCTATAGCCGTTTGGCGGCCGCAAAAATGCTTTGCGCGGTTGCAGAGCTGCGCAGCTGCGCGATCTGTCACCGGCCGTGTACCTCGGACACGGCCGATGACAGATCTGAGTACCGGCCCCCGTTGCTGGTACCATGTGACCTGCTGTGACCAATCACAGCAGGTCACATGACATTTGTATACAATGGATGGCTTCATTCATGCCATCCATTGTATGCTAGTGCCTAGCTGTCACAGCAGGTCACATGCACATGTCATGTGATTAGCTGTGGCCAAATCACAGCTAAGCACAAAAAAAAAACAAAAACCTGAATGAATCGATGTAATTCAGGTAAATGCTTGCTTATAGCAAAGTAATTCTTTGCTATAAGCAAATTGTGTAAAAAAAAAAAAATACTGATCACTTCCCCAAAGTAGTACAATGTTACTATGGTAACATTGTACTACTTTGGTCATAGTAAAATATGAACAAAAAACCTTAAAAAAAATAAAATAATGTAATAAAAAATTAAAAATAATAATAAAAAAAAAAATATATATATTTTTTTTTTTTCATACTGTCACCAGTCAGTGTCCCTGTTCACTGCCATGCCCGTTATATGATGATGCTGTACTGCACTGGTGACAGTATGTAAAAAAAATAATAAGTGAAAATAGTTTTTTTAATTTTTTCATTTTCCGAAAAATTATGACAAAAAAATGCAAGTACGTCGGACTGTCTACTTTGCAAAAAGGGGTCATTTGGGGGATATCTGTACTGTTCTGACATTCTTGGACCTCAAGAAATTAGATTGGCTGTCAGTACTTCAGGATTGATCAATATTCAGTTCTATACCATAGTTTGTGAACTCTATAACTTTCCTACAAACTAAATAATACATCCTAATTTGGGTTATTTTCACCAAAGACATGTAGCAGAATACATCTCGGCCTAAATTTATGAAGAACAATTATTTATTTGCAAACTTTTATAACAGAAACAAAGAAAAACATGTTTTTTTTCAAACTTTTTGGTCTTTTTTTGTTAATTTAGCAAAAAATAAAAACCCCAGCAGTGATTAAATACCACCAAAAGAAAGCTCTAGTTGTGTGAAGAAAATGATAAAATTTTAGTTTGGGTACAATGTTGTATGACCGCGCAATAGTCATTCAAAGTGTGAGAGCGCTGAAACGTGAAAAATGGCCTGGGCAGGAAGGTGTAAAATTGCCCGGTATTGAAATGGTTAACTAATGCCATTTCTGTATGCTGCTATATCATTTTCAATAAAACTTTTATGGAACAAAAAAAAAAGATACAATAGCAACACATTTGAATCCTTGCACCACCCAGATACAGATGAAACAAGTTTACTAGTCATTGATATGCATTTAATCTCCTTGATTGCATTATTATTGTAACATCACGCTGTATTATACAACCATAAAGTGTTCCTAAAACATCAAAAGGCATCTGTCTAAGTTGACCTTTTGAGCAGAATTGGAGGCAATTATTTCCATTGCTGCCCAAGTCTTTAGAAATACTTAAAAAGCTCTAAAGCTATAATTGTTTCCCACCTTTCCTGTAACTTTGGGATGGGTTGTAAATTTTAAATAATATAAAGCAGAGGAGGGAAGTGTGCAGGTGGAGTTGTGAAGCTCATCTTCTCCCAGGACTGGTGATGATGGCCAATGCTGATGTTTCGCTTAGCACACAATTTGAAACTTTCACTGAAATGTCAAAGAGGTTCAAACAATAAAGACCTGTGTCAGATGAAGTAAGAAAAGGGCTTATCTTTTGATCCCAGAACTTCCCTTGAGTGTGTGTTTAGGAGTCCACGTGCAAATCCTCCCAACAGGAAAGGTCTATTACAGCTCAATAAAACACCTCCGACATTCAATGCCGTAGCAGAACAGAACAATCTAGCAGCTGCAGGGATTTCCCATTGATTCCGCTAGCACAGGCGCGGGCCCTCTATCTCTTCCTGTAAGGGTGGGGGCAGAAACGTTACAGCCACCCGGCCTCAGGAAGCCAGTCGTCCATCAGCCTCAGCTCTCCGGGGCGTGGGGACCCCGGCTAAAATATTTGTTTGGTGGCCACATCACCAACACGTGCTGCCTAAGCACTTGGAAAACAAAAGCTGGATGTCTGGATCAAACGGCAGGAAATGAAGCAGCATGAGGACGACAGGTCAGCAGGACGAAGGCAGTCGCTCTCTTTCGACTCTATTGTTCAATAAAAAAAAGAAGAAAAATAAGTAAATAAAGTGAAAAAAAATTAACACATCCTGAAGCTTCGTATCAAGAAATCAGCAAGAAAAACAAGCATCCTATTCACGCACAGCGCAGAACAGCTTTTATAGGCCTTTTGGCAAGGAGACATATGTCAAATCCAATTAGTGGCAGTGGTCAGGCTATGAAAACTGGTTAAATACTCCCCTGGATATTTAGGACTTCTAATTAATACTGAAAGAAGGTGCTAGTGGAATGCGAGGGTAGAAGGGCAGTCTGGAATGTGCTTGGTATATCTGCCCAGTCACTTTTCCAAGAGTTATGGTCATTTACCTTGATACAAGCACCATCAACAGAATTATAGTCAGGAATAATATATGTCTTTTATACAGTATCTTTGCTTTTGTTATATGCGATATCAAAGGCATTTTTAAAGGCAACCCCAATCCTCTTATTCTCGGGTTCCCCAACAGCACTCCTGGCCCCTACCTCCTGCCAAATGCCCCCAGACCAAGCAGCTTTCTATAATATACGTCTTTTATACAGTATCTTCGCTTTTGTTATATGCGATATCAAAGGCATTTTTAAAGGCAACCCCAATCCTCTTATTCTCGGGTTCCCCAACAGCACTCCTGGCCCCTACCTCCTGCCAAATGCCCCCAGACCAAGCAGCTTTCTATAATATACGTCTTTTATACAGTATCTTCGCTTTTGTTATATGCGATATCAAAGGCATTTTTAAAGGCAACCCCAATCCTCTTCTTCTCGGGTTCCCCAACAGCACTCCTGGCCCCTCCCTCCTGCCAAATGCCCCCAGACCAAGCAGCTTGCTATGGGGGCACCCAAGCATGCTCGCTCCCAAGTTCTGTTCTGCGTGTCTATTCACACATGGAACCACAGCTTGGCCCCACCTGAGGGGCGGACTGACAACTCATGGGGCCCCCGGGCAATAGGGGATCATGGGGCCCCTGTGTCCTTGCCCAAACTCAAAAAAGCCCATGAAAAAGGTACCAGGGGCATCTCATGGGGCCCCCTACTGACCCTGGGCCCTCGGGCAGTGCCCAAGTTTCCAAATGGTCAGTCCGTACCTTCCCCACCCTTCTCTCCCTTTCTTTGATCACTGGCTGTGATTGACAGCAGCGAGAGCCAATTACTCTCACTGCTGTCTAAGCTAATGAAGAAGGAGAGTCCACAGAGAGCCAAGGCTCTTGTGCACATCGCTGGATTGCGATGGGGCTCAGGTAAGTAGGCAGGACTGAGGGGGGAGCTGCACACTGAAGGTTTTTTACCTTCATGCATAGAATGCAATAAGGTAAAAATCTTCAGCCTTTACAACTACTTTAACCTCTTGCCTACCGGGCACTTTCACCTCCGTCCTGTCCAGGCCAATTTTCAGCTTTCAGCGCTGTCACACTTTGAATGACAATTGTGCGGTCAGGCAACACTGTACACATATGACATTTTTATAATGTATTTATTTATTTAATTTTTTATTTTTTTGCACAACTAGAGCTTTCTTTTGGTGGTATTTAATCACCACTGGGTTTTTTTTTTGCAAAACAAATTAAAAAAGACCAAAACAATTTGGAAAAAAAAAACCTATGAAAAAGGTACCAGGGGCATCTCATGGGGCCCCCTACTGACTCTGGGCCCTCAGGCAGTGCCCGAGTTTCCAAATGGTCAGTCCGCCCCTGCCCCACCCTTCTCTCCCTTTCTTTGATTGCTGATTTTTATAATGTATTTATTTATTTAATTATAATTTTTTTTTTGCACACCTAGAGCTTTCTTTTGGTGGTATTTAATCACCACTGGGTTTTTTTTGCAAAACAAATTAAAAAAGACCAAAACAAATTGGAAAAAAAAAACTTTTTCTTAATTTCTGTTATACAACTTTGCAAATAAGTAAATTTTTTTCTTTGCTGATGTGTGGTAATGAGGCTGCACTGATGGGCACTGATGAGTCTGCACTGATGGGCACTGATTGGCACTGATAGGGCTACACTAATGGGCAGTGATGAGGCTGCACTGCACGCAGAGGGGGTGGGGTTCTGGGAGGACATCAGTAGATGCCCTCCCAGAACTGGACGACCACCCTGTCAAATTTTGGCTATAGCGCAGTCAGCAAATCATTAATGAACTGTGTAAGGGTTCATTCGTAAATAGCATGTTTTTATGCAACCTCTATATTAACCACTTGCCCTCCAGAGGATTTACCCCCCTTCCTTACCAGGCCATTTTTTGTGATACTGCGCTGCGTTATTTTAACTGACAACTGCATGGTCATGCACCGCTGCACCCAAATGAAATTTACGTCCTTTTTCCCCACAAATAGACCTTTCTTTCGATGGTATTTGATTGTCTGTGCGTTTTTATTTTTTGCGCTATAAAAAAACAAGACCGACAATTTTGAGAAAAAAACAATATTTTTGACTTTTTGAACATTAAACATGTTCAGTAAAAAAATAAAAAAAATTTAATTTCATCATAAATTTAGGCTATAATGTATTCTGCTACATGTATTTGCTAAAATAAAATCCAAATACTTGCAAATTAATTAGTTTACGTGAAAGTTATAGCGTTTACAAATAGCAGTATTTATATACTGGAATTGAAAAAAAAAAATTTCTACTAGTTATGGTGGCGATCAGTGACTTATAGTGGGACTGCTGGACTGCGGCGAGCATTGTGACACTGGAGGGAACTGACATCCCCAGTGACACCAATACAGTGATCAGTGCTAAAAATATCACTGACACTGTACTAACGGCACTGGGCAGGAAGGGGTTAACATGTGGGGAGATCAAAGGGTTAACTGTATGCTGTTTTACGATGAGGCTGTGTGCTGTGTGTGTGTTTCACTGTAAGCATACTGCTTTGTATGGCTCTGCTATGCAGAGCCATACAAAACAGTGTGCAGGAGTTGAAAGGGGAGATATCTATGTTGTTTATCCACAGGTCTCTCCCCCGTCGGAGATACTCAGAGATCACTGGGTGTTGGTGAGAAACAAACAGCCGGGACCCGATGATTGACAGCCAAGGCCGTGAATGAAAACACACCTTACCCAGAACTGCAAAATCACGTATATATATATATATATATATATATATATGTGATTTTGCACGTGCCACCCTGTAGCAGTATTTCTGCTATAGGGCGGTGCGAAAGCAGTAAAGTGTATTCAAAGCTGTTTTTCATAGAACAGGGAAGGGTTAAGGCCCCATCAGGTTTTTTTGCTATCTATATCCCATTGGGGAAAATTATCATCACTTCCTGCCCCATAGACACAATTGGGTTGATTTGATAAAATTAGAGAGTGCAAAATCTGGTGCAGCTCTGCATACTGTAGAAACCAATCAGCTTCCATTTTTTTTTTTGTCAAAGCTTAATTGAACGAGCTGAAGTTAGAGGCTGCATCAGATTTTGCACTCTCCGGTTTTAGCAAATCAACCCCAATAGGACGTACGAGGGAATATCTTCAAAGGGAAATCCCAACCAATTGTCACCAGACCAAGTGCTCGCATTGGATGACGCAACATTTAGGATTTTCTACTCAATTTCAATCCTTGTTAACCCCTTCCCACCTATCCTCAACATCCCTTCATAACCAGGGGGGCAGGTTGGACTTCCCGATCATGTGACCACTTTGATTGGCTGTCACAGTGGTTGCGTGATTGGGAATCCATCCGGCCAGCTCTAAATCATTATTAGAGATGGGGGGATGTCTATGACAGTTGAGTCACTGCGCTGGAAGCCCCAGGTCCATGGACGCAATTTGTCTGGCATGTATACATTTGCATTAAGCAGGCAGCAAGAGGTTAAAATGGTAACTACTATGCAGGGGAGGATTGACAATTCATGGGGCCCCCGGGCAATAGGGGATCATGGGGCCCCTGTATCCTTGGCCAAACTCAAAAAAGCCTATGAAAAAGATACCAGGGGCATCTCATGGGGCCCCCTACTGACCCCGGGCCCTCGGGCAGTGCCCGTGTTTCCAAATGGTCAGTCTGCCCCTGCTACTATGACATAGAGTAATGCTAAATCTTCCAAATGGGTCACAGAAAAACAATTAAACCTGTTGGGATGGAGCTATATAGCTAAAACTAAACTGGGAAAATAGACAACAAAGAACTTGCCCTTCCCTCCTCTAGCTGAAAAAATGGCTTGACTTGCTTTGTTAATGGCGGAGTTGCAATACGAGGCTATCATTGAGTTGTGCTTATTCTTGTGTAGTCATTCTTCTGGCAGTTCCCCTCTATAGCTGCCCCTGTTTGGATTAGAAGCACGTTTATTTTGATGACTGAGAAAATTCCCGTTGACAAGAAAGGTACCAATGTTTGCCACCTGTACTGGAAACAAATCGTATTTGGCTTTTAATGTTCATGAGCCTCATTCATCAAAGTGTCTAAAACAAGGACCATCTGGATTTTAGACAGCAGGCAATCGTTTTTTTTTTTCTATGTCCATTTTTTTTTTAAATTGCACTTAGCAATTAAGAAGGTATTCTGACCGATTGCTGTGGACATTACAGACAGTCCCTATTGAAGGCACTTGTAAAATTAGACTCTGTGGTGTCTATTTATAAAAAAATTTGCTTTGCCAATGTCTCAGTGTTCATGCAAAAGTTCCAAATAGTAGTGTTTGTAATAGTTACATAGTTAGTCTGGCTGAAAAAAGACAAAAGTCCATCCAGTTCAACCATAAAAAAAAAAAAGTTATAATCCTACACCCACAGTTGATCCAGAGGAAGGCAAAAAAAACCCAGCAAAGTAAGATCCAATTTGCTCCTGTAGGGAAAAAATTCCTTCCTGATCCCCCGAGAGGCAATCGGATATTCCCTGGATCAACTTTACCTATAAAATGTTAGTATCTGTCAGATACTGTCAGATAACTGTCAGTTATATTCTGTGTATCTAAGAAATAATCCAGGACTTTTTTGAAGCAATTTACTGAGCTGGCCAGAACCAACTCTTGAGGGAGTCTATTCCACATTTTCACAGCTCTTACTGTGAAGAAACCTTTCCGTGTTTGGAGATTACATTTCTTTTCCTCCAGACGTAAAGAGCGCCCCCTTGTCCTCTGTGATGACCTCAGGGGGAATAACTCTACACCGAGTTCACTATATGAACCACTGATGTATTTATACATGGAGATCATATCCCCCTTATGCATTATACATGGTGATCATATCCCCCCTTATGTATTATACATGAAGATCATATCCCCCCCTTATGTATTATACATGGTGATCATATCCCCCCTTATGTATTATACATGGAGATCATATCCCCCTTATGTATTATACATGGAGATCATATCCCCCCTTATGTATTATACATGGAGATCATATCCCCCCTTATGTATTATACATGGAGATCATATCCCCCCTTATGTATTATACATGGAGATCATATCCCCCTTATGTATTATACATGGAGATCATATCCCCCCTTATGTATTATACATGGTGATCATATCCCCCCTTATGTATTATACATGGAGATCATATCCCCCCTTATGTATTATACATGGAGATCATATCCCCCCTTATGTATTATACATGGAGATCATATCCCCCCTTATGTATTATACATGGTGATCATATCCCCCGTTATGTATTATACATGGTGATCATATCCCCCCTTATGTATTATACATGGTGATCATATCCCCCCTTATGTATTATACATGGAGATCATATCCCCCCTTATGTATTATACATGGAGATCATATCCCCCCTTATGTATTATACATGGAGATCATATCCCCCCTTATGTATTATACATGGAGATCATATCCCCCCTTATGTATTATACATGGAGATCAAGTCCCTCCTTATGTATTATACATGGAGATCATATCCCCCCTTATGTATTATACATGTTGATCATATCCCCCGTTATGTATTATACATGGAGATCATATCCCCCCTTATGTATTATACATGGTGATCATATCCCCCCTTATGTATTATACATGGAGATCATATCCCCCCTTATATATTATACATGGAGATCATATCCCCCTTATGTATTATACATGGAGATCATATCCCCTTATGTATTATACATGGAGATCATATCCCCCCTTATGTATTATACATGGAGATCATACCCCCCCTTATGTATTATACATGGAGATCATATCCCCCCTTATGTATTATACATGGTGATCATATCCCCCCTTATGTATTATACATGGAGATCATATCCCCCCTTATGTATTATACATGGATATCATATCCCCCCTTATGTATTATACATGGTGATCATATCCCCTCTTATGTATTATACATGGAGATCATATCCCCCCTTATGTATTATACATGGAGATCATATCCCCCCTTATGTATTATACATGGAGATCATATCCCCCCTTATGTATTATACATGGAGATCATATCCCCCCTTATGTATTATACATGGATATCATATCCCCCCTTATGTATTATACATGGTGATCATATCCCCCCCTTATGTATTATACATGGAGATCATATCCCCCCTTATGTATTATACGTGGAGATCATATCCCCCCTTATGTATTATACATGGAGATCATATCCCCCCTTATGTATTATACATGGATATCATATCCCCCCTTATGTATTATACATGGAGATCATATCCCCCCTTATGTATTATACATGGAGATCATATCCCCCTATGTATTATACATGGTGATCATATCCCCCCTTATGTATTATACATGGTGATCATATCCCCCCTTATGTATTATACATGGTGATCATATCCCCCCTTATGTATTATACATGGAGATCATATCCCCCTTATGTATTATACATGGAGATCATATCCCCCCTTATGTATTATACATGGAGATCATATCCCCCTATGTATTATACATGGTGATCATATCCCCCCTTATGTATTATACATGGTGATCATATCCCCCCCTTATGTATTATACATGGAGATCATATCCCCCTTATGTATTATACATGGTGATCATATCCCCCCTTATGTATTATACATGGAGATCATATCCCCTCTTATGTATTATACATGGTGATCATATCCCCCTTAGGTATTATACAATTTCAATTTCTATTTGTGGCCTTTTGCAGGGCGAATGTCATATTCTCTAACATTTGAACCTTAGGCCCCTTGCACACGGGGCAAATCCGCCTTGCTCAGCAGGGTATCTGTCCGCTGATCACAGCAGAATGGGTGGATGACAGATCTGTGTCCGCTCAGTTTATGCAGAGCAGACACGGATCGAAACCCGACTACCAATCTGCCCACATGGAAGTGGACGGATTCTCTTTCATTTGTTTGTAGCGGAGCGGATCAGATTGGAGGAAGGCGGATGTAAATGGACACAAGTCTGTTTACCCTACAAATCAATAAGGATACATGGACCATCTGATCGGGTCTGCCTGAAAAACTGAAAGGTGGACCTGATTGGAACGCCCGTGTGAAAGGGGCACTACAGGCAATATAAAAAGTCTACACACCCCTGTTAAAATGTTGTTTTTGTGATGTAAAAAAATGAGACAGAGATAAATAATTTCAGAACTTTTTCCACCTTTAATGTGACCTATAAACTGTACAACTCAGTTGAACAACAAACTGAAATCTTTTAGGTGGAGAGAAGTAAAAATAAAAAACTAAAATAATATGGTTGCATAAGTGTAGCTGGGGACGTAGCTGTGTTCAGAATTAAGCAATCACATTCAAAATCATGTTAAATAGGAGTCAGTACACACCTGCCATCATATAAAGTGCCTCTGATTAACCCCAAATATAGTTCAGCTGTTCTAGTAGGTCTTTCCCAACATTTTCTTAGTCGCATCCTACAGCAAAAGCCAAGGTCTTCAGAGAGCTTCCAAATCATCAGAGGGATCTCACTGTTAAAAGGTATCAGTCAGCAGAAGGGTACAAAAGAATTTCCAAGGCATTAGATATACCATGGAACACAGTGAAGACAGTCATCATCAAGTAAAGAAAATATGGCGCAACAGTGACATTACCAAGAAATGGTCTAATTTTTTTACATCAGAGAAACCTGACATTTTAACAGGGGTGTGTAGACTTTTTATATCCACTGTATATACAACAGTAAAAACATATCTATATCATAAATACAATTTATCTTCACCATGATCCACAAGATTTCCACCACAACCATTAATAATAATAATAATAATAATAATATTATTATTATACAGGATTTATATAGTGCCATCAGTTTACACAGTGCTTTACAACATAAGGGCAGACAGTACCATTACATTACAAATGAATACAGGAGGGATCAGAGGTCCCTGCTCCATACAGCTTACAATCTAGGACGAAGGGTTAACCTCCCTGGCGGTATTCCCGAGTGTAGCTCGGGGTAGAGTTTTAGTACCAAAAGCGGTAACCCTGATCTACACTCGGGCTTACCATGCAGCGTTGCATAGGGAGTCCCTGTAGCACTTACCTTGTCCTTCGCTCCCACGATGCGTCCCCTGCAGCGTCCCCGGCCATCTCCTCCGGCCGATGCCGACATCCGGCTTCCGTGTTCCGGTCCCTGTGACGTCGGGACGTACGGGCGCCGGAACCGGCGGCAAATTTGAAATTTTTTTCATGTCATTTTTTAAAAAATTATTATTACATAGTAAAACATTGCTGTTTCAAAGCATTTCACATACATTTTGTCCTTACTGCTTTGTCCTGCGCCCTGTCTGCATTTTGATTGTTCTTTCTGCCTGGAAACTGAGAAACGTCCATGGCGTCCAAAAAGAGTTCCTTTAGGTGAAAAGCAGTTTTAGACGGGCTAGAGAACAGCGATAGTAAATCAAAACCACTTGCAGAATTGAGTGATAATGATTTGTGGGGGAAATTCGTCATCAGACACCGAAAACGATTCTGCGACTGAGCTCAGTGATGTGCGAACTTGGCGCTATATTTCAAATTTTTTTCAAATGTTTTTGGTGTGATTATATTTTTGAATTAAATTATTATTATATTATTATTTTTTATGATTATTTATTATATTATAATTTATGATTTTGTGTTTCAAATTTTATCATACCCGGGATGTTTAATAGACTCTTGTTCGGACAGATTTCAGTGAGTTATTCCTAAATATTACAGCCTACAATAAAAAAACTAGATGTTTCCATGCAAAAAAATGGTGCCGCTTTCAGCACCAAAAATCTGAAATAATCATACCGCCGAGGAGGTTAATGGTGAACTGGATGGACTTTTGTCTTTTTTCAGCCAGACTAACTATGTAACTATGTAACTTCCCCTTCTGGATGGAGCTCCACTTTAAATTTGTTTTCGAATGTTTGTATAATTTTGTTTTTGAATTTGTTTTTGAATTTGTTTACAATTTGGTTTTCAAATTTGTTTTCAAATCGAATTTCAGCTGAATTTCGTTTCGTTATTTCGGATTCTTTTAAATTTGTGATTTTTGTCATTCGGAATTTTGATACATCTGAATTTCCGAATAATGAAAAAATTTGTCTGAAATTCGATTTGGAATGAAACGAACCACACATGTCTACCATACATGTAAACTGGCAATCAAGATTCGAAAAGGCACTTAGACTGCCCAGCACGATGATGCCACCTGGCAGGACTATGGTTGTTGGTTCGAGTCCCAGCCACAGCACCTCCTACCTGGAGTTTGTATGTTCTCTCTGTGCCTGCGCAGGTTTCCTCCCACTGTCCAAAGACATCCTAGTAGGTTAATTGGATCCTGTCTAAATTGGCCCTAGTATATGAATGTGAGTTAGGGACCTTAGATTGTATGCCCCTTGAAAGCTTAAGGACTGATGTGAATGTACACTATATATGTAAAGCATTAATAGTTATAAAATTTTATAAAAGTACATTGAAATGTGTTGTAGAATTGCATGGGAATAAAATGGTGGAACTCAGTGTGTTAATGTATCATTTCTGGAAAATGTGAGGTATAAAGCATTACCATATTACCATAGTAAAAACGCAGTACAATATATAGGTAAAATCACTACGCTATATAAGTACCTGAAATAAATAAATAATCCCCATCACAGGGGCGGACTGACAATTCATGGGGCCCCCCGGGCAATAAGGGATTATGGGGCCCCTGTGTCCTTGTTCAAACTCCAAAAAGCCTATGAAAAAGGTACCAGGGGCATCTCATGGGGCCCCCTACTGACCCCGGGCCCTCGGGCAGTGCCCAAGTTTCCAAATGGTCAGTCTGCCCCTGCCCCATCATTTCATTGATGATGTGTTGCTGATCTGTTATCCCAAAGGATACAACAGACTAGTGATAGCAGCTCCAATGCAATTTCTTGGTAGAACATTGTTGGTTTTTAGTAGCGCGGGGATTATTTTGTTTTTTTTATAACATAAAAGGACATACAGTATCTAAAAAAAAGAAGTTAGCAACAAATAGAAGTATGCATGTACTTTTCCTCCACTTAGCTATTTCCTAATTAGCCTGCATAGGGTTGATTATTTGTCATTTCATAATGGCAATCTAAGTTAAACTCAAGACAGATATCTAAAATTTGGCAACATCTTTTAGAAAAGAAAGGAAGTCCAGATATTCCCTGGAATCTGTTTTTGATTAGAAGCTCATCAATTTGTGGTGTAGTGATTAGCTGACACGGCCTTTAGTGCAAGGGAACCTGACAGTTCTACTGCTGCATAGGAAAGAGCAAGTCTACAATGTAACTCCCAGCATGCTCATCAGAACTCATTAGCATTTTAAACTTTCATCGACTTGTAAAAGTTCCAAAATCAGCTGTGATCTAAACTCTAATTAGGTCCCTTTACATGCGCCGAGTTATCGGAAAAGTGTTTTTCACTTTAGCCAATTGACCTTTCGGATTACATTCCTCTTATACATAAATCATGCAGAGATAAATATTTATTTGGATGGTCCTTTGCCAAAAACAGATTCTGCATGTGATAGCCAGACTGAGCTGATGCACAGCAGAGCAGAGGTAAACGAGATGTTGGCACAGGAATATGGTAATGCTTTATACCTCACATTTTCCAGAAATGATACATTAACACACTGAGTTCCACCCTTTTATTCCCATGCAATCCTACAACACATTTCAATGTACTTTTATAAAACTTTATAACTATTATAACTGACAAGCTATTGTGAATGCAACTATCAAGCCAGTAGCAAATCCTTCCCACTTCATTCACCGCAGACACCAGAAGGGTGATGGATTTGAGAAATTGTTAAGCAGCCTCCATACGGGCAGCACAGTGGCTAAATGGTTAGCACTTTTGCCTGGCAGTATTAGGGTCGTTGGTTCAAATCCCAACCATGGCACCACTAGACTTTGAATGTTCTCTCTGTGCCTGGGTGGGTTTCCTCTGGGTACTCCAGTTTCCTCTCACACTCTGAAGACATGCTGGTAGGTTAGTTGGCTCCTTGTCTGCATTGGCCCTTGTATATGTATGAATGTACGTTAGGGACCTTAGATTGTACATATACTTGCAGGACAGGGAGGTTGAAGAAAGGAAGCTGAGAGTGGAAGGGCTTAGAATGCACCAAAGACATGCTGGTCCGTTAATTGGGTCCTGTCTAAATTGACTGTAGTATGTGTATGAATGTAAGTTAGGGATCTTAGATTGTACACCCCTTGAGGGTTAGGGACTGATGTGAATGTACAATATATATGTAAAGCGCTGTGTACATTGACCATGCTATATAAGTACCTGAAATAAATAATAATATTGCTTCTATTAGGAAGAACCAATAACACCAATGCACTGATGGAGTTACCTGCTGCAGGTACTTATCTGAGAGGCAGAAATTCCTCATTGTTCAAGGAACCCCAGCAAACTCTGGAGGAACCCTAGTTGAGAAAGGCTGACTTGGATACTGCATTCTTCTTGCCCTCCAGAGGATTTATTATTATTATTATTATTATTATACAGGATTTATATAGCGCCAACAGTTTTCTCAGCGCTTTACAATATAACGGGAGACAATACAGCAACAATACAGTTCAATACAATAGGGAAAGGAGTGCCTTGCTCCTTGGAGCTTACAATCTAGGAGGGAGGGGCTAGTGGTACAAAAAGGTAGTAACTGTGGGGGATGGAGTGGTTGGAAGAGTAGAAGATTCCATTATTAGCTGAGAGCAGGATAGGCTTCCTTGAAGAGATAAGTTTTCAGAGATCACCTAAAAGTGAGCAGAGTAGGCGATAGTCTGATAAATTGGGAGTAGAGAGTTCCAGAAAATGGGGGAAGCTCTGGAAAAGTCCTGGAGATGAGCATGGGAGGAGGAGACAAGGGAGCTAGAGAGCAGGAGGTCTTGCGAGGAGTGGAGAGTACAGTTTGGGTGATATTTAGAGATAAGATCGTTGATGTAATTTGGGGCAGAATTATAAATGGCTTTATACGTTATTGTTAATGTTTTGAATTTTATCTGTTGGGCAATGGGAAGCCAGTGGAGGGATTGGCAGAGAGGGATGGCAGATACAGAACGGTTAGTAAGGTGGATAACTCTGGCAGCAGCATTCATGATGGACTGGAGTGGGGATAGCCTGCGATGAGGTAGGCCAATGAGGAGGGAGTTACAATACTCAAGGCGAGATATAACAAGGGAGTGAATAAGTTGCTAGTGGTTTCCGTGGTTAGGAACCGGCATATCTTGGAAATGTTGTGGAGGTGAAGTCTACAAGATTTGGACAGAGATTGGATTTGGGGGTGAAAGGACAGATGGGAGTCTAGGATTACACCTAGTACCCTGGCATGAGGGGAGAGACTGATGATTGTGTTATTGATCTTGATGGAGAAGTCAGGGGAGGGAGCACAGGCTGGGGGGAATACTAAGAGCTCAGTTTTGGAAAGATTGAGTTTGAGGAAGTGGAGTGACATCCATGCCGATATGTCGCTTAGTAGGTTAGTAATGCGAGAGGAGACTGAAGGGGTGAGGTGAGGAGTAGAAAGATAGATTTGTGTGTCATCAGCATATAGATGGTACTTAAAGCCATGGGAGTTTATCAAGTGACCAAGGGAGGAGATGTAGATGGAAAAGAGAAGGGGTCCAAGGACAGAAACTTGAGGGACCCCTACAGAAAGAGGGAGTGAAGAGGAGGAGGCAGCGTTATAGGTAATGCTGAAGTTGCGCTGCGATAGGTAGGAGGAGAACCAGGAGAGAGCAGAGTCCCTGAGACCAAGAGAGCGGAGTTTTTTGAGGAGGAGTGGATGGTCAACCGTAACAAAAGCCGCAGAGAGGTCAAGTAGTAAGAGTACGGAGTAGTGGCCATTGGTTTTAGCAGTTAGTAGATCATTAGTGAGTTCTAGTAGGGCAGTTTCCGTGGAGTGTAGTGAGCGAAAGCCAGACTGTAAAGGGTCAAGAAGGTTGTTGTCAGTGAGACGGGAGCTCAGGCGATTGTAGACTAAGCGTTTTAGGAGTTTAGAGGTAAATAGCAGCAGGGAGATGGGTCTTAAGTTGTTCAGGTTGGTGGGGTCTAGGGAGGGCTTTTTAAGTATGGGAGTGATGTGCGCATGCTTTAGAGGGGAGGGGAAGGCACCAGTAGAGAGGGAAAGATTTAAGATGTGAGTGAGGGAGCACAGGATGGAAGAAGAGGGTGACCATAGTAGTTGTGAGGGGACAGGATCCAGGGGGCAGGTAGTGAGACGGGCTTCTGAGAAAACCTTAGTGACCTCTTCGGTAGTAGCAAGGTCAAAAGAGGAAAGTGTTGAGGGAGGTTTAGTATAAGGTATGCTAAGTGAGATGGATGTCTGTGCGGTGGCGATGCCCTTACGAATTGCGTCAATCTTGTTTTTGAAATGATTTGCAATCTCGTGAGCAGTGAGGGAGGTACTGGGTGGAGGTGGAGAAAGTAGAGTTAAAAGTAGAGAAGAGACAGCGAGGACTGGATGACAAGGTATTAATAAGAGTGACAAAGTAGGCTTGTTTGGCAGCATGAAGGGAGGAATTGTATGTTAAGAAAGCAGATTTATATCGGGTGAATGCTTGCTGGGATTTGGTTTTACGCCACAATCGCTCCAGCGCACGACTATGTCGTTTAAGATTTCTGGTGTTGTCAGTCTGCCAAGGTTGTAATGGTCGGGACCTGATGCTTCGTGTTGTTAGAGGAGCAAGTGAGTCTAATGCGGATAAAAGCGAACTGTTGTAGACAGCAGTAGCCAGGGCAGGACAGGGGAGAGATTCTGTCATAGAGTTGGTCAGTTGCAGATTGGAAAGGAGTAGGGTTCAAGTTGGGAAGGTTTCTGCGGGTAATTGTTTGCTGCTTGGAGGGATAGTTGTTTGAAGACAAGGATACTGTGAAGGTGATGAGATTGTGATCAGAGAGAGGAAAGGGGGTGTTTGTGAGGTTGTAGGGAGTGCAAAGATGGGAGAAAACAAGATCTAATGTATTCCCATCAGAGTGAGTGGAGGACTGTATACATTGTGCTAAAGCAAAAGACGAGGTTAGGTTGAAGAGTTGGGATGTAGCCGGGTTGTTGACATTAATAGGGATGTTAAAATCTCCGAGAATTATAGTGGGTAGTTCAGAGGAGAGAAAGTAGGGTACCCAGGTGAAGAAATCATCAAGAAAGCGGGACACCGGTCCAGGAGGCCGATAGATCACTGCAATCCTCAGAGAAATGGGAGAAAACAGCCGGATGCAGTGAGTCTCGAAAGAAGAGAAGAATAGAGAGGGAGGGTTAGGGAGGACTTGGAAGGTGCTCAGTGGGGATAGAAGCAAACCAACCCCACCACCTTTCCGACCACTGGGTCTGGGTGAGTGGATCCAGATGAGGCCTCCATAGGAAAGAGCTGCGGAAGAAGCAGAATCTGCTGCTTGAAGTCAGGTTACTGTAATTACTAGTAGGCTAAGGGATCGGGAGACAAAAAAGTCATGGACAGAGGTGAGTTTATTACAGACAGAGCGGGCATTCCAGAGCGCACATGAAAAAGGGAGGGTGATTTTTGGGAGCACGGGGACTGATGTTAAATTGAGGGGATTGCGGCTATTCCCGTAAGAAAGAGGATGCCTGGTGTGGGGGTGAGATAGTGGAGGACCAGGGTTTGGGGAGATATCCCCAGAGGTTAGGAGAAGAAGAAGGGTGAGGAAAGTAACATGGGAGCGGGATGTACACGAGTATACATGCCTTCCAGTCCTGGTGTTTGGGTCAGCAGGAGAGTGAAGTATCAGCAGGAGGTGATGAGAGCAGTAGTAGGGAGATGGTAGCAGTGAGGGTGAGATGTACAAGTTTTGGGGTGGAGCAAAGGGGTAAAGAAGTGCGATTTTTGGAACACAGGAAAGTAATATGAAAAGGAGGAGTAGAGGGGACATATTGAAAGGTACACGGAGTGGGACTCAGACTTGTAAGAGATGTTTCCCAGGGTGTTTGCTCGCAGTCTGTCCAGCACGCAGTAGAATTTCTTGTTGTTGTATCTTCCCCCCTTCCTGAGCAGGCCACTTTCTGGATGACAAAAACCAAGGGTGCAAACTAGAAAATGTTCAAGTTACGTGAACACAACATCCAATTTTTGCCTAACCACTTGCCCTTCAGAGGATTTACCCCCCTTCCTGACTAGGCCATTTTGTGCGTTACGGCGCTGCGTTACTTTAACTGACAATTGCACGGTCATGCAACGCTGCACCCAAATTACATTTATGTCCTTTTTTCCCATAAGTAGAGCTTTCTTTCGGTGGTATTTGATTGCCTGTGCGTTTTTATTTTTTGCGCTATAAAAAAAAAAAGACCGACAATTTTGAGAAAAAAAACACAATTATTTTTTACTTTTTGCTATAAAACATATCCAGTAAAAAAAAAAAAAAAATCTAATTTCGTCATAAATTTAGGCCAAAATGTATTCTGCTCTGTGTCTTTGCTAAAAAAAGTCCCAAAACATGTAAATTAATCGGTTTACTTGAAAGTTATAGTGTTTACAAATGGTGGTATACAGTTGTGGCCAAAATTATTCAACCCCCACTGAAATTGAGTGTTTTGGCCAGTTTGACATTGCTTTTGATCATTCAGTCATCTTGCTTACATTTACATTAAAGAGGCACTTGTAGGTCAGACAAATATAACATAACAGTTATAATGAAATAACCACAAATGTCTTTTCTGTGCTCACAGCATTATCAGTTTTATTCAACCCCCAAGTGACATTCAATCTTAGTACTTAGTACAGCATCCTTTTACAGTTATAACAGCTTTTAAACGTGAAGCATAGCTTGACACAAGTGTCTTGCAGCGATCTACGGGTATCTTCGCCCATTCTTCATGGGCAAAGGCCTCCAGTTCAGTCACATTCTTAGGCTTGCGCACTGCAACTGCTTTCTTTAAGTCCCACCAGAGGTTCTCAATCGGATTTAAGTCTGGTGACTGCGATGGCCACTCCAAAATGTTCCAGCCTTTCCTCTGCAACCATGCTCTAGTGGACTTGGAGGTATGCTTGGGATCATTGTCCTGTTGAAAGGTCCAACGTCTCCCAAGCCTCAGGTGTGTGACGGACTGCATCACGTTTCCATCCAATATCTCCTGGTACTGAAGAGAATTCATGGTACCTTGCACACGCTGAAGCTTCCCTGTACCTGCAGAAGCAAAACAGCCCCAAAGCATGATTGACCCTCCACCATGCTTCACAGTAGGCAAGGTGTTCTTTTCATCATAGGCCTTGTTCTTCCTCCTCCAAACATAGCGTTGATCCATGGGCCCAAACAGTTCTAATTTTGTTTCATCAGTCCACAGAACACTATCCCACAACTTTTGTGGTTTGTCCACATGGCTTTTGGCATACTGCAGTCGACTCTTCTTATTCTTTGGAGACAGCAAGGGGGTACGCCTGGGAGTTCTGGCACGGAGGCCTTCATTACGCAGTGTGCGTCTTATTGTCTGGGCTGAAACTTCTGTACCCACATCTGACAAATCTTTTCTCAGTTCCTCAGCAGTCACACGGGGACTTCTCTCCACTCTACGCTTCAGGTAGCGCACAGCAGTCGAAGTCAGCATCTTCTTTCTGCCACGACCAGGTAGCGTTTCAACAGTGCCCTTTGCCTTGAATTTGCGAATGATGCTTCCTAAGGTGTCTCTTGGTATGTTTAACATCTTTGCAATCTTCTTATAGCCATTGCCCTTCCTGTGAAGAGAAATCACCTCTTCTCTTGTCTTCCTGGACCATTCTCTTGCCTTCACCATGTTTGTAACCACACCAGTAAATGTCTAGAAGGAGCTGAGTATCACAGTCATTTTAAAGCTGCCTAATTGGTGCTTATTATGCTTGATTGCTGCTCGGTGACATCCACAGGTGTTTTCAATACCTGATGGAAAGCACCTGTATGAACCTCTGTTCTTCAGAGTGGTAGTCTTTAAGGGGTTGAATAATTGTGGCAATGAAGAAACCACATAAGAACCATTTACTACTGTATTACATAAACAATTGATGTCATTTTAGTTGCATTTGGGTAGTTACAACGTCCTTGTAGGATTTGATTCTGAATACAATTCCAAATGTACACTATAGTCCCTAAACCCCTTTACAGCATTGGGGGTTGAATAATTTTGGCCACAACTGTATATACTGGGATTTGTTTTGTTTGTTTTTGTAGTAATGGAGGTGATCAGCGACTTATAGGGGGACTGCGGGGCATTCTGACACTGGGGGGGGAACTGACTTGGTGTCGCTGACATGCCCAGTGATACCAATACAGTGATCAGTGCTAATAAAAAGCACTGACACTGTACTAATGGCACTGGGCAGGAAGGGGTTCACATGTGGGGCGATCAAAGGGTTAACTGTGTGCTGTGTGCCATTTTACACACTGGGCTGTGTTTGTGCTTCAATGTAAGCAAAGCAGTGTGCAGGAGCTGACAGGGGAGAGAACTGTTTTGTTTAAAAACAGTTCTCCCCTCCGTCAGAGATGCTTGGCAACGACTGGGCACCAGCGAGTAATCACCAGCCGGGACCCGATGACTGACAGCTTAGGCCGCAAATGGTGGAGTGGGTAGGGCGCGTGCGCGTCTCGTGCAGATCCCCTTCCCGGAAATGCAAAATCACATATATATATGTGATTTTGCACACCCGCACTGCCTTGTAGCAGTACTTCTGTTATAGGGCGGACAGGAAGCAGTTAAGGGGACCCTTACAGAAGCATAAGTAGAACCAGGGTTCTGTAGAACTGAACAGTTCCTCCAGAGGTTGCTAGGGGTTCTTTGAGCAATGAGCAATTTCTGCCTCTCAAATTAGTAACCTTTAAAATTAAGATCTTTTAAACTATATTTAAAGTGATTGTAAAAATATTTTAAAAATAACAAGCATGTCATATTGTCTTGATTTTGCACAGAGCAGCCCTGATATCTTCTTCTGGAAATCACCGCCAGCAGTCCTGGCTCTTTCCCCCTTGTTTGTGCCCCCATAGCAAGCCACTTGCTATGGGGGCACTGGTGTGGACTTGATCCTGAGCTAAACTCTATGGGGTTGATTTACCAAACGCAAATAGACTGTACACTTTGCAAGTGCAGTTGCACTCTGCAAGTGCGTTTGCTCCTGTGCTTAGTAAATGAGATAAACCTTCACTTTGCAAAGAATACCCAATCATCTGCAAGGAAAATTTAAAAAAAACTGCATTTTTGCTTACATATGATTGGATAATGAAAGTCAGCAGAGCGTCCCCTTATTTATGTTCTGGAGCAAATGCCCTTGAAGGGTGTAGTTGCACTTGCAAAGTGCACAGACTATTTGGCTTTGGTAAATCAACCACTATGTGTCCATTGACACACACAGCATGGCTCGGCCCCACTCCCTGCTCTCTACTCACAGGCTGTGATGGATAGCAGCAGAGCCATTGGCTCTTGCTGTTGCCTCCCCGTCCAGTGAGGAGAGAGAGGTGCTGCTTTCGGGCACAAAGCTGGATCGAGATTGGGATCAGCAAGTATTTAGGGGGCGCTGGGGGCAGGGGGAACTGAACACAGGTTTTTCACCTTAATGTAAAAAATGCAATAAGGTAAAAAAAAACCTTCTGCGTTTACAACCACATTGGGTGGGGGTCTTCCCAATTACATCAAATGCAAGGAGCATTCATACACTAAGGCCTGTTTCACATGGGCTTCAGCTTGTGTAAGAGCAGTGTGAACAGCAAGTTTTGACAAAGCATTTGCAAAGCTTTCAACAAGCAAGCTTTCAACAAGCTTCAAGAAGTTCTAAAGCCTGCTAGCAGCTTATTTAAAGTGGCAATCAACACTCTCATTAGGTTCTGTGTTGAACATTTACAAACTGGAGTTGAATTGTACTTTAAAGGCTTTAACAAAGATTTCTGAAAGCAGTTACTGGGTCACATGGCCTACTTCACGTGGGTTTTCCTGGGCTAGCTAGGCACTTTGTATAGGGGCATTTTACCACACACATTTGGGATACCTTTGCTCTGTGCTTTCTTCATCAATGCCTTGGGACCAAGCTAAGGCTGCCATAGGGAATACTCAACCTTTAGAGATGAACGTACACCATGTACACTTGCACTGCAACTGTTCAACAGTTAACTCTTGGGTCCCTGTGCCCTGTCCAAGTGTACACCTTCTCTGTGTAGCACCCCTCTAGATAGCCAGAGGGAGATAGTTTCATTTTTTTTAGTTAGAGAGGCTGAGCAGCAGCTTGGGCAATAGTCAGCAGGGTCAACTTCAGGTCAAGGCTGAGATGCTCTGCAGGTCAGTTCTCTGATACCTCCCCCTGCTCTAGAACTTTCGAAAAGATTCTAGAAGCAGTGGGCAGGGTGAGGAGGGGCTGGGCTGCTCACTTAGAGGACTATGGCCAAACCCAAGCAGGAGGCAGCCTTTAAGTGTGATTGAGCCTGCTCAGCAGCAGGGGAGTTCGGATGGAAAATGAAGTGGGAAGCTGAGATGCAGGGGCCTGGGAGGTCCCACCCTTTCCAGGCTGGGACATGGAAAGGAGGATCACTTAGCCCCATCGGTACCCAGAGTGAGGGCCACCTGTGGAGTCAGGGAAGGAGCCAGCCCAGCAGAAGGACTGAGTGAGTAATCCTGCACCCCCCTGGGTCAGACAAGAAGAGAGGGAATTCTGGTGGGAAACCCAACTAGCTCTACACCCACTGCTACATTGAAAGGTGCAGCTTTGGATCTCCTTGCCCAAGGATTCACTCAATACAGCTGAATGAGGAGATTATTTATATGTGCTCTGGGGTAGTACACCAGGAGAGGCAGAAGAGCTCTCCAAGAAGAGTATTGTTGTAAAGAGACTTGTATACAGTTGCTAAGGAGTTGTCCTCAGTTGCAGTTCCCTTGGGCATCCCATATACCCCTCAACTCCATCCAAGTTCAATACCCCTAATAAAATGTAAAAACCAAGCACAAGGACTGTTTACTGTCTCCAGAATGCAAATCTGTGAAAAATGCATGTTGCCTAGCTGTGCAGGACTATAGGGGGACCCAAAACTTCAGCAACTCCTAAGAGGGTAGTGCTACATCTGTAATATGTATTTAGGAGGGACACGCTGAGCCAATGTCCACATCCACCTGTCCAGCATTTTAAACTACAATTTTTTACTAGTGGATCGGGCCCCATGTGCACTCTTCACAGGCTCCACCCATGCACTTAACTTCAGTCTTGAACTTCCGTACCTCTGTACAGGATGGGGAACCTCTGCGGTGCAATCTCCTCCTGGGGCTATGGAAGACAGACTGCTGGCGGAGAGGTGCTGTTGCTAGCAACCTATAGCAGGTACACGCAATTGACAGGCTGCTTGTTAATCGACCTAGTAAGCCAAAACACAAAAATTTTCCGATGTTATAAAAAATAATATACTATAAGTATGCTAGAGCAGGGTTTCTCAACCAGGGTACCTCCAGAGGTTTCTAGGGTTTCCTTAAGCAATGGGTCAGTTCCCACTGACACCAACAATCTTTTTAGCTATTTGTAAGGGGGTTATTCTTCCCAATGATCATCACACTCACATGTATCATGAGTTGTAGATATAGTATCTTTTAGCAGGGTTTCCCTGAGACTAGAAAGCTATTGCAAGGGTTCTTCTGTGTTGAAAAGGTTGAGAAAGGCTGTGTTAACGGCTCATTATAATGTAGATGCATCTCATATCCTGTCCACAGCAGTGTTTCTACCATTTTCAATTAACACTGATAAAGGGTCATTTCACAGAGACTTGTTCTTCAACTTATCCGTCTAATCTTTGGAGAGCAGAATTTAGATCTTCAGAGATGGTATCAAATAACTAATTCCACTCAGAAGTCAGAAATGGAGGATTAAATAAAGCTGTTCAAACATCCTTCCCAGCCTCTCCAAAGTCGGTGGCCTGTTCAACTTTTTCTATGATTGTATTGTTTGTCTTCAGGCAGGAGGAGTGACATAGCATATTGTTGGGATCTTTGGATTATTGACCCAAAGGCTCTCGTGTTCTTTGTCAGTAGGTGGTCTGAAGGATGCTCTTCTTACCTTGTAAAAAAAAGTTATCTGGTTACGGAATAGTCCTGTAAAGGTGGACTTAAATCACACATCTGAGTCACAGAACTGGAGGCAAAATATCCTCATCTGAAAACAAGAAGGGCAAATTTTAAAATGTGAAAAATAGAAAAATACACACCATAGGCCTCTTGTATACTTAAGCTCAACATTTCTTCTTTTAAAGGCACAGCGGGAGATTCGTCTATCCGCACTGTATAGCATTTGAATGAAGGAATCTGTTCTTTTGCATTCAGCCTATGTATGGCTGTGTTTATGTACAGCCAGATTAAAGATGAACTCTGGGCACAAAAACTTTCATTTAATTCTATTCCCCAATAGCCACAAATCATATAAATCCAATTTGTGTGCACCACACATTGGATTTGCAAACCCAGTTACTCACTTGTACTTAGGTACTTAGCCTTGGCATGGTGTCGTTGGTGAGTCTCCAAAGTCTGCCATCTACTGGTGAGTTCCCTCCCTGAATTGTACTGACTGGACCTTGACATTGCCTTATTGTTGAGTCCCCAAAGTTCACCATCTACTGGTGACTTCCCTCCCTGGTTTGTTCTGACAGTACCTTAGCATGGTGTTGCGGGTGAGTTATCAAAATCCATCATCTACTGGTGAGTTCCCTCCTTGGTTTGTACTGACTAGACCTTGGCATGGCATGGCATTGCTGGTGAGTCCTCAAAGTCCACCATCTACTGGTGTGTTCCCTCCTTGAATGGTACTGACTAGAGCTTAGAATGGCATTGCTGGTGAGTCCCCACAGTCCACTATCTGCTGGTGACTCTTTCTCTGAATCATAATGATTGGACTTTGGCATGGTGTTGCTGGTGAGTCCCCAAAAGTCCACCATCTACTGGTGACTTCCCTCCCTGGTTTGTACCGACAGTACCTTGGAATGGTGTTGCTGGTGAGTCCTCAAAGTTCATCATCTACTGGTGAGTTCCCTCCTTGGTTTGTTCTGACAGGACCTTGGCATGGCATTGCTGATGAGTCCCTGAAGTCCACCATCTACTGTGAATGTACAGTATATATGTAAAGTGTTTTGCGGAAATTGACAGCGCTATATAAGTACTTGTAATAAATAAAATTTAGATGAAACAAACTGCTATAGTGACTTCTGGGCCTGTCAGTGGGTTTGTATGTGTATGTGTACACACATCCATTCATAACACTCAGTCATCAGGTATGTATGTTGGTCACTCACCATTGTTCTCACTTGACTTGCTCACATTGATAGACCAGTGGTCTCCAAACTGCGGCCTGCGGGCTGGACGCAGCCTTTTGCTTGCCTTTGGGCACTATTATTATTATTATTATACAGCATTTTTAAAGCGCCAATAGTTCGCTCAGCACTGTACATTACAAAGGGGGACAGAACATGTGACAGAACAATACCAATACAATGCAAAACATGAGGGGATTGAGGGTCCTGCTCTTTCGAGCTTACAATCTAGGAGGGAGGGGATGGTGGCACAGGAGGAGATGGCTGTGGGGGATGGAGTGGTAGGAAGAGTGGAGGAGGTCGGCAAGTTAGCAGGGGGTGGGGTAGGCTTCCCTGAAGAGATGGGTTTTCAGGGTGCGCCTAAAGGAGAGGAGAGTAGGTGATAATCTGATGGGTTAGGGCAGGGAGTTCCAGAGGATGGGTGACACCCTGGAGAAGTCCTGGAGGCGGACATGGGAGGAGGAGACCAGGGAACTAGAGAGAAGGAGGTCTTGTGAGGAGCGGAGTGTGCGTGCTGGGCGGTACTTGGATATTAGGTCAGTGATGTAGTTCGGGGCAGTATGGTGGACAGCTTTGTACGTCAGCGTTAGGATTTTGAATTGAATCCGTTGCGCAATCGGAAGCCAGTGGAGGGATTTGCAGAGGGGGGTGGCGGAGACGGAGTGGTTGGAAAGGTGAATGAGTCTGGCAGCCGTATTCAGGATGGACTGAAGCGGGGATAGCCAGCGGCGAGGCAGGCCAGTGAGGAGGGAGTTGCAGTAGTCGAGTCGTGATATGATGAGGGAGTGGATGAGCTGTTTAGTGGTTTCTGGGGTTAGGAACGTGCAGATTTTGGCGATGTTGCGGAGGTGGAGTCTGCACGAGTTTGTTAAAGATTGGACTTGGGGCTGGAAGGATAGGTTGGAGTCCAGAATGACACCAAGTACTTTGGCCTGCGGGGCGGATTTGATATTGGCGTTGTTGGATGTGATAGAGAAGTCAATGGGGGGTGGTGTCCGGGCTGGGGGGAAGACAAGAAACTCGGTTTTGGAGAGGTTCAGTTTAAGGAAGTGGAGCGACATCCAGTCTGATATGTCGCTCAGCAGGTGTGTGATTCGGGCAGAGACCGAGGGGGTGAGGTGGGGGGTTGAGAGATAGATTTGTGTGTCGTCGGCATAGAGGTGGTAGTTGAAGCCGTGAGAGTGTATGAGTTGGCCAAGGGAGGAGGTGTAGATGGAGAAGAGAAGGGGCCCGAGGACAGAGCCTTGAGGGACCCCAACAGAGAGGGGGAGTGAGGGGGAGGTGGTAGCATTATAGGTAACGCTGAAAGAGCATTGTGACAGGTAGGATGAGAGCCAGGAGAGAGCAGAATCTCTGAGGCCGAGGGAGTGTAGTTTTTTGAGGAGGAGGGGGTGGTCGACTGTGTCGAAGGCCGCAGAGAGGTCAAGGAGTAGGAGCACTGAATAATGGCCATTAGCTTTGGCGGTTAGCAACACTATTCCTCCCACTGACATTAACAATGGGGCATAATTCCTCCCACTGATACCAATGATGGCACACTCTTCCTATCAAGGATGCCAGTGATGGGGCACTATTCCTCCAACTGACACCAATGCTGGGGGGACTATTTCTCCCACTGACACCAATTATGGGGCACTATTCATCCCACTGACAGCAATGATGGGGTACTATTCCTTCCACTGACACCAATGATGGGGCACTCTTCCTCTCAAGGAGACCAATGATGGAGCACTATTCCACCCACTGACACCAAGGATGGGGCACTATTCCTCCCGCTGACACCAATGATGGGGCACTATTCCACTGCCGCTCTCATTGTTACTGATGTCAGGACATTTCTACTCCCACTGTCCCCTCTACGAAACAGTGACAACAAAAGCCAAAATATACTTATTATTATTGTATTTATAGGAGGTAGTATCAAAAAAATTTGAGACTAGTTTTATAACACACCAACAGATGGCAGCATAAGACTGCATGCACAGTCACAGGGAGCACCAATCTTTATATGTCAGTGTGCCAAAATACATTGTTCTGTGTACATTAGGAACTGTGCAACTTGTGCTATTCTGACCATGTACGTTATCACGTCTGCTCTTTCAGCATGGACAGCAAGTTAGAACAAAGAGCAAATGTGAAATTCAGCATGAAACTGGGCAGACCGCTGGATCTCTACAATGTTGTCGAAACGGCAACCTTTGAGCTGGATTGTTGTCTTTGGGAAGAGGGCATTTTTAGGGATTGAGCTTGCTGAAGGTCTTTCTGATCTCTGGTCATCTTCCAGTGATGTTCCTCTGCTCTTGAAGCACATGTGCCACTCAAAACACCTTGAACAACTCATTGCAGCATCACCATAAATTGCAGAATCATGTCAAATGTCTCCATGGCAGATTTGCCCAGTTTCACATTGAAACTTGGTGAGAGGCGGCAGCAAGGGCTGGTCTGTGTCAGACATCAATCACAGCCAAGAACTGCCCAGGCACAGGGATTGTGTCATCTCTAAATTGGCATTCTCTTCCAGTAAGTAGATGGTGACCCTGGATGATGTCTGAACAAAGATGGTGTCATCTTTCAGGAGAGAAAGGCAGATAAAACCATTGTCAGGGGGAGTACTGTGGTCTCTGTGAGAAGTAATAAATACCTGGAAGTGTTACACTGTTTAGCATGCATGGACTTAACATGAAAAAATATATCTAAAGATTCGTTCACTTTAAACACCTTTTTTTTCTTGCCAACACGTAGAGGTCATATATATTCTCAGTCATAATATATATATACGTCATAATATTTATAAAACATTTTCCCTGTTATTTTCGCTATTACTATGACTTCTTATGACCATCAACTCCATGTAATGGCCAACATGCAGCACATTTTCTGAATGAGACATTCTAGAAAAACATGGCACAATTTTTGCAGCATGGACAAATGACATTCATCCAGTAAATGTTTATATAAAGAGACCCCTTATTATTGCCCCCACTGCCTCCCCCTCATCCAGTCATCACATTGGGCCATCATATTGTTACAGATTGAACTCTATCTGCCATCCAGTAATTTTTATCTATACCGACGTAAAACCTCACTTTCGGAGATGCAATAAAACAAGATAAAACAATAAGAATGGATTTACTAAAGAGAGATGAGGGGATCACATGTGAACCTCAAACATATCTGAATAGTGTCAATAATTACCTCTCCTTTCACCAGCTCTGCTGAACACTGCCAGTTGCTCAAGGATCACCTCCTTGAAGTGGCTGTAAACCCTTACATATACCCAGTGAAGTGGCCTCAGGTGCAGGGGCGGACTGACCATTTGGAAACTCGTGCACTGCCCGAGGGCCCAGGGTCAGTAGGGGGCCCCATGAGATGCCCCTGGTACCTTTTTCGTAGGATTTTTTGAGTTTGGGCAAGGACACAGGGGCCCCATGATCCCCTATTGCCCGGGGCCCCATGAGTTGTCAGTCCTCCCCTGCTCAGGTAATACACAGAGATGAAACAAATCCTCCTATGTAAGTTGTATTTATCTGTCTGCAGTCTTCTGTTCTCTACATCTGTTCAAAATGCAGAATGTACAAAGCCTGTCTGAGATTTCAGAAAACAGGGAGTGGGGAGCTTAAGTAACACTCTATAAAGCTCAGTGAGGAGAGCTCTGAGAGCTGATTGGAGGGAAGAGACACACTCCCCTCCATACAGCACACAGGAACACATCTGAGGCTGTCAATCACAGGCTGTGTACTGGAGCTCCCTCACCAGTTAATTTTTTTCTCTTGGTGTCAGGAAAACTTGTCAGAAGTGATTCATGCTGATAGCCGGGAACAAGGCAGCAGGCAGAAATGACACTTTAGTGCTCTAGATTGAGACAAGTACATGCTATAGAGAGATTTATTCATATTTCATGTTCGAGGTTTACAACTATTTAAAGCGGAGCTCCACCCAAAAGGAAAAGTTCCACTTTAGGGCTTTGTCCTCTGCTCCCCGTTAAGGATTGGCCCCTTTGGGGAGTAGGGGGGAGCTGATACCTGAATTTGACAGGCACCTGCTCCCACTTCCACTGCGATCAGCTACGGCGATCGGAAGCGGAAGTTGTCCTCCCCCCCCCCCCCCCCGTAGTCTTCTGGGACACATGACAGGTCCCAGGGGACTATGGGACCGTTCACAAAATGCAGCGCTACTCGCGCATGCACAGTGGGCACCCGGCTGTGAAGCTGCAAGCTGTCATAGCTGTGTGCCCACACTAAGGATGCTGGCACCAGAGAGAGAAGACTGCCTGTGAAACCAGCCATGGTGAGGACACCGATGGACCGAGGGACAGGTAAGTGCCTGTATCTTAATAGTTAGCAGCTACAGTTTTTGTAGCTGCTGACTTTTATTTTTATTTTTTTTATTCAATTGGAAATCCGTTTTTAGGCATGTTTGGTGAACAAGACTTCAAAGAGCGTTCATTTCCTGGGTCCTCCACAGCTCTTACTGGTCCCTTAAACTACTGATAAGTCCAAAGTAAGGCTTGGTTCACACATGTGCGTGTGTGTTTGTGCATGTATTTTGTGGGTAGAGCGGTAGAGCAGCCCATTCATTTCATTCGACTGCCCTACCTGTGAGAAATCTCCTTGGGAAAGAAGTCCACATTTTTTAAAATTTCAATCACACAGCATCAAGTCACACCAACACCATGCGGTTTGGCCTGAATGAAAAAGGCTCCACAGGTGCTGTTGTGTAATGGTGTCCCCAAGCATCTGCTAAGGTGCAGCATGTTTCTCTGCAGGTCGGGAACGATGGGAATGATTTTGCACTTGTTGCCAAGCTACAGAGATGTGAACCTAGCCTTAAAGTGGAAGTCCAGCCTATTCCTAAACTGAAATCTGCTCCCACTCCCTTCTAAACTCTATTCTATCAACCCTGTGAAAGACAAATGAACATACTTGCCTAGTCTGGGAGCAGTCCAGTCTGGTCACATGATCAGCTGTCAGTGGTGGCTTCAGTGTAGAGCAGGAATGTCAAACTGGTGGTCCTCCAGCTATTGCAAAACTACAAGTCCCATCATGCCTCTGCTTTTGGGAGTCATGCTTGTATCTGTCAATCTTGCAATGCCTCATGGGACTTGTAGTTTGGCAACAGCTGGAGGGCTGCCTGTTTGACACCTGCTGTGTAGAGGAAGGACAGCTGACAACGGATGCGCCATAGTAAGTTTATGGGTTACATCACCACCCAGGCACTGCAGCCATTGTCAGCAATCTCTCCTCTTCACTGTAACCGGCCACTGGGAGATCATGTGACTGGAGCGCCCTCAGAATAGGTAAGTATGAGGTACAACCATTTAATTCCCAGGATAATCTGTACAAAAAAAATTGCTTGCTTACCTATACATTAGCGGCTGTTGTCACCTTCAAAGTAGTCCCCTTGTGAAGTGTCGCTTTTTTGGTGGCAACTAAAAACATGTGAATTTACTCTCAATATTACCCGTGACATTGGTGATCAGGACTAAGGATAAGCAGAATGTAGCTGGATTAGGTTCCGGGCAGGTTCGCAGAACATGACTAACATTTGGGTGCTGAATCTGAACCCCATTGCAGTCAATTAGAGCCAGATGTTAAAATAAACAGTAATGGCCATTTTCTAGGCTAAAAGGCAAGTAAATGTCAAACAAATGACATGGGAGGCTGGGCACTGCCATAGGGGACATATACAGTTGCAAGAAAAAGTATGTGAACCCCTTGGGATTACGTGGAGTTTTGCATGAATTGGGCATAAAATGTGCTCTGAACGTCATCTAAGTCACAACAATAGAAGAACACAGTCTGCTGAACATAATACTACACAAACATTAGATGTTGCCATGGTTTAATTGCACATAACATGTAAACATTCACAGTGCAGGGAGGAAAAAGTATGTGAGGCCCTAGCTTAATGACTTCTCCCAGAGCTAATTGGAGCCAGGAGTGAGCCAACCTTGACTCCAATCAGTGTGATGATATTGGATGTGTTGCTGACAGCTGTCCTGCCCTTAAAAAAAACACACACCTGTTTTGGGTTTACTGGGTTCAAGAAGCACTGTCTGATGTGAACCATGCCTCACAGAAAAGAGCTCTCAGAAGACCTACGATCAAGAATTGTTGACTTGAAGCTGGAAAGGGTTACAAAAGTATTTCCAAAAGCCTTGATGTTCATGTGTCCACGATAAGACAGACTGTCTACAAATGGAGAAAGTTTAGCACTGTTGCTACTCTCCCTAGGCATTGTCATCCTGTAAAAATGACTGCAAGAGCACAGCGCAGAATGCTGCATGAGGTAAAGAAGAATCCCAGAGTGTCAGCTAAAGACCTACAGAAATCTCTGGCACATGCTAACATTTTTGTTGACACCTCTACAATAAGGAAAACATTAAACAAGAATGGAGTACATGGGAGGACACCACGGAGGAAGCCATTGCTGTCCAAAAAGAATATTGCAGCACGTTTGAAGTTTGCAAAAGAGCACCTGGATGTTCCACAGCACTACTGGCAAAATATACTGTGGACAGATGAAACCAAGATTGAGTTGTTTGGGAAGAACACACAACACTATGTGTGGAGAAAAAAAGGCACAGCACACCAACATCAAAACCTCATCCCCACTGTAAAACATGGCGGAGGGAGCATCATGGTTTGGGGCTGCTTTGCTGCCTCAGGGCCTGGACGGATTGTTGTCATTGATGGGAAAATGAATTCCAGAGTTTATCAAGACATTTTGCAGGAAAACGTACGACCGTCTGTCCGCCAACTGAAGCTCCGCAGAGGATGGGTGATGCAACAGGACAATGACCCAAACCATACAAGTAATTCAACAAAACAATGGCTGCAACAGCACAGAATACGCCTTCTGGAGTGGCCCAGTCAGAGTCCTGACCTCAACCCGATTGAAATGCTGTGGCATGACCTTAAGAGAACGATTCACACCAGAAATCCCAAAAATATTGCTACACTGAAACAGTTTTGTGAAGAGGAGTGGTCCAAAATTACTCCAGTTTGTTGTGCAGGTCTGATCTGCAACTACAGGAAATGTTTGGTTGAGGTTATTGCTGCCAAAGGAGGGTCAACCAGTTATTAAGTCCAAAGGTTCACATACTTTTTCCTCTCTGCACTGTGAATGTTTACATATTATGTGCAATTAAACCATGGCAACATCTAATGTTTGTGTAGCATTATGTTCAGCAGACTGTGTTCTTCTATTGTTGTGACTTAGATGACGTTCAGAGCAAATTTTATGCCCAATTCATGCAAAACTCCACGTAATCCCAAGGGGTTCACATACTTTTTCTTGCAACTGTATGTATGAATGTGAGTTAGGGACCTTAGATTGTACACCCCTTGAGGGTTAGGGACTGATGTGAATGTACAATATATATGTAAAGCACTGCGTAAACTGACGGCGCTAAATAAGTACCTGAAATAAATAATAATAAATAATATAATAACAACATTAGCTTAAAACATGACTTGTATAGCTATTGTATATACCGGTGTTTCTCAACCTTTTTTCAGTCAAGGCACCCTTTAAAATTATGGACATTCCCGAGGCACCCTTTAAAATTACGGGCAGTCTTGAGGCACCCCGTTCTAAAATGGGGTGCCTCAAGACTGTCCATTATTTTTAGAGATGAGCGAAGTATTCAAAAATTCGATTCGACTGATTCGGCGAATTCGTGGACAATATTCGATTTGAGTCGAATATATTCGCTGTGAATTTAACTTAAAAAAGGGTGTTTCTAGGCATCAGAGAGACTTAATATTAGTGCAGAACACTGTACCTTTAATTTAAATGCCCTTGGAGTCTGCTGGGGAAGAGAAATAATACTGTCAGTCAGTATGACATGCAGATGAGTGCCGTCGATCTTAGAATCACCGCACATTTCACTCATTTGGCCAGTCACGGGGCCAAAACCAGTGTTTGGAGCCACAGTGTGGCGGTGGAGGCAGCAGCAATGGGAGGCCATACAGCAACCTATGACAAAATGGAAACCAGCAGGAGTGTGAGGAGACCTGAAAGTGGCACATGGCAGAGTGGGAGCAATGGGAGGCAGTACAGGGACCCAGGTCACACTGTGGGCCCAGCAGCAGCGTGACCAGGCGGTACGGGGGCCCATGGCAGATTTGGGGCCTTGCAGCACCTATGGGACGCCTGTAACCTGCCAGCAACCTATGACAAAATGGAAAACCGCAGGAGTGTGAGGAGACCTCAAAGTGGCACATGGCAGAGTGGGAGCAATGGGAGGCGGTACAGGGACCCAGGTCACACTGTGGGACCAGCATCAGCGTGACCAGGCGGTACGGGGGCCCATGGCTGATTTGACCTCGTTCATCCCATAGTCCTGCCGACTCACGAATAGCGTGGCCTCCTCAAAGGGCCTGAGCAAGCGCAGGTGTCACGCATGAGCTGCCAATGGCTGACATCTAAGTTACACAGGGAGTACCTTTATCCGCTTTTAACATCAGGAAATCTGTGATGGCCTTTCGCTGTTCGTAAAGGCGGTCTAACATATGTAGTGTTGAATTCCACCTTGTTGCAACGTCACAGCATGAGGAGTCGGTACGGGGGCCCATGGCAGATTACGTGCCTGGCAGCAGCAATGGGAGGCCCGTAATCTGCCAGCACCCTATGTCAAAAAATTGAACACACCAGCAGTGTGAGGAGACCTCAAAGTGGCACATGGCAGAGTGGGAGCAATGGGAGGTGGTACAGGGACCCAGGTCACACTGTGGGCTCAGCAGCAGCGTGACCAGGCGGTACGGGGGCCCATGGCCGATTTGGGGCCTGGCGGCACCTATGGGAGGCCTGTAATCTGCCAGCAACCTATGACAAAATGGAAAACCGCAGGAGTGTGAGGAGACCTCAAAGTGGCACATGGCAGAGTGGAAGCAATGGGAGGCCGTACAGGGACCCAGGTCACACTGTGGGACCAGCAGCAGCGTGACCAGGCGGTACGGGGGCCCATGGCCGATTTGGGGCCTGGCGGCACCTATGGAAGGCCTGTAATCTGCCAGCAACCTATGACAAAATGGAAAACCGCAGGAGTGTGAGGAGACCTCAAAGTGGCACATGGCAGAGTGGAAGCAATGGGAGGCCGTACAGGGACCCAGGTCACACTGTGGGCCCAGCAGCAGCGTGACCAGGCGGTACGGGGGCCCATGGCCGATTTTGGGCCTGGCGGCACCTATGGGAGGCCCGTAATCTGCCAGCACCCTATGACAAAATGGAACCCTGGGCTGGGGCAGGCAGAACCGCCGTATCTTTATCACGGTTTTCCCAGGCCACCGAATGGCGACGCTGCATATGCTGACGCAACGCTGTAGTCCCAACATGGGCCCCCTGGCCACGCTTGACTTTCTGGCCACATAGTCGACATAAGGCTACGTTTACTTCCTCGGGCGGCTTGACGAAAACTTGCCACACCGCCGAATAGGAAACTTTGCACCCGCTACTCCTCACTGGCTGACTGCTACTTCCTCCGTGCACACCGGTACCACTACTGGCCGTGGTGGTAGGCTGCAGTGGAGCTGGTGCTCTACTCCGTGGCCGTTTGCCTCCACTGACACTGCTGCGACCCTGCTGCCTCCTGGCAGCAGCAATGGGAGGCCGTACAGGGACCCAGGTCACACTGTGGGCTCAGCAGCAGCGTGACCAGGCGGTACGGGGGCCCATGGCCGATTTGGGGCCTGGCGGCACCTATGGGAGGCCTGTAATCTGCCAGCAACCTATGACAAAATGGAAAACCGCAGGAGTGTGAGGACACCTCAAAGTGGCACATGGCAGAGTGGAAGCAATGGGAGGCCGTACAGGGACCCAGGTCACACTGTGGGACCAGCAGCAGCGTGACCAGGCGGTACGGGGGCCCATGGCCGATTTGGGGCCTGGCGGCACCAATGGAAGGCCTGTAATCTGCCAGCAACCTATGACAAAATGGAAAACCGCAGGAGTGTGAGGAGACCTCAAAGTGGCACATGGCAGAGTGGAAGCAATGGGAGGCCGTACAGGGACCCAGATCACACTGTGGGCTCAGCAGCAGCGTGACCAGGCGGTACGGGGGCCCATGGCCGATTTGGGGCCTGGCGGCACCTATGGGAGGCCTGTAATCTGCCAGCAACCTATGACAAAATGGAAAACCGCAGGAGTGTGAGGAGACCTCAAAGTGGCACATGGCAGAGTGGGAGCAATGGGAGGCCGTACAGGGACCCAGGTCACACTGTGGGACCAGCAGCAGCGTGACCAGGCGGTACGGGGGCCCATGGCCGATTTGGGGCCTGGCGGCACCTATGGGAGGCCTGTAATCTGCCAGCAACCTATGACAAAATGGAAAACCGCAGGAGTGTGAGGAGACCTCAAAGTGGCACATGGCAGAGTGGAAGCAATGGGAGGCCGTACAGGGACCCAGGTCCCACTGTGGGCTCAGCAGCAGCGTGACCAGGCGGTACGGGGGCCCATGGCCGATTTGGGGCCTGGCGGCACCTATGGGAGGCCTGTAATCTGCCAGCAACCTATGACAAAATGGAAAACCGCAGGAGTGTGAGGAGACCTCAAAGTGGCACATGGCAGAGTGGAAGCAATGGGAGGCCGTACAGGGACCCAGGTCACACTGTGGGACCAGCAGCAGCGTGACCAGGCGGTACGGGGGCCCATGGCCGATTTGGGGCCTGGCGGCACCTATGGAAGGCCTGTAATCTGCCAGCAACCTATGACAAAATGGAAAACGCAGGAGTGTGAGGAGACCTCAAAGTGGCACATGGCAGAGTGGAAGCAATGGGAGGCCGTACAGGGACCCAGGTCACACTGTGGGACCAGCAGCAGTGTGACCAGGCGGTACGGGGGCCCATGGCCGATTTGGGGCCTGGCGGCACCTATGGAAGGCCTGTAATCTGCCAGCAACCTATGACAAAATGGAAAACCGCAGGAGTGTGAGGAGACCTCAAAGTGGCACATGGCAGAGTGGAAGCAATGGGAGGCCGTACAGGGACCCAGGTCACACTGTGGGCTCAGCAGCAGCGTGAACAGGCGGTACGGGGGCCCATGGCCGATTTGGGGCCTGGCGGCACCTATGGGAGGCCTGTCATCTGCCAGCAACCTATGACAAAATGGAAAACTGCAGGAGTGTGAGGAGACCTCAAAGTGGCACATGGCAGAGTGGAAGCAATGGGAGGCCGTACAGGGACCCAGGTCACACTGTGGGACCAGCAGCAGCGTGACCAGGCGGTACGGGGGCCCATGGCCGATTTGGGGCCTGGCGGCACCTATGGGAGGCCTGTAATCTGCCAGCAACCTATGACAAAATGGAAAACCGCAGGAGTGTGAGGAGACCTCAAAGTGACACATGGCAGAGTGGGAGAAATGGGAGGCCGTACAGGGACCCAGGTCACACTGTGGGACCAGCAGCAGCGTGACCAGGCGGTACGGGGTCCCATGGCCGATTTGGGGCCTGGCGGCACCTATGGGAGGCCTGTAATCTGCCAGCAACCTATGACAAAATGGAAAACCGCAGGAGTGTGAGGAGACCTCAAAGTGGCACATGGCAGAGTGGGAGCAATGGGAGGCCGTACAGGGACCCAGGTCACACTGTGGGACCAGCAGCAGCGTGACCAGGCGGTACGGGGGCCCATGGCCGATTTGGGGCCTGGCGGCACCTATGGAAGGCCTGTAATCTGCCAGCAACCTATGACAAAATGGAAAACCGCAGGAGTGTGAGGAGACCTCAAAGTGGCACATGGCAGAATGGAAGCAATGGGAGGCCGTACAGGGACCCAGGTCACACTGTGGGCTCAGCAGCAGCGTGACCAGGCGGTACGGGGGCCCATGGCCGATTTGGGGCCTGGCGGCACCTATGGGAGGCCTGTCATCTGCCAGCAACCTATGACAAAATGGAAAACTGCAGGAGTGTGAGGAGACCTCAAAGTGGCACATGGCAGAGTGGAAGCAATGGGAGGCCGTACAGGGACCCAGGTCACACTGTGGGACCAGCAGCAGCGTGACCAGGCGGTACGGGGGCCCATGGCCGATTTGGGGCCTGGCGGCACCTATGGGAGGCCTGTAATCTGCCAGCAACCTATGACAAAATGGAAAACCGCAGGAGTGTGAGGAGACCTCAAAGTGGCACATGGCAGAGTGGGAGAAATGGGAGGCCGTACAGGGACCCAGGTCACACTGTGGGACCAGCAGCAGCGTGACCAGGCGGTACGGGGGCCCATGGCCGATTTGGGGCCTGGCGGCACCTATGGGAGGCCTGTAATCTGCCAGCAACCTATGACAAAATGGAAAACCGCAGGAGTGTGAGGAGACCTCAAAGTGGCACATGGCAGAGTGGAAGCAATGGGAGGCCGTACAGGGACCCAGGTCACACTGTGAGACCAGCAGCAGCGTGACCAGGTGGTACGGGGGCCCATGGCCGATTTGGGGCCTGGCGGCACCTATGGAAGGCCTGTAATCTGCCAGCAACCTATGACAAAATGGAAAACCGCAGGAGTGTGAGGAGACCTCAAAGTGGCACATGGCAGAGTGGGAGCAATGGGAGGCCGTACAGGGACCCAGGTCACACTGTGGGCTCAGCAGCAGCGTGACCAGGCGGTACGGGGGCCCATGGCCGATTTGGGGCCTGGCGGCACCTATGGGAGGCCTGTCATCTGCCAGCAACCTATGACAAAATGGAAAACTGCAGGAGTGTGAGGAGACCTCAAAGTGGCACATGGCAGAATGGAAGCAATGGGAGGCCGTACAGGGACCCAGGTCACACTGTGGGACCAGCAGCAGCGTGACCAGGCGGTACGTGGGCCCATGGCCGATTTGGGGCCTGGCGGCACCTATGGGAGGCCTGTAATCTGCCAGCAACCTATGACAAAATGGAAAACCGCAGGAGTGTGAGGAGACCTCAAAGTGGCACATGGCAGAGTGGGAGCAATGGGAGGCCGTACAGGGACCCTGGTCACACTGTGGGACCAGCAGCAGCGTGACCAGGCGGTACGGGGGCCCATGGCCGATTTGGGGCCTAGCGGCACCTATGGGAGGCCTGTAATCTGCCAGCAACCTATGACAAAATGGAAAACCGCAGGAGTGTGAGGAGACCTCAAAGTGGCACATGGCAGAGTGGAAGCAATGGGAGGCCGTACAGGGACCCAGGTCACACTGTGGGACCAGCAGCAGCGTGACCAGGTGGTACGGGGGCCCATGGCCGATTTGGGGCCTGGCGGCACCTATGGAAGGCCTGTAATCTGCCAGCAACCTATGACAAAATGGAAAACCGCAGGAGTGTGAGGAGACCTCAAAGTGGCACATGGCAGAGTGGGAGCAATGGGAGGCCGTACAGGGACCCAGGTCACACTGTGGGACCAGCAGCAGCGTGACCAGGTGGTACGGGGGCCCATGGCCGATTTGGGGCCTGGCGGCACCTATGGAAGGCCTGTAATCTGCCAGCAACCTATGACAAAATGGAAAACCGCAGGAGTGTGAGGAGACCTCAAAGTGGCACATGGCAGAGTGGAAGCAATGGGAGGCCGTACAGGGACCCAGGTCACACTGTGGGCTCAGCAGCAGCGTGACCAGGCGGTACGGGGGCCCATGGCCGATTTGGGGCCTGGCGGCACCTATGGGAGGCCTGTAATCTGCCAGCAACCTATGACAAAATGGAAAACCGCAGGAGTGTGAGGAGACCTCAAAGTGGCACATGGCAGAGTGGAAGCAATGGGAGGCCGTACAGGGACCCAGGTCACACTGTGGGACCAGCAGCAGCGTGACCAGGCGGTACGGGGGCCCATGGCCGATTTGGGGCCTGGCGGCACCTATGGGAGGCCTGTAATCTGCCAGCAACCTATGACAAAATGGAAAACCGCAGGAGTGTGAGGAGACCTCAAAGTGGCACATGGCAGAGTGGGAGCAATGGGAGGCCGTACAGGGACCCAGGTCACACTGTGGGACCAGCAGCAGCGTGACCAGGCGGTACGGGGGCCCATGGCCGATTTGGGGCCTGGCGGCACCTATGGAAGGCCTGTAATCTGCCAGCACCCTATGACAAAATGGAACCCTGGGCTGGGGCAGGCAGAACCGCCGTATCTTTATCACGGTTTTCCCAGGCCACCGAATGGCGACGCTGCATATGCTGACGCAACGCTGTAGTCCCAACATGGGCCCCCTGGCCACGCTTGACTTTCTGGCCACATAGTCGACATACGGCTACGTTTACTTCCTCGGGCGGCTTGACGAAAAATTGCCACACCGCAGAGTAGGAAACTTTGCCTCCGCTACTCCTCACTGGCTGACTGCTACTTCCTCCGTGCACACCGGCACCACTACTGGCCGTGGTGGTAGGCTGCAGTGGAGCTGGTGCTCTACTCCGTGGCCGTTTGCCTCCACTGACACTGCTGCGACCCTGCTGCCTCCTGGCAGCAGCAATGGGAGGCCGTACAGGGACCCATGAGAGACTCTGGACTTGGCAGCAGCATGAGGAGGCGGTATAGGGGCCCATGGCAGATTAGGGGCCTGGCAGCAGCTATGGGAGGCCCGTAATCTGCCAGCACCCTATGTCAAAAAATTCAACACACCAGCAGTGTGAAGAGACCTGAATGTGGCACATGGCAGAGTGTGGCGATGGAGACAGCAGCAATGGGAGGCCGTACAGGGACCCATGAGAGACTCTGGACTTGGCAGCAGCATGAGGAGGCGGTATAGGGGCCCATGGCAGATTAGGGGCCTGGCAGCAGCTATGGGAGGCCCGTAATCTGCCAGCACCCTATGTCAAAAAATTGAACACAACAGCAGTGTGTGAGGAGACCTGAAAGTGGCACATGGCAGAGTGTGGCGATGGAGACAGCAGCAATGGGAGGCCGTACAGGGACCCATGAGAGACTCTGGACTTGGCAGCAGCATGAGGAGGCGGTATATAGGGGCCCATGGCAGATTAGGGGCCTGGCAGCAGCTATGGGAGGCCCGTAATCTGCCAGCACCCTATGTCAAAAAATTCAACACACCAGCAGTGTGAAGAGACCTGAATGTGGCACATGGCAGAGTGTGGCGATGGAGACAGCAGCAATGGGAGGCCCGTAATCTGCCAGCACCCTATGACAAAAAATGGAACACACCAGCAGTGTGTGAGGAGACCTGAAAGTGGCACATGTTTGGGGCATGATTCATGGCGGATTTAGTCAGTTGTGTCAGGAACTGGTGGTTTGAAATCCAGACTAATCCACGCCTGATTCATTTTCACAAACGTGAGTCTCTCCACACTTTGGGTGGACAGTCGTGTCCTCCGCGGAGTTACAATACCTCCTGCCGCACTAAACACGCGCTCCGATGCCACGCTACTGGCCGGGCATGACAGCCTTTCAAGGGCAAATTCAGCTAGTTGGGGCCAAAGGTCAAGTTTCGTTGCCCAGTAGTCAAGGGGATTGTCTACCTCGGTTGGCAGGGTGCTGTCCAAGTAGGCCCAAGCCTGTTGTTTGAGCTCCTGCTCCAGGTCCACCTGATGCTGCTGCTGCTGCTGCTGCGGCTGGTTAGTAGTTTCCTCACTGCGCTGGTGAAGAAAGCTACTCATCATCGACTGCAGACTGAGGCAGCCGCTGCTGGTGGAGCTGCCACTGCTCCTACCACCCCACCCCTCCCCTGCTGCCATGGCAGCGGAACGCGAACGCACAGGGCCCACAGTGTCTGAGGATGGACGTTGGCGCACAAAGGCAGAGACCAACTGACTACATATGTGGTTTTTATAGTACGTAATTTTGGCCTCCCTCTCAGCAGGTGTGAAAAAGGCCACCATTTTGGAACGATAGTGAGGGTCCAACAAGGTGGACAGCCAAAAGTCATCCCTCTGTCTGATGGTTATTATTCGGCTGTCGCTACGCAAGCAACCGAGCATGCTATGGGCCATTTGCGCCAAGGAATGCGAGGGACTCCCTGCCTCCATCTCCACAGCATACTGCCACGGTGCGTCTGGGTCCTCTGTCTCCTCCTCCTCCTCCTCTCCCAGATGCTCCTGCTCCTCCACTCCTGCCCGCTGAGTGGAAAAACCACCCATTTCACTCAATAATTCCTGAGCACAAATGTCCTCCTCTACCTCCTCCTCTTCTTCCTGTCCTGGCCCCACAGGGGTCATGTGGCGTTGAGATCTGTGCGCCACGTCTACCGCACCCTGACCAGCCATTGTTAACAGCATTTGTTCAAGGACGTGCAACAGAGGAATGACGTTGTTCATCCCATAGTCCTGCCGACTCACGAATAGCGTGGCCTCCTCAAAGGGCCTGAGCAAGCGGCAGGTGTCACACATGAGCTGCCAATGGCTGACATCGAAGTTACACAGGGGAGTACCTTTATCCGCTTGTAACATCAGGAAATCGGTGATGGCCTTTCGCTGCTCGTAAAGGCGGTCTAACATGTGTAGGGTTGAATTCCACCTTGTTGCAACGTCGCAGATCAGGCGATGCTGTGGAATTCCGTTCTGCCGCTGCAGCTCAATGAGGGTGTTCTTTGCGGTGTAGGAATAGCTGAAATGCATGCACAGTTTACGTGACATTTTAAGGATGTCTTGCAGTGGGATGGTGGATTTTAGGAACCGCTTGACAACCAGATTGAACACGTGAGCCATGCATGGCGCATGGCACAACCTTCCTTGACGCAGAGCAGACACCATGTTCTTTCCGTTGTCGGTCAACATGGTTCCGATTTTCAGTTTGCGCGGAGACAGCCATCTGTCGATTTCTCTGTTCATTACACTCAGAAGTTCCTCCCCTGTGTGACTACGTTCGCCAAGGCATACCAGGTGCAGCACAGCGTGACACCGTTGCGCCCTGCACACGTGATATGCCGGTCGGGTAATGGGACTTGGCACGGGGGTGGCGGCTGAGGACACGGCGGAAAAAGAGGTGGTAGAGGCGGACATCTTTGCTGGACCAAGGACGTGCAAACGTGGAGGCAAAAGCGTCGTGACCTGTCCAAGTTGCTGGTGCGGCTGTGCCGGCACCACGTTCACCCAGTGGGCCGTAAATTACATGTACTGTCCCTGACCGTAGTTACAGCTCCACACGTCGGCGCTGCCGTGCACTTTGGCAGAGACCGACATGCTCAAAGACTGGCCCACCATCTCTTCTACATGTGAATGCAGGGCTGGCACTGCCTTTATGGCGAAGAAATGACGGCTTGGCACTCTCCACCGCGGCGCGGCACAAGCCATCATTTCTCGGAAAGGTGCTGAGTCCACCAGTTGGAAAGGGAGGGACTGCAGCACCAGCAACTTGGACAGGAGGACGTTCAGCTTTTGCACCGTCGGGTGCGTGCTCGCAAACTGTTGTCTCTTGGAAACGGATTCCAAGAAAGACTGTTGACGGAATCCGAGAAGAGGAGTAGCAGGAGAAGGATCATCTGAACGAGCGGAAGATGACAACGAGCGACAACTCCCCTCAGCAGAGGTGTTGGAGCCTTGACTGGCTGATGGAGGGCGATTGACGACGTCGGGTGACGGAGCAAGTAACGGAGCGGGTGATGGAGCGGGGGCTGGGGCAGGCAGAACCGCCGTATCTTTATCACGGTTTTCCCAGGCCACCGAATGGTGACGCTGCATATGCTGACGCAACGCTGTAGTCCCAACATGGGCCCCCTGGCCACGCTTGCATTTCTGGCCACATAGTCGACATACGGCTACGTTTACTTCCTCGGGCGGCTTGACGAAAAATTGCCACACCACCGAGTAGGAAACTTTGCCCCCGCTACTCCTCACTGGCTGACTGCTACTTCCTCCGTGCACACCGGCACCACTACTGGCCGTGGTGGTAGGCTGCAGTGGAGCTGGTGCTCTACTCCGTGGCCGTTTGGCTTCACTGACACTGATGCGACCCTGCTGCCTCCTGGGCAACCCACCGACTGTTTCGCTCGCTGCCAAGCTGGCACCCTCTTCTCCTGATGATGCGGAAGAAATTGCCTGATGACGACGAGGCAGCCAAGTGCGATCAACCTCCTCATCATCAAGTAGGGTCTCCGCCTCACTACTAGCCCCCTCGGCTGCATCTGGGTCAGGAGACAGACCTGTCTCTAGACCGGCTACCGAGCCACTCTCCTCGCCAGTACTTGTTCGCCTGGCTGCTGAAAAGGCGGATGTCTCCCCCCGTTCCTGACCGCCCTCTGTTAGCTCTTCCTCACTGTACAGTGGGGCTGAGCCCACAGCATGCGATACTTCGCTTGGTGAGGGAACACCAAAGGACAGGGGCAGGTAGAGGACACGTGATTTCAGTGGGCTTGCTCCCGGGCCATGCCAACTAACGGTTGTGTCTGACGTACCCACCGACCGTTGGCTGTAGGTGTCAGAGGTGACCTGGGAAGAGGAAGACGACCGAGCCAACCAATCGATGACGGCAGGGTTGTCGGTGGAGACACGACCGCTGGATGACACCGGGAGCACTGGCCTCTGGCTGCGAATAGTGCTGCCTCGACCCCTTCCTCTGCTGCCACGTCTGCTCGCTCCTAAAACATTGCCTCCTCTGCCACTCCTCTGCGTGTTGTCTGACATACTCTTTAATTCAACGATTCTGTGTCCCTGAGTAACAATTCTGTGTCCCTGAGTAACAATTCTGTGTCTGTCCCTGAGTAACAATTCTGTGGCCCTAAGTAACGGTTCTGTGGCCCTCAGTAACAATTCTGTGTCCCTGAATAACAATTCTGTGTCTGTCCGAGTAACAATTCTGTGGCCTTAAGTAACAGTTCTGTGGCCCTCAGTAACAATTCTGTGTCCCTGAGGAACAATTCTGTGGCCCTAAGTAACGGTTCTGTGGCCCTCAGTAACAATTCTGTGTCCCTGAGTAACAATTCTGTGTCTGTCCGAGTAACAATTCTGTGGCCCTAAGTAACAGTTCTGTGGCCCTCAGTAACAAATCTGTGTCAATGAGTAACAATTCTGTGGCCCTAAGTAACGGTTCTGTGGCCCTCAGTAACAATTCTGTGTCCCTGATTAACGTTTCTGTGGCCCTAAGTAACGGTTCTGTGGCCCTCAGTAACAATTCTGTGTCCCTGATTAACGTTTCTGTGGCCCTAAGTAACGGTTCTGTGGCCCTCAGTAACAATTCTGTGTCCCTGATTAAGGTTTCTGTGGCCCTAAGTAACGGTTCTGTGGCCCTTAGTAACAATTCTGTGTCCCTCAAGAAACAATTCTGTGTCTGTCCCTGAGTAACAATTCTGTGGCCCTAAGTAACGGTTCTGTGTCCCTCAGTAACAATTCTGTGTCCCTGAGTAACAATTCTGTGTCTGTCCGAGTAACAATTCTGTGGCCCTAAGTAACAGTTCTGTGGCCCTCAGTAACAATTCTGTGTCCCTGAGTAACAATCTGTGGCCCTAAGTAACGGTTCTGTGGCCCTCAGTAACAATTCTGTGTCCCTGAGTAACGTTTCTGTGGCCCTAAGTAACGGTTCTGTGGCCCTCAGTAACAATTCTGTGTCCCTGAGTAACAATTCTGTGTCTGTCCGAGTAACAATTCTGTGGCCCTAAGTAACAGTTCTGTGGCCCTCAGTAACAATTCTGTGTCCCTGAGTAACAATTCTGTGGCCCTAAGTAACGGTTCTGTGGCCCTCAGTAACAATTCTGTGTCCCTGATTAACGTTTCTGTGGCCCTAAGTAACGGTTCTGTGGCCCTCAGTAACAATTTTGTGTCCCTGATTAACGTTTATGTGGCCCTAAGTAACGGTTCTGTGGCCCTCAGTAACACTTCTGTGTCCCTGATTAACGTTTATGTGGCCCTAAGTAACGGTTCTGTGGCCCTCAGTAAGAATTCTGTGTCCCTCAGTAACAATTCTGTGTCTGTCCCTGAGTAACAATTCTGTGGCCCTAAGTAACGGTTCTGTGGCCCTCAGTAACAATTCTGTGTCCCTGATTAACGTTTATGTGGCCCTAAGTAACGGTTCTGTGGCCCTCAGTAACAATTCTGTGTCCCTGAGTAACAATTCTGTGTCTGTCCGAGTAACAATTCTGTGGCCCTAAGTAACAGTTCTGTGGCCCTCAGTAACAATTCTGTGTCTGTCCCTGAGTAACAATTCTGTGGCCCTAACGTTTCTGTGGCCCTAAGTAACAATTCTCTGGCACTCAGTAACAATTCTGTCTGTCCCTGAGTAACAATTCTGTGGCCCTAATAACGTTTCTGTGGCCCTAAGTAACAGTTCTGTGGCCCTCAGTAACAATTCTGTGTCTGTCCCTGAGTAACAATTCTGTGGCCCTAAGTAACAATTCTCTGGCACTCAGTAACAATTTTGTCTGTCCCTGAGTAACAATTCTGTGGCCCTAATAACGTTTCTGTGGCCCTAAGTAACAGTTCTGTGGCCCTCAGTAACAATTCTGTGTCTGTCCCTGAGTAACAATTCTGTGGCCCTAACTAACGTTACTGTGGCCCTAAGTAACAGTTCTGTGGCCCTCAGTAACAATTCTGTGTCTGTCCCTGAGTAACAATTCTGTGTCCCTGAGTAACGTTTGTGGCCCTAAGTAACAATTCTCTGGCACTCAGTAACAATTCTGTCTGTCCCTGAGTAACAATTCTGTGGCCCTAATAACGTTTCTGTGGCCCTAAGTAACAGTTCTGTGTCCCTCAGTAACAATTCTGTGTCTGTCCCTGAGTAACAATTCTGTGGCCCTAAGTAACAATTCTCTGGCACTCAGTAACAATTCTGTCTGTCCCTGAGTAACAATTCTGTGGCCCTAATAACGTTTCTGTGGCCCTAAGTAACAGTTCTGTGGCCCTCAGTAACAATTCTGTGTCTGTCCCTGAGTAACAATTCTGTGGCCCTAACTAACGTTTCTGTGGCCCTAAGTAACAATTCTCTGGCACTCAGTAACAATTCTGTCTGTCCCTGAGTAACAATTCTGTGGCCCTAACTAGCGTTTCTTTGTCCCTAAGTAACGATTCTGTGGCCCTCATTAACAATTCTGTGTCCCTGAGTAATGCTTCTCTGTCCCTAAGTAACGTTTCTCTGTCCCCAAGTAACGTTTCTGTGGCCCTAACTCTGTCCCTAATACAGAGCGGTCTGCCTCTCTTGAATGACTGGAGGCAAATGAAGAATTCCAAAATGGCCGCTATTTATAGCTCGACCATTACACAGTGCTGGCTGGCTGGCTGCTGATTGGCTGATGCGATCACATGTCATTAAGGAATGCATTATGGGTCAGCGCGCCTTGTCTGCGCGCCTTCCCAGACATCCCCGCTCCGGCGCCGCACATGTCCGCCGGCATTTTAGGAAAAATTTCGATTCGCGCGTCCGAAGTAGGCTATTTTTCGGATTCGAAATTTTTCCAATATTCGACTCGAATTCCACTTCGCCTACTTCGATTCGCTCATCTCTAATTATTTTAACAGGGCACTCCATTCTAAAATGTGAAAAACTATTCTAATAGTTTTATATAACACAGCAACATCCACACATGGAGGACACCCAACATTAGAGGAAATTCATTCTTCCAAGGCAAATACACTTTTGCACAATGGTACTGACTAGTATTCCAGTGTTTCTCTTCTCCCTCAGTTTTTCTCCATCACTGAGCTGATGTGACTCCAGCACTGATGGAGAGGGGCAGGGGAGGGTCAAACTAGGATGCTGTGCAGGCTGCTGACATCCTCCTTATCAACCGATGATGCCATTGGTTGTCAGGATCCTGGCGGCTAGAAGGTCGTAATCGTGCTCAATGAAAACCTGTGGCTTTGTGTAACTAAAAGGCGGGCTTGTTCCAGCCGCTGGCTTGTATACAAGTTTAGGACAATTTTTAGACAGTTTGCCAAGGCATCCCTGAAGAAACCTCAGGGCACCCCAGGGTGCCTGGGCACCCTAGTTGAGAAAGGCTGGTATATACTATATATTTTTTTTTTCATTTGGTGAATTTTTTTCATGAAAATGGAATTATCCTTTAACTCAACGTGGTCACCCTAAAAAAAAAAAAGTTATTGCAAATCCATTGACTTACAATAGCAACCTTCCCTATATAACGCATGTCTTTAAATAGTTTCCGTCGCAACTGAGTGCTTTCTAGAAATCAGAAATCCAAATTCTTGAGTGAAGGTCCCCTTCAGTCTCCGAGACCTCATTGAGTACTAAGAAACCTCATTTGTAATTCGGTGATTTCTGATCTACTCACTTCCATAACTCAGCTGTTACTGCTGTGCTGCCTTTAATTTCTTAGAGGAAGTTCTAAATGTGAATCTTTGTGAACCTCAGACACTTTCAAATCGCTCCTTGTTCTTTTCTTTAAAGCTCAACAACAAACACAACCCCATATGCTTATATTAGCTAATCTAGTATTAAACATATTGCCTGTGCAAAATGTTGGCACCTATTAATAAATGTTTTCATTTTTTATTCTTTTTTTTTTTAGCCTTACTTTAAATTCTTCCTTTGACTACATAAGCAACAGCTGCCTAGTTTCCTCTTCAGAGCTGGATCTAATACCGCTACAAAAATCTAGGTCAAAACACTTGGAATGCATGAATATCAAACAGAGTTTTCAAAACAGCAAATGAATACATCTTTAACTGGTGACATTTTCCTGTAGCATATGGTTGGAAACTCAGGGGACTGCATGCTTTTTGATGAATATGTTCCGTCAAAAACTAAGGAATGGCAGTGGGCATATGTCACCTTCTGTTTTGCTTTATGAAATGATAATGGAAACTCATAGAAGGATACCATTATCAGAAGACTTTTTTCTACCTTTTGTCCAATCGCAGAGTAGCACAATGTTTCAGGGTTTGGTATCTAAACTCTTTACTTGTTATATTGTATGAAAGATAACCATCAAAGGTGACTTTAAAAGCAGACCCTGGTAACAGGCAGTGAACAGGGGACAAAGAAACTTTGAGACAAAGCTATGTTCTGTGTTAAAATATATTTTCTTCCTTCCTTCCTTCCTTCCTTCCTTCCTTCCTTCCTTCCTTCCTTCCTTCCTTCCTTCCTTCCATCCTTCCTTCCTTCCTTCCTTCCTTCCTTCCATATTTCTTCTCTTCCTTCCTTCCTTCCTTCCTTCCTGCCTTCCATCTCTCTTCTCTTCCTTCCTTGTCCAGTATTTTTTATCCTCCTCTCCATTTCTTTCTCTGCTCCCATCTCTCTCTTTTCCTTTCTTCCTTTCATCCATTCACTCTTTTCATCCTTCTCTCCATCTATTTCTTTCTCTCTGCTCCAGTCTCTTTCTTTCTTAAGCATAGTACCAGGGCCGGACTGACAACTCATGGGGCCCCCCGGACAATAGGGGATCATAGGGCCCCTGTGTCTTCACCCACACTCAAATCACACACAAAAAAGCCTATGAAAGGTACCAGGGGCATCTCATGGGGCCCCCTACTGACCCTGGGCCCTCGGGCAGTGCCCGAGTTCCCAAATGGTCAGTCCGCCCCTGCATAGTACACATTATGGGAAAATTGTGCGACCATTTTCCATGAAAATGCATATCATGATGAAGTCGGAATGGAATTGATTGGTATTTGTAAGAAAATTCTTGGCCAACAAAGGCAAACGTAGCTACATAGTAGCGTAGTGGAAGAAGAAGTGTAGAGTTGTTCTTTGCCTCTGATCATGGGTGTTTTTTTTATATTCTGTTAATTCCACATGATTACTGTACACATTAAACAAAAATTGGATGTTGTGTTCATGTAACTTAAACATTTTCTAGCTTGCACAATTGGTTTTTGTCATCCAGAAAATCAGCATCGGTTGTCGAAAGCACTATACTAATGATCAGATGATTAGCTGAACGTTGCATTTTGACATGAGTTTTCTAATATGAGAAAAAATATTGCAGCAAATTGCAATAAGAGACATGGATAGAGAAGGAAACGTTTAGCACTCTTTATGACATTATATTATTATACAGAATTTATACAGCAGCAACAGTTTACGCAGCACTTTACAATATAAACTCTTATTGAGTTCTTTCTGTGTCCCTGGGAAGATTCACTCCTTCTGTTTGTCTTGGTGACCAATTTCCTTAATTATAGAGATAATATCTTCCTTTGTTCTTCCATTGGAGCATGTGTTCTCCTCCCCTTACACAAGCCCAATTTGTGGGTGTTTCAGTTATTGAGTACAATATAAACCCTTATAGTCTTCTTGATGTTTGTGTCCCTGGGAAGATTCACTCTTTCTGTTTGTCTTGGTGACCAATTTCTTTCATTATAGAGATAATATCTTCCTTAGATCTTCCATTGGAGCATGTCTGCTCCTCCCCTTACAGAAGCCCCATTTGTGAGTGTTTCAGTTATTGAGTACTGACATCAGTTACATGTAGAGTAGCAGTTCTGAAAGTCATATCAATGACTTCTCAAAGGAGAAAGGGAGGGGAACCCTTATGCATCCCCTCCCCCTGAATACCCCTTTTGTAAGCATGACTATTGTGGAGCTCAGGAAGAGTTCCATTGATTCCCTTCCCCATCTACTGTACAGTTGTTCTCGCACAATCTCTCTAACTGACACACAACTCACAATTTCAAGACTATTAGCACTCCAACAACCCTCCAAGGATGTTCTGTGGAACAAAACATGTCAAGGCGGTATTATGTTTACATACTTTTAATGCTCTTGTAATTGTGAGTATAATTTTATTTATTTAATAAACTAATCAGATTTTACAACACCATGAGGTTCCCCTCTCTCCTTTCCTTTGACTGAGTGACATTACTAGAAGCACAGAAAAGTTTGTTCCTTTGTGTTAGCAGTCCTCCATTGTATAAGAGCCTTCCTAATACAACGGGATCCCTTGAGCTATCAGTCTGGAGGATCTAATTGATTAGCAGGATTTGACCTCTGTAATGCGGGGTCTGTAATGCGGGCAACATCTGGTAAGTGCTTTGTGATGGTGGAGGTATTCACTGGATGGTGAAGGCATGTGAAGTTTTATGCACCATTGGATTTATCTTTCACAATTGGACATATGCACTATTATTTGGTATTAATGGACATATGACTTATTGGCATATGGGACTTCTGTAAAGAGTATTCAATATCGCAACACAATTAATATTGGCATTTCATTTTATATACCAAGATATTGAGGTATTTGTGAGTTTTGCTATAGTTTGCATTCATAGATATTTGCGTAAAGATTATGACTTTAGCACTAAGCGCAATTTCTTATGTTTCATTAATGGAGAAGTGTGACACTTTGTTGACAACTGCCAAATTTTGGGGGTCTTTGGCTGAATTTCTTTCAGTTGTCTCATTTCCAAGTCTGTAACTGGAAAACTGGACAAAACAAAATGGACTTGAGACTCAAATGCTTCATGCCCTTGTCTTTGAATGACAGACAACTGGGGGTACTACCAAATGTGATCACGATACATCACCTTTTCATTTTGAACATAGCTGATCTCTACATCTGTTAGCAAGGCATAAATAATCAGTGTACCTCTTGTACTAACACCTGCACCGTCTGGAAGAGGTTAAAAAAAGGAAAATATGGAATAAAAATTGCCAGGCAATTGTCTTTAGCTAGAATGGTTTTCAACTTTGACATTTGTTTGTAGATGATTGCTGTCTTTTGCTGATGCTTTAAAAAAAAGCCTATTGGTTTCTGAAGCTGGATTTGACTTCACTTGCTCGTAATATGCATTTTTACCTTAATTTTATCTGAATCTTTCATGTATGACTTCAAATTGAAATCATATTTTTCAACAGTGCGCAAGCACTAGGAGATCATACACATAACTGGCCCTGCATGTGTTTCATCTACTTTGAAACTATTTTTGTGCAGATCAAATGCCAAATGGAAAGCAGATAAAGTGGTTCCTTTCTTGTGCTGTGCAAATAGAAGTGGCCATGTCTACGTTTACCTGCCAATATCCTAGTTTGTAATCCAAAAACCTAAATGTATTTCTCACCAGGCAGCCTACTAGTTACATCTTCCACTGACGTTTGATTGTGTTCCTACTTTACAGCCTCCGTGGTCCAGGAAAATCCACTTATCACTTATGCTGGGTTCTGAATCTTGAATTTATCTTTTCCATGGGCTCTGGTCATAAAGCATCAGCTCGAAGAGTCAACCAGAAGCTGTCAGCTTTGCTAAACATAGCAAATGTTTCCATCTCCTCAAGATTATTTGCAAGTCTTCCACACAGTGAAAGTGGACATGGCAAGGAACATTCTCTATTGATCTAATTGGTTTATCCACCTTGATTTTAAATTCTCTGACAGTTCTTGTAATCAGTATTGTACCCAAGAATAACCATCATGCTTTTGGCATCAAATGACTAGGGAATTTTGAAGGGGCTCTGTGGACAATAGTTGCTGTATTAGTTTTAGGTCCAGATACATTCTAAACAGTAGCACTGGAAGAGTCGCATTTACCCTGCAAACCTTTATTTTTTGCCTTGTGAATGCAAGTCAAAGATTGCATGATTTGGCATGAAACTATGTTGTTGCACTGGAACAGGCTTCAGTCCTTTTCCAGTTTCCTGGACTCAGAAGTAGGCGGGTATGAATGGACACAAGTCTGTTTACATCAGCCTGTCCACCAAGCTGCATGGAGCTTCTAATCATTTGTCTGAAAAACTGACAGGTGGATCTGATCAGAAAACCTGTGAAAAGGCCCTTAGGCTGGCCATACATTATACAATTATCTTCCAATTTTCTGCCCAATTTCCTTTAGATTTACCTTCAACTATGTAGTGCAAGGGCCTGCCTAATTGGATACAACTGAAAGTGTTGTTTAGGTTTGTCCTCCTATTATATGGTTTTTGGTAAATCTAAACCAAAAATCTCCAGATAATTGTATAATGTATGGCCAGCCTTAGTCTCCTTAGTGTATTACTGTCATATTCAGGACCAGTTGGGTGGTAGCTTTACTGCCAGTACATTTATTACATTGGGTGCCCCATTTCTCCAGGTACTGCATGCTGAACACTGAATTAACATGGAATATATTTGCAGAAAAATAATTACCACCAGGTTTGATACAAATATTGAGTAACTTACAGTTGGGCTTAAAAAAAAAAAAAAACTTGGACTAAAAATAAAATGTGTGACTGGTATACTGTTGTAGTGGTTGTTTCACTATGGAGGCCAACTATGGAAGATATTTACACATTGCCATCTCATTGCATCTTAGATTTCCTGATCCAACTATAATAATATTTTATGCACTACTACATTGTATTAGTGTCTGGGGTTGATTTACTAAAGGCATATGGATTATTCACTTTGCAAGAAAATGTAAAATTTTCAAGGCATTGTAACCCTTAGCCTAATGAATGGGGTGAACATTAATTTTGCATATCTTTCCCTTAGTTCACCATTTGCGAAGTCTGCTGCCGTCTGTACCATGTGTCTCTCTCCGTGTTTGGTTGTGCACACGTCATGAAAATTATTTACTTGAATTGCTCTACCCTTTCGTGGTACTCCCGATTTGCGTACCCCCTGATATTCTGTGCAACCTACAATGGCAAAGCCTGAACTGTATATGGGCTTCGGCATGTCTGCAACTATCGCTCGTCTTCTCTATCACTCTAGACTACGTGGGGGTCTGGGGGTTCCTGTAATCCAGCACAATTACATTGCTGCCCAAATTATACCTTTGACCCAACTCTTTTTGGGCACTGACTTGCCTCTCTGGACAATGTTAGATGTTATAGACGTACACCTGATTCCGTTGCCCTCACTTTTATGGCTCCTGCCGACTTCTACACCTAAACCCCTCAACCAGGTAATGGCTCGCACTTTAAGATTTTGTGATTCTTGCAAGTATTTGGCAGGGCTGATATCTCCTCAGTTGCTTCTTCTCCATCTGTTTTATTGCCCCTAGTTCCCCCAGGAGTATTGCATAGAGGCACGTTTGCATAGTGGATCTCCCATGGTTTTGTGACCATGAATTCTATGCTGACAGCCAAGGTACTGCGTACCTGTGTGCATCTTCGTGAACACGAAGATTTTTCTTCAAATTTTCTTCAAATTCTCAGAACAAAGTTTTTTGATATTTACAATTGCAGCATTTCTTGGAACCTCTTGTGCAAAACCAAACATCTCTGAGGACCCTCACTGGCTTTGAGTCAATTTGTAAGCAGCCACCACCAAAGGTACTTTATCCCAGATTTATACATCTCTTCAAAGTCCTGTTGTTGAACCTTTTCCTCCATGTTGTAGGCATGGGCACTGGAGCTGCAGGAACAGCTCACGCTGGAGGAATGGTATTTTACACCGGCGTACATTGCTAAGTGTGTTCCTACCTATAACTCCTCCTGTTTTTGTGGTTGCAGTGCAGAGGGGACCATGTACCACATATGCTGGTTTTGCCCTGCAGCTCACCGCTTATGGACAAGAGTCTACAACATGATCCATTCCTTTACACAGTGTAACCTCCAGAAGAATCCAAGAGAGACCATCCTCCATAAGCCACTTCAAGAGGTACCACGACACTCTTGCAAGCTTATCTCCTTTTTCTATATAGCTGTAAAGAAGACTATAGTATATGCGTGGAAGACACCTTCTTTCCATTTTGAGGAAGTCAGATCTAGAATTTAGGGATTTGTGATCAGTGAAAACTTTACGGAGGTATTGAAAGACAAACACAACACATTTCTCTCAGTCTGGCAGCCATGGCTTGATTACCAACCCATTTCTTGCTTTACCTCGAGGCTGACCCATCTTTGGTCATGAGGTTTGTTGCTCCCCTCTCGGAATTCAATGGGGGAATAGACTATGAGCTATACTCCCCTGTGGCAAACTACCCCCCTCCTTCTCTCTGTTCCCTCTCCCCCCCTTTTATTTCTCTTTCTTTCTCTCTTTTTTTCTGCTCGCTGTCACTGGCGTTGATATCCTAGTGGAGAACAACATTCTCTTTTTAATATCGCAATAATATACTGCTGGCGGGGTTCCCTCGTGCTTGGCGGTGGTGAATGGCGCTCACATTTTCCTCTTTTTTTTAATTGCATGTGACCTTAATTGTACAGATCTAGGACTAGGTTGCACGACTTTTGCCAGTTTATACCACCGTCTCCAGTTCTGTACTTGTTGTTACATTACTGTTGACCAGACTTGTTGGTTTATGGATCTCTGCGTGGGTTCCTGCTTTGACTTTGCTAATTTTTCTACAATTTAATTATTACTGTGCTGGACAAATAGTTTTTGTATTTTTGTATGTACTGGCCTTGGATAATTTGATAAAGCATTTGGTACCAGAAAATTAGTTTTGCAAAGAACACCCAATCACAAACAATGCAAATGGAAAAAAATATATTTTTGCTTGCATATGATTGGATGATGGAAGTCAGTCGAGCTTCACCTCATTCGCTAAGTTAATGGACAGTTTAATTGGAAAATAAATAGCCTATTTTCCTTTAGTAAATCAACCCCACAGTCTCTTCCTACAGTGATTGTAAACTTTCAGCCTTTTTTTTTCTTTTTAAATAAGAAACATGTTATACTTACCTGCTTTGTGCGATGGTTTTGCACAGAACAGCCCAGATTCACTTCCTTTGGGGTCCTCCGCCGGAGCTCCAGGCCCCTCCCTCCATGCCGAGTGCCCCCATAGCAAGCAGCTTGCTATGGGGGCACTCGCTCATGCTTGATCACAAGCTGGCGCTGTGTGTTTATTAACTCAAAGAGCCAGTTCAGCCCCATTCCTTCTTTCTCCTCATTGATCATGACTGACAACAGCAGGAGCCAATGGCTCCTGCTGCTACATCTCTGTCCAATGAGGACAAAGAGAGCTGAGAGAGCTGCTGCTCTCAGGCACAGTGAAGGATCGAGATCAGGCTCAGGTGAGTGTAAGGGGAGGGGGAGCTGGTCACAGAAGGTTTTTCACCTTAATGCAAAGAATGCATTGAGGTAAACAAAGTTCTACCTTTAGAACCACTTCAATGTTATATTATTTATCTATCTGTTCACCATCTACAATATTAGGGATCCTCCCATAGGCTAAATTGACACGCTGCTCTCCAGCAGATGCATTTTTCCAGTTTTTGCAGCACGGTGGCACTCTACCCAGTTACTATCCTGGGGCCTTCCACTTTGACCTCTATTGACATGATGCACAATTTCACTCCAACCAGAGGGACTGGTTGCAAAAAGCCTGCCATCTTGAATGCATAAATTATAAAACAAATGTGTCCCTAATAACCTTCTGAAATTACCACATTATAAAACATGTTTGGGGGGCTAGTGCTGTATACTACCAATAACAACACAGTCTGATAATGCTATCTTACTAACTCTGTGACAACACCATCTGGCTTTGGAAGAGAGGGAGAGAGTGCAGCCCTGATTATTAAATATATTATTCATGTACTGCAAAAGTAAATTGCATTTAAAAAACCCAAAGCTGTAATATCTGAGCAAAAGTTGTTTGAGTGAAGCAGTGAAGATCAGAAAGAAAAAGTTGAGATATTAATTACGCGTTCACTATCAATGTAGCGGAAAATGTAATTTATACTCTAGCTTGCTTGCAAAAATGCATGCTTAATTTAAGAACTAAGATTATTCAAATAACATTCAGAATTTGATTATTCTTTTAATTGAAATGTTGCTCCTACAGATTCCACTGCTTCTATGAATTACATACCATAAACCCGGGATTAGTTAGCATTTAGAAAAAGAGAAATATCAGTGGGGGAGATTTATGCTAAAATGCCTTAAATAAACAGAGTTTGACATGAAGACCGACCCTAATATGTGAGAAAAAAAAATCAATTTTAAATTTGCCATGTTTATAATGATTGTCTGAATTCCACCAAATTTATTAAGGCATCCAGTGCCAAGGTGTGGCATGGGGTGTCATAGGATCTTGACTCTTCTATCAAGCACAGATGTCCTTAGACAGTTTGATAAAAGTCAAATATAATCAAGCGCTGGGTGACAATATGAAGGAAAAAAAGGGGGGCTAGCCGCTAGCATGAAAGGTAAACCTCTAAAACCTCCAGATGATAAATAGTAAACGATAAAATGCAGCGCTAATTGCCATAATGAATTAAATCAAAATAAAATAAACAAGTAAAATGATGGTATGCATCTTAAAATTCAATAAATGAGATTTCATAAATGAAAGTTCATAAATGAAAAAGTGCAAGATAAAACGTGACTTCTGTGAAGCGTCAATAAACTGGTACAGCAGAGTAACCGTGACTCATGTGGTGGTGAAACCGAGTGTAGATTACACTAACCAGATAGATGAAGTGCTTGCGCATGGAGTATTTAAGACCTACTCCTGGTACTCAGGATATGGAACACTGGAAAGGTAGTGGTCATCTTTAATGCAGCCACCAGGTGTCATGCATCCAGGATCAACAGAAGGCCTCCATAAATGCCAATATCAGCCACCAGGGGGATCATCCCAGTCATCAGGTATTGGGTAGGCAGGATACGGTGAAAACCTTCAAAAGGCCGGGGCTCCCATACAAAAAGAGCCCCAGACAAGAGCTTTGATAGTATAGTAGGCTTTAACCTCCCTAGCGGTCTGATTATTTCAGATTTTTGGTGCTGAAAGCGGTATCATTATTTTGCATGGAAATATGTAGTTTGTTTATTGTAGGCTGTAATTTTTAGGAATAACTCACCGAAATCTGTCTAGTAAACATCCCGGGTATGATAAAATTTGAAATACGAAATCATAAATTATAATTTTGATAAATAATCATAAAAAATTATAATATAATAATAATAATACATTTAATTTAATAATATAATCAAACCGAAAACACTGAAATTTGAAATAGAGTGCTGCCAAGTTCGCACATTGCTGAGCAAAGTAGCAAAATCGTTTTCAGTGTCTGATGACGAATTTCCCCCACGAATCATTATCACTCAATTCTACAAGTGGTTCTGATTTACTATCGCTGTTCTCTAGCTGATCTAAACCCGCTTTTGACCTAAAGGGACACTTTTTGGACGCCATGAACTTTTCTCAGTTTCCAGGCAGAAAGAACAGTAAAAATGCAGGCAGGGCGCAGGACAAAGCACTCGGGACAAAATGTATGTGAAATGGGTTGAAACAGCAATGTTTTGCTATGTAAAATTTGTTTGGAAAAAAATGACATTTTTTAAAATTTTCAAATTTCCCGCCGCCGCCCGTACGTCCCGACGTCACAGGGACCGGAACACAGAAGCCAGATGCCGGCATCGGCCGGAGGAGATGGCCGGGGATGCTGCAGGGGACACATCGCTGGAGGGAAGGACAAGGTAAGCTCTGCAGGGACTCCCTATGCAGCGCCGCATGGTAAGCCCGAGTGTATATAGGGTACATAAACAAAGCTTTAAATGTTTTAGACATACCAATGTACTTACATTACTGAGCTGATTGCATGGGGTTATTTAACAACTAGCCTTTTCTGCCACTTTAAATTGTAAATTGGTGGTTATTAATATTAAATACACACACACAGTTACAGTTCAGAAGTCTAGAATTAGAATGAAAGATTAGAATTCAGAAATGACCTAGAATCCCAGAAAAATCCCAATAAAATTCAATTCACCACATTTGGCTTTATTTGATCAATGTAATTTATCAAATATGTCCATGTGGCCATATTAGGTCAATGATGTCACCAACATCCCCTTCACTTTGTTACCATCAGCTGTGTGGTGGGAATGCTGGTGACATCATTGACCTAATATGGTCAGTTGACCAAATTTGGACACTCCTTTTCCAAATATAGCCATGTGGCTATAATAGGTCAATTATGTCACCATCATGCCTTTGACTTTGTTATGTGTGACTGCTTGGTAGGAAATTTCACAGCCACAGCTGATTGGGTCCCTGGCCTGCTATCATATGATAGTGTCCTTTGCTCATCCTTGGTGATAACGGTCACCAGGACAAGTAGAGAAGGTGAATTTCCCGCATGGGGACACAGATGGCAATAAAATCCTGACAGGTGTTCTAAATCCTCTCCACTCTATTTAAATCTACAAAAAAGGTTTACATTCAGTTATACTTTAAAATGGAACTTCACCCTCCATCCTCCCAACCCCCCCCCCTCCATTTCTTTTTACCTCTGCTTACCTGGTGCTAGGTCCTACACAGTTAAGATTCGCATTACCCAGCCCATTTAGCATTGTCCTCCTGAGATCCTCTTCTCTTCTGCCCCCCACTCAATCCCACACCACCACCTTCTTGCAGGACATCATCAGGAAGCTGCTGGCTCTTCCGGGTTCCCAGTGACAAGCCACTAGGCCTGCTCCCCTCCTCCTTTCTCATCGAAGGACTATGCCTCCTTGGATATGTACCGTACATATCCTAGGGGTCCCAGTGGGCAAAGTGCATTTCATTCGCCTAGGCGAGTGATGTGCATGGAAGCATAGCTCCCATCTGTCCCTGATTTCAAGGGACTGTCCATGATTTGGAACAAAGTTTTTTTGTTTGTTTGATTTGGAACAAAGTTCTCTCTTTCCTTATCACTTTTGGTATGATCTATATAGTCAGGGGCGGACTGACAACTCATGGGGCCCCCGGGCAATAGGGGATCATGGGGCCCGTGGCCTTGCCCAAACTCAAAAAAGCCTATGAAAAAGGTACCAGGGGCATCTCATGGGGCCCCCTACTGACCCCGGGCCCTCAGGCAGTGATACCCCGACAACGGTGTGCTTGTGCAGCCGAATGTGGCATGCTCAAAGGCACTTCCCACTACCATTATCAGTGTCTGTGTAAGTAACAAAGCCAGGGGTGGACTGACAACTCATGGGGCCCCCGGGCAATAGAGGATCATGGGGCCCCGTGTCCTTGCCCAAACTCAAAAAAGCCTATGAAAAAGGTACCAGGGGAATCTCATGGGGCCCCCTACTGACCCCGTGCCCTCGGGCAGTGCCCGAGTTTCCAAATGGTCAGTCCACCCCTGTATATAGTTGTATATAAAATGCACTTTTTATCTTTAAAAAGTGGTTCCCAGTGCTAAACCTTTCATTCAGTTTCTAAATAGCTGCATTTGTAAATTTCAAAATCCAGTATAATGGAATTGTAGTGGTAAAAAAAGTACTTGTGGAGTTAACTAATCTCTTTTTTTTGTATAATTCCCCATTGAGGGTGTGTGGAGGGGGCATGTCCTATGCCTACATACTTTTGCTAATACTTGTCCCTCGTTACCATCTCAAAAAATTGGGAGGTATGATGAAAAGGTGTGCCAGACCTCTTTTTTTTTTTTAAAAAGCCCTATTTAGCACAGTGGAGGGGAGGAGAGGCGGAGAGGAGGAAGCATGAAATTAAGGGTGAATATCCGCTTTAACAAAAGGGGGAAATAATAAAAGCGAGTACCTGTCTTTCTGAACATCTAACATAAACCACATAATAAACGCAATATGCAAAGTTGGTGATTTGGCCATCCTGCCTTCAGATATTGAATTTATTAGAAGGCGGCATTTATGCTTTTAATTAAGTCCTGTGGCATTTAACATTTTAAAGTACAGATCTGCTTATTTATAACGAGCTGCTTTAATATGAAAATATTATTTGGGGCGAACAATTATTGTGGTAAACTGTTGGACATCAGTGATGCAGAGGGTTTCCGTTCTGAATATCCGAGGCTCGCTGACACAGTAATTGCTGCTGTCTTCCAGACCTTTAAGAAATCTTTCTGACACATTGAGTGAAATGCAACACTATTTTAATAACGGTTTTGAAGGAAATCAGAAAAGTTAATCATGTGTAGACTGAGGGTTAAGAAGCAATGTAACAGATTATTAACTTTAATATAAATATGTGATATAAGCATATGCAGGCAGTCATTAGCATGAATTCAGGCTAAAGGAGAGCATTGTAGCATACAGCCAAATGGATTTATAGAGCAGGGTGACATCGTCGAATCACCAAAGTCACATGCCCAGTGATTTTCATGATGAACATATTTGTATTTAGTTCATTGCTCGCCCTCAAGAGCATTGCTCTAAAAGTATTATTACCTGGATAGTGTGTGAAATGTGTCACTGTAAGATCCCTTTTTTTATGGGTATTCTCAGTGTGACAATCCAGGAGGTTGATGCATGGTTTAACCACTTGCCCTCCTGAGGATTTACCCCCCTTAATGACCAGGCCTCTTTTTGCTACTCGGCGCTGCACTAATTCAACTGATAATTGCACTGTCATGCAATGCTGCACCCAAACAAAATTTACATCCTTTTTTTCACACAAATAGAGCTTTCTTTCGGTGGTATTTGATCACCTGTGCGCTTTTTATTTTTCACGCTATAAACAAAAAAATGCCAAAAATTTTGAAGAAAAACAATATTTTTTACTTTCAGCTATAAAAAATGTATAGAAAACTCCAAGTTGGTTATAAATTTAGGCCAAAATGTATTCTGCTACATGTTTTTGGTAAAAAAAAATCCCAATAAGTGTATATTGATTGCTTTGTGTGAAAGTTATAGCGTCTACAAACTATGGTATAGATACTGCAATTTACGCCATTTTTTTGCTATACAGCGCTGCGCTAATTTAACGGACAATTGCGCGGTCATGCAATACGGTACATAAATTAAATTTACATCCTTTTTTTTCTCACAAATTGAGCTTTCTTTCGGTGGTATTTGATCGCCTGTGCGGTTTTTATTTTTTGCGCTATAAAAAAAAGGCTGACAATTTTGAGGATAAAAAAACAATATTTTGGACTTTTTGCTATAAAACATGTCCAGTAAAAAAAAAGTAAAAATCAAATTTAGTCATAAATCTCTGCCAAAATGCATTCTGCGACATGTCTTTGCTAAAAAAAAAACCCAATACGTGTAAATTAATTGGTTTACGTGAAAGTTATAGCGTTTACAAATGGCGAGAAAGATACTGGGATTTTTAGTTTTTTTTTATACTAATAATGGTGGCGATCAGTGACTTATGGCGGCGATCAGCGACTTATGGCGGGACTGCGGCGGACATTCTGACATTGGGGGGTACTGACTTGGGGTCACTGACATCCCCAGTGACACCAATACAGTGATCAGTGCAAAAAAAAAAACACTGACACTGTACTAATGGCACTGGGGAGGAAGGGGTTAAGTTTATTATTCAGGGAAAGGGTTAACTGTTTGAGGGGAGTGTTTTACTAGGGGGCGGGGGTGTGTACTGCAGGGAACACAGCTGATCGGGAGAGAGAAACTCTTCTGTCCCGATCAGCGTGTCCTGGAGCTGTCAGGGAACTGACAGAAAGCACAGCTACTGCATCTGTGCTCTCTGTCAGCAATTGCCGCCGATCGCCGGGACATAGCCGGTAACGACCAGCTGTGACCCGCCGACTGACATCCGCGGCTGTGATCGGCGGGACAGGTAGGGTGGTGGCGCGCCTCGCGCGCGCCCCCTACCTGTTTACAAAACACACTTTTAAAATGTGCTTTTGCCCAGCCATGCCGCCGTATTTATACAGTAGCTGGGCAGCATGTGGTTAATATTTTTTACTGTTTTTAATTTTTTTTTTTTTGGGGGGGGGCGCAAGTAGCTGGTCTTGCCTAGGGTGCAAAATAGTCTAGCACCAACCCTGCTTGGATGTGTTTCAGGCTCTTTCTGTCTTCTGATATTGCCTACATTCCCTTAGCCTGAATGCTAATACCTCTAGGTTCAACCCTTCTATCTTAGTATTCATGATACATTTTGTGAGACTCTTAGAACTACTAGGATCTGCAGTTTTTCTGATTTTCCCAGACTGTGTCTCATTTTTGGAGGATGGTTCAGATTTTCATTGACTTCAATGGGATTTTGAGTTCAGAAATGACAAATTTCATAAGCTTACAAGTTTTTGAAAAATTTGGTTGAAGCCTAAATGATCTGGTGTCAGGTGCCTTCCTCCATGATGTTGACAAGTGATTTATACCAAGTAATTAGGCTAACAACAACACCCAAGTAATTGAAACCCATCACCCAGTAGATGGGGGTTCAGGAAAGTTAGCCTGATGTAAACAAACATTAGCAGAATACCTATGGTGAAGCCAGGTGGCCCATATGCTATATAACTTTTAATTTCCATTGGACTTTTAAGCTTGGCCTAACCAACACTAATCAAACTTTTCAGAAACTTGCTCATCTCTATTATTATTATTATTATACAGGACTTATATAGCGCCGACAGTTTGCTCAGCACCTTACATTAAGGAGGGAGTCAGTACAGTAACAATACAGTTCAATACAAGAGGGATTAGAGGGCACTGCTCCTTAGAGCTTACAATCTAGGAGGGAGGGGATAGTGGTACAAGAGGTAATTAGCTGTGGGGAATGGAGTGGTTGGGGAAGTAGGGGATTCCAGTAGTTAGCCGGGGTCAGGGTAGGCTTCCCTGAAGAGATGAGTTTTCAGAGTACGCCTAAAAGTGAGCAGGGCAGGCGATAGCCTGATACCTTGAGGTAGGGAGTTCCAGAGGATGGGTGAAGCCCGTGAGAAATCCTGGAGACGAGCATGAGAGGAGGAGACAAGGGAGCTAGAGAGTAGGAGGTCTTGCGAGGAGCGGAGAGTACGGTTTGGGTGGTATTTAGAGACAAGGTCGGTGATGTAATTAGGGGCAGTGTTATGAACTGATTTGTACGTCAGTGTTAGTGTTTTGAATTTTATCTGCTGGGCAATTGGAAGCCAGAGGACAGATTGGCAGAGAGGGGTGGCAGATACAGAGTGGTTAGTAAGGTGGATGCGTCTGGCAGCAGCATTCATAATGGACTGGAGTGGGGATAGCCTGCGATGAGGTCAGCCAATGAGGAGGGAGTTACAATAGTCGAGGCGTGATATAATAAGGGAGTGGATGAGTTGCTTAGTGGTTTCCGAGGTTAGGAACGGGCGTATCTTGGAGATGTTGCGGAGGTGAAGTCTACATGAGTTTGTCAGTGATTGGACCTGGGGCTGAAAGGACAGATGGGAGTCTAGGATTACACCTAGTACCTTGGCGTGAGGGGTGGGACTGATGGTAGTGTTGTTGATCTTGATGGAGAAGTTGGGGGGGGGGCACGGGCTGGGGGAATACAAGAAGCTCAGTTTTGGAAAGGTTGAGTTTGAGTTCAAACCTGGACAGAAGAATGTCTAAACACTACTTTAATGAAAAAATTTATGTTAAGATTATGTCGTCCATGAGTACAAAACTTGAGGAACTGAATTTTGAAGTGGCTGCACCTTGGTGCCCTACCCTGTTGCACATGACATCCATTTCCTTAGATTATTCATCACAATGTTGGAGAAATGTGACACACAAAAAACCATCACACATATGTGGTCTTGTGTGGGTATTCAAACATATTAGTTCAAAGTAGTGAAGGTAATATTTGAAATCTCTGGTGGGGTTATCCACTTAGACCCTTGGGTGTATTTGGTTCCTGACTCTAACGTGCTTTATCATGACTATTGGAATAGCTTAACCCCTCACCTATTAAACTCTGCATTGGAAGTCATCATTAGCCCCACCTATTAGTTCATGGTTTATTCAGATAGATCATACAATGTTCATGGAGGAATTAATACAGCAAAGTCAACAATCTCTGAATTCTGAAATGTGAGATGATTGGAGAGAATTTAGGATGTCTACAGACTACTCACAGGTTTGTAGCCCTTTGAATTAAAAACGTAAATTGGTTGTAAATGCTTATATACCCAGTGAAGTGACGGGCCTCAGGTAATGCACAGAGAAGAAACAAATTATCCTATATACGTTCTACCTGTTTATCTGCAGCCCTATCTTCTCTACAGCTGGTCAAATTGCAGAATTTATACAGCTTGCCTGACCTTTCAGACAGCAGGGGGCGGGGAGCTGAAGCAACACTCTGCAGTGCTTAGTGAGAGCTAATTGGAGGGAAGGAACACATCCCCCTTCACACAGCACAAAAGAATAGAGATGAGGCTGTCAATCACAGGCTGTGTGCTGGAGCTCCCTCCCCTATCACTTGTATACCTTTTGGTGTCAGCAAAACCTGTCAGAAGTGACTCATGCAGATGGCAGAGGAACTAGGCAGTGGACAGAAATGACACTTAGTGCTCTGGATTAAGACAAGTACACACTATAGAGCGATATACTTTGTTCATATTTCATGTCTGAGAGTTACAACCACCTTAATAACTTTATGACCCTTGGATTAGGTGTTCAAACTTATCAGATATTTGTACATCAAATACATGTTATAGATATTTCTGGTCTCAGGGGCATCGATATTGTTTTACTATATTACTACATTCCCTGTGTGATGTTAAAGTGTATTTTTAAAATATAGAACTGCATGTTAGGATTAGAACAGAAATAAATTGTTTATTTTCTTTTTTGCTGAACTTCAAATACAAATTAAATGGGTAAAAAAAAGAAGACAGCCTAAAATTCATATATAATATTTAATATTTACCTAAAGAAATATATATTTTTAATTTGATTTAAAAAAATAAATAAATAAATAAAAACATGTAATAAAATGCAGATTGGTAATTAATTTGTGGACAGCCAAAAATTAGCCCAGTCTACCATTGCTATTGCTATTGAAGGATCAGTTCATCCATCTCAGCTGAGAATTCATTTTATACTACAGGATATGTGTGTATGTGATAGGTGTTAGCAGGGGCGGACTGACCATTCAGGCACTTGGGCAATGCCCGAGGGCCCAGGGTCAGTAGGGGGCCCCATGAATACCTTTCATAGGCTTTCTTGGGTGTGGTTTGAGTGTGGGCGAGGACACAGGTGTATAGGGGAGATGCACGGGCCCCCCTGGGGCATTGGGGTTGAGTCTCAATTGCAACCCCTGTAGGTATGCCCCTGTGTGGACGTCCACACAGGAGCATACCTACAGGGGTTGCAATTGAGACCCAGCACCATTGCTCCAGGGAGCCCGTGCATCTCTCTTATACCTAGGGGCGGACTGACCATTTGGAAACTCGGGCACTGCCCGAGGGCCCGGGTTCAGTAGGGGGCCCCATGAGATGCCCCTGGTACCTTTTTCATAGGCCTTTTTGAGTTTGGGCAAGGACACAGGGGCCCCATGATCCCCTATTGCCCAGGGGCCCCATGAGTTGTCAGTCTGCCCCTGGGTGTTAGTAATGCATATGTTATGTGATTTGGGGTACACTGTTCATGTCAGGTCTATATGAACTTAGTTACATTTCTTCTATACCTATTATATCATAAAAAAACATGTAAAACGCAGACCAAGACACAACTGTTGAATCCATGTTAACTCTGTGTATGATTGTGGATTCCAGAACTGGAGAGTTATTACATCAGAACATACTTCAGCATGAAAGTCTTGCTACATATTTGTATTATTATTTAATTCCAAATCAATTTGGCATAGAGAATGAGAGCTGCTGGAATAGATTCTCAGATACCGCCCAAATCGCCCACTTCGCTGTTCCCATGATATCTTCCTCTCTAGCTCCCTCATCACCTCCTCCCACGCTCGCCTCCAGGACTTCTCCAGAGCCTCTCCCATCCTCTGGAACTCCCTACCACAGCATGTTCGGTCAGCCCCCACCCCTGTCTGCCTTTAGGCAATCTTTGAAAACTCACTTCTTCAGGGAAGCCTACCCCACCTCTACCTAAGAAGTGTACTTGAATCACCTCCACCAGATCATCCCCCGCAGCTATCACCTTTTGTATCCCCTCCCCCTTCCTTTAGATTGTAAGCTCCACGAGCCGGGCCGTCCTATTCCTTCTGTACTGAAATGTATTGTAATTGTACCGTCTCCCTTATATTGTACAGCGCTGCGCAAACTGTTGGTGCTATATAAATCCTGTATAATAATAATAACAGGAATTGGAACTGGGACAAACTTGTACAGAGTATAGAATAAAACATGTAAAAAACAGAACTAGTGACCTCCACAGGCCAGAGGTATGAACACCACATATTTCCCCATAATACAGAGTTATCGTTTCATTACCGAAATACACAGACAACAACAAAGTAAGGAATATTACAAAACAGTCCTCTTTATTTAAATACATCATGTAACCTTGGTCCACATAGGAGGCCTATCTAGTCTTCCTATGGGTCTAGACACTATGGGGTTTATTTACTAAAGCTGGAGAGTCCAAAATCAGACCCCCTTCTGCATACAAACCAATCAGCTTCCAGGTTTCATTGCCAAAGCTTCAGTGAACAAGCTGAGGTTAGAAGCTGATTGGTTTCTATGCAGAAGGGAGTCTGATTTTGGACTCTGCAGCTTTAGTAAATAAACCCCATAGGGGTTCATGGTTTCTATTTTGATTGTCATGAGTAGCGATAGAATCTCTTAGAAAACTAATCAGTTTCAGAGTATCATCCAAATAATGGGCTGCACACCGGAGATGTTGAACTCCAGCCAAGGTTTATCGCAATGATAGCACATTGCCTACTCCCACCCAAATCCATGCTCCCAACATGTTTCACTCATGTTATTAAGAGCTTCTTTGGTCCTAAACTAAACATGGTTGCAGAATGATATAGTTAATGTATATTGGTCTTTCAAATTTCACATGTTGGCAGAGTAACTCTTCCTATTTAGTAATTCTTCTTTTTCATTGCAGGTAAATAATGTATTCTAAGCAGAAGCAACACGTTGTCATTGAGTTTTTGATGAAGGTAGGGTGCAGGCTGTCCAACATCCACAGAAGTCTACAGAATGCTTACAGAGATTACACCATTGACAAGAGCACGTCACACAGATGGATGAAGATGTTTAAATGGTGTCAACTCCATAAACATTCTGAAGCTTTCTGTGGATGTCGGACAGCCTGCACCCCCTTCCTTTATCAAGAACTCTATGACCTGCACACTGCTTCTGCTTGGAATCCATTGTTTATCTACATCGAATAATAACAAAAAGAAGAGTTACTATAGAGGAAGAGTTACTCTACCAACGTGAAATGTGAACAATCTATTGTAAGTTAATTAAAAGGTTATGTTGGCAAAACACATAGGGGACATGACTTTGGGTGGGAACACTGATCACTGTACGGGACCTCTGTGTGAGGTCCCGATCATGTGATCACTGATTGGCCAATAAGTTATAACATGAACAGTAGCAAGCAAGATGTCACTTCCTGACATCATTGCTTACTACTTGTGAAATCTGTGAATGATCACAGAGGTCACATGGTACAAGGCTATTCAAAACAGCCTTATACCATGTGACCAATCACAGCTCTCACAGTATTTCTCAATGGCTGCAAGAATGCAGCCAGAGAGAAGGATTGCTTTTACAGCCTTTATGGGTGTAAAAGCAATCAGTGTAAAAAAAATAAAATCTTCATCACCCCCCACAAGTAGTACAGTGTAACTATGGTGTTAAAAACAAAATAATAATAATAATATAAAAAAAATAAAATAAAAATGTAAACAAATTTTTTGAAAAAGTATAATTTTTGGTTATAAACTAATCTGGGTTATTTTTTTTAAGTAAAAAGATAACTGAATACAATTTGGCCAAGATTTATGAAGAAGGATTATTTATTTGCACAATTTTATAAGAAAAACACTTTTTTTTAAAAAATGTTGGACTTTTTTATTTATATAGCAAAATAAATTAAAATCCCAGTGAATAAATACCATCAAAATAAAGTTTTATCTGTCTCAAAAAATGCTAAAAAATTCATATGGGTACAGTTGTTGCATGACAGCGCAATTGTCATTCACAGTGTTATAGCGCTGAAAGCTGAAAACTGGCCTGGACAGGAAGGGGGTGAAAGTGTCCGGACTTGAAGTGGTTAAGTAATGTTCAAAAGGAATCTTTCTCTAATGTAGTCTGAGTTTGTTTTTTTAGCTGGTCTCTTATCATTTCATCCAGCTCACAGGTGACAACCAATTTTCTCAAAGCTGCTATAAATTGTACTGTGAGTTCACCATTATGCTGTCCACATTGCCAAAAGTTATAACAGGGCTGCACTGAAAATAATAACTATTATAATAACTTTTTATCCTCATGCACACGGGACGTTTTTACAGCGGCTGTTTTTGGCTTTTGCCGTTTTTTTCTACAGCCAATAAACCCTCCAGCATGTTATCCTATGTGTCCATACACACATAGATTGTAATCAACGTTTTTTGGCAGGGACATTTTTCTAGAGGAGTTTTTTTTAGCTGTAAAAACACTCTAACGCTGAAAAACGCAGCAAAACACGGTAAAATGCGGTAACCCGTAGCAAACTGGTGATTTTGGACTTTTTTTGAGCAAAAAATATAAATTTTTTTGGACAAAAAAAGCTAAAAACCGCAAATGCGAAAAAACACGGCAGAATGCTACTAAATGCTAGTGCAAAAATGTGACTTTACACAGCTAACGTTACCAGAATTATTAAAACGGCCCGTGTGCATGAAGCCTTCTATTAAGGCTATTAACCACTTGCCGTCTGCCTGCTGTTTATAAACGGCCGGGCGGTGGCACTCCAGGGGCGGGTTGCTGTTCATAAACGGCACCCGCCTTTTCTAGCTGTGCGCGCTCCCTGGGAGCACGCACCACCGCAATCCAGTGCCCGCTGTGTCCTCCGGACACAGTAAAACACCGATCGTCGGACGGGACCTCTGTACGAGGTCCCGATCATGTGATCACTGATTGGCGAATCAGTGATCACATGCAAAGTAGTAAGCAAGATGTCACTTGTGACATCGTTGCTTACTACGTGTGAAATCTGTGAATGATCACAGAGGTCACATGGTACAAGGCTATTCACAACAGCCTTGTACCATGTGACAAGCTGTGACCAATCATAGCTCACTCAGTACTTCTCAATGACTGCAAGAATGCAGACAGAGAGAAAGAGAAATGATTGCTTTTACATCCTATATGGGTGTAAAAGCAATCAGTGTAAAAAAAAAAAAAAATCTTCATCACCCCCCACAAGTAGTACAGTGTCACCATGGTGACACTGTACTGCTAGGGTGACAGTATGTAAAAAAAAAAATAATAATAATATAAAAAAATAAAATAAAAATGTAAAAAAAAATGTTTAAAAATTATAATTTTTGGTTATAAACTAATTTGGATTTTTTTTTCTTACTAAAAAAATAACGGAATAAATTTTGGCCGAGATTTATGATGAAATATTATTTATTTGCAAAATTTTATTTAAAAAAAACACTTTTTTTCAAAATGTTTGGACGTTTTCATTTACATAGTAAAAAAAATTAAAATCCCAGCGGTGAATAAATACCACCAAAATAAAGCTTTATCTGTCTCAAAAAAATGGTAAAAATTCATATGGGTACAGTATTGCATGACCGCGCAATTGTCATTCAAAGTGTGATAGCGCTGAAAGCTGAAAATTGCCCTGGTCAGGAAGGGGGTAAAAGTGTCCGGTCTGGAAGTGGTTAAGAAATTCCATTAATCTGGGAGCACTAATTTTATAAAACACTAACATTTGTACGGGAAAATTGTTTTAAATTGCCAGCAAATTAAATTTCCCTTCTGGCTTTTTTATGACACTCAGAACAGTATAACAGTATTTTTGAGAACCCTTTACCTATTAGCCCAGAAAATGGGTATTTTTGATTTGACAGATTCAGTTCCCATTGATTTCAATGGAGTTTGGGTTCAGCATCTGAACTTCTTTGATCTTTCCTGAACTGAACCCAGGGCAGCTGGGCTCTTCTCTGCAGTTAGCATATTCAGCCAGGGAAGCAGGAATTACAGCCCCTATATTTCTATCAGTACAAGCATACTTTAAAGTCTTACTAAACCCATGACGCTGCGTTCACTATGTCTGGTCTCCCACAGTACACAGAACACGGAATCACAATTATTTTTGTAAATAGAAACTGCTAAATCCCTTTTCTTATCAGCAGTATATAGCAGTCTTGTGACTTCTATCAATGTCCAGCAGAGCACTGGTTAACCTTGTAGGAGGAGTTTTCATTCTGCTCTGACTGTCCTATGAGGCTGTATGACTCCTAACCCTCTGCCTGGACAGTGCTGATTGGCCCTGCGCCAACTACATGAATCCTCCCAAACAAAAAACTCTCTAGCAATACTCACCAGACTGAGTATGTGCAGAGTGTCTCCTAGTGCTCTGTACTACCAGCAGATGGACTTGGGACAGTGGAAGAAGAGGAGGATCAGAGAAGACAGTATCCAACAGCCTTTTTAAATGAATAGGTTCCATAGTGAGTATAACAAGCAAGATTTACTGAATATACAGTCTGATTTTACTGTTGTGGGTATAATAACTCTTTTATATGGGTAGTCTGAGGGGCTGGACTATCAGCTGGCTTCTTATATCTCTTGGGGTCACCAGTGGTAAGCTGTTTCTGGTATAGATCCTAAATACTTTCCCAGCCACCTTTCAATGTTCCCATACCCCATTCTGCATGCCTCATTGCAAAAAAAAAAAAGAATAAATACCCAGCAGGGAGATTGTTACAACCTATGAATAGCTGCATCAGGTATATGGGCCTAGGAGCTCTAGCACCCCTGGGAGATAGAACAAACTGTTAAATGGTTTAACTCCTCAGCATCTACCAAAAGCTAAAATGGCAATTTTGGGTAGCCAACCCCATTCATTTTAAATTCTAAATATTATCCCTCTGATAGCCAACTTGGTTTGTTAGGTTTTGCAGTTGTAACAAATCAATAATAAAATACCAAAAAAATAATATGTATTTCAATTAAATTTTCTTGTTGCACTCCATTTCAATAAACCTTTCCAAGCCCTGTGCATCAAAGCAATCAATGGGTTAAGATAGATCAGTAGCGTATGTTTCATGACCCCGGAATGCTTTATAAAATGTACTCATTACCATCCGAGCAAGCGAATGAGTAGCTGTGTGCTGCAGCTTAAGCGCTGATGGGATTGTGTGTAAGCCCTAACGTGGCCGAGGTATTTAAATTTTGATTTTTGTAATGGGTTTTGACATGTTTCATTTCCTCTGAGGGAGCACTGGAGACCTCTGAAAGTAAATGTTGCTAAAAAGTCATCAAGCCAGAATATTAAAATGCCATCAAATGAAAATTTCACTAATGCGATCGGCCAGGGCATCAGGTACCAGAGCGAAAAAGGGGAGAGGCAAAGGTCCCGATTCTTATAGTGAAACATTATTTGTTCCTCTTCGCTGACTGTTTCTCCAAATAAATTATTTAGCATCTTATTTCTTTTTCTCGTGGGCCTTTTAAAGTCCAATGTCGCTGTGATTTTCTTTCTTTTTTTTTTTTTTTAAGTCGGAATACTCTTTGCATTGGCTCCTATAACATGGTTGCTTTATTCTGCTATATGCTCTTCTGCATCATGCCAAACCCCATCCATATTAATATCATTCTGCTGATGAAGTTAATTACTAACCAGTGGGGATACGTAATGTGAATGCTTAATTCTTGAATAAGCAATCTATAGCAAATAAAGCAGATGCAAGCTGGCCTATGGATTTGTATAAGATTAGTTTGTGCAATGTAATGTTTGAGCTCCTTTGCCATGGAAATAGACTTTTTTTTTCCTAACAATGTGGACCTGTAATTGTTTACATATAGAGATGAGAAAATTGGATTGGACAAATTGGGATTTGACTAAGAATATGCCAATTGATATGCCTGCGGACTAGGGTCAACTAGAAAACACCTAGATTGTCTTGATTGTTAAATTTGCAAATTGAGTCAAAATTGCTGTGAATGGTTCATCTCTATTTACAAATTGTGGTTTGCTCTTGTGATTAACTGTCTATTCTATTTATGATTGGTGCATGTTGTTATTCATTACCACAATAAACAAGAGACGTCACCAACTTAACCACTTGCCGCCCAGCCACTGTAGATATATGGCGGCAGGGCGGCACTGGCAGGCAAAACCACATTTTAAAACGTGTGTTTTGTAAACAAATAGGGGGCGCGCGCGAGGTGCACCGCCGCCCTATCTGTCCCGCCGATCACCGCCGCAGATGTCAGTCGCCGGGTGACAGCCAGTCCTTAGCGGCTATTTCCTGGCGATCGGCAGTAAACAGTGACAGAGAGCACAGCTGCAGCAGCTGTGCTGTCTGTCACTTCCTTGTCAGCTCGAGGACGAGCTGATCGAGACAGAAGAGTTTCTCTCTCTCGATCAGCAGTGTCCTGTGCAGCACAGACCCCCGCGCCCTAGTAAAACACTCCCCTCACTCAGATAACCCTTCCCTGCAAAATACAGTTAACCCCTTCCTCCTCAGTGCCATTAGTACAGTATCAGTGTTTTTCTTTTTGCACTGATCACTGTATTAGTGTTTTTGGGGATGTCAGTGACCCCAAGTCAGTACCCCCCAATGTCAGAATGTCCGCCGCAGTCCCGCAGTCCCGCCATAAGTTGCTGGTCGCTGCCATAAGTCCCTGATCGACGCCATAATTCACTGATCGCCGCCATTATTAGTATAAAAAAAACCCTAAAAATCCCAGTATCTTTCCCGCCATTTGTAAACGCTATAACTTTCACGTAAACCAATTAATTTACACGTATTGGGTTTTTTTTTTAGCAAAGACATGTCGCAGAATGCATTTTGGCAGAAATTTATTACCAAATTTGATTTTTGCATTTTTTTTACTGGACATGTTTTATAGCAAAAAGTACAAAATATTGTTTTTTTTTCCTCAAAATTGTCAGCCTTTTTTTTTATAGCGCAAAAAATAAAACCGCACAGGCGATCAAATACCACCAAAAGAAAGCTCAATTTGTAAAAAAGGATGTAAATTTCATTTATGTACCATATTGCATGACCGCGCAATTGTCTGTTAAACTAGTGCAGCGCTGTATAGCAGAAAAATGGCGTAAGTTGCGGTATTTATACCATAGTTTGTAGACGCTATAACTTCCACACAAAGCAATCAATATACACTTATTGGGATTTTTTCTACCAAAAACGTAGCAGAATACATTTTGGCCTAAATTTATAACCAACTTTGAGTTTACTATATATTTTTTATAGCTGAAAGTAAAAAAATTTGTTTTTCTTCAAAATTTTTTGCATTTTTTTGTTTATAGCGTGAAAAATAAAAAGCACACAGGTGATCAAATACCACCAAAAGAAAGCTCTATTTGTGTGAAAAAAAGGACGTAAATTTTGTTTGGGTGCAGCATTGCATGACCGCGTAATTATCAGTTGAATTAGAACAGCGCCAAGTAGCAAAACGAGGCCTTAAGGGGGGTAAATCCTCTGGAGCTCAAGTGGTTAAAGTAGAAGCAAGTCAAAATCTAACCAAGATTTAAAGCAGCCTTTCTCAATCAGGGTGCCCAGGCACCCCGGGGTGCCTTGAGGTTTCTTCAGGGGTGCCTTGGCAAAATGTCTACAAATTGTCCAAAACATGTATGCAAGCCAGCGTGTGGAATAAGCCTACATTTAGTTATATAAAGATACAGATTTTCATTGTTCACCATTACAACCTTTTAGTCGCTGGCATCCTGACAACCAATGACATCATCAGTTTTCCTTAGATTGTACGCCCCCTGAGGGTTAGGGACTGATGTGAATGTACAATATATATGTAAAGCGCTGCGTAAATTGACGGCGCTATATAAGTACCTGTAATAAATAAATCAGTTGATAAGGAGGATGTCAGTTGCCTTCACACAGGGGCGCACTGACAACTCATGGGTCCCCCGGGCAAATGGGAATCATGGGGCCCCTGTGTCCTTGCCCAAACTCAAAAAAGCCTATGAAAAAGGTACCAAGGGCATCTCATGGGGCCCCCTACTGACCCCGGGCCCTCGGGCAGTGCCCGAGTTTCCAATTGGTAAGTCCACCGTTGCCTGCACAACATTCTAGTTTGACCCTCCCCTTCCCCTCTTCATCAGTGCTGGGGTCACATTAGCTCAGTGATGGAGGAAAAACTGAGGGAGAAAAGAAACATTGGAATACTAGTCAGTACCAGTGTGCAAAAGTGCATTTGCTTTGGAAGAATAAATGACCTGTAATGTTGGTTGTCTTACATGTGTGGATGTTGCTGCGTTATATATACCTATTAGAATAGTTTTTAACATTTTAGAATGGGGCACCCTTTTAAAATGATGGACAGTCTTGAGGCACCCCATTTTAGAATGAGGTGCCTCAAGACTGTCAATAATTTTATAGGGTGCCTCAGGACTGCCCATAATTTTAAAGGGTGCCTTGACTGAAAAAAGGTTGAGAAACATTGGCTTAAAGGAAAAGTTCACCTTTCTATGAAAAATATAAATGCCCATTTTTTAGCAGGTAAGAAAATGTGCATTTATTTTTTTTTTGTCTTAGGAGCCTGTAAAGCATTGCACCAGTGATCAGCAAATCGCTGATGCCATGCAAGTCTCCTGTAGACTGTCTGTGTAGCTGCTTGCTCGTACATCCCGTATGGGCAACCTGATACTTCTGACAGGAAGATTCAATAAACTACCACATCGCTCACAGCGCCGTAGTAGTTTATTGAGAACTACAAGCCGTCAGCCTCTAAGGACATCGGGAATTGTAGTCCATTCATTCACAGAACACTGTGAATAAAAGTGACAGCTAGTACGGGGAACTTCCCCCCATAATGCTGTCACAGGAACAGGTGGATCGGGCGGTGGCTGCAGGACCGGGAACATGTTACACCCTAAAAATGGTGAACGTATCCTTTAAATTTACTCTCATCCCTATTCTAAGCCTATTCTATGTACCCTGAAAAAAGGAAAGATATCTATACTTACCTTTTCTGAAGTCACTCTGGTCCGGTCAGATAATTGGCTTTCAGCAACGGCTTCAGTATAGGAGGGACAGCCAACAATGGATGCCCCATAGTAAACCTTTGGGTGACATCATTACCCAGGCTCTGAAGTCATTGGTGGCAATTTCTCTTTTTCACTGAAGCCGGTGCTAGAGAGATTATGTGACCGGGCCGGAGTGACTTCAGAATAGGTAAGTATAGGCATCTTTCCTTTTACAGGGTAGATAGAATAGGCTTAGAATAGGAGTGGGAGTATATTTAAAGGATAAGTTCACTTTTGGCAACATGATACATGTTCCACCCATTTAATGTGATAGGCTTCCCTGAAGAGATGAGTTTTCAGGGATCGCCTAAAAGTAGCCAGAGCAGGAGATAGCCGGATAGATTGAGGTAAAGAGTTCCAGAGGATGGGAGGGGCTCTGCCAAAGTCTTGGAGACGAGCATGGGAGGAGGAGACAAGGGAGCTTGAGAGCTGGAGGTCATGAGAGGAGCAGAGAGGATGGTTTGGGTGATATTTGGAGACAAGATTGGTGATGTAGCTTGGGGCAGAGTTGTGGATAGCTTTGTATGTTGTTGATAGTATTTTGAATTCAATTCGATAGGCAGTTGGAAGCCAGTGGAGGGATTGGCAGAGAGGGGTGGCAGACACAGAGCAGTTGGTAAGGTAGATGAGGTCAAATTGGTCCAGTGTTTTGGATTGATTGGTGGAGGTACACTGGAGTGATGTCTCATAAAGTTTTCCCTTTCGGCACAAGTCCATGTTGAGACTATCCTGCTGTACCAGAAAGGGTCTTATTTTTCACAGTCATTCACTTTTTCACTTTAAAGAACTATTTAATTTGGACTTCACATGTTTTGCACTAGATGGAGGAAGATCCATTGTTGAACATTTATGCATGATTTTTTTTTCTTTTTATATATCTGAGCATATTGCAGACATATTGTATATAGTTCTGCCCTCTTATTACTAATCTATTATCAACTTGTATTGGTTGATGTTTTAGCTGCTTTTAATTACCGTGTAATGCGATTTCAATTTTAACAAACTGCAGAAGACTCTGCACTATCTCTAATCAGCAGCAATGCAGTCATTCGCTCCCAGTTGAGAACCAGGAGAACTGCTGAGCACATATATCAAAATAGGTTGAAGTAGCCTAGATTCTTGCAGCTGGGGACCACAAGATACTGCAGCTCAGTGGATTGGCTTTAGTCTTTGGTCACACCGAATCCAACTTTGAAATCATGCAACTTCACAATTTCAAAGTTGGATGTCAATCCGACTTCAGGTGCAACTAAGAAGACATCTGTGTGATGCACAGGTGTCTATGCAAGTCGCATCTGAACTTGCAAAAAGTACTACATGAAGTACTTTCAAAAACAGTGCGACTCCAATGAAGTCAGAAGTGCACCGGTATGACCGCCTCCATTTCAGACAATAGGGTGCAATTTGTCATGTGATTTTAAACTTGGTGTGACAGGGGACTTACTCAAAGATCCTGACACAGATCGATCCAGAGATGTAACCTCCATCAGAGTGGTCCAGCTTCCATTTCAAGAAGGGGGGGTCCAACAACAATCAGTCCCCCTTCCCTTGAGCATGTGGATCCATCCCCAAAGGGGATAAAAAGACAAGAACTCTCAGGGTTCCAGGCTATTTATCAGTGACCCAGCCAACATCTGGGCACACCTCCCCAGAAATTGGCGAGGTTCTATTAAATATGCAGAACTAGGATTTGAATCCTCTTGCCCTAAGCTCTATAACAGGTATGTTAAATTCTATTTCATCGGGGTCCACATTAGCATTATGATTGCCCTCAAAGGGTCTGTTGTATCTGTAAGACTAGATGTCCAGAGCACCAACCCCCTTATATTAGCTGTCAAGAGCCCCCCACCAACAATATTCATGTTCTCCACCTTCTCTTACATCACAGTGTAACCCCCTTACATTGTGCTGCTGCCAGTAAGAAGTTGAGGGCGGAGCTGAGAGGCAAAAAGTGCAGGGTCTGGAGGAGGACCAGAAAGGTACAGGATATGCAGGAGTTCTGTCCTCCTCTCTGCTGCCGACTGCTAAAATGGGGTGGGGGTGGGGGGGGGGGGGACAAGCTTTTTCTCAGCTGCATCCAGAAATGCAGGATCTGGAGGAAGAGTTCTGTTGTCCTCTCTGCTGCTGACTGCTGAGACAAGGTGAGGGTAGAGACAAGGGGGGTGCTGCAGCTGCGGGAGAGGTGCGGGGGCCACATGAAATAGCCCGGTGGGCAACATTTGTCCCGCAGGCCTTGTTTTGGACACGTGTGCTCTAGAGGCTTCTTCTAGAAGCAACAGGAAGTAATGAAACTCCCAACCTGTGAAACCCCGGACAAAATATACTAAACAATGACTGCCACTGTGACCATAGCAAAAGCCAAAACACTAACAGCCGACAGGATATAAATGGCAAAAAAGCAGGGGTTATAACCCTTCCTTACTATATCCAAACCGAAAGAAAAGAGCTTTGCCTTTATTTCTACTTTAAGACGAAAAATATCTACAAACATCTTTCTGTAGTTCTTAAAAGTAATCTCCTTATTTTCCATGATGTATTCAGCATCAGAGCGGAAACTACGCTTGCCAAGCACCAGATATATACAGTTAATAAAGAATGCTTTTAATGTAGACATTGGAGAACATACACACTTTGTTATATACGAGCTGGAACTTTATGGTTTATAATAGTAATAAACTCAGGACAAATGTAATACCCGGTTGGAAATTGTCCTATACTTTGGTCATTATTAGTTTATTATAAATTCAATAGTAGCAGTCAGTCCGCATCCACAAGTCATAACTACCCATATAAGCCTCCTGCTGTCAGTGTCTCTTTTCATGGCTCTTATTGGACTATTGATGGATCTATAAGAATTGATGGGCTATGCCTTTACTTTACAGAAGCTGGATCTGGGAGCAGATAATAGGGGTGGAGATTTGTGTGTTACAATGACTGCTGCTAAACCAGAAGAAAGAGAAATGATTTGCTAATATCTGGGAGTAATAATCAGAAGATTTTCTGTACGTGTCAGAATAAATGTATTATACAAACAATGAATATCAATCAGACAGATCAGTTATTAGTTTTTTTTTTTTATAGGCAAAGATCAGGATAATGGTACTGAAAATGTTATTGCGCCGTAGTATTGTAAATGGAAACAAGGAGACTTGGGGGGGATTTACTAAAACTGGAGAGTGCAAAATCTGGTGCAGCTGTACATGGTAGCCAATCAGCTTCTAACTTCAGATTGTTCAATTAAGCTTTGATAAAAAAAACCTGGAAACTGATTGGCTTCTATGCAGAGCTGCACCAGATTTTGCACCATGCAGTTTTTGTAAATTATTAGAGGGCCCTACTCTTTCAAGCTTACAATCTAGGATAACCCCCATTGCATCTTTTTGCTGACTAGAAAACTATAAATTGGAGGTGATCAGGGGAGGACTGACAACTCATGGGGCCACCGGGCAATAGGGGATCATGGGGCCCCTTTTCCCTTGCCCAAACTCAAAAAAGCCTATGAAAAAGGTACCAGGGGCATCTCATGGGGCCCCCTACTGACCCCGGGCCCTCGGGCGGTGCCCGAGTTTCCAAATGGTCAGTCCGCCCCTGGAGGTGATTTACTAAAGGCAAATAAACTGTGCACAGAGGGAGTTCCGGTGAGGCACTATTGGTCCCAGCTGGTTATACATTGGCTTACACATATATCGTTTTTGAAGGCTAATTTCTATGATATTCCTTAATACTGTGAAAGCCAGTTGGATGGAGGCCGCTAGGCTCTGTCCTTTTTCAAGATGTGTTCAGCCATCGGAAGTGTACCTAGATCATAAGAGGGATTGCCTTTTATTCAACGGCGGTACAGATCTATACGCCAACTATTATTCCCAGCAGGATATTTCCAACCATAAACAAGTGGGCCTGACCATTGACTGTAATCTTTCAGAGCAAGATTCACTGTGGTTGACGAGTTGCCGATCACTATATGTGCTCCAGTGCCCTCCCAAGGGGACTACCCACATTGTGAACGCATGCTCAACTAAATAACCTCTGCTGTAGCATCATGCGTCCTGAGGAAGCATAAGAGAAATGCGTTGACTCGTGAGGACTCACCACCACGATGATTGCTGTAGATACCATAGTATCAATGTTTTGACATATGTATGCTATTTTTGTGGTAGAGTGAATCAGCAGTAGGAAGCATTGGTATTGACATTGAGAAATTCTACCACAGACATTTTTTTAATATTGTTCTGATGTTATGAATAGAATTTGTACTTTTATACAAAAAAAAGTGTGGGTTCAATGCCAGTAAAGTCCTATATTTTGTGTTTTCTTGACATACATCTGTTATTTATGGATTATTATTATTATTATACAGGATTTATATAGCGCCAACAGTTTTCTCAGCACTTTACAATATAACGGGAGACAATACAGCAACAAAACAGTTGAATACAAAAGGGATTTGAGGGCCCTGATCCTGGGAGCTTACAATCTAGGAGGGAGGGGCTAGTGGTACAAAAGGTAGTAACTGTGGTGGATGGACTGGTTGGAAGAGTAGAAGATTCCAGTATTAGCTGAGGGCAGGATAGGCTTCCCTGAAGAGATAGGTTTTCAGAGATCACCTAAAAGTGAGCAGAGTAGGCGATAGTCTGATAAATTGGGGTAGAGAGTTCCAGAGGATGGGGGAAGCCCTGGAGAAGTCCTGGAGACTAGCATGGGAGGAGGAGACAAGGGAGCTAGAGAGTAGGAGGTCTTGCGAGGATCAGAGAGTTCGGTTTGGGTGATATTTCAAGACAAGATCAGTGATGTAATTTGGGGCAGAGTTATAAATGGTTTTATACGTTATTGTTAGTGTTTTGTATTTTATCCGTTGGGCAATGGAAAGCCAGTGGAGGGATTGGCAGAGAGGGGTGGCAGATACAGAACGGTTAGTAAGGTGGATGAGTCTGGCAGCAGCATTCATGATAGACTGAAGAGGGGATAGCCTGCGGTGAGGTCGGCCAATGAGGAGGGAGTTACAATAGTCAAGGCGAGATATACTGTAACAAGGGAGTGAATAAGTTGCTTAGTGGCTTCCGAGGTTAGGAACGGGCGTATCTTGGAGATGTTGCAGAGGTGAAGTCTACAAGATTTAGACAGCGAGAGCTCAGACATGCTGTGTAAAATGTGTGTTTTAAGAGGCTGTAGAGGAAAGAGGGTCACACAGATACAACTTATTTAGGAGGATTTCTTTCATCTCTGTGTATCGCCTGAAGCCAGTCACTTCACTGGTCATATGGAAGGGTTTAGAACCACTTTCATGCCAATGAATTGAGTCGTACTATCCTACATTGTAAATTAATCTTAACCTTTGAATTGACTGCCAGTGTTCAAGATGTGTGTTATCACACTTTGATGCATGAAAACCTAAATTTGTTATAATTTGCATTAAATGAAGCCAAAGTGATTCTTGCAATTGAATTACAAATTCAAAAATCTCTGGACCTAATATATAATTGTGATTATTGCTGTTACCATAAAGGAAGAGGTGGCCAATCAAATGGCAATGATAGGATGAGGAATACGTTAATATCACACTATCTGAAGGAACATGACATTGCCCATGGCCTGGCTACTACAACCCACCCAATTTGAATACCCCCCCACCAACCGCCATTATAATAATCCACACCAACACCTTTTTATTTGGATTTTAACGGCCATAGCAGTCAATTTATTTACCTCCCTAGCGGTCTTATTATGTCAATATTTCTGTGCCGAAAGCGGTACATTTTTTTGCATGGAAATAAGTTGTTTTTTTATTGTATTCCTGTAATTCTTAGGAATTACTCACTGAAATCTGTCCGAACAAGAGTCTATTAAACATCCCGGGTATGGTAAAATTTGAAACACGAAATCATAAATTATAATATAATAAATAATCATAAAAAATAATAATATAATAATAATAAATTTAATTCAATAATATAATCAAACCAAAAACACTGAAATTTGAAATATAGCGCCAAGTTCGCACATCACTGAGCAAAGTCGCAAAATCGTTTTCAGTGCCCATCAGTGCCACCTATCAGTGACCATCAGTGCAGCCTATCAGTGCCCATCACTGCAGCCTCATTAGCGCACATCAGTGAAGGAGAAAAATCACTTATTTACTGTCACAATCATGCCCACAGGGAGAGATGCGGTTCTCCATTTTGCTCCAAATTTCTGCATTGTGGTGTTTCTCTTAAACTAATATGCAGTCACCTGAGAGGGGGAGGTGTAGTATCCTGCATATAAGAGCCAGGCACAGGTTCTCCCTGTAGGAAGAAGGCTTCATGTATCTCCTCATTCCCCCTCCCTCAGGAATGCAAGCAGCGTATGATGCTGAGCCCTGCCTAACAATTCCTCTGCCAGATAAGGTAGTGAAGATACTGGTTGATGTTGTGTAGAAAAAGAAGCTGGGAGTTTTTGTGAGTAGTCAGAGAAGTGAGGACCGTCGGCTCGGTACCATATGCTGACCAAGAGTCTTGTTGTACCATCGCAACTAAGTGCAAGACCAGAAATCCCTTCTAGCTCATCAGACTTGAAACTGCTTAACCCCAGGCATTTATTTGGCAAGTACTTATTTACCTAAACTTCTTTCTGTTATCCGTTTGCTGTGCTGTTGTGCTCTGTATATTTATATATATATATTGGTTACATCTTCTTTCTGTAAATATTTCTACTGCACCCTTTTGACCTTTTAGTAATAAATCTTACTTTCTAAAAGTGTTGAACAGTTTCTATAGCTCCTGAAAGTAACTTACGAGTCCCTGCCGCTGAAGAACGCTACTATGAGTATTTAACCCTCTGTATAACCGGTCTGTAGAGATAGCGGGATACTGACAGTTAACCAATCATCCTAGTGTATTGCTGAGTTTCCTCTTTCTCTGCATAAAAAGGAGGTGGTGGCAGTGTGAAGGGTTAATTGCGTAATTAACCTGACCCAGTAACAATCGCGTCCAGGCTGCAGGTACACAGATTGTAGTCCATTAGCTGGAAAATCGGTGTGCAGGGTGCAGCTGGGCGGGGAATTGTTACGCACGTGACAGCGCGGTTTTAGATTGGCTAGTCCTTCAGTCATGAGTTTGGTGAGAAGGGCTGGGGTCTGACGCCGCGCCCGTCACATTTACCAAAAAAAAAAACTAAGAAAAAAAGTTTTTTTTTTCAAAATTTTCTGTTGTTTTTGGTTTGTTTAGCAAAAAATAAAAAAAAAAGAGGTGATGAAATACTACCAAAAGAAAGCTCTGTGTGTCTCAAAAAAATGATTAAAATATCATATGAGTACAGTGTTGCATGACTGCGCAATTGTCATTCAAAGTGTGATAGCTCTGAAAGCTGAAAATTGGCCTGGGCAGGAAGGGGGTAAAAGTGCCCTGTAGGCAAGTGGTTAATAGCAAAAAGTCAAAAATATTGTTTTTTTTCTCAAAATTGTCGGTCATTTTTCTTTAATAGTGCAAAAAAATGAAAAAAAAAAAGAAAGCTTGATTTGTGGGAAAAAAGGACATACATTTCATTTGGGTGCAGTGTTGCATGACTGCGCAATTGTAAGTTAAAGTAACGAAGCGGCGTAAGGCAAAAAAAAAAAGCCTGGTCAGGAAGGGGGGGGGGGGTAAATCCTCCAAAGGGCAAGTGGTTAAATACAGCATTAGTTAACTCTCTCTCTTCCACAGTCTGTGCCTGCAAACCCAATCATGTAGGCCTTTGCTAATGCTAGGTGTGTTGCCTTCACAGGCTAATTGAATTGAATTGAAGTTACTTATATGGTACATGTAGTGTACCACTGCCATCTAGTGGCAAACATGAATGGCAGGTCTCCTCTGCATATGTAAGCTCTCAGACAGGAAATGACTCTTGCTTTAGGAAGCTTGTCAGCCATTTTAGACTTCTATTCACTGGGGATGCAGTGTGCTTGCTTCTCTCCCAAGGGGCTTGAGACATAATCACCTGTAAGTGCCTTTATTCTGTGTCACCTGTCATTTATGTTACACTAGTTATTCTATGTATACTGATATGCTGTTATTGTATTGTGTTTCAGTTTCACCTATAAAATAAAGTTGGATTCTTTGGTAGACAACACAAGCAGTGGGCTTCTGTTTGCTGGAGATTCTGACAAGGGTTTAGCTGTCCGTTTAGAGCCACACATAGTCAGTGTTTTGAGAACGGAACAGTGAAAAGGTGAAGCGCAACAAGCCTGGAGATAGGAGTCACTGCACAGGCAGTGAAAAGGTGAAGCGCAACAAGCCTGGAGATAGGAGTCACTGCACAGACAGAATGAGTCTGAGATCAGGAAGACAGTATAAGGCTGAAGATCAGTCACCCGGGACACATCAAGGCAGGGAGAGCATGCCAAGTGTCCAGCAAGATGATGCATGCTCACACTCGTCTAGATCAGCAAGGTCCAGTCAGATTTCATCAGCAAGTGCCCTTTTAGCCAGAGCTCGCGCCAAAGCAGAGGCAGCTCGTGTTCAGCTAGAATTCGCTGAGAAAGAGGCCACCGTTATGAAGGAAATGGCAGAGGCCGCAGCTTATGCCGAAATGGAACGGTATGGAAGTGGGTCTATCCACAAAGGCCCATATGTGCCTGAGAAACCCCTCTCCTCAGTAGAACGCACAAGGGAGTATGTCCAAGAACTTTCAAGCAGCAATGCAACAAAACAGTTCCCTAATCTAGAGTCAGCTGAATCTAAACCAAGACCAGCAGAATCCCTGAGTGTACAAAAACAAACCAATCCAGAATCAGCTGAATCTAAACCAAGACCAGCAGAACCCCTGAGCGTACAAAAACAAACCGATGAGGCCAGCAGTACCAGAGCGATTAAAAATGAATCCTTAGTACAGCAATCCAAACACCAGAGTACACAAGATGTCACTAAATATCTTATCCGTAAAGAAATGGTTAATTCGGGCTTTCTCAAGTTTGATGACTGCCCTGAGAATTACTGGGCATGGAAGTCTTCTTTTCTGTATGCAGTCAAAGACTTAGGCTTATCAGCAGCCGAGATGCTGGACCTGATGATAAAATGGCTTGGGACGGAGTCAGCAGAACATGCAAGAAGGATGCGCAGGGTACATATATTTAACCCTCCAGCAGGACTTGATATGGCCTGGCAAAGGCTAGAGGAAAGATATGGATCACCAGAGGCAATTGAAGGTGCTCTAATGAAAAGACTTGAGTCTTTTCCCAAGCTAAACAGCAAAGACAACTTGAAACTGCAAGAGCTGGGTGATATTCTTTGGGAAGTCCAGTGTGCCAAAGAAGAAGGCTATTTAAGAGGACTTGCACATTTAGATACCGCCAGCGGTACTAAGCCAATAGTGGAGAAACTACCTCACAACCTGCAAGAAAAATGGGTGAGTGTTGGAGCCAAATACAAAGAAGAATATGATGTCCCCTTCCCCCCTTTCTTTGTGTTTTCTAGATTTGTACAGCAGCAAGCAAGGATCCGGTGTGATCCCAGCTTTTCCTTCATCACCAGCAGTCAACTGCCAAAGGCAGAAAAGCCACTTCGATCCTACAATAGGACTTCAGTGATCGCCCACAAGACAGCGGTTCCCTCTGAGGACCCAGGCTGTCCAAGCAGCTACAAGGTAAACACCTTTGAAGGTCCTGACAGACTTTGCCCACTTCATAAAAAGCCCCATCCTCTAAACAAGTGCAAAGGGTTCAAAAGTAAACCCATCAAGGAAAGGATAGCCTTTCTTAGACAAAACGGCATCTGCTTCAAGTGTTGTGGATCCACTAAGCATCTAGCAAAAGACTGCTAAATACAAGCGGATTGCTCAGAATGTGGCAGTAACAGACACATCACAGCTTTACACCCTGATACATTGCATCAACCACTAGAGGTCGCTGAAGAGCAGAAAGATGAGGGCAGGGAGCAAAAGGATAATTCAGCTACCCCAGTAATGTCCAAATGCACTGAAATCTGTGGCGACAGTACAAGTCCACGCTCATGTGCCAAGATCTGCCTAGCAACAGTGTACCCCACAGGAAAAAAGGAGAAGGCAGTTAAGATGTATGTAGTTCTGGATGAACAGAGTAACAGATCACTGGCAAGGTCAGACTTTTTCGATGCCTTCAACATTACATCAAGTGCTATCCCATACACCCTAAAGAAATGTGCAGGAATGATAGAAACTTCAGGAAGAAGAGCTACTGACTTTACTATTGAGTCTCTTGACAAGAGAGTCCATCTCTCACTTCCCATTTTGATAGAGTGTGATATGATACCGGATGATAAAACAGAAATCCCTTCACCAGAAGTAGCCCGTCATCATCCTCATCTCAATTCAATATCTCACCTTATTCCAGCTATCCAGACAGATGCCTCTATTCTTCTACTTCTTGGGAGAGACATTCTACAAGTACATAAGGTACGCCAACAAATTAATGGGCCCTTTAATGCCCCCTATGCCCAAAGACTTGACCTAGGGTGGGTCATAGTAGGAGAAGTTTGTCTAGGAGCAGTACATCGGCCTGACAGTGTCAATACGTCAAAGACATCTGTGCTACTGAATGGATGCACATCCCTTCTAAGTCCATGCCAAAACAGCTTTGTTGTGAAAGAAACCCTTAACATCCCAAAACCATACTGTGACTTTCCTTCTAGTTACAATAGAGACATTAGTAGTGGCATGGAGTCTGACACTTTAGGGAACTCAGTATTCCAGAGAACAAAAGATGACGACAAACAAGCAATGTCTATAGATGATCGAGCTTTTCTCCATATCATGGATAAAGAGACTTTCCAAGATGAAAACAACAATTGGGTTGCTCCCTTACCCTTTCGCACACCAAGGTGTTACTTACCCAGTAACAGAGAGCAGGCCTTGAAGCGCCTGAACACACTATGTAAAACCTTGCAAAGAAAGCCTGAAGTGAAAAAAGACTTTACAGAATTCATCAAAAGGATGCTTGATAATAATCATGCTGAAGTAGCACCGTCACTGGATGAAGGTAAAGAACACTGGTATCTGCCAATGTTTGGCGTTTACCATCCACACAAGCCAGACCAAATAAGAGTTGTGTTCGATTCCAGTGCTCAACATGGAAGTGTTTCATTGAATGATGTACTACTGAGTGGCCCAGATCTAAATAACACACTTCTGGGTGTCCTCTTACGCTTCAGGAAAGAGCCTATTGCTTTCACAGGTGATGTGCAACAGATGTTTTATTGTTTCCTAGTGAGAGAGGACCATCGTGACTACCTGCGTTTCCTGTGGTACAAGGATAATGACATAGCTAAAGAGGTGACAGAGTACAGAATGAGAGTGCATGTTTTTGGTAACAGCCCGTCTCCTGCTGTTGCCATATACTGCATGCGCAAAGCTGCCCAGAAAGGTGCAGAATGTTATGGTCAAGATGCCAAACACTTTGTGATGAGACATTTCTATGTAGACGATGGACTTGCTTCAGCTAACACACCTGAAGGAGCAGCCGACATTCTCAACAAAGCAAAACAGATGCTGGCGGAGTCTAATCTGCGACTACATAAGATTGCCTCTAACAGCAAACAAGTCATGGAAGCTTTCACCGCAGAAGATAGAGCTAAAGTTCTCAAAGACCTGTGCCTGGGAACAGACACCCTTCCTTTACAGAAGAGTTTAGGCCTAAGCTGGGATCTAGATAAAGACTGCTTTGTGTTTCAGGTTTCTTTAGCAGAAAAGCCATTCACAAGAAGAGGGATCCTATCCACTGTGAACAGTCTCTATGATCCTCTCGGGTTTGTAGCACCAGTCACCATAAAAGGTAAGGCCTTAGTTCGTAAAATGTCGAGTGGAGAAAGTGAATGGGATGCCTTACTTCCACAAGAAAGACTCCATGAGTGGGTCCAATGGACAGAGTCTTTGCAAGCTTTACAATGTCTTCAAATTTCCAGATGTTATGTTCCTGTTTCATTGTCACAGGCCTGCAAGAGAGAACTATACATCTTTTCAGATGCCTCCGTTATAGCAATAGGTGCAGTCGCTTACTTGAAGGTAAGTGATGCAGGAAATGTCTGTCATGTTGGATTCGTAATGGGAAAATCCAAACTGAGCCCTAGGCCGGCACATACAATTCCACGCCTAGAGTTATGTGCAGCTGTACTAGCGGTTGAACTGTATGAGCTAGTGAGAGACGAGATAGACCTGAGCCTAGATGCTGTGAAATTCTTTACAGACAGTAAAACAGTTTTAGGCTATATCTGCAACACTACAAAGAGATTCTTCTTGTATGTCTCCAATCGGGTGAATAGGATCAGACAAACAACCTGTCCAGAGCAGTGGTTCTACGTACCCTCAGAACAAAATTCTGCAGATTATGCTACCAGGCCTACACAGATAGCTTGCCTTCAGAACTCTATATGGTTCTCAGGTCCACCTTTTCTGTATCAGACAGCTGTAGATAATCCTGATGACAACAATGTTTATCCTTTAGTGGATCCTGAAGCTGATCCTGAAATTAGGTCAGAAGTAGTAAACTTTAGTACTAAAGCCTTTGACACCAGACTACGGCCGCATTGTTTGGAAAGATTTTCCAACTGGAAGAGACTAAGTAGGGTTATAGCAAAATTAATTCATGTTGCCAAAAGCTTCCAAAAGAAAACTAATGATGATCAACCCGGAAGTTGGGGAGTTTTCCATGAAAGAGTCAGTTTAGAAGAACTTTCACAGGCCAAAACAGTTATAATTTCTTCTGTACAACACGCATGTTTCAGACAAGAATATGACTGTATTGAACAACAAAGGACACTTCCAAAACAAAGCCGTCTTACAAAACTGAGTCCCTTTGTAGATCAAGATGGACTATTGAGAGTAGGTGGCCGTTTATCCTTTGCCACGCTGCCAGATGAGGAGAAGCATCCTGTCATCATTCCTCATGATCACCACATTGCTACATTGATCGTAAGATATTATCACAACCAGATAGTTCACCAAGGGCGCCACATAACAGAAGGTGCAATCAGAGCTGCAGGTTTCTGGATTCTTGGTGGAAAACGTTTAGTGTCTGCAATTATTCACAAATGTGTCGTGTGCCGTAAGCTCAGAGGGAGATTGGAAAGCCAAAAGATGGCAGAGTTGCCAAAAGATAGAGTCAATCCTGAACCTCCCTTCACTAGTGTGGGTGTTGATGTGTTTGGCCCCTGGGCAGTTGTAACACGACAAACTAGAGGAGGCAGTGCTGACAGCAAATGCTGGGCTGTTCTTTTCACATGTCTTTCTACAAGAGCAGTGCATATAGAATTGGTTGAGTCCATGTCAGCATCCAGTTTCATTAACGCTCTAAGAAGATTCTTTTCTGTTCGTGGTCCAGCTAAGTTGATTCGCTCTGATAGAGGTACTAACTTTGTAGGAGCATGCAAAGAGCTGCATATATGCTCAAATGATACAGAACTTCTAGACTATCTTCAAGACAAAGGATGCACATGGATCTTTAACACTCCACACTCATCTCACATGGGAGGTGCTTGGGAGAGATTAATAGGTGTAGCTAGGCGCATTTTAGATGCAATGTTACTCCAAGCTAAACCTACTCGTTTGACTCATGAGACTTTGAGTACTATCATGGCAGAAGTTATGGCTATCATTAATGCAAGACCTTTGGTACCACTATCTACAGATCCTGATAATCCTACAGTTCTTACGCCTGCCATGCTCTTGACCCAAAAGGTAGACTCTTTATCGGCCCCTTATGGGGACTTTAGTACAACAGAACTTCATGTAAAGCAATGGAAACAAGTCCAATGCCTGGCTGATACGTTTTGGAAGAGATGGAGGAGAGAATATCTGTGTACCTTACAAAGTCGCAAGAAATGGACTGAGACCAGTCCCAACGTCAAAGATGGAAATGTTGTTTTATTGAAAGATTGTCAAGAAATCAGAAACAACTGGCCTGTGGGAATTGTCACAAATACATTGCCAAGTAAAGATGGTAATGTCAGAAAGGTTGAAGTCAAAGTGACAAAACAAGGGACTGCTAAAGTGTATACTAGACCAGTTTCAGATGTCATTGTTCTCCTTTGAATAGCATTTCTGTTGTGTAGTTGGCACAATACATAGCAGAGAGCTCCTCACTGATAGCGTTCAGTCGAGACATTCGCCATTGAGTTAAATTCCATCCTGTGGATTACAATTGGGGTTGGAGATAGTTTGGCCTTGGGCGGCTACTCCAATCTGAAGATGGGTTTATGGACTAAACTATTTCTTCATGTGGGCCATAAGCTTGAAGTACCATAGCCAAAAGACCCTGATATGTTGTGGACTCATGTTTTAGTTTATGTTACCAATCTAGGCCGGAATGTATTTTCTTATGTGTTTTCCCTGTACAGTAGATATGCATGGGTAGTGATATAATATATTATATCAGGCAGGGAGTGTGTTGCCTTCACAGGCTAATTGAATTGAAGTTACTTATATGGGACATGTAGTGTACCACGGCCATCTAGTGGCAAACATGAATGGCAGGTCTCCTCTGCATATGTAAGCTCTCAGACAGGAAATGACTCTTGCTTTAGGAAGCTCGTCAGCCATTTTAGACTTCTATTCACTGGGGATGCAGTGTGCTTGCTTCTCTCCCAAGGGGCTTGAGACATCATCACCTGTAAGTTCCTTTCTTCTGTGTCACCTGTCATTTATGTTACACTAGTTATTCTATGTATACTGATATGCTGTTATTGTATTGTGTTTCAGTTTCACCTATAAAATAAAGTTGGATTCTTTGGTAGACAACACAAGCAGTGGGCTTCTGTTTGCTGGAGATTCTGACAAGGGTTTAGCTGTCCGTTTAGAGCCACACATAGTCAGTGTTTTGAGAACGGAACACTAGGCATAGGTTCCTGGCCTAATATTTATGTTTTAATGATGTACACCCACACACCTCTATCCAGATGTACTTGACCCAACTTACTCATACTTGTGCAAAATTCACTCCTACTGTAAGTCTTCGCTGTCTAGATTGTCAGCTCTTTCAGACCTTCCTCATTTCTTCCACCTCCCACCTATTCTTCATAGATTCTTATGACCTTTATCTTCTCAGAAATCAAGCAATACTTTGCCCGGGAAAACCACAGGAGTTATTATATGTACATAAAAGTATTAATTTAGTGTATTATACACCTGTTGTTACAATGTAATCAGGTACTAAGGAATCTTCATTCTGCAGAAACATCAATGACTCACAATGTGTGGGAGATTCATCGGTTCACCTATCATATGTCTGTAGGGACACAACACTAACCTTCTTGGGTTAAGAAAGACGGAAATACCATATTATTGTTATTATACAGGGCTTATATAGCGCCGACAGTTTGCTCAGCGCTTTACATTATGGAGGGAGACAGTACAGTAACAATACAATACATGAGGGGTTCGAGGGCCCTGCTCCTAGGAGCTTACAATCTAGGAGGGAGGGGATAGTGGTACAAGAGGTAATTAGCTGTGGGGGATGGAGTGGTAGGAAGAGTAGAGGACAGGGGCGGACTGACAACTCATAGGGCCCCTGGGCAATAGGGGATCATGGGGCCCCTGTGCCCTTGCTCAAACTCAAAAAAGCCTATGAAAAAGGTACCAGGGGCATCTCATGGGGCCCCCTACTGACCCCGGGCCCTCGGGCACTGCCTGAGTTTCCAAATGGTCAGTCCGCCCCTGGTAGAGGATTCCAGTATTAGCTGGGGTCGGGGTAGGCTTCCCTGAAGAGATAGGTTTTCAGAGTGTGCCTAAAAGTGAGCAGAGTAGGCGATAGCCTGATAGATTTGGGTAGGGAGTTCCAGAGGATGGGTGAAGCCCTTGAGAAATCCTGGAGACAAGCATGGGAGGAGGAGACAAGGGAGCTAGAGAGTAGGAGGTCTTGCAAGGAGCGGAGAGTACGGTTTGGGTGGTATTTAGAGACAAGGTCGGTGATGTAATTTGGGTCAGTGTTATGAACGGCTTTATACGTCAGTGGTAGTGTTTTGAATTTTATCCGTTGGGCAACTGGAAGCCACTGGAGGGATTGGCAGAGAGGGGTGGCTGATACAGAACAGTTAGTAAGGTGAATGAGTCTGGCAGCAGCATTCATGATGGACTGGAGTGGGGATAGCCTGCGATGAGGTCAGCCAATGAGGAGGGAGTTACAGTAGTCAAGTCGTGATATAATAAGGGAGTGGGGGAGATATACCAAAACTGGTGGAACTCTGCATAGAAACCAATCAACTTCCGTTTAAAAAAACGCAGTTACTAGAGGAGTTTAGAAATTTGCCTGTAGAAGCAATTAACAACTTTTCCTCCAGAGGATTTAGCCCCCCCCCCTCCTGACCACACTATTTTTTGCAATACGGCGCTGTGTTATTTTAACTGACAATTGCGCGGTCATGCAATGCTGCACCCAAATGAAATTGACGTCCTTTTTTCCCCACGAATAGAGCTACCTTTTAGTGGTATTTGATCGCCTGTGCGGTTTTTAAATTTTTTTGCGATATAAACAGACCAACACTTTTGAGAAAAAAACTATATTTTTGACTTTTTTGCTATTAAACATGTCCAGTAAAGAAATTTTAAAAATCAAATTTCATCTTAAATTTAGGCCAAAATGTATTCTGCGACATGTCTTTGCTAAAGAAAATACCAATATGTGTAAATTAATTGGTTTTATTATTTACACTATAAAAAAAAGACCAACAATTTTGAGAAAAAAAACAATATTTTGGACTTTTTGCTATTAAACATATCCAGTAAAAAAAATTAAAAATCAAATTTCATCATAAATTTAGGCCAAAATGTATTCTGCTCCATGTTTTTGCTAAAAAAAATCCCAATATGTGTAAACTAATTGGTTTACGTGAAAGTTATAGCGTTTACAAATGATGGTATAGACACTGGGCAGGGGCGGACTGACCATTTGGAAACTCGGGCACTGCCCAGGGGCTTGGGGTCAGTAGGGGGCCCCTGGTACCTTTTTCATAGGCTTTTTTGAGTTTGGGCAAGGACACAGGGGCCCCATGATCCCCTATTGCCCGGAGGCCCCATGAGTTGTCAGTTCGCCCCTGACACTGGGATTTTTTGTATCTTTTTACTAGTAATGGTGGCGATCAGCGACTTATAGCGGGACTGCGGCGGGCATTCTGACACTGGTGGGGAACTGACTTGGTGTCATGACATCCCCAGTGCCACTAATACAGTGATCAGTGCTAATGTAAAGCACTGACACTGTACTAATGGCACTGGGCAGGAAGGAATTAACATCTGGGGCAATTAAAGGGTTAACTGTGTTGTTTCACTATGTTGGCTGTGTGTGTGCTTTACACCGTAAGCACACTGCTTTGCGTGGCTCTGCAGAGCCATACAAAGTGTGCAGGAGCTGACAAGGGAGAAATCTGTGTTGTTTATACACAGGTCTCTCCCCCGTTGGAGATACTCGGCGATCACCTGGTGCCGACGAGTAATCGCTGGTTGTGACCCACTGAGTGACAGCCAAGGCGCGAATGGCAGCACGGGTACATACAGTATATATACGTGATTTTGCGCACCCGTGACGCCCTGTAGCAGTACTTCTGCTATAGAGTGACACGGAACCGGTTAATGTTATCCTATGTGTCCATGCACATTAGGTCGTTTAGAGGAATATTTTAACCTCAGGATTTAGGGGCAGAAAAAAGAACTTTCTGTTTTGCATTTTTGAGAGTGTTTTTGGCAGGAAAAAAAAGAGCTGAACACTCCTAAATGCTTAAAATAGTAGTTTTTTTTCTCCCAAGAGCACTGAGTTTTTTAAGCTAGTGTGCATGGAGCTTTATAGTCAAAGCTTAAAGTGACACTAAAGCTTTTTTTTTTTTTAATGAACATATGTACAGTCAGGTCCATAAATATTGGGACATCAACACAATTCTAACATTTTTGGCTCTATACACCACCACAATAAATTTGAAATGAAACAATCAAGATGTGCTTTAACTGCAGAGTGTCAGCTTTAATTTGAGGGTATTTACATCCAAATCAGGTGAACGGTGTAGGAAATACAACAGTTTGCATATGTGCCTCCCACTTGTTAAGGGACCAAAAGTAATGGGACAGAATAATAATCATAAATCAAACTTTCACTTTTTAATACTTGGTTGAAAATTCTTTGCCATCAATTACAGCCTGAAGTCTGGAACGCATAGACATCACCAGACGCTGGGTTTCGTTCCTGGTGATGCTCTGCCAGGCCTCTACTGCAACTGTCCCAATATTTATGGACCTGACTTGCGTGCTCTGTGCAGTGATTTTGCACAGAGCAGCCCGATTCTGTTTCTTTTCTCAAGTAGTGCCCCCAAAGGAAAGCCGTTTGCCCTGAGGGCACGGCTGCGTGCTCGTCTTCGAGTCGCTGCTCTATGCGTCCATAAGACTCATAGAGCCGCGGCATGGCTCAGCCCCACCCACTCTCTCCTCATTGGCTCACTGCTGCTGTCTCAGCCAATGAGGATAAAGAGTCCCCAAACAGCACAAGTTGTTGAAAACATATCGGAGGGGGCTCAGGTAAGGATTGGGAGGGCTGGGGGGGCTGCTGCACATAGACCGTTTTTTACATTCATGCATAGAATGCATAGAATGCCTTTACAACCACTTTAATTGAACAAGCTGAACTTAGAACCTGATTGGCTGCCATTGCCAGCAATTCCAGATTCTGAGTGGTCCAATTTTAGTAAATGTTATGACACTGAGCCTAAGTTCATATATACAGTATGGAGTGCAGGAAACACAGCGAGTCTTGTGCATTTCCTGCACCGCATCCAAATCACACTCTTCATGCGATCTGTTGCGGGTGTCAATGTTAAGCTAATGACACCCCAAAAAGAGGTCAAAAACACAATGTGATTACCAGAATCGGATCACATGGGTGTGAAATATCATGCAGTCCAATTCCAGTGCAGCAAACAAAAAAAGCTGTCTGCGCCTATTTTGTACGGGTGCGGTGTAATCTGAGCCATACAAGATGAATGGGCTCAAATCACACTGCAATAAATCGCATGTGATTTGAATATTTGTGAAGTGTGATTCCTATCCGAATCATATGTGGTTTCCCACTCCGGATAAGTCTGAACCCAGGCTGAGACTGCTGGTCTTATGGATGGCAAAATAATTCACTCTTCAAATAGCAATAAAAGCAATATACACTGCTCAAAAAAATGAAAGGATCACTTTGAAAACACATCAGTTCTCAATGGGGAAAAATCTGTTGCTGGATATCTATACTGATATGGACTGAGTAATGTGCTAGGAATGTAAGGATGGCCCATCATTTGATGGAAATGAAAATGATCAACTTACAGAGGACTGAATTCAAAGACACCCCGAAAATCAAAGTGAAAAAATGAGGCAGCAGGCTAGTCCATTTTGCTGAAATTTCATTGCAGCAACTCAAAATGGTACTCAGTAGTTTGTATGGCCCCCAAGTGCTTGTATGCATGCCTGACAACGTGGGGGCATGTTCCTAATGAGATGATGGATGGTGTCAGTGAGCTCACTGGACAGTCTGGGGTGCAACCTGGTGGCATCGGATGGTACGAAACACGATATCCCAGAGGTGTTCTATTGCATTTAGGTCAGGCAAGTGTGGGGGGCATTCAATGGTATCAATTCCTTTATCCTCCAGGAACTGCCTGCATACTCTTGCCACATAAGGCGGGGCATTGTCATCCACCAGGAGGAACCCAGGACCCACTGAACCAGTGTAGGGTCTGACAATGGGTCCAAGGATTTCATCTCAATACCTAATGGCAGTCAGGGTTTCATTATCTAGCCTGTAGAGGTCTGTGCGTCCCTCCGTGGATATGCCTCCCCAGACCATCACTGACCCACCACCAAAACGGTCATACTGAAAGATGTTACAGGCAGCATAACGTTCTCCATGGCTTCTCCAGACCCTTTCACGTCTGTCACATGTGCTCAGGGTGAACCTGCTCTCATCTGTGAAAAGCAGAGGGCGCCAGTGGCGGATCTGCCAATTCCGGTGTTCAATGGCAAATGCCAATCGAGCTCTATGCTGCCGGGCAGTGAGCACAGGGCCCACTAGCGGATGTCGGGCCCTCAGGCCACCCTCATGAAGTCTGTTTCTGATTGTTTGGCTGGAAACATTCACACCAGTGGCCTGCTGGAGGTCATTTTGTAGGGCTCTGGCAGTGCTCATCTTTTTCCTTCTTGCACAGAGGGGCAGATACCGGTCCTGCTGTTGGGTTAAGGACCTTCTACGGCCCTGTCCAGCTCTCCTAGAGTAACTTCCTGTCTACTGGAATCTCCTCCATGCTTTTGAGACCATAAAATTCTATTTTAGTCTTGTCACTTCACATTGCAGTGTGCCAGAAGCACTAACCGTGCTTTTTTGTGACATTGGCTCTGGCAACTTTACCATGCAGCTCAGTATCGTCATATTGTGCACCTTGAGCAGGGGCGGACTGACCATTTAGCCACTCGGGCACTGCCCGAGGTCAGTAGGGGGCCCCATGAGATGCCCCTGGTACCTTTCATAGGCTTTTTTGGGTGTGGTTTGAGTGTGGGTGAGGACACTGGGGCCCCATGATTTCCTATTGCACGGGGACCCCATGAGTTGTCAGTCCACCCCTGGCCTTGAAACAAATACACTGCTTTCCAGAGCAGGATGTATTTCTCCTGAGATTACCGTAGGGTTTTTCTTTATATCTCAAACAATTCTTCTGGCAGTTGTGGCTGCAATGTTTCTTGGTCTACCTGACTTTGGCTTGGTATCAAGAGATCCCCAAACTTTCCACTGCTTAAAAAATGATTGAACAGTACTGATTGGCATATTCAAGGCTTTGGATATTTTTTTACTGTATATCCTTTTCCCTTTTTATAAAGTTCTCACCACAATCTACTTCCTCCAACACAGATATATTAAATATGAAGTGCTCTACAGCAATTCACACAATTCACAACACTGCTCAATTGCAAAAGCCTTTACCAGCCATAACTTTGCATACTTGAAATATCAAACAACATTTAAAATTTGAGCTAAATTACCCATCCAAAAAAGCCACTTGAGCTCCTCCACCCTAGACTTTCAAAATCATATCTTTATGGATCGAGCTTTGTACACAGGGACATACTCAAGTCATGCTTGTTTGCCCAAGGTTGGAAGCATAGAAGTGTCTATAACAACTGTACACTCACCAGCCACTTTATTAGGTACACCTGTTCAATTGCTTGGTAACACAGTGCTAATCAGCCAATCACATGGCAGCAACTCAATGCATTTAGGCATGTAGATGTGGTGAAGATGACTTGCTGAAGTTCAAGCTGAGCATCAGAATGGGGAAGAAAGGGAACTTAAGTGACTTTGAATATGGCATGGTTGTTGGTGGCAAATGGGCTGGTCCAGGGGCGGACTGACCATTTGGAAACTTGGGCACTGCCCAAGGGCCCAAGGTCAGTAGGGGGCCTCATGAGATGCCCCTGGTACCTTTTTCATAGGCCTTTTTGAGTTTGGGCAAGGACACAGGGGCCCCATGATCCCCTATTGCCCGGGGGCCCCATGAGTTGTCAGTCCGCCCCTGGGCTGGTCTACGTATTTCAAAAACTGCTGATCTACTGGGATTTTCAGGCACAACCATCTCTAGTGTTTAACCTCCTTAGCGGTATTCCCGAGTGTAGCTCGAGGTAACATTTCAGTACCAAAAGCGGTAACCCCGAGCTACACTTGGGAATACCATGCGGCACTGCTCCGGCATGTGTTCTTCACTTACCTTACCCTGCGCTCCCACGATGTGTCCCCTGCAGCGTCCCCGGCCATCTCCTCCGGCCGATGCCGGCATCCGGCTTCTGTGTCCTGTCCCTGTGACATCGGGACGTACGGGCGCCGCCGCCGCCGCCGCCGGCGGCGGCAAATTTAAAAATTTTAAAAAATGTCATTTTTTTTTTTTTTACATTTTACATAGTAAAACATTGCTGTCTCAACCAATTTCACATACATTTTGTCCCTACTGCTTTGTCCTGTGCCCTGCCTGCATTTTTACTGTTCTTTGTGCCTGGAAACTGAGAAACGTCCATGCATCCAAAAAGTGTCCCTTTAGGTCAAAAGCGGTTTAGACCGGCTAGAGAACAGCGATAGTAAATCAAAACCACTTGCAGAATTGAGTGATAATGATTCGTGGGGAAATTCGTCATCAGACACTGAAAACGATTTTGCGACTGAGCTCAGCGATGTGCGAACTTGGCGCTATATTTCAAATTTCAGTGTTTTTGGTTTGATTATATTATTGAATTAAATTTTTTATTATTTTTATATTATTTTTATGATTATTTATTAAATTATAATTTATGATTTTGTGTTTCAAATTTTATCATACCCGGGATGTTTACTAAACTCTTGTTCGGACAGATTTCAGTGAGTTATTCCTAAATATTACAGGCCTACAATTAAAAAAATACATATTTCCATGCAAAAAAATGGTACCGCTTTCAGCACCAAAAATCTGAAATAATCATACCGCCAGGGAGGTTAAAGAGAATGGTCCAAAAAAGAGAAAATATCCAGTGAGCAGCAGTTGTGTGGACAAAAATGCCTGGTTGATGTCAGAGGTCAAAGGAGAACGGGTAGACTGGTTGCTGTGACATTCAGATGGTAGGGTCAGAATTTGGCGTAAACAACATGAAAGCATGGATCCATTGTGTGTTGTATCTACGGTTCAGGCTGGGGGGTTGTGTAATAGTGTGAGGGATAATTTCTTGGAACTAGCAAGGTATACCTAATAAAGTGGCCAGTGAGTGTATATGCTCTAACATTTACATTTTCCTTCAACAGAAAAACCTGAACACAATAGTTTGGAGTAGTATCCACATGAGTGTGATGGGCAAGTGTCCACAAACTGTTGCCTGTATGGTGTGTAAGAAACCAATGGGTGAGTCAATATGCAGACGTCTGTTTCTACCTGAAGTATTGGTTGTGGGTGGGCCTCTATTAATACTACCTACCAGAAATATGTTTGTATGCTGAATGTTGAAATGGAAGGAGAAAAATAGCACAGTGCATTTTCATTATGAAAGGTAAGGAGCAGATGAAGGACATTGTCCATGTTGGAATAAAGGTGTTTATTATGGCAATGATCATAACCAGAAGCTGCTTTTTACAAGACCTTGAAACCCACTCACTGAGCAATATAACTTCTAACTGGAAGGAGTTGAGATGCATTACAAATTATCATTGCTCTCAAACAATCCCCCTTTAATCCTTGAAATACAGAACCAGTTCACTTCGGAGGATAGAGGAATCAATAATGAAAGTACAAGTGCTTGGACAATAAAGTTGCATTGTGTAAACATATAAGTGTGAAATTGTCAAGAGCACTTGAAAAGATTCTTCATGGAGAAAACAGCGGGTGAGTTGTGTAGTTAAGCTATTATGGAGAAAGCAATTTTATAAAGAGATGTACTGTACATCCTGTGCCTGTGTTGCCCAAAGCAACCAAATCTGCTTGGTTGTTAAAGCCAATATGCATACTTTCAGATAATATTTAGAAAATATAAATGATATTCAATGTGTCTGTAGTGCAGGTTCTTTAGAGATGGTGGAATGTGGGCTTGTCCTGTTTTAAGGGTGTGAAGAAGGTTCAGGAGAGCAGTATTTCTATTATGATACTAAAATCAAGAACACAGGGACATAAATTCAAGCCAGCAGGAGGGAAGGTCAAATCTAAGGGGTAGACGTGATGGATCACCTGGTGTTTTTCTGCTGTCAATCACCTATATTTCTATGGGGGGGCTGATTTACTAAAGGCAAATAGGCTGTATACTTTGCAGTGGGATTTGCCACAGAGCTTAGTGAATGTGAAGTTTCATTTTGCAAAAAATAACAAATTACATGCAAGGAAAATAAAATAAAAAAAAAACAGAATTTGTGCTTGCATATGATTGGATAATGGAAGTCAGCAGAGCTTTAACTTACTCATTAAGCTCTGGAGAAAGTTTTTTTGCAAAGTGAACAGCTTACAGTAGTTGACTTTAGTAAATCAATCCCTATTTTTTTTTATCTATTTTCAACCATTTTATCTAAATCCGTTGTGGGTGCCCGTTGCCTACCTCACCATTGATACCGCTGCCAACCCTTTTGTAAGAATGTTTATATGCAATCAAGAGCCATCATAGACAATATATGAGGGCTTGTCAGGGCTGGGCTCCTGCTACTTAACAAGCAGCTCTTTTCTTTCAGTACTCAAAAGCTGATCAGCTGTCGATTAATTACCAGCCACTCATTGTCTCCACTGTGACTCACCTGGATATCATTATCTGCCTTATTAGTCCAGCTTACAGCCAGTCCTTTTTGCTATTTTAGCAGCTTAGCTAATTTCCTCCTTGTCCTTATGTGGTCTCTGCCTGTGATCCTGTGTACCACTCGGTCTGGCTGACTTCTCTTCCAATTCCTGTTCCTAATTTTTGGCTCCTGATTACACTGACTTCTGATTTCCTGACCCTGGCTCGTCTGATTTCCCTACTGTGGCATCCAAACCTTGGCTTCTGTTTTGATTACGTTCCTGAACTGTGTTATTTTTGCTGTTTCATTAAAGGTGTGATTTTTAACTGCAATTTCTGTCTCCACCTGGTTTATGGTTCCTGACATTATGCAAAGGCCATAAATTCAGAAGATGCAGGCAATCCACCTAGTCCTAATATTTTTTCCAGAAAGGATGAGTAGGACTGCCACTTGCCATAGCATTTCAGATGCTCCTACTTTGAACTGCTCATCTGGATCCTCCTACCCGGCCTGCTCCAGTACAACCAGTTTTGGAAGTCATCCCTGCTGCTGCTCTGCTTCATGCATCTGCCTCTGATACTACCACTGTAAGAGGTATGACTGGTTCTGATCCTCTTCCCCAGTAGTTTGGAGGTGATCCAGCTCACTGCAGAGGATTTCTCAACCAGGTTGGAATATATTTTGAGATGCTGCCTCAGGTGTTTCCTACAGCCAGAAGCAAAGTAGGCTTCATTATTTCTTTGCTTTCTGATAAAGCCTTGGCTTTACCCTGAGTTTGTGGTCTCCTTTAAAAGGGTATTTGATATTCCCACTCGCTCCACCTCTTTTGCCAAGAGTCTCATGTCCATTAAATAATAAGAACTGTTCCCCACTACGCTATTGAATTCTGTACTCTGGCAGCAGAGGTTGTTGGAGGTTGGTTGGAACAATGAGGTTTTCATGGCTGCTTTTTCCCATGGCCTCTCTGATAAAATTAAGGATGAGCTTTCAACCTAAGATATACCTAAGAATCTTGAAGAATTAATATAGTTTGCCATTCTCATTGATACCAGACTCAGAGAGAGACCTTCCTTTAAGGAGCGCTTGCAGAAGCCTCCTGTACGTTTGGCTCTAAGCTTTGCATTCCCACCCATGCCTCCCTCACATCCCATGCCTCCTGGGCCTGAGACCTCCAGTGAAATAAAGCCCATGCAGCTGGGCTTCACATGTCTTTCTGCTAAAGAGAGAATATTTAGGAGAAGGGAGAGATTGTACCTTTACTGTGGCCAAGCATATCACTTATTGAAATCTTGTCTAACCCATCCAGGAAATGCCCACACCTGATGTCCTGTTGGGGCAGTCCATAGGTGGTGTCTTTGCATCCCTAGCTATCCGTAAAGATAAGCCTCTAGTTTCGGTTACCCTTTTCTGGTCTGAGTTTTCCATCGACACCCAGGCACTAATCAATTATGGGGCTGCAGTATTCTTCATAGATAGTGCCTTTGTGCTGAAGCACCCGATACCGCAGCAGCCTCGTGCCTCCCCACTTGCCATTCAGGCTATTGATGGGAGTCCTCTACAGCCTGCACATGTGACTCATGAAACAGCTCCAGAGAGGTACAAACTCCATGTTGACCACCAACGCTTACCTTCACCCTCTTACCAAGTTGGGGAGTGGGTCTGGCTGTCTTCCCATAACCTCCAACTCCGTATTCACTCACTAAATCTGGCACCTCGGTATATTATGCCTTTCCACATACTCTGTAGGGTTAACCCAGTGGCATACACGTTAGATCTTCTTTCCAACATGCATATTTCCAATGTATCCCATGTTTCCTTATTAAAACCTTTTGAGTGTAACCGCTATACCACCATGGTACCACGCCCTCACCAGGTTCAGAGTGACAACCATGAGGAATACGAGATACAATCTATCATTGACTCCTGTAGGTTTCGTGGGTGCATACAATACCTAGTTCACTGGAGGGGTTACGGTCCGGAGGAATGCTCTTGAGTCTCATCCTTGGATATACATGGTCCTGCCCTCATCCATGCTTTACATTTACATTTTCCCCTCTAGCCTGGTGCCTCACGAGGGGGAGGGGTCGTCAAAGAGGAGGTACTGTCAGGGCTGGGCAACTGCTACTTAACGAGCAGCTCTTTTATTTCAGTGCTCAGAAGCTGCTCAGCTGTTGGTTAATAACCAGCCACTCATTGTCTCCACAGTGACTCACTTGGATACCATCACTGCCTCATTAGTCCAGCCTACAATCAGCCATTTTTGCTATTTTAGCAGCTTAGCTCATTTCCTCCTTGCCCTTGTGTGGTCTCTGATCTCCAGTGTGTCCCTGCCTGTGTTCCTGTGTACCACTCGGTCTGGCTGACTTTTCTGATTCCTTTTTTCTGATTTTTGGCTCCTGACTATGCTGACTTCTAGTTTCCTGACCCTGGCTCATCTGGTTACCCGTTTTGGCATCCAAACCCTGGCTTCTGTATTTACTACTTTCCTGAACTTTGTTATTTTTGCTATTTCAGTAAAGGTGTGATTTTAACTGTACTTTCTGTCTCCACCTGGTTTATATTTTCTGACAGGACTGCTCCAAAATAACAAAAGAATGGGCATAACTTTTTTATTGACTTACATGGGTATTTTCACATGTTGGTAGATTATCTCTTCCTTTATAGCAGCTCTTCGTATTCTTCTTTATTGCAGGTAAATTGTGAATTCTGCCCAAAGCAACGTGCTGTCATGTTTGTCAGATTGGACACCCCTGCTCTATAGTAACTCGTCTTCTTCTTTTTCTTTGCAGATAAATAATAAATTCCAAGCAGAAATAATGTGTAGTCATTGAGTTCTTGATGAAGGAGGAGTGCAGACTGTCTGACATCCACGAAAGGCTATAGAATGTTTATGGAGATGACACCATTGACAAGATCAATGTCTTGTCATTGGTGATTCTTGTCAGTGGTGTCATCTCTGTAAACATTCTGTAGTCTTCTGTGGATGTTGGACAGCCTGCACCCCTCCTTTGCCAAGAACTCAATGACGGCACATTGCTTCTGCTTGAAATCAATTAATTACCAGCAATGAAAAAGAAGAAGAAAAAGAGTTACTATAGTGGAAAATTTACTATACCCACATGTGAAATTTGAATGACCTATGTAAGTTCAAAAAAAGGTTTTGCCCACGTTTGCATTACTTTTGGAACAGCCCTTATATAATGGCTTGTGATAAAGTCATATCTATCTGAAGTGTCTTGCCAATATGTACATATCATTGCTTTAGAGTAATATCAGTTTTACAAGCTGGTGATGGTAGTACTCTACCCAAGGGTAGTAGATTGGCATAGTCCAGTAATTCAAATGACAGGCAGTTTATTGCTTGCATTGATACACATGATTGGCTGCATGCTATTATAAATTATAAAGTAGCTGATTTCAGCATTGCATTGAGTTTTTTCCAGCATTCTGAAAATTACCAATTAGCAGCTTGTTTTAATATACCGGTACCACTATTCACTGGAGTCCATGTTGTATATTGGTTGGAATATGTCAAGCCTACATTGCGGACTAAAAATGTGCCCTTGTGCCATTTCAACCTTCTTCTCCTCTTTTATAAGTAAATTAAGGATTACTCTCTTGTTTAATCAGGTGATCAGATGCAAGTTACATACAGTATATAATGTGGGAGCATGATCTAAGTACAATCAAAGGCCCATTATAGTTTTAGGTCACCACTAAATACACTAACCTCACAAAGTAAAAATGTAATCGAAGAAGTATCAAACTCAACAACATCCTGCAGCATTTCCTCCAGATTTAATGGTATCTGCTAAAACGCAATGAAAGAGACACAGCCCATTAGGCAAGAACAAAATTTCTTCCATAATTTTATCTTTGTTTAATTGAATATTTAATTAGAATAAATTTGAAATTAATTTTTTTCCTGTGCATTTTAGTACAGAAGAGAGCACCCAGGCAAAAGCTCAGCTGGCTGTGCCATGTATCTGCTTGACAATCAAGGGCATACTTTTAATTAATGTTTCGTGGCAGAGGAGGCAGTTGCTGCTCAACTTTACATAATTATGTTGGTGTAAATGAAAATCTGGATACTAGAGCTCTGCAGTTTGGTGGTAACTGAATTTTCATATTTTTCTCATTTTTCTACTGTTGAATAATATATTAAAGTGTAGATAAACCCATATCTTTTTGTTTTGGGAAACTAGGGAGGAGTTATAACCTGTTAGGACACTTTCAGGGTCCATGCTAGGACTTTCAGAACCCCTGCCAGTACTTCCAATAGTACTTGCAGAATCACTTCCAGAACCCCTACAAGTACTTCCAATGGTATGTGCAGAATCCCTGCAAGGACTTCCAAAACCCCTGCCAGTATTTCCAATGGTACTCACAGAATCCCAGCCAGTACTTCCAATGGTACTTACCAAATCCCTGCCAGTGCTTCCAATGGAACTCACAAAAGCCCTGCAAGTACTTCCAAAAATACTCACGGAATCCATGCCTGTGCTTCCAGTGGTATGTGTAGAATCCCTGCCAGGACTTCTAAATCCCCTATCAGTACTTTCCTAACAGAGCTTTCAGAATCCCTGCCAGTACTTCCAATGTTACTCACAGAATTCAAGACAGCACTTCCAATGGTACTTGCGAAATCCCTGCCAGTACTTCCAATGGCACTCGCAAAATCCCTGCCAGTGTTTCCATTAGTACTCACTGAATCCCTGCCAGCACATCCAATGATATTTGCATAATCCCTGCTATTACTTTCATTATCATTCATTACTTTTATTATCCCTGTCAGGACTTTCAGGGATCTCCATAACGCTTCTGATCAAGTTCTCTGTCCGAAAAGGTGTTTATGCTCCAGCTTTTGGAGTGGTTGGTGTTGTGTCTTCTAGCTTGTGCCTTGTGTCTTCTAGTTTGTGCAAAAAAACTGTAATATATTTTTGATTGCTTGCTATGCTGCTAACCTGGGTTGACCTGATTATGCTCTTGCCTGTCATTCACCCATGACCTCCATTTGAACTGAAAAACTCTCTTGCCTGATGCCTTCCCAGGACCTTTGCCTGGACCTATGCTAGGACTACCCTTTTGTCTTGATCTGACTACCCTTCTTCCAATATTTAGTGTACAGTACATTCTCAACACTGTAGCCTTCCTGTCCTTGCTCACTTCTTGATGAGGGTATCCTGGAGGTTTCAACCTGTTACCAACACATAGCAAAACCCAACTCCACCATCAGAAGCTGTAGTCCTCATGCACACTGGATGTTTTTACAGCTGTTGTTTTTGACTTTTGACTTTTTTTATACAGCCAGTAAACCCCCCAGCATGTTACCCTATGTGTCCATGAACACATAGACTGTAATCAACGTTTTTTGGCAGAGACGTTTTTTGGCTGGAAAAAAACCCCAGGACTAGTGGGTTTCTAGAAGAGTTTTTTAGCTGTAACAATGCTCTAACGCTGAAAAATGCAGCAAAACAGGGTAAAACGTGGTAAAATGCCGCAAACTGATGTTTTTAGTCTTTTTTGACCAAAAAAACCCATTTTTTTGGTAACAAAAAAAAACACAAAAAAACACTAAGAAAAGTAAATGTGGAAAATGCCGCTAAACGTGGCAAAACGCCGCTAAACGCTAATGCAAAACTGCAAAAAAAATCTGAAAAACTTATGTTTTTAAAGTGACTTTACACAGCTAATGTTACCAGCCTTATCAAAACACCCACTGTGCATGGAGCCTGATACTTAGATTTCATGCCTCATGTGAGCCTGCGCCACTCACCAGGGAGTTGTTGCTGTAGCAAAACTCCTATCAGGTTTTATCCTGCCTGTGTCCTGCTTGAGAGAGTTTTCCGCACCTCCTGTCCTGGAGATGCAACAGGAAATCTCTTCCAAGAACACGGAATTCTCATCTTAGGAACAGATGTCCCTAGGGGAAGATTTACCCTCATCTCTTGCTGTACTCTGATATAAAATGTTTAATTTAACTGCTAGAAACTTTAAAGCACAAGTTTACTTTAGTTACATTTACATTAGTCCACCCTTAGAGCCCCTTCACCAATACTCACCTAGGAACTCATCTACTGTAACCAGCTGCTTTCTTACTTCTGCTGTTTACCTCCTCTGGGCCAAAATCTTTCTCCATGCTGCTCATACTTGTGCTTTGAGCCCTTATAGACTTGGAACTTTTACAGAAGCATATTTTTATATGGAAGACCAGGGGCGGACTGACCATTCGAGCACTCGGGCACTGCCCTAGGGCTCGGGGTCAGTAGGGGGCCCCATGAAAGGCCCCTGGTACCTTTTTATAGGCTTTTTTGGGTGTGCTTTGAGTGTGAGCAAGGAAACAGGGGTCCCATGAGCCCATATTGCCCGGGGGCCCCGTGAGTTGTCAGTCCGCCCCTGTGGAAGACATTTAGAGCATGTCCTCCTAGATTGTAAGCTCTAACGAGCCGGGCCCTCTGTTTCCTCTTGTACCAAATTGTATTGTAACTGTAATGTCTACCTTCAAGTGCTGCACAAACTGTTGGCGCTATATAAATCCTGTATAATAATAATAATAATGTAAGTCTATGTGGGGTCATTGTAAAGGCACAAAAGAGGTAGTGGAGGCTGTAGCTCGCATGCTGAGGGAAGTAAACTGTTGAGATAGTTTGGTTAGTGCGCTCGGGAGGATGAACTAAGTAGTTTTTACTAGAAAATAAACACATCCTTTAAATGATGTCTAAATTAGCTGATGTGTACTCAGGGAGCTCCCTGAACCTAAGCATTCCCTGTCTTTTTATCTTAAACTTTACTCTTACCTACAGCTTTGGCCCACCCCTCAGGCACAATGCAGTAGAATGTAGGAACCTCAGCTGCCAACAAGGCATGTGAGTCTTAGCTCTGATTTTGAGGTTGAGGATTTCAGGAAGCATATATCTGTCTGCATGGGTCTTCCTGGACATCCACATCAAGGTCTGAACATATTTTGGTACATGCAGGTATATTGTGATGCCTGCTTTTGTAGGCTGCTATCACGGGGATTCTAGGGCCTAATAGACCAGGGGCACCTTTGGGCAAACAGATTTAAATGTTGAGGGACTAGTAAGATACCATGGTGGCCATTTTGGGTCAAATCTAAGACTAATATATTCTTTTTAACAGAACCTAAAAGTGGTCTAAAACTGTAACATCACATTATGATGACAAAATCAATAGTAGATGAAATTAAAATCAGATCAGTTATACAGTGTTTCAAAACTGTACCATGCATAGAATGTATCATCTCCATATCTCAAAGGTTACCTGGAGCAATCTGTAGATGAGCTGGGGCACATGCCCTCGGTGCCACATTCTAGCAACACCCCTAGCTGCAATTAAGGTTTGAAATTTGACAGGTTCACTTTAAAGCTGATTTTCAGGTATGGCCAATTTGACATAGTTACGCTGGTCCAACTTGGATGTATGTGCCAAGTGGCTTTACATGTGCTTACTGAACACAGGAAGTTTCCTGTTGTGCACAGACACCATTCAGTGAACACATTGCATTTTCTCAATGAATGCAAAGTGTTGTCTGATAGCATGAGCTGGAAATTGTGCTATCATCGTCCTGCCTCTTTACTTCATCCAATCAGAATGAGAAAATAAGAAAATGTGAAGTGTTCCCTGAATAGTTCCCATACCAAGCAAGCAACTTCCTGTGTTCACAATGCAGAAAGGCAGCTGCCATGAAGCTAATAAAGCAGGGCAGCCACCATGAAGGACCCAGAAGCTAGTGGATATTATCATGGTATCCGTGCCTACTATAGTGATTTCCAGATTCATAGGGATCCCACAGGTATGGAACGTACGTGTGAGCAGGTTACAGCATGCAAAGGCAGAAGCGTAGCTAGAACTTTCAGGGTCAAGAAACCATGAAGGGCCCCCTGACCCCCAGCTGGGAAGATCACAGGGGGGCCAGGAGAGATCAGTGGGACCTGCAGGCAGCAGAAGGAAGCTGGACAGGATGGGTGGCATATAGAGGAAACAATGCCCACCATGTTCCTCCTGCAGCCGCTGAATGCCTGTGGGAGGGAGAGAAGGAGAAGCAGGAATTTAGCGGTTGCTGGAGGAATATGGAGGGCATCACTTCCTATATATATATTTGCCGCCCCTCCTGTAAGGTGTAAAGGGGAGCTGCACAGGGCTAGGTAGCAATGGTGACCTCCCTAGTTACGCAGCTGTGCAATGGGGCTGGTCCAACCCTACTGGGAGGCTTCCTAAAGTGGAAGAGAGTGTGGTCCCTGCACTTTCCCTACTCCTCCGGAATCTCTCCCTGCTACTATACGCTGTCTCTGACAGATGGGTAACCTGTCTTTACACTAACCACTTACAGATTGTGTGCCAAATCAGGGAGCCCGAGTCTTAAATAAGCTCTGCTCTTGCCAAAAATCACTGCAGAAGTCCCCTATGGCACCAGTGTTCAATCGGACAGCTGCTCTCCTGGTGACCACAGGAAGTCATAGAGGAACAAGGTTCCTCACAACTTCCTTCCTTTTCTGTATTGCTGATCAACCTAGTGCCACCTACAGAGGGGAGTACAGACTGCACCTGCCTACATATAAATGATTGTAAGCTCGAAAGAGCAGGGCCCTTGACCCCCTCGTGTTTTGTTTTGTTACTGTATTGTCTCATGTTCTGTCCCCCACTATAATGTACAGTGCTGAGCAAACCTTTTAGCGCTATATAAATACTGTATAACAATAATACTGGTCAAAGCTAGATCAATGTAACTGTGTAAGAATTGCCATACCTGGAATTAATATTTAAAGCAAAGCTCCACCAAAGAAGGGGAAGTTCCACTTTTCTGCCACCTCCCTCCCTCCACTGCCACATTTGACACCTTTTGGGGGGAGCGGATACCTGGTTTTAACAGCGGTGAACTGAGCCGGAAGTTTGGCCCACCTCCTTCCCCCCTGCAGTCTTCTGGGACACTTCAAAGGTCCTAGAAGACTGCCGGACCAATCAGGAGGAGCAGTGTGACTTGTGCATGCGCAGTTGGAGTGGGCACCCCTACTGAAACCACAAGCTGTCATAGCCAGGTGCCCACAGTTGAGATGCCGGTACCAGGGAGAGAAGAGGGAGAGAAGAGAGGGTGCAGGCGAGCACATCGATGGATCCTGGGACAGGTGAGTATGTGTTTATTAAAAGTCAGCAGCTACAGTTTTGTAGCTGCTGACATTCAATAAACACAAAAACGACTGGAACTCCACTTTACATCCAATATATTTGTTTGCAAATCCATAGCCACACATTAAATGAAATGCTTAAACACTCCCCTATGATCTTATTTCTTTATTATTTATGATGCACATGTTGGGAGCTTTATTAACGTGCGCTTACATAATGTTTATATTCTATTCCTGATTTCCAACAACTTCTAGCTGTGTCGGTAATGGAGGATCAGTGATAGCGGTGTCACAGGTCTGGTTGCTCCAGGCCTCTTACCATTTAAAAGGAGCACTTTTTGTACTACAGGAAGCACGGGGTCATGTGGCATTAGCACAGGAATAACTTAGCATTTGCTCTGAGTTTCTGCTTTCCAGACTTAGCGCATATTGCAAGGCACAAGACAGCATCTCCTTTCAGGTTGATGAATGGTTTTTTCAAACGTTCTGTTCCCTAGTTATGAGAAGGGTGACCCGGTCAGGAGACGACTTTATGAAACCATAAAAAATGTATGTCACTTCAGACTCTCTAATGTCATGTAAAAAAAAAAAAATGAAATAAAAAAATAAGAAAAGCTGCGTGGAGATGGTGGTGTAATAACAAATCTGTTTTTAAATCTGAAAATGCTTTTCCTTTCACAATCCCTCCGCATAACCAGCCTTGGCTGTCTATGATGTCAACAAAACCAACTCTCTTTGAAAAGGTTTCTCTATTATTTTTTTTTTTTTTTACAGAAATCCTGGGAACAATGAGACATTTCAGATTACTACAGGCTGTTCATTGAAAAGGATGCCGCTTTATACAGGCTAGTCAAGGTGGCTCTGACTTTTAAGCATGCAGAACAGCCAGACAGAGAGAAATTTACTATAAAGTGCAGAGCTTTGAAAAGAAGAAGAAAAAAAAAAATCTTTTATCTCATATTTTATAAGGCCCCTTTTCTCCGTGTCATAAAGAATCAAAAACAGCGAGTATGGCCAGGTACACTTGCCCTATGCCTTTGGTAGAATACTCTGGAGCTTACAGATAGTGCCATGTAGATTTTAACAAAAGCTGTCCTCTGTAGGTCCATAATTTTGCATTCATTGAATTTCCTCATTTCTTTTCTGCTTTGATATGCATATCTCAGAGCACTAATGCTTTTTACCCTGGGATGTAGCACATTTTCTGACTGATGTTAGAATGTTAATTTGCCAAAGGTGCCTGACCCATGGTGGAGAGGGGACGAGGTCCTCCTTGATTAAGGTTGCCATCAGTCATGGGTGAGCCATATAGCTTTGGTTCTAGTATATATATAATCAGGAAAGAGTTCAGGGATAACTCAGTGTGTATTCCAGTTTCCTTAAAGGAGAAGTATGGAATAAAAAAAAAAAATAATAAGTGTACCTCAACCCCCCGAAGGAGCTACTGGTTCTTTCCCAAGGTATGTGCAGCGGCAGCTAGGCACACAGCAGCACTTCACTCACTCTGGCTCAATAATCAGTCTAGGGCAGTGTTTCTCAACTCCAGTCCTCATGGACCCCCAACAGGTCATGTTTTCAGGATTTCCCTCAGATGAAACAGCTGTGGTAATTACTAAGGCAGTGAAACTGATCAAATCACCTGTGCAAAATAATGGAAATCCTGAAAACATGACCTGTTGGGGGTCCATGAGGACTGGAGTTGAGAAACACTGGTCTAGGGCAGGGGTCTGCAACCTTTAAGACATAAAGAGCCACTTGGACCCGTTTCCGAGAGGGAAAAAAAGACTGGGAGCCGCAAAACCATTGCAACATTTAAAACAAATCCGACACTGCGTATATTTCAAAAAGCGCTCTGGTCATGAAGGGGGTTTAAGGGCCCAGTAAGCAAAGGGTTAATCAGGGCCACAGTGTATCGTCATAATCACAATCATAGCCTTAGGTCAGTGGTGGGCAACCTTTTTTTTCAACTGAGCCAAATCTCGCCAAAACCACGATTGAAATTTATTTTGAGAGAAACATTTTTAAAACTGAAAATACATCCCCCATATAGTAATTCATCCCCCATATAGTAATTCATCCCCCATAGTAATTCATCCACCATATAGTAATTCATCCCCCCTATAGTAATTCATCCCCCCTATAGTAATTCATTCCCCATAGTAATTCATCCCCCATAGTAATTCATCCCCCATAGTAATTCATCCCCCATATAGTAATTCATCCCCCATAGTAATTCATCCCCCATATAGTAATTCATCCCCCATAGTAATTCATCCCCCATATAGTAATTCATCCCCCATAGTAATTCATTCCCCATATAGTAATTCATCCCCCATATAGTAATTCATCCCCCATATAGTAATTCATCCCCCATAGTAATTCATCCCCCATATAGTAATTCATCCCCCATATAGTAATTCATCCCCTATAGTAATTCATCCCCCATAGTAATTCATCCCCCCTATAGTAATTAATTCCCCATATAGTAATTCATCCCCCATATTGTGTCAATTCTCTTACCTTTGCTCCGCGCGTTCCTCTCGCTGTGTTCCCGCGCCGTTCTGGTCTTCAGGGCGGACTGTGAGAGGAGAGGAGCTCGTCACGCTGCCCCGCCTACATCCTGACAGCCAATGTTTGCCAGCGGGCGCCCGGCACACAGAAGAGCTGCATTAAAAGAGCCGCGGCTTGCCGACCCTATTGCCTGTCACCTGGTGGGCAGTGTGCTCCGGAGCCGCAGGAAAGGTGAAAAAGAGCCGCATGCGGCTCCGGAGCCGCGGGTTGCCGACACCCGGTCTAGGGGAATGTATTTGGCCTCTTTCACATAAGCAGTCCAATCGGGTCAGCCTGTTCATGTTTCAGGCAGACCCGATCGGATCCTCCATTCACCTCTATGGAGCGGAGGATGGAAAAGAACTTGTGTCCGTTTACACCTGCCTACTTCCAATCCCATTTGATATGCTAAAAACAAATTGAAGGGAATCCGTTCCCCTCAATCTGTGTGGATCAGAGGGCATGAACGGACAGCTGGTCCTTTTACACCCAACAACCCATAGACTTGAGCGGGCTGTGTCTGTAAACATACATATTCACCAGCACACCATGGATCTCAATATGGTCCAAAAAGGATTTTATTCCAAAAAGATCACATCACAAACCAAAGTGCAACGTTTCGAAGCCCTGCAGGACCCCTTTATCAGGCATGTGATGATGGGCTGTCTCTGTGTCCGCTCTGCACCTTTCATCCCCCTGCTCTGCTCTGCATATCAGCAGCCAGATCCCCCACTGAGCTATCAGATTCCATCCCGTGTGAAAGGGTCCTTTTTGAAATATACTGCTGTAGAAACTTGTAACAAGGAAGGGAAAGGGGTGTGAAATACTCCAAAATGCTTAGTTCAACTTGATAGGGTCACTTCTCTGTCAGTGGCAGTAGTACAAGGAGAAACTGACTAGTACAGTCCAAGGATGCACAGCTGGAGACTATGCAGCAGAAGGTAGCAAGTATGTTATATTCTTGGGCAGTCTATGGGTGCACAGCTGAAGACCATGCAGGTGTACATATAGCACAAAGAGTTATAGACTTAATCAGTCTATGGGTGTCGGGGCTCCAGGTATGACCAGGGGTGTGTGGACTGACACAGGTATAGTATAAACAATACAATTTATTCAAGACTAAACAATACATAAACGCAGTGCAAGACTAAACATAAACACAGTGCAAACAAACCAAACCTCCAACAGATAACAATAAGAACAATACTAAACGTAGTCGGGCCGGCCGGGTCGGTAGCAAACGGGCAGGCAAGGTACAAGGAGCAGGCGGAAGAGTAGTCAGGAATAGCCGAGGTCAGTACAGGCAGAGTTCATGCAGAGTCAGGATTCAAGCAGGCAGGATCAGGATACAGGGGCCAAGGGAAACTGTACACCAAGGCACTGACTGCAGGCCTGGCCACTCCTTAAATACACCTCCTGCAATCAGCCTCAGGTGATGACTTGATTGCAGGAGTGAGCTTCTGGCTGCTTAGAGCACCCGCTGGCCAGCCCTGGTACTGCAGCCCACACGGCAGGTGAGTCCCACCACCAGTGGTGAGTCCATTCCTGACAATGGGTGACCAGCTGAAGTCTATGTGGGTGTATGAAGCATAGAGTCTCTACTCACAAGTTCCTGGCTCATAGTCAGTCCATAGGTGCAGCCATAGTAGAAATCCAGCATCCAGTCCAGAAGTGAATCAGGCAATCAGCCCCCTGAAGCTCACAGATCCATTCCCCTACTGGGAAAAGACAATCTGCCATGAATTCCAGCCTATTTAACAGCAGCCCATCCACTATCTGGCCACACCTCTCCAGGGATTGGATATGCCCTACTAAATATTCAGGTTACGTATTTGAATCCTCTTGCCCTAATATCCAGAAGTTTCTCCTAGAATCAAGGGAGATAATCAAACGCTTAGGCCGTGAAGTCTCAAGCAGACCAAAATAAGGCAATCTGGATCCTGTGGCTACTGCAGAAGCCCAGAAACTAAATGTACCTAGCAGCCTGGCTAGAAGGGTGCTACATCAGCATATGTATTCACCTCAGTACCATAGCATCTGTGTGATGCTGCATTTATCCTACGGCGTCTCTGAGATCAAGAACTGAGAAATAACACGACCACTAACTGGACAACAGCAACAGTCATGTTGGCCCAGGGCACCTAGGTTGGGGTGGTTTCCTTCTGTTTGTAGTGTTGGTGAATTGGTGAAAAAACGTACTGGATACCTTCTCTGCCATTGTGCTTTAAGAAGGGGTAGGCTCCCTCCAGGCATACCTGCCCTTAATCTATCCATTATTATATATGTGCTTCAGCTCAGGAGACTCTCAAAATTATAGAGTTAGGACTGCATTACACGGGTGCAGTACACGGCTGCAGCTTGCGCATATATTTTCAAATGTGTGCAAACTAAACCCCTTGGTTTTAACATGGACATGAATGCAACAGAGTCAGTTTGGCTAATAAGTGAGCTGGTAATTTGTGTTTGTTTTTGTTTGACATGTGTCGCCCTTCCATATGTTCCTTGCTGCAAAGGCCAGTTATAGTTTGGGGTGGTTGCCATTTGTTTGTACATCCCATCATTCTCAGGAATGGGATGTGATACCACATACCATGGTTATGGAGGAACACCGCCATTTTGACTGCTCACATACTCCTAGCCTGACACCTGCCTCCCACAACATTTAGTTGCTTTTTCAAGTACACAATTCTCCACATGGTCAACCTTTTAGATTCTTTACTTAAAACAAACTAAAGATGATAGAAATTGTGCAAAATGGTTCCATCATATCCATCTTCTCTATTTCCAAGAACTTTGGCACATCTTGTAATCAACCAGGGTTTACTGCTCAGCCTTTCCAAGTAAAGTACTTAGTAGAATGCTTCTTCCTCACGAGTGTCTCAGAGCTCACCAACTCACCCTCTTGAAGCAAGAAGACCATCCTTCTGAACACACCCTTGGACAGGACTTACAGATGCCGTGGATTAACCCCCTGCCTACATGTTGATAGCTCAGTTCTTGGTCTGCTCCCTGCAGAGAGCTGTGACTGTCAGTCCCCTGCTTTCCGCTTTGAGCAGAGGGAAGATCCCCCCATCCACATCAAATGTGGATGGGAGAATCCAGTCATTTTCTTTTGTTGAGCCCACTGGTTGAAAGAAAAAAAAACCTCCAATATGGCCAGCCTTAGACACGGTCATTTTATCTCTCAATTACAAAACATAATAAGCACATTTATTACACAGTCGTAAATGTTGAAATAAAAACATGACCAACTATTACAGCATTCTAAATTGATAAAGCTGATGGTGACTGGATCTGCACATCAGTTTTCGGTTGTTTATTGTTGTAAAAATTGAAGGATAATAAGTAGTTCTATAATCACTTTGCCCACAAACTCCTACTGGAGTTAGAAGTCTGCTGCATTCCTCCTTCTTTACTTGGAATTCTTAATTACAAAACAAATACTGAATACTGGATACTGACAGATCCTCTGAGTATCATTCTTTGCGGAACATGAATGATTAATGGAATTTTCCCAACACAGTTGAGGTTGTTTACTGATGGAATTAAGGCTGAAATTGGCAGGGTTCTGTGGGGAGAAATTTTACTATAATGTCACCAGACCTGCCAAGTTCACAAGATGAATAATAGGTGCTATTAGCAGCGTGGAAAAGAAATTTCAGGTTTGTCTGCCATGTTGATATACATTGAAAATATAAGAGAATTTCTGCATATCATAAAAAGGACATTCCACAGACAGATTAGTCATGACCTGATGTAAGTTGATGTTTTGAATAATTACAAGCAAATTGGTTCATGAATATTAATAATCATGGCTTTACTACCATTTCTGATCACCCCTACCCATTAGGTCATACTGATGACTCAAGGCAGTGGTTTTTTTTTTTTTTTTAATCAAATTTTTATTGATTTTCATTGAAAAGAACATACAAAATTGTGCAAAGGCATCGGATAAAGAGCCTAACCGCCTTCACAGTAAAAGAAAACAGAGGAAACAATCTGTAGTAGAAGTCATTAGATAGAGTAATGTATACCAATAAGCATGATGGTTACAACTAGAGTTCTACTAAATGACCCTTAGGAGTGGAAGCAAGACAGTATAAGGTATGTTGTAGTGATGTAAATAGGCATACCCATGAATACATAATTGACATGGCTAGACTGTGGGCTGAAGCCATTATCCAGCCCTTGGGGCACTATTCCTCCCACTGATACAAAGTACTATAGTTTCCACTGACACCAACAGTGGGGCATAATATACTTTCTGCAACTGGCACCAGCATTGGGGCACTATTCCTGACACCAGCTATGGGGCACTAATCCTCCCACTGACACCAATAATGGGGCACTTTTCCTTCCACTGACAACAATGTTGGGGCACTTTTCCTTTCACTGACACCAATGATGGGGCACTTTTCCTTTCACTGACACCAATGATAGGGCACTGTTCCTGCCACTGACACCTACAATAGGGTACTATTCCTGCCATTGACACCAACATTGGGAAACTATTCCTGGCACAAACGATGGGGCACTATTCTTCTCACTGACACCAATGATGGGGCACTATTCCTGACACCAACGATGGGGCACTATTCTTCTCACTGACACCAATGATGGGGCATTATTCCTCCCACTGATATCAATGATGGGGAATTGTTCCTTCCACTGATTCTAATGATGGGGCACTATTCCACCCACTGATACCAATGATGGGGCACTATTCCACCCACTGATACCAATGATGGGGAATTGTTCCTTCCACTGATACTAATGATGGGACACTATGCCTCTTCATCACACACGCTTTGCAATTTATTTACTCCCAATAACCACCAAGCCAGAGGAATTGCTTTTCAGGACTCCAGGACTTTTTCTACCCCTACTGGTCACAACCTTGCCCTCCTAAAGTCTGAAGGACAGTAAACTGGCTCTTTGTTTAGAAAGTTTGGAGACCCCTGACTTCAGGTTACTAGGGGTGAAAAAGAATGCAGTCCTGACACTTTCTAAAGGTGGCACCAAAGGCACTACAATAATGGCATGACAAAGAAAGGACTGATCCTTCAAAATGCTGCATGGTATGAGACTTGGGAGCCACTTGCCCTCTAGAAGATTTACCCCCCCTTCATGACCAGGCCATTTTTGCGATACGGCACTGCATTACTTTAGATGACAATTGCGTGGTCATGTAACGCTGTACCTAAATTTCCTTTTTGTTGTCTTTTTTTTTTTCCTTACAAACAGAGCTGTTTTTGGTGGTATTTGATCGCCACTGAGTTTTTTACTTTTTTCTCTATAAAATAAAAAAGACAGACAATTGTGTGTATATATATATATATATATATATATATATATATATATTTATAATTTTTTTTTCTGTTATTAAACATATCCAATAAAAAAATTGAAAAATCTAATTTCTTCATAAATTTAGGGTGATATGTATTCTGCTATATATTTTTGGTTAATAAAAACCTCAATGGGTGTATATTGATTGGTTTCTGCAAAAGTTATAGCATCTACAAACGATGGTATATATACTGGAGTTTTTATTACTTTTTTTTTATACTTGTAATGGCTGCAATCAGTGACTTATAGCGGGACTGCAGTGTAACTACAGTGATCAGTCCTAAAAATATACACTGTCAATGTATTAATGACACTGGCAGGGAAAGGGTTAAACAGGGCGATCAAAGGGTTAATTGTGTGCCTAGCCAGTGTTTTGTGTACACAGTAATGTGATTTTACTAGGCAATCTGCTAGATTTTCTTTCCCTGCTTTGAAAAGCAGAGAAAGAAAATCTAGCAGATCGCCCTTGACAGGACACAGCTCTGCCTTGTTTACATAGGCAGAGCTGTGTCCTGTCACTTCCCTCCTCGATCAATGGGTGTCAGTGCTCATCCATTGGCAGGCACCTGTTGATAAGCTTCTGCTGTGACAAATCACAGCAGAAGCAGCATGCTGGGGGTGTGTGCTTGCCCCCTACACCAGGAAGTGACTGTGCACAGAACGACCGTCCTGCAGTAAATCTGCTATAGGGCGGTCGTGAACTGGTTAGTAGCCAATAAAGAAAAACAAACACACAATAAATTGTATAATGGTTTGAACGGTCGCAGTTTTTATAATAGGGTAAACAAAAGAAAAACAAAAAAATTCCTGCGCCAATACAAAATAAGTGAATCACCCTTCTAAATTGCTGCTGTGCAAAAAATATGTGAAAACACAAACAGTAAAATATATAAATAAACAGCGCAAAATAGACCTAAATACAAATATCAATAAATCAAGAAATGTAAATGTCCCATATTAATTAGTGCATATTTATATCAAACAAATCTTCATGAAAAAACACCGTAAAGTCCCTTGTGATGAAAACTGAGGATTCCAAAGATATTTATAGCCTTCCACCTATCACCCGTGCACACCAACATCAAATAGACTCACCAGATTTTGGTGAGTGAAAAGCCTTTAAGGATTTTGGGGAATCCTAAACCCTCTTTTCATCAGCTCAATGATAGCCTGCCCCTCCAAGTTAAGATCTTTTTTCAGGTCCTCACCGTGGCTTCCTAGTTTGCTCCACCATATCATCAAAGAGAAAACTTATATAATGTAATATTGCCAGATCAATATTGTACCAAGAGACAAAATCCAGGCCACTCACATTTCAACAGCTTGTAAAAGGCACATTTATTAAACCCATAACAGCCTGATGATGAGAACCAGCCTCATAATCCAGGATTCCCACACCAATGGGTGATAGGTGGAAGGTTATAAATATCTTTGGAATCCTCAGTTTTCATCACAAGGGACTTTATGGTGTTTTTTCCTGAAGATTTTTTTATATAAATATGCCCTAATTAATATGGGACATTTACATTTCGTGATTTATTAATATTTGTATTTACCGTATTTTTTGCACCATAAGACGCACTTTTTTCCCCCCAAAAAAGGGGGGAAAATGTCAGTGCGTCTTATGGAGCGAATATGGAGCGGCCGGTCCGGTATTTCCACTGCCGCCGTGTCAGAATACCGGGCCGGCCGCTCAGCTCTACAGCGGGACCTTATAGAGATGACTGCTGACCTTTGGGGGAGGGGGGGGAGCGGGTACCTGAATTTGACAGATACCCGCTCCCACTTCCGTGGAGTTGTTCTTTCATCTTACCCGTTCCTCTATCCAGCGGCGCGGTCTTCCCGGCTTCTGTAGTGGGGGCATGACAGCCGGGTGCCAAGTGCGCATGCGCAGGAAGCGGTGCTTTTTGTGAATGGTAAGGCGGCACCTGGGACACATGACAGATCCCAGAAGCCACCGGACCAATCACAAAGCGCAAGTGCTTCTCGCTCATGTGCACTGGGCACCCGGCTGTCATGCCGAGCGCCATTACAGAAGCCGGGAAGACAGCGCGCGGCTGGATAGAGGAACAGGTAAGATGAAAGAACAACTCCGCGGAAGTGGGAGCGGGTACCTGTCAAATTCAGGTACCCGCTCCCCCCCTCCCCAAAGGTCAGCAGTCATCCCCTGTACTATCCACAGTCTCTGGTCATCCCTGTGCTGCCCGCAGTCTCTGGTCATCCCTGTACTGTGTCCGCAGTCTCTGGTCATCTCCTGTACCGTGTCCGCAGTCTCTGGTCATCTCCTGCACTGTGTCCGCAGTCTCTGGTCATCTCCTGTACTATGTCCGCAGTCTCTGGTCATCTCCTGTACTATCCGCAGTCTCTGGTCATCTCCTGTACTGTGTCCGCAGTCTCTGGTCATCTCCTGTACTATGTCCGCAGTCTCTGGTCATCTCCTGTACTATCCGCAGTCTCTGGTCATCTCCTGTACTGTGTCCGCAGTCTCTGGTCATCTCCTGTACTGTGTCCGCAGTCTCTGGTCATCTCCTGTACTGTGTCCGCAGTCTCTGGTCATCTCCTGTACTATCCGCAGTCTCTGGTCATCTCCTGTACTGTGTCCGCAGTCTCTGGTCATCTCCTGTACTATGTCCGCAGTCTCTGGTCATCTCCTGTACTATGTCCGCAGTCTCTGGTCATCTCCTGTACTGTGTCTGCAGTCTCTGGTCATCTCCTGTACTGTGTCTGCAGTCTCTGGTCATCTCCTGTACTGTGTCCGCAGTCTCTGGTCATCTCCTGTACTATGTCCGCAGTCTCTGGTCATCTCCTGTACTATCCGCAGTCTCTGGTCATCTCCTGTACTGTGTCTGCAGTCCATTAGTTCAGAATTTTTTTTTCCTGTTTTCTGCCTCTAAAACCTAGGTGCGTCTTATGGTCAGGTGCGTCTTATGGAGCGAAAAATACGGTAGGTCTATTTTGCGCTGTTTATTTATATATTTTATAATAGGGTAACCCAATGCATAAAAGAATACACCATCTTTCATAAAACAAAAGCTCTAGCCATAAAACTCAGGCTAACCATTCAATAACAACCAATTTAACCAAAATGAACTTTTCCCCTCCAGCGTTAGCATGGACAAGCAACCTTGTTAACAAACATCTCAACAAAGATTCTACTGGGGTGGAAGTAGGCTCCACAGCCTATCACTTTTCACCAATCAACGCTGGCTGAGCAACTTTAATCCTCTGTCCACAGGTGGCCTTTCAAAAACTAACATAATTAGTAGCCAATGGCCCCTAGCTCATCCCATGGAAAGTGCCAATACTACAGCCCTTTCCACTCTTTAAGTATCAGTTCATATACTTATATACTCTTAGATTGTAAGCTCCTAGGAGCAGGGCCCTCCTATCCAGGGACGGACTGACAACTCATGGGGCCCCCAGGCAATAGGGGATCATGGGGCCCCTGTGTCCTTACCCAAACTCAAAAAAGCCTATGAAAAAGGTACCAGTGGCATCTCATGGGGCCCCCTACTGACCCCGGGCCCTCGGGCAGTGCCTGAGTTTCCAAATGGTCAGTCCGCCCCTGCTCCTAACCCTCTTGTATTGAACTGTATTGCTGCTGTATTGTCTCCCTTTATATTGTAAAGCGCTGAGCAAACTGTTGGTGCTATATAAATCCTGTATAATAATAATACTAATATACTTGACAACCTCCATGATCTGTAAATCTGCCAGATTTTATATTTTTAGTTTAGACAAGATCAAAGTCCCTGCTTGGTCTGAAACACTTCGTCAATTATTAGCAGGTCTCAGGAGTAAATGGTGATCACAGTACATTCAGTGAGATATTTGGAGGAATTTCAGAATGAAAATAGTCCATTAGCCATGGTAATATGAACAGGATAGAATTTTACAGTAAATCACTTTTAGTTATATCTCATTCTACATTCAGTGCAAAGTCCTACATTATAAAGTCCTACATTATAAAGTCCTATATTATTTAAAAAGACTATAAGATAACCATTTAAAGTGATATTAAAGGCACAGTTTTGAACAAAAAAAACAAACAAACAATGGTATACTTACCTCTCCTGTGTAATGGTTTTGCACAAAGCGGCCACAATTCTCATCTTCTCGGGTCCCAAGCTGGTGCTCCTGGTCCCTTCCCCTAGCTGAGCAAGCTATGGGGACAGACAAGCATGCTCTCTCTATAAGACAGACATAGCTTGGCTCAACCTTGCCCACCACTCTCTCCACACTGGCTGTGATTGAAAGCAGTGGGAGCCAATGGCTCCTGCTCCTGTGTCTCAGCCAATGAGGAGAGAGAGACCTAGAAGAGCTATTGTTCCCGTGCACAGCGCTGGAACCAGATTGTGCTCAGGTAAGATTGGGAGGGCTACGAGGGGAACTGCACACAGAAGGTTTTTAACCTTCATGCATAGAATGCATGAAGGCAAAAAGACTTTAGCCTTTACAATCATTTTAAAGCAAACTTGACAAGATGCATGCTTACCTGATCCAGTCTTGTCAACACATAGTAGACATCTCTACTTGCCTTCATGCTTAGTGTTGGCTTGGTTCTGAACTGCTCTTGCAGGCTTTTGACAATGTTTTCCCCAAAGATTTATATAACTATCACCCAAGATTCACACATTTTCATAAGCGAGTTCTATATAAAAAATGTGTGAATCTTGGGTGAAAGTTATGTGGCTCTTGGTTAACAAATTGTTAAACAGACGTCTTAGTTTCTGGGTAAGAGGAATACAGTATATACCAGCTCTAATCCTTTTTCTAAAGCTCATTAACCTCCCTAGCAGTCTGATTATGTCAGTATTTCTGTGCTCAAAGCGGTACATTTCTTTGCATGGAAATATGTTGTTTTTTTATTGTAGGCCTGTAATTTTTAGGAATAACTCACTGAAATCTGTCCGAACAAGAGTCTAGTAAACATTCCGGATATGATAAAATTTGAAACACGAAATCACAAATTATAATTTAATAAATAATCATAAAAAATAATAATATAATAATAATAAATTTAATTCAATAATATAATCAAACCAAAAACACTGAAATTTGAAATACAGAGGCAAATTCGCACATCGCTGAGCAAAGTCGCAAAATCATTTTCAGTGTCTGATGAGGAATTTCCCCCACGAATCATTATCACTCAATTCTGCAAGTGGTTCTGATTTACTATCGCTGTTCTCTAGCCGGTCTAAAACCGCTTTTGACCTAAAGGGACGCTTTTTGGACGCCATGGACGTTTCTCAGTTTCCAGGCAGAAAGAACAGTAAAAATGTAGGCAGGGCGCCGGACAAAGCACTCGGGACAAAATGTATGTGAAATGGTTTGATACAGGAATGTTATACTATGTGATTTTAGTGAATATCACTTTTTGTCATTTTCAAATTTCCCGCTGTTCCATCCCCCGTACGTCCCGACATCGCAGGGAACGGAACCCAGATGACAGATGCAGGCATCCACCGGATTACATTGCTGGGGACACTGCAGGAGGGACATCGCGGGAGTGCAGGACAAGGTAAGTGATCGAGGGATCGTGGAGCAGCGCTGCATGGTATTCCCGAGTGTAGCACGGGGTTACCGCTTTTGGTACTGAAACTTTACCCCGAGCTACACTCGGGAATACCGCCAGGGAGGTTAATAGCCACTTCTGTGATGGGCAGCCTTGATGGCCAATAGGGCCATTTCATACTGGCCAGTTTTCGATGTGTTTTTAATTTCTTCCCACTTGCTCACAATGAAAAAGATGGGATACATGCTTTGTGCATTTTCCGTCTGCTTTTTAAACCACAAAAGCACATCAAAAGCTGATTTGTGTGAAAAGGCGTTTAGGCAATATGCAATGGGAAGGCAAGGTTTCCAATTCATCAACTAAAGAAGTAAAGAATATTTTAGGGGAACCCAGGTATTCTGGGTACCAAGGATACTAATACTAAGGATGTGACATATGGGCATCTACAGTAAGTGCCTTCTTTATGCTGACAGCACTGGATTAGGCAATGTCAACAATGGCTTTACTTGATAACATGATGGAATTAGTATGATAAGCAATAACCTAAATTAGGCCATCCAAGAAGCCAAGGCCAAAAGGTGGTGCTCAAAGCTTCTCTTTTAATATCAGATAGCCGAAAGATAACTTTATTGAAACTAAAGAACAAATTCACAATTTCATTTAGAGGTACTACATTTCTATACAATCAGAAGAGAATGATAATCAACAACTCGGCGCACCATATTGAATCTAACTTTCAAAAAATTAAAGAATCTGTGTACAAATCTGAATGTATATAAAACATGAATGTGGCCAAATCAATGATATAATGTTAAACTTTGGGTTGCAAAAATAAGAAAAATAACCCTCTCAATGTATGAATGTTATATCAGTATATCATTGGATATATTAGTGTTAATTTTTTTTAACAAATGTGTTCATTGACACACATGATTGCATGGTCAACCAACTATGATTTGACCTGTCATCATATCCTTTCAAAGTGCTTCTCTACTGCATTTGTTGGCACAAAGAAATGGGACAGCACATAGCTCAGGTAGAGCTAACCTTCTGGGCTTAGCTTGATGGTTGTCTGAGTGCTTAATGAGAGCATAGCTCAATGGGAAATCCGTCAGCTGGCTGATAAGAACTTAAAAGACAAATTACTGAAAGGACCATGTGTAAGTAGAAGGAGGCAAGATATATTTTACAGTTTCAAACCACTTGATTTATTACAGGGGTTCTAAATTCAGGTAAGCCAGGGCCCAGGAAAGGGTTTGGGGGATGAGACTGTTGTCATCATCAACATATGGACAAGGTGCTTTGTCAAGGGGATGACAATGGTCAAAAGTAGAATTGAGGGGTAAATCTCTCCAATAGAGATACAAACAGCATTAAAACCCTTTTTGCCCACTCTATTTAGAACCAAATAAAGGGGTTTCACACACACACACTCCCAGTAATGGCAGCTAAGAGTGTGTGTAAATCTGACAAGCCAACTGCCAGCTGTCAGATGAAAAATTGTTTTCACACACCCCTGTATGTGTTCCCCCCACCCCCATGACTCCACCATGTTTTGCAGGCTCTTTGGCGGACCCAGGACCGGCATGGTGGGTAAAAGGAAGGGGGAATCAACAAAACCATCCATTTCCTAATCTTCCCTTCCTGCTAATGACCAGAAAGGGATGTGTAAAAAGTAATTTCTGTGTCATTTTCCCCAGCCAGTGTAATCTACACTTCAATAACTTCATTGGAGAACCTGTTGCAAAAAAAAATGCATTACATAGTGTACCTTTTGCCCCATATATGATGAAAAAAAAATTTAGTAAAAAAAAAAAAGTGTAAAAAATTACACCCAAGAACTTAAAATCCCTCCCAAAATTTTTGAGCATCTCCTTCCCCACATAACTCATACAAATGTAAATGCATGCGTTGGGCAAAAACTACACACAAAAATGTCAATTGTGCTACACATGTCACCACACACATCACAGTGAGATCAATAATTCTTGCCGCATTATTCACGTTAACTCTTTTTAAAAACTTACCTATGGAACATTTAGGGTACTGAAGATTGTCACCATTTTATGGACAAGCAATTTCAAGCATTGACATGTTGGGAATCTATTTACTCAGTGCAACCTTATCTTTTACAGTTTACCAAACAATTGGGTAATATATTTGTGTTTATGTTCCCTAAAATTGTCTTTTTTGGAACCAAAATTTTTAATTTCATAAACCATTGCACTAATATTGCGTGACATAAAAAATTGGAACAACCACCATTTTATTCTCTAGGGTGTCTGATTTCAGAAAACATATTTTCTTGTTCAAATTTTCTACTGAAGTCAAAGAGTCAAGAAGTTTACAACCTTACAACTGAATTAATACAGAGACACAAGAGTGACATGAAACTGTGCCGGCACAACATATAGTGAATGTGCAAACAGTACAATTCTGAGAAGGTATCAATACAAATAGATTTATTTATTTCAGGTACTTTTATAGCACCATCCATTTACGCAGCGCTTTACATATACTGTATATTGTACATTCACATCAGTCCCTAACCCTCAAGGGGCGCACAATCTAAGGTCCATAACTTACATTCATACATACTAGGGCCAATTTATACAGAAGCCAATTAACCTAACAGCATGTCTTTGGAGTGTGGAAGGAAACCAGAGTACCTGGAGGAAACCCACACAGGCACAGAGAGAACATGCAAACTCCAGGCAATTGGTGCCGTAGTTGGGATTCAAACCGACGACTCTAGTACTGCCAGGCGGAAGGGGTAACATTTAGCCACTGTGCTGCCCAATGATGTGTTACTGTAACAAGTGAAGTAGACAAATGAAAATAAGGAAAAGAAATATGCACAACTTCATATGTGTGACCAAAGGGTCGGCAAACCATTGAGTGAGTAGGAATGCAATGTTCATAGAGGCTGCTTAACAAAGTTAGGTGACTCTGAGAAGCATAGTGGGTGAATTAAACATTCAATAGTTTCATGCCTTGTGGCAACTCTTCCAAAAAGGATAAAAAGACAAAAATGGAGAGTGAAAGAGTTAGAGTAGAGTAGATAGGAGTTATAGGGTACAAGGAGGAGGAGGAAGGGAGGTGTCAGGAATGGACTCACCACTGGTGGTGGGACTCACCTGCCGTGTGGGCTGCAGTACCAGGGCTGGCCAGCGGGTGCTCTCAGCAGCCAGAAGCTCACTCCTGCAATCAAGTCATCACCTGAGGCTGATTGCAGGAGGTGTATTTAAGGAGTGGCCAGGCCTGCAGTCAGTGCCTTGGTGTATAGTTTCCCTTGGCCCCTGTATCCTGATCCTGCCTGCTTGAAACCTGACTCTGCACGAACTCTGCCTGTACCGACCTCGGCTATTCCTGACTACTCTTCCGCCTGCTCCTTGTACCTTGCCTGCCCGTTTGCTACCGACCCGGCCGGCCCGACTACGTTTAGTATTGTTCTTATTGTTATCTGTTGGAGGTTTGGTTTGTTTGCACTGTGTTTATGTTTAGTCTTGCACTGCGTTTATGTATTATTTAGTCTTTAATAAATTGTATTGTTTATACTATACCTGAAGCCTGCGTTTTCCTGTGTCAGTCCACACACCTCTGGTCATACCTGGAGCCCTGACAGGAGGGAAGGGGGGTGGGGGGTTAGTGCCAGCCCATGGTCGGCATTGTTGATAAGCCAAATTGCCATAAAAATAGGATCACCCCTAAAAAGTCATGGTAAAAAGAGGGTGTCATTCAGTTGAGGGGGAGAAAATGGTGCACCCAGGGTTGCCACAGTTTAGCATAATATTCAACCCTATCCAGCAGGACTGCATCTAAGTTAGTGTAGATCATGGCTTTAGTGACCCTATTTTTGGTTTCCACAATATTAAGAGAGTAAGTCTTCCAGGCTCTCGCTATAGTTTGCTTAGCTTCAGTAGTCACTTGAAGGAATAGTTTGTGTTCCACCCGTGTTAAGCTAGGGGGTCACAAATTTAGTAGGGCTGTGCGAGGATCTGGGGCTAGTTCAGGTGCCATTAAGGTAAAGATAATCTTGAATGTGTGCAAAAAAAAAAAAAAAAAGCAATAATGTCTCTGGCAGCAAAAGGATTGATACTGGTTATTAACCTTGGAAGTATCAGCATAGCAGGGAAATTCCAACATAATATAGGCTATGCTTTTCTGTGATATAGATGTTACAGTATAACTGACTAAAGCGTATGACTGACTATGTTTCCTTCATGGGCTTAACAGAGATATACCATACTCTATCAGGAATATCAATGACGTGTACGCCAGGCATGCAGGTATGTGGATCTAGAGCATGGATTGAGCCAGCCAAGATATGCAAAAGGAATGTAATGAACAGGCATAACATTCCTGTATACAAATAACCACAAGCAAGTATTTATTGAGAGCATTTCATAATGTATATCTGATACCCAGCACAAGCTGCTACATCATTCCAAATGTCCCAAGCATTGATCAACAGCTGCTGCTGTAAAAACAAATTAACTGCAACTGCAGAAAATCCTTACTCAGAAGACTTGTTAACAAAACTCCGGTACTTGGGAAAAATAATTAGTTATTGAGTAATACTACTTCACCTAATCAAGAGATTACAAAAAGACTAAGTGTTACATGGCACTGTAAATGCCTGGGGACCTATGAAGAAATAAAAATTACAATATTAATATTATTCAGGATTTATATAGCACCAACAGTTTGCGCAGCACTTTACAACATGTTACAATACAATTCAGTACAGGAGGGATCAGAGGACCCTTGGAAGTCTTGGGAGGAACGAAGAGAATAATTTGGTTGGTATTTTGAGACAAGGTTAGTGATGTAGCTGGGGGCTGAGTTGTGGATGACTTTGTATGTTATTGTTAGTAATTTTAATTCATTAGTTGGGTGAGTGGCAGCCAATGACGGGATTGGCAGAAAGCTGTAGCAGACACTGGAGATGGATGAGTCTGGCAGCAGCATTCATGATGGACTGAAGGGGGGATAGGCCTATGTAAAAGTAATCCAATGAGGAGGGAATTGCAGTAGTCAAGGAGTTAGATAATCAGGGAATGAATTAGAAGCTTTGTGGTGTCATTGGTTAGGAAGGGCGTATTTTAGAGACCTTGCGGAGGTTGAGGCAACAAGCTTTGAACGGAGATTGCATGTGGGGCTGAAAGGAGAGTTCAGAGTCCAGGATTACTCTTAGCACCTTGGCATGTGGGGATGAGTTGACAGATGCCCATTGATCTTGATGGAGAAGTCAGGAGATGGGAGGAGGAGATATTATGAACTCGGTTTTAGATAGATTGAGTTTTAGGAAGTGGAGCGACATCCAGACCGATATGTCAGTCAGTAAATGAGTGATGTGTGAGGAGACTGATGTTGTGAGGGGTAGAGAGATAGGTTTGGGTTTTGTCTGTGTAGAAATTATATTGAAAGCCATTGAAGGCTGAACCAGAGAGGAGTTGTAGATCGAGAATAGGAGAGGTCCAAGAAGTGAACCTCTGGGGACCCCGATGGAGAAAGGTAGAGGAGAGGAGGAAGTGGAATTGTAAGTGACACTATTGGTGCAGTGGGATAAGTAAGATGAGAACCAGCAAAGAGTACAGTCACTGAGACCAAAGGAGTGAAGGTTTTTTTTGAGGAAGAGATGATCAACCACTAATTTCACCTTTCACTTATTTATTAAAATAAATACATTTGCTAACAATGTGGCTTAATAAGGTGGAGGAAATCTGGAGAATGGAAGATCTCATCCATATACGTTTGAACGTGGTTCTACGAGAACGACTTCAGCTTCTCAGAAGTGGGGAAGGCCCTAATGCTCAGCTGTATGAAAAGTGGTATTCAATCCAAAAACACACATGTAATATATTGCAGTTTACCAATCCATAAATGTAATGGCTGCATTCGTTTTCTTTTTTAGGCTTTGTTTTACTTTATTTTCCCCTGGTGTTCTGACCAGTAATTCTGTATTTTTCAACATCCTTTACCAAGCCAAGTTGTCCATCAAAAGTGGCAGTTAAAGGATTGAGACAAATAGAATAAAAAAAATAACAAACTAATTGCTCAAACTGCTCAAAAAGTGTTAAATGGAGTTCAGCTTCAATTTAAAACTAACCTCTCCCCAGACTGACAATGCTGCTGTGCAAGGGCGTCTCTGTTGCTCCTCTATCCAGGGGGAGAATAATGTCCTATCATCCTATCATTGGTGACTCCTGTCAGTGGTGTCATCTCTGTAAACATTCTGTGGCCTTCTGTGGATGTCGGACAGCCTGCACCTCTCCCACCCCAATCCAGCAATGAAAAAGGAAAAGAAGAGTAACTATAGAGGAAGAGTTACAATAAAGGAAGAGTTACTCTACCAACACGTGCAATTTGAACAAGCTTTGTAATTAGTAAATAAGTTATGCCCACTTTTCCGTTACTTTTGGTTCAGCCCTCATACATGTGTAGCACCTTCCTAGATAGGTGCTACGATTTGTACAGTTTGGATAGTATAGTTGTGTTTCTCTGCTTAACAGAGAGGATGTTTGGTAAATTTAGTTTGACATCCTGCTTAATAGAGTGCTGCAGTCTATTAGTCAGAACTGCGCATGATGCTCTGGTGCTGTTTGAGTTTGCCTTGAGCTACTCCTACCTTCTGGAAGCAACTAGAGTCTTTCAGAGTATAGGTGGGAGCTAGGCAAATGAACAGCATTGATATGGATACAGCTCTAGCCAATTACAGGAGAGGGTGGCCGCATTACATGCTGAGAGCTGGTATTTATATTCTGTGAGCACATGGGCTCAGCGTCTTTTCAGGAGTGGATTGCACCACACCAGGGTCGAAGCAGGTTTGCCTCCCCTGGAATCTGCTGCCATGCAGCCTCAAATGGGCAACCTTAGGGCCTGAAGTCAGAGAGAGCGACCCTTGTTCTACAGAGAGCTTGCTGAGGGGGCTGTCTAATGAAGATCTGGTCTGGTATCACTGGTATAGAGTATCGCTTGGAAGTTGGAAGGAAGCAACCAGATGTCCCTGAACATTTTGTGAGTACAGACAACCAAAAGGATCTATAGACTTCTATAGACTAGGGTCCAGACAAGGGAAAATTGGATAGTGTTCTGAAGAGCTCTGTCCGTTTACTCTTTGCTACAAGGGACTTTGCTCTAACCTGAAGTCAATATTACTGGTACTGTCCAGGGGCGGACTGACCATTTGGAAACTCGGGCACTGCCCGAGGGCCCGGGGTCAGTAGGGGGCCCCATGAGATGCCCCTGGTACCTTTTTTTTATAGGCTTTTTTGAGTTTGGGCAAGGACATAGCGGCCCCATGATCCCCTATTGCCCGGGGGCCCCATGAGTTGTCAGTCCGCCCCTGGTACTGTCTTTATCTGCTCCAGCAAGGACTTCACCTAAAGCTCAACCAGAAGTTAGATAATCTTCTCTATGTAATTAGTTCTTTTCTTGGCGTACCCTACTAAATTCCTCATCCTTATCCAAGTTCTCCAATAAAACTTTAAAACAAACATCCCCAGACTAGTAATTGGAGACAACAAGTGAAAGTGTGTGTACACCTGGCTATCGGAAATACTGTGTATAGCTGCAGGTGAAGATTTGTGGAAAGACCTGGCAAAATACCAGCGACTCCTATGAGGATATCACTACACATATTTAAACAAAAATCAAAATAAGTATAGCGCTCACCTCTTCAAGGGCCCCCCTGTTTAGGTCTCAAAGTTCTTTCCCCAGCAAATGCACCAGCTGCCAGGCACACATTCTCAGTCACTCCTCTGGTTCAATGATTAGTCTAGGTGTATCCTTTATGATGCTTTATTGAAAACCTTGAACCTGGATGGGTGCAGGGTAACCATGGGATACTCCAGCAATGTTAAGCAGTAATTTCAGGTCACCTATCTTCCTCCTAAAGATTTTTAGCACAAGTATCACAGTAATGTAAACTGTTAGACAGGAAAATTCGGAAGGTTTCAGGCTGGTTGAAAGGTTGAGCTGGGAATTTTTCTCTGTTGTTTGACATGCATCAACCTTCCATGTGCTCCTTGCTGCAATGGCCAGTTATTGTTTGGGGTCAGGGGAGCACTGCCCGAGGGCCCGGGGTCAGTAGGGGGCCCCATGAGATGCCCCTGGTACCTTTCAAAGGCTTTTTTGAGCGTGGTTTGAGTGTGGGCAAGGACACAGGGGCCCCATGATCCCCTATTGCCCAGGGGCCCCATGAGTTGTCAGTCCGCCCCTGATTGGGGTAGTTGCCATTTGTTTGTACTGTTGATATTCTGAAGAGGAGACACATTGGGCACCTTGGCTGCCACTATCCTAGATTGTAAGCTCCCAGGATCAGGGCCCTCTAATCCCTCTTGCATTGAACTGTATTGTTGCTGTATTGTCTCCCACTATATTGTAAAGTGCTGAGCAAACCATTGGCGCTATATAAATCCTGTATAATAATAATATAATAATAATTATGCTATATGCTGGGTGTCCAGTGCACCCCTGTGCCTTTAAGGAATGGGTGGGCTCCCTCCTGGCTCACCTGCCCTCAGTCTATCCATTATTTACATGTGCTTCTACTATGGAGGCTCTCAAAATTTATAGAGTTAGGAATTGCAGAATACTGGGGTGCTGTGAAGAGGCTCTTCATCTTACAAACAGGGGTGGACTGACAACTCATGGGGCCCCTGGGCAATAGGGGATCATGGGGCCCCTGTGTCCTTGCCCAAACTCAAAAAAGCCTATGAAATAGGTACCAGGGGCATCTCATGGGGCCCCCTACTGACCCCGGGCCCTCGGGCAGTGCCCAGGTTTTCAAATGGTCAGTCCGCCCCTGCTTACAAATGTATTTGCAAATATGTGTAAACTAGACTCCTGTTTTAATGTGAATTGTTAGACAGGACAATTTGGTTGGTTGCAGGCTGGTTCAGGGGCGGACTGACCATTCGAGCACTCGGGCACTGCCTGAGGGCCCAGGGTCAGTAGGGGGCCCCATGAAATGCCCCTGGTACCTTTTTTATAGGCTTTTTTGAGTGTGGGCAAGGACACAGGGGCTCCATGATCCCCTATTGCCCGGGGGCCCCATGAGTTGTCAGTCCGCCCCTGGGATGGTTGGTCAGTTAAACTGGGAATTTTCCCCATATGGAAATACATGCAATCTGGTTGGAATAACAATAAAGATGATTGTATTCTTCTGATCTCAAACTATTTTGTTTACTGCAGCTGAACTCACACAGTATATTAGCTAAAGCAGAGCCTAGTACAAATAATCCCTTCAATTAAGAAATTGAAGAATGTAAATTGTGACACACCAGAATACCCAACAGTAAAAGGGGCAGATTTAGTGATTGTCACATATACCTAGCTTGTACCATATCTAAAGTCATCTCTACTGACCTCTGAGCATTGGTTAAAAAAAAAAAATCTGATAGTCAATGGTTTACTTGTTACTTATTTCCCAGCACATTCCGGTATAAAGAACAAGTAACATTACAGGAGCTATCAAATGTCTGAGTGTAATCCCTCAGTAGCTGCTTTGGTACATTTTTTTGGTGATGTAATACACGGTATCAGCTGACCCTAACAATGCTCAGGCGCTGTTAACACTCTGCCTTGGGGAGGGTTATGAGTGGGTCTGACTACACACAATCTTTCCCCGAGGTCTTCTGTTCGGAGACCTGCCAGATCCTCCGACTATAACTCCAATGTGCTTGTATTGCAGTAGTGCTGAAATATGTTTCTTTCCAAATCATTAAAGGCTGGAATTTCAGAGCCGCGCTCCTGGGAAAAGCACACTTTTTCTCACTCCTATTCGTGAAAGTCTCAGCACACAAATATATACGCTCGGCTCCCCAAACTGCCCAGTTTAACAACATTATAAATATTTACTGTCTCACCGTGCGCCATCCTCAACTCCTTGCTTCTACGCGGCAATTATCATTTAGTGGGAAGTTGCTTGGCATTACACAGTTTTTAGTTTGGTATTCCAATGTAGAAAAGGACAAGTTACCAAGAAAGCCTTTATAGAGACTGGCCCAGGCAAGGTTTTGTCTTAGTGTTTGTTCCACCCTAAAGCAGAACCAGGGGCGGACTGACCATTCTGGAACTCGGGCACTGCCCGAGGGCCCGGATCAGTAGGGGGCCCCATGAGATGCCCCTGGTACTTTTCATAGGCTGCAAAGTGAAACAAAAAACAAGAAGCGCACCCACCTTGCGCATTACCTCAATAACAGAATTTATTAATAGAAGGTAGGTACTCACAAACAGCGAATAAAATCAGGCATGTAGTCCTCAAAGGGACTTCAAAGATAAGAAGCCAGGGCGAATCCCATCATGGGGGTAGACACTCAGTATAGCTGACGCGTTTCGAAGGCTATGCCTTCTTCCTCAGAGCTAGAGGAAGGACACAGGGGCATAGCCTTCGAAACGCGTCAGCTATACTGAGTGTGGAAGCCCGATCGATACTGCAAAGTGAAACAAAAAACAAGAAGCGCACCAACCTTGCGCATTACCTCAATAACAGAATTTATTAATAGAAGATAGGTACTCACAAACAGCGAATAAAATCAGGCATGTAGTCCTCAAAGGGACTTCAAAGATAAGAAGCCAGGGCGAATCCCATCATGGGGGTAGACACTCAGTATAACTGACGCGTTTCGAAGGCTATGCCCCTGTGTCCTTCCTCTAGCTCTGAGGAAGAAGGCATAGCCTTCGAAACGCGTTTTTTTTCATAGCACAAAAAAATCAAAAATGCAGAGACGATCAAATACCCCCAAAATAAAGCTCAATTCCTGGGGAAAAAAAGGACATACATTTCATTTGATTTCAGTGTCGCATGACCACGCAATTGTCAGTTAAATTAACGCAGCGCTGTAATGCAATAAATGGCCTGGTCAGGAAGGGGGGTAAATCCTCAGGAGGGTAAGTGGTTAAATCAAATAAATATAATATACTTTGCTATCTATTTGCTAAGGCTAGCAGCATAAGAATTAAAAATAAGTAAATCAGTCTGTATATGCAGTAAAGCATGCTTGTTATACCCACTGTGGAACCTAAGAGGTTAATCCTCTTCATTGTGTAAAAAGGCTGTTTGATCCTGTCTTCTCTGATCTTCCCCTTCTTCTACTGTCCCCAATCCATCTGCTGATAGAACAGAGCCTTGGGGGCAAGCTGCACATGCTCAGTTTGGTGTGTATTGCTAGACTTTTTTTTGGGGTAGAGTGCCTGTGATTAGCACAAGGCCAATCAGCACTGTTCAGACACAGGGTCAGGGGTTATGCAGCCTCATAGAACAATCAGGGGAGAATGAAAATGCCTCCTACAAGCTTTAACCAGTGCTCTGCTGGACACTGCTAAAAGTCACAAGACTGCTATACTGCTGATGAAAGGTATTTAGCAGTTTATATTTGCTAAAATAATTGAATTTCCATGTTCTGTATAATGTGGGAGACCAGATATAGTGATTGCAGGATCCTGGGTTTAGTAACACTTTAAAGCCCAACTAACAAAAAAATGAAACCGCTAAATAGTGCAGTACACCGGGATCAACACATTGGCACTGTTCCGTCCAAACCACATCAGCATCAGTGCATTATGTTCCGCTTGCTGGTGTGAATGGGTTCCTAAAGCAGAACTAAACTCTCTCAACATTAAAGCCCAACTACGGGCAAAAAGAAATGTTCTCATGCAGCAGAGCTGTGCCTGCACTGAAAGTGTTAATTGCTTTTTTTTTTATCAGAGGCAGAAGAAATGAGATATGTTTACCTGATCCTCTGATCCTTCCTGCACAAGACCAGTCCTTTCCTATAACCCCCAACCCCCACATACACAGTCTAGAGCCGTGGACTGCTCCTGATATCATCAAACCCATTGACCTGCTCTGGATGTGTGGAAGTTAGGAATAGTCTACTGCTGGATAGTGGGGGAGCGCTGTTTGCTGCAGGAGTGGAGGATCAAGTGAGTATAAGCTTTCTGGTCGCCCCTGGACAACATGAGCAATTAACTCTTGCAGTGCGGGCACAGCCCCACTGCATGGGTAAGCTTTCTTTTGCCAGGAGTTGGGATTTAACCTCCCTGGAGGTATTCCCGAATGTAGCTCGGGGTAAAGTTTCAGTACCACAAGCAGTAACCCCGAGCTACACTTGGGAATACCATGCGGCGCTGCTCCGGGATCTGTTCTTCACTTACCTTGTCCTGCGCTCCCGCAATGTCCCTCCTGCAGTGTCCCCTGTAATGTCCTCTGGCCGATGCCGGCATCTGTCTTCTGGGTTCCGTCCCCTGCGACGTCGGGACGTACGGGGGACAGAACTTGCGGGAAAATTGAAAGTTGTAAAAGTGACATTCACTAAATTCACTAAAATCACATAGTAAAACATTCCTGTATCAAACCATTTCACATACATTTTGTCCCTACTGCTTCGTCCTGCGCCCTGCCTGCATTTTTACTGTTCTTTCTGCCTGGAAACTGAGAAAAGTCCATGGCGTCCAAAAAGCGTCCCTTTAGGTCAAAAGTGGTTTTAGACCGGCTAGAGAACAGTGATAGTAAATCAGAACCACTTGCAGAATTGAGTGATAATGATTCGTGGGGGAAATTCGTCATCAGACACTGAAAACGGTTTTGCGACTTTGCTCAGCGATGTGCGAACTTGGCGCTATATTTCAAATTTCAGTGTTTTTGGTTTGATTATATTATTGAAAATAAATTTGTTATTATTTTTTATGATTATTTATTAAATTCTAATTTATGATTTCATGTTTCAAATTGTAACATACCCGGGATGTTTACTAGACTCTTGTTCAGACAGATTTCAGTGAGTTATTCCTAAGAATTACAGAATAAAAAAAATACATATTTCCTTGCAAAACAATGTACCGCTTTGAGCATAGAGATATGGACATAATCAGACTGCTAGGGAGGCTACTGTTGATTAACAGAGTTTAGTTATGCTTTAAGAGCCCATTCACACCAACAAGCTGTGCATAATGCACTGTCGCTAATGTGGGTTGGGTGGAACAGTGCCGATGTGTTGATCCCAGTGTATTGCACTGTTTACATCATCTTTTTTGTTAGAACTTTATTGAAATGTCACCATTGACATTTTATTCTGTTTTGTTTACTTGGGCACTGTTGTGATGCAGTATGATCATCATACCACAGTGGTGTGAACTGACTCTATAGAAAACAAGGCAAATTTCCTTGTCTTTGTGTTGGAGCCCAACACAAATGGTGTGAACAGGCCCTTAAAGTGACATTAAACAATGACAAAATCCTCCACACACATCTTCTAAGTAATGATGTATAATTGATTTTTCATGAAACCCATTCTTTCTGGTTTCTCCATCCTCCCTTACCATCCTGCGCATGCCCCCAAAGCTGTGCAGTTGCCCCTCATATATGTTTCTTTGGAAAGAACAGTGAATGCTAGTTGTGGTCACATACACTTCTCTCTAAATACTACAAATCCTGCATAGTGTCCCTCTGATCTTACTGTGCATGTGCAGGATTTTCAATGACTAATGCTGGTTAGGCTTAGGGGAGGGGTAAGGTGATACTATGCCTGGGTGCTGAGTACATCTGCACATGCGTTTTTAGTAATATTGGGAGCTGTCATGTACCTGGTGGAGGTCGAGCTGGACAGGAGGCTTCTCTTGCACCTCTTGTCCAACACACCTGGTAGTAATGGCAGGAGGTGTGAGGACACAGAGCGGCACAAGGGCCATTGCAGCAGGCAGCACCAGCTGGTGTTTGAAGGAAGCAGATGACTGTAGATCACCAAGAAGGAGCCAGGAACTGGAACATGGTGACACTTGATTGGCAGACAGGAGCATAGTTGGGACACAAGCCATAAGGTCATCAAAATCCGGGCAATGAGATGCAGGAACATCAGCCAGGGGACAGAGTTAGGACACAAGCCAAGATTAGTACACAGCTGGGCAGTGAGGAACAGGAGTGCAAGAAAAGAACAGATTCAGAATACAAGCCGAGGTCCCAGCAGGCAGGTAGAAATTCAAAGACAGGTCAGGGACAAGCCAAGTAGGCAGGTGTAGCAGGTCAAGGCTCTGGTTAAACAGGAACTAGCTGAAGACCACTCAGCAATCCACTCATGTCATAGACCAGCTGAAATAGGTTGTTTGGCTCCAGTGTCATGCACTGGCCATGTTTGTGCACATGTGCAGATGCTAATACGTTTGCGTGTCTGTGTGCTAATGCTTGTTTTGCATTAAGCCTTTGTTCAGAATTATGAGCCTGCACATGGTCATGTGACAGTCTTCTGGTTCCAACACATACTGAGCTTCTCTTACAGGAGAATAGTTCAGACTCAGAAAGCCAACCGGCGATGATTAACCTCAACTTCACCCATGGCCACTGGGTGTCAGGACTCCTGAAGCCTTCCAGGAAAGGTGGCATGGTAGAAACCAACAATGCTGTCCTACCACCCTCACTATAATCCAAGCCTGGTGCTCTGCTGGCTTTCTTCTGTGGATCGATATGTGGTGTGGTATCCCAGGGGTCTGAGGTAACAGGAATATGTCATTCTCGCCTAGGTGAAGATGGTGGTGATGGGGCAGAGCCAAGCAAAAAATAGTAGAAAAAAAAAATCGGAAATCAAAAAGGTTTATATCGTGGAGGGGAGTGGGACTGCAAAGAGCTATAAATGAGGGGTGAAGGTTCGCTTTACGTAATCTTTTTCTTTTTGCTCTGTATGAGCAAAGGAAAGGGTCACTTTAAAATGTATATAAGTGACTGGAAATACATAGTGCACAAGTCAGTTTTTTAAACATTGCCCATTCCTACCCACATGGCATATTGTCAGGGGGAAGGTGGGGCAGTTCCAGTACTAAATATATGTAATGACAAGGGGTGCTTGAGTGTGCTGGAGGGTCTTATTGATGCTGACTGCTGGGGAATTCATTGTTCCTGAGAGTATCTGTTGTTGACAGAGGGGTTTATTGTTGCTAAAGGGGGTCTTATGTTTCTGAGAGACCAATTGTTACTGGGAAGGATCAGCTGTTGAGGGATGGATCTATTGTTGCTGCCTGCTGGGATATCTATTGTTGCTGGTGGGGTCCATCGTTCCAGCTGTGCACCTATTGTTGCTTTGGGAGTATTTTGTTGCAGGCGGGTCTATTGTTGTTGGGCCAGTGTCTATTGTTGCTGAGGATCTATTATTTCTGGGAGGGACTATATTTGCTGACTGCAAGGGATCTATTTTACTGCTTTTCTTTTTATCATTAACAAATTTTATACAAATTACTTAGCAAGCATCACAAACGGATACTTGGTTCTGTTTTCTCTAAAAGAGACGGTACTGGGAGCTGGCTAGGAGGTGGAACCAAGGGACGGTGCATTGAGGTGGGTAGGGTGCAGAGACAAGGAGTAACTCGAAAGAGGGGAGTACCTGCACCTATTTTCCCTGCCTACCCATATTGTTCAATGCCTACAGATAAGGAACTCATTAAAATGAATTCAGGTCCTAATCAGCCTTATGCTTGCATCACGTATAAAAGACACCTGAGGGACCATACAGAGTCTCTAATTTAGTCTGGTGACATCAGCCATAACTTCAGTATTAGTGTTGTCTGGATTGACTCTTTAATACAAATATCAAACAAATATTTTTGGTGAATGATTACATTTCTTGGAATAAAACATTTTTCAGTTCTTGCCAGCAGATATAGTTTGACCCGAATTGCACTGCTACAGGTTGCTAGGTTTTGGCCTCAGAGGTGCTATAATCAGAAGAGCAAAGGAACAACCAAGAAACCTTGATTCATTAGGTGCAGACTCATAAGCCATGATCAAAATGCATTTGCTTCTCATGGTAGAGTGCAGGTCTTTTTGGCATATAATTCCCGTGAGTACATGTCAAAAGCAAGGCTGACTGAGAGGTGATCATAAAAATGAGAAAGCCCTTATTGCACCATTAAGTTAAAGTTTTATCTTCCATTGTCTTCAAGAGAAGTCATTATTACTAGAATGGGCATTAGGTCACCGTGAGAACAGACGCCGGTTTTATCTGACACTGCAACATTGCAGAATTGACAGCTTTGGCCTACTGAACCCGTGGTACGGCTTTAAAATGTCTCAGCAATCAAGGATGAGTTTGAGAGTTGACGAAACGCTCATTTATTCATGTAGAAAATTAGGTCTTTCTCAAAGTTCACGTCTCTTGTCAAGCATGCAGTGGATGAGCCCTATGACTGTACCATAATGCCACATGAAACACAAACTCTTTAAAAGATCATTTCACTTTTTCCCCATTAAAGTACTGTTCATGCTTGTTTCATTAGATAGGTTTGGAAGCTCTTTTCTCTCTCAGAGTAGAATTTTACCTTTCAGTACATTAATTTAAGAATAAATGCAGCATAAACACAATATGAATCTTGACAAGTGAATGGGTTTTCTCGTTTGTTTCAGTAATGATGATAAGTTTCACCATTATTGTGTGTCTGAGCCCAAGGACTATATTTTAAGTTTTATTAATTGATGACAACAATGATATATTATTTCATTTTCATGACTCTAATTATATGTAGCACTAACCCCTTAGGAGTCACTGAGTTTTGGGTCCCCCTAAAGCGCTGCACAGCCAGGCAACACACATTTTTTCCACACTTTGCACACTAGAGACAGTAAACAGTCCTTGAGCTTGGTTTTGTTGTTTTATTAAGGGGTTAACAACTTGGATTAGGTCTAGGGGTATACGAGATGCCCATGGAAACTGTAAATGTGAGGAAAACTTAGAGCAACTATGTACAAAAGTGTGGACAAAAAAAGTCTGTCCTTTAAGAACATCCAAAGCTCTTTGATGTACCTCCTCAGACCCTAGATGAATCCTTGTCTTCACCCAGCTGCCTGATGGTATCCCTGGGCAAGGGGGCCCAAGAGCTGTAGATTTTGAACAGTCCAGGATGAAGACTAGTTGGGTATAGCAGCTGACTGCCTTCTCCCCTTATCTGGCCCAGGGAGTGTAGGAGTACTCACTCTGTCTTTCCCTGTTTGTTGAGTGGGTTGGTGGCTGCCTTCAGGCCTTATGCTGGACTGGCTCCTTCCCTGCTTCGCAGACCATCTTCCCAAGGAGACGATGGGACAGAGGAGATCCTCCCTTCCAGAATCCTGCCTGCAGGTGAGTTCCCCTCCCTGGGGCTCCCTCCCAGGCTCCCCACTTCAGCCTTCCTCTCTCCATCTGCCACCCAACACTGCACACCTGCTCCCAGGCTCTGAGATACTTAAGGATTGCCTTGGTCACTATGCCCAGTGCCCAGACTGCTGCCAGGGGTTTGGCCAAGGTCCCTCAAGCATACAGATCTGAATCTCCTCCCATCCTCCGGAAATCTCTCAGGTTTCTGGAGAGGTGGGAGGGCTCCAGCAGCTCTGACCTTCAGAGCCTCCCTAGCCTGTCCAATCACAGGCTGACTCATAACAGGCTGCTTAAAAAGTGGAAAAAAACACACCGCAGCCTATCTGGCTAACCTGGAGAGCATTACATACTGTATATATGCCATCTTTAGAGAAGGGCTATAGGTACAAACATTTTTTTAATTATATTTGGATAAAGTAAGGGAGAGTTAAAATTCATATCAGTTTTTTTTTGCCATCTCTGTCCCATTGAGGAGATTTACCTTTAATTCCTGTCCCATAGCCAAAACATGAAGTGAGAGGAAATCCCTGCAAATGAAGGGAATCCAATGGGGCCCCCCAGGTCACCAGACCTAGTGTCCCAATTGGAAGATTTCCCCTCTATTACTTTTCTGGTGACAGTCCAAAGTTTGGGATTTTCTTTTACTTTCTGTTAGGATCTGCCTGGCGGTGTCTCTAGCAGCCCACAGCGCGGAGTTCCTCAGGGCGCGGGGTCTAAGTCCCAATCTGCTATTCACCAGGGTCCCTGATGGTGGGGATGGACTTGGTGCAGACTGAGACCAGGTCGCGACCCCTGAGTGCGTCCGGCAATGGTAGAGAGCACCGTCAGAGGTGTGCGAGAAACGGAGTCTGATGTGAAGAGGCTGGCAGACTTACTGACAGGGAGTGATCCGTGCAGGATGGATGGATCGTCCGGGTAGCGTAAAGCGTAGTCAGGCAGGCCGGGTCGGTATTGTGCGGGCAGCGAGGTACCAGAGGAGTAAGAAGAGAATGGTCGGAGTCACAAGCCAGGTTCAGCAATTAGCGGGCAGCGCGGTACCAGGGATCAGGCAGAAGGATGGTCAGGCAAGCCAGGGCTTAATCAGAAGTCAGCAGGGTCAGGTACAAAGCAGAGGTCGGCAACGGAATAATCACAGGAAAAAGAATCGGGAACAGAGCAGGTAAGACCAAACGACAATTTGACTTACCTCTGTTCTTGTTTAAATAGCCCGCCCTGCGCTGTCATTGGTGCCAGGTGCATGTCCACGATTGCGAGTGCGCATGCGTGGCCACCGCCGCAGCCGTGCTCGTCCAGGTCCCGTCGCCCGCCGGCTAGAGCGCGTTGGTGTTCTACGCATGCACCGCCCGGCGCGATGCTGCAAAACACCCGCATCCTGACACTTTCACTTTGTTTATCAGAATATGGAATTTACAAACAGAAGCTGGCTGGGGATCTGTCATTTTGTAGTGGTAGTGGTCAAAATCATCAAGCAGCACCTCATCCCGGTGTCATGCTAACATAGTTGGGTGGCAGAGAAAGATTGTTGGGTGGTGAGTCTTTGTGATTCACGAGGATATACATCACTGGATAGCGTGATTGACATTGGATTTACATGGAGGGACATTGATAACTTTTTAAAAAAATTTTAATAAAGGACCTTTTAATGGTGTAGGTGTCTTTATTAATGTTTACGTTTTTTGGGGGGGTTGGAAATAAGTAAAAAGGAGTATTAATGTACCCTACACTCATTCCTGTATGGGTGGGTTAGATAGCTGGGGTCCTCCTTGTTATAAAAGTACTTTCAGATTCCGATAAGCCCCCCTCCCTCTGTGAACACTCACATTCTCCTTGGAAATCAGATGTGGAGCTGAAACCCTTGTCCTCTCAACATGGTTATAAAGTGCCCTGCAAGGGAGGGAGGGTTTGCCACCCCCCCTTGAAAGATGCCCTCACAATGTTGAAAGCACGTGGTCCAGTATAGTTTGAGCCAAAAAATGAATCAACCATCCAAAAAGCCCCAAACAGGTTGCCTACATCTCAAAATACTATGGTAAGTAAGGGACCTCCAGAGAGATTGGAAATGTGGGACTTTAAGGGCAACTCAAAACGTTCTAAGGTAAAATAACAAAATTTTATTACAATAGCTAAAAAATACACAATATTGTCACAAGACAAAACATAATATATTGAATATTACATAGCTGCAACAATAGAAACATCAAAGATGGCCAACGAGACCAAGATGAAATATTGTCCTTGTCCTATTGGACAGTAACCAACAGTGAGTTTGACGCGTTTCAGAGTAATCTCTTTCATCAGGGGTAAATTGTGGAGGAAGATGATATATTCTATAACATGAATACATTGTGGTAATCATAAACAGAAAAATTAGAAGCTTAGGCGGATAGAAAACATAAAGAAAAAAATGACAAAGACATCCATAATACATACATTTGGAACAAAAGCAGCCATATCCATGATAAAAACATCTGTCATCACCTGCTGGCACCCCTTGGGGTCTCCACTAAGCATGCACCCCCAAACAGGACACCTTCACACTGAGTCCGCCAAAAAAGGAGGGCAGCATGCAACCCTCCTCTCCTGACCCACAGCAGTCCACACGTCTTCATCATTGACAGGATACCTTGCAAGGCAGATAAATCCCCCTTCCTGCCTTCCAATGCACCTTACCCCCATGTTAAGAGGAAAAGGGCCTGCATCCAATGCCCCAAGAGAACGTAAGGGATTTGCGGGGGATTGGAGGGGATTTGTTGTAATCTGGAAGTCCCCTTTATAATAAGGGTTCCTCAGATAATCATCTATTTCTGGACAGGAATGAGTACAGTGTACATTAATACTCCGTCTTACTCATTCACAAGAGAAGTAAAAGTAAAAAAAAAAACAGAAAGTACCACTGCTAAGTGACAGATCCCTAGCGGGTATGTTTACAAAGAGAAGCCACCTGAGGCAAGGGCGGACTGACAACTCATGGGGCCCCCGGGCAATAGGGGATCATGGGGCCTCTGTGTCTTTGCCCAAACTCAAAAAAGCCTATGAAAAAGGTACCAGGGGCATCTCATGGGGCCCCCTACTGACCCCGGCCCTCGGGCAGTGCCCGAGTTTCCAAATGGTCAGTCCGCCCCTGACTCATGGGGCCCCATACTGACCCTGGGCCGTCGGGCAGTACCCGAGTTTCCAAATGGTCAGTCCGCCCCTGAGGATCCGTTATTTAGAAGTGGTAGTTTTTGATGTCACTTTTAAAGGATTAACACCTACCAGGCATTCTCTGATTGAGCTTGGTTAAAATTACAACTTTACTACCAGGCTTCTCCACCTTATTCAAATGGAGAATGCCTTGCATTCACTGAGAAAAACATAAAGCATTCTATGCTGAGCAGGCAAATTTCTGTGTTCACAAAATAGGTCATCTGCTCTGCGTAGGACCTGGACGCTAGTGGAGATCATTGTAGTAATAGTGCCTACTAGAGTGACTTCTAGCTACTACAAGTGGTGCTGGGGTGTGTGGAGGGCCTATTGATGATGGCTGCTGTGAGATCTATTGTCGCTAGTGGGGATTTATATTTGCATGGAGGTCTATTATTGCTGGTGGTCTTATTCTTCCGGGGGTCAATTGTTGCTGGAAGGGATCTACTGTTGAGGGAGAGGTCTATTTTAACTGGCTGCCGGATGGCCTTTTGTTGCTGGCTACTGGAAGATCTGAGGTTGCTGCTGTTGGTCTATTGTTGCTCGGGGGGGAGACCATTGTTGTGAAGGGGGGGTTATTGTTGTGTGGGGCATCTAATATTTCTAAGGGGTCTAATGTTGCTAGGGGGTCTATTGTTGCTGGCTGCAGGGGATCTATTTTACTGCTTTTTTTGTTATCATTAACACATTCCATACAAATTACTTAGCACCACAATATTATACTTGGCTTTGTATTCTCTAAAAGGGGCAGTACTGGGAGGTGGGATAGGGGTGGAACCAAGTAACAGTGCTCAGAGGTGGGTAGGGGGCGTAGACAAGGGGTGACTCAGAAGGGGGGAGTTCCTGCACCTATTCTCTGCCATAAAAGGCCTGCACATACATACTTACACTGGTCCAAGTTGGACCAGAGCAACTCTGTGAAAAATTGCCACACCTAGAATTCACCATTAATAATTCCCCCCCACCACCACCAATTTTTTAGGGTCAAAAACACATTTTTGAAATGATTTTCTCCTCTCTAGTTTTGCTTGGGGTGTTCCGAACTGTTACCGGGGGCATGCACACCCAACCGTTACTAAAATAATGCACTTTGAGCATAATAATTAACTTATAAAAAGCCAAAAACAGCTTTGCCATATGAGAAAGCCAAGGGGATTCTTGTAAATAATCACAGCTGGACAGAAAACTAATTGCGGAACGTATTGGATGGATTATGGAAAATAGGGTAACATGTTTTGTCTTCCTGTACGGTTATATGCTGCCAAATTAAATTTTTACTGATCTATAGAAAAAAACCTACAAAACCTTGCCAAGGTTGTATGACTATCCACACATGGATGCTTACAGTAGAATCTTCATTGCTTGAAAAGAAATGGAATTGAATTGCCATTACAGTTCACTGATCTTAAACATTTTTCTAAGTCAAAATGAAATAAACTATGTATATTTTTTAAGATTCCAACATCAGCACTAGAAGCAAAACCCAGCTGAATTGCCCGAGGATATGAATTACGGCTTGGAAGAGGAAATGTGTTTGAAAACAGGAGGTGATTGAGCACAAATTGTACAATGATGGGCCAGCGACAGACATGCTGAAGAGCTGAACAGGTAAGGCATGACTAGGTGAAAGGTAAAGATCACTCCAGTACTCATCACTGTTTGATTATTGATTTGTTAGCCTGCTACTGAAAAAATGCAAAGGAAAACAAAAACGTATAAGTAGTTAAGTAGCAAGATTGCCAGTGGCACTGCATCTGATAAAATGTTATTTTTGCAATGAAATCCAGTTAATCTGGACTGTTGCAGGTATTATGTTCCCGATTTATAACCTTCAGAATACTTAAACATTCCATGGGCATTCCTCATATAATTTTAAATACCCTTTTATTGCCACCGACGTACAGTTGTGGCCAAAATTATTCAACCCCCAATGCTGTAAAGGGGTTTAGGGACTATAGTGTACATTTGGAATTGTATTCAGAATCAAATCCTACAAGGACGTTGTAACTACCCAAATGCAACTAAAATGACATCAATTGTTTATGTAATACAGTAGTAAATGGTTCTTATGTGGTTTCTTCATTGCCACAATTATTCAACCCCTTAAAGACTACCACTCTGAAGAACAGAGGTTCATACAGGTGCTTTCCATCAGGTATTGAAAACACCTGTGGATGTCACCGAGCAGCAATCAAGCATAATAAGCACCAATTAGGCAGCTTTAAAATGACTGTGATACTCAGCTCCTTCTAGACATTTACTGGTGTGGTTACAAACATGGTGAAGGCAAGAGAATGGTCCAGGAAGACAAGAGAAGAGGTGATTTCTCTTCACAGGAAGGGCAATGGCTATAAGAAGATTGCAAAGATGTTAAACATACCAAGAGACACCTTAGGAAGCATCATTCGCAAATTCAAGGCAAAGGGCACTGTTGAAACGCTACCTGGTCGTGGCAGAAAGAAGATGCTGACTTCGACTGCTGTGCGCTACCTGAAGCGTAGAGTGGAGAGAAGTCCCCGTGTGACTGCTGAGGAACTGAGAAAAGATTTGTCAGATGTGGGTACAGAAGTTTCAGCCCAGACAATAAGACGCACACTGCGTAATGAAGGCCTCCGTGCCAGAACTCCCAGGCGTACCCCCTTGCTGTCTCCAAAGAATAAGAAGAGTCGACTGCAGTATGCCAAAAGCCATGTGGACAAACCACAAAAGTTGTGGGATAGTGTTCTGTGGACTGATGAAACAAAATTAGAACTGTTTGGGCCCATGGATCAACGCTATGTTTGGAGGAGGAAGAACAAGGCCTATGATGAAAAGAACACCTTGCCTACTGTGAAGCATGGTGGAGGGTCAATCATGCTTTGGGGCTGTTTTGCTTCTGCAGGTACAGGGAAGCTTCAGCGTGTGCAAGGTACCATGAATTCTCTTCAGTACCAGGAGATATTGGATGGAAACGTGATGCAGTCCGTCACACACCTGAGGCTTGGGAGACGTTGGACCTTTCAACAGGACAATGATCCCAAGCATACCTCCAAGTCCACTAGAGCATGGTTGCAGAGGAAAGGCTGGAACATTTTGGAGTGGCCATCGCAGTCACCAGACTTAAATCCGATTGAGAACCTCTGGTGGGACTTAAAGAAAGCAGTTGCAGTGCGCAAGCCTAAGAATGTGACTGAACTGGAGGCCTTTGCCCATGAAGAATGGGCGAAGATACCCGTAGATCGCTGCAAGACACTTGTGTCAAGCTATGCTTCACGTTTAAAAGCTGTTATAACTGTAAAAGGATGCTGTACTAAGTACTAAGATTGAATGTCACTTGGGGGTTGAATAAAACTGATAATGCTGTGAGCACAGAAAAGACATTTGTGGTTATTTCATTATAACTGTTATGTTATATTTGTCTGACCTACAAGTGCCTCTTTAATGTAAATGTAAGCAAGATGACTGAATGATCAAAAGCAATGTCAAACTGGCCAAAACACTCAATTTCAGTGGGGGTTGAATAATTTTGGCCACAACTGTATGTTGTACAGCAATAAAAACCCAACAGGGGGTTTAATCTTCTCCACTCTATCCAAAACAAAAAAAAAAGTTTTGCCTTCAGTTATACTTTGACACACATTTTTACGCATGTCATAATTCATACGATTAAGACAAAAATGTAAAAAAAAATTAAATAGGAAAGAGAAAAGAGAAGCAGGTGTGCTGTGAAGATGCCTTCAAAAATATATTTCTTAATTGTTTATCGTTATCAATTTACAAAATGCAAAACGAGCGAATGGAAGAAAATTTTAAATCGAAACAATATTTAGTGACTACCATTTGGCTTCAAGCCAGCATCAATTCTTACACTTGCACGCTTTGTACACTTGCACAGAGTCAGGGATTTTTTAGGATTAGAGTCAGTTGTATGATTAGCCAATTATACCAAGCAGGTGCTAATGATTATCAATTTCATATGTAGGTTGAAACACGGTCATTAATAGAAAAAACTGTGTGGGAGGCTTAAAGCTGGATGAGGAACAGTCAAACTCTACTACTACTAAGGTGAAGTTGTGGAAGACTAATCACAGCAATAAGACACAAGGTAGTTATTTTACATCAAGTCTGCAGGGTCTCTCCCAGGCAAAGATTTAAAAGATTTAAAATAATACTGCCCCAAACTACATCACCGATCTTGTCTCCAAATATCACCCAAACCGTACTCTCCTCTCCTCACAAGACCTCCTACTCTCTAGCTCCCTTGTCTCCTCCCATGCTCATCTCCAGGACTTCTCCAGGGCTTCCCCCATCCTCTGGAATTCCCTACCCCAATCCATCAGACTATCACCTACTCTGCTCACCTTTAGGTGCACTCTGAAAACCTATCTGTTCAGGGAAGCCTACCCCGACCCCAGCTAATACTGAACTCCTCTACCCCTCCTACCACTCCATCCCCCACAGCTATTTCCTCCTGTACTACTATCCCCTCCCTCCAAGTTTGTAAGGTCCAAGGAGCAGGGCCCTCAAACCCCTCTTGTATTGAATCATATTGTTACTGTACTGTTTTGGGTACTGTCTCCCACCATAATGTAAAGTGCTGAGCAAACTGCCGGCGCTATATAAATCCTGTATAAAAAATAATAATACAAAAGGGATAACAGGCACATGGTGTGGCAGTCCATGTATGTTTGATGAGTTCCAAATGGGCAGGGGTAAGGGTAGTCCAGTAGGCACTAAGGGCAAGCTGCGTAGGAGCGAAGCATAACTCTGCAGAAGGGAAACAAAGAAACACAGCGCCTCTAAGTGTATACTGTGAAGGTATTTAATAGAAAGATAAGTAGTAACTCACATCTTAGAATTTAAAAACAGGCTCATGAGTAAGAGGGTGAGACGTCTATAGCCAGATGTTGTGTGTCTGATCCAGAGAGGAGATTGAGTGAGTCTGCCAGCAGGTGGAACTGTGCATGGGCAACATGGATGGTAAGCCTGGTGGAATCTCCAAGGTGTCTGCCAGCAGATGGTGCTGTGCATATGCAGCATAGATGGTGAAGCCTGGCAGAGTCTCCAAGATGTCCGGGATCAGCACGTGTGGCATCTGACGTCGTCAAAGTGCAATGCGTTTCTGAGCATGTGCAGGACAAGGGGAGTCCAGGCATGCTCTTTCATCAAGCAGGCTAAAGAATTCAAAGTAGACTGGGGTTTAAAGATGTACTGTTTAAGCTCTTTTTAAGAAGCACAAACGGGCAATGTTTTGGACCGTAGACACAGTGGTCAGGCAAGGAAACAATGCAACAGATACAAAAACACATCATGCTTACTTCACTTCGACATCAAAAGATGTCCAGCAGTGCCTTCAGTACAGAACTGGCAAAAACCAGTGGAACCCAAGTACACCCATCTACTGTCCAGAGAAATCTGTCCAGAAGTGGTTTTCATGGAAGAAATGTGGCCATAAATCCATACCTCCGATGTAGCAAAAAAGGCTAACTGACTCAACTATACATAAAAATATAGGAACTTGGGTGCAGAACAAAAGCAGCAGGTGCTATGGACTGATGAGTCAAAATGTGAAATATTTGGCTGTAGCAGGAGGTAGTTTATTCAGGAATGACTGGGAAGAGGTACAATAATGAGTGTCTGCAGTTGGAATTGGAGATTCAGTCAAGATCAAGGTTGTCTTCAATGTTGAGAAACACAGGCAGATACTTATCCATCATACCATACCATCTGGCATGTGATTGGCCCCACATTTATTCTGCAGCAAGACAATGACCCCAAACAAACAGCCAATGTCATTAAGAAGTACCTTCAGTGTAAAGAAGAACAAGGAGTCCTGAAAGCGATGGTTTGGCCCCCACAGTGCCCTGATCTCAATATCATGGAGTCTGTCTGGGATTACACAAAGAGACAGAAGGATTTGAGGCAGCCTACATTCATAGAACATCTGTGGTTAGTTCTCTAAGCTATTTGGGCAGCACAGTGGCTAAATGGTTAGTACTTCCGCCTGGTAGTGCTAGGGTCATTGGTTTGAATCCCAACCATGGCACCACCTCCATGGAGTTTGCATGTTCTCCCTGTTTCTGCATGGGTTTTCTCTGGGTACTCTGCTTTCCCCCCACACTCCAAAGATATGCTGGTAGGTGAATTGGATCCTGTCTAAATTGTCCCTAGTATGTGTATGTATGAATGTGAGTTAGGGACCTTAGATTGTACTCCCCTTGAGGGTTAGGGACTGATGTGAATATACAATATATATGTAAAGCACTGTGTACATCGATGGCGCTATATAAGTACCTGAAATAAATAAAAAAAATTTAGAACAACCTACCTGCAGAGTTCCTTCAAAAACTGTGTGCAAGTGTATCTAGAAGAATTGCTGTTTTGACGGCAATGGGCGGTCACACCAAATATTGGTTTGGATTGTTCTTCTGTTCATTTACTTTTTTTTACTCATTTTGTCAATCAATAAAAATAAACTATTAACACTTCTATTTCTGAAAGCTTTCTTCATTTACAGTATTTTTCACACCTGCCTAAAACTTTTGCACAGTACTGTGTATATTTGGCATAATATTGGCAAGATTGCAAAACATATTTTTTTTTCATTAAATTATAATATTTTCCATCTCCTTAAAATAAATATCTTACATTATACATAATAATATAATACATTATAAAGCATGGCAATCAAATAAAGGGTTAAAGACGCATAATGTAACAATTTCCAGTGACACGTCTCTCTGTCTAGGTTGCTGTGGGCAATCAATCTTGGAAGAGTTTCATGAGCAGTTGAGAATTTAAAAAAACAGCTGTAATCTGTGGTCACTGACGGTAGTGTAGATTGTTTGCCAAACTATTACCATAACTGTCAGCCGAAATCAGAAAAATAATCTCATTGCGCTGGACAGATGCGTTTCCTGCATTATTGATATAGTCACTCTAGAGGTAATAGCGAAATATAAAGCATTGTTCTATTTACAAAAGGAGATTGGCTGAGTCCTTGAGATTGAGAGCAAGGGAAAGGCATTTATAGCAAGTAAGATATGGGCAACTCAACAGAAGTTATGTCTCAGGGTCAGGTGACCCCTCTAGTCTGTGACAATACATCCTCAAATTCAATTCTTTGCTGCCGTACAAAGTATTTTCTGGTGGTAAACAGCTAATATTATCATTTAGGTATAACGCATTAATATTATCATTTTTGTTCTATTTTGAAAAAGTTGTAGGTAAGTGCATGATATATAATGTTTATGCTTTTTATACTACTTTTATGTATTATTTCTGATTTGTAAAGCAAGTTGAATGATGACTTTAAAGCAGAAGTCCAGGTTTCTTTTCATGTCAAATAATCTGTTCAGGCCAAGCTGGCCCAAACAAGCCAACGTCTTTTAAGTGATTGTGAAGGTTCTGATTTTCTTTTTTAACCACTTCAAGTCCGGACACTTTTATCCCCTTCCTGTCCAGGCCAATTTTCAGCTTTCAGCACTGTCACACTCTGAATGACAATTGCGCAGTCATGCAACACTGTACCCATATGAATGTTTTAGCATTTTTTTCAGACAGATAAAACTTTATTTTGGTGGTATTTATTCACAACTGGGATTTTTATTTTTTTGCTACATAAATGAAAATGTCCAAACATTTTTCTTATAAAATTTTGCAAATAAATAATCTTTCTTCATAAATCTTGGCCAAAATGTATTCAGCTATCTTTTTAGTAAAAAAAAACCCAAATTAGTTTATAACCAAAAATTATAATTTTTATAAAATGTTTTTTACAATTTTATTTTATTTTTTATATTATTATTTATGTTTTTTTTTAACATCACCTTAGCAGTAGTGTCACCATAGCAGTCATTTCTGTTTCTCTCTGGCTCCATTCTTGCAGCCATTGAGAAATACTGTGAGAGCTGTGATTGGTCGCAGCTTGTCACACGGTACAAGGCTGTTGTGAATAGTCCTGTACCATGTGACCTCTGTGATCATTCACAGATTTCACATGTAGTAAACAATGATGTCAGGAAGTAACATCTTGTTTACTACTGTTCCTGGCCAATCAGTGATCACATGATCGGGACCTCACACAGAAAAAGTTGTAGGTAAGTGCATGATATATAATGTTTATGCTTTTTATACTACTTTTATGTATTATTTCTGATTTGTAAAGCAAGTTGAATGATGACTTTAAAGCCGAAGTCCAGGTTTCTTTTCACGTTAAATAATCTGTTCAGGCCAAGCTGGCCCAAACAAGCCAACGTCTTTTAAGTGATTGTGAAGGTTCTGATTTTCTTTTTTAACCACTTCAAGTCCGGACACTTTTATCCCCTTCCTGTCCAGGCCAATTTTCAGCTTTCAGCGCTGTCACACTCTGAATGACAATTGCGCGGTCATGCAACACTGTACCCATAGGAATTTTTTAGCCTTTTTTTGAGACAGATAAAGCTTTATTTATTTGGTGGTATTTATTCAGCACTGGGATTTTTATTTTTTTTGCTATATAAATGAAAAGTCCAAATATTTTGAAAAAAAGTGTTTTTCACTGTACCCATATGAATTTTTTAGCATTTTATTGAGACAGATAAAACTTTATTTTGGTGGTATTTATTCAGCACTGGGATTTTTATTTTTTGCTTATACATTTTTTTTTTCATATAAAATTTTGCAAATAAATAATCTTTCTACATAAATCTTGGCCAAAATATATTCAGCTATCTTTTAAAAAAAATAACCCAAATTAGTTTATAGCCAAAAACTATAATTTAAAAAACATTTTTTTTATTTTTTTATATTATTATTTATGGGTTTTTTTGACACCGCACAACTTGTGGGGAGTGATGAAGATTTTTTTTTTACACTGATTGCTTTTACACCCATTAAGGCTGGAAAAGCAATTATTTCTCTTTCTTTCTGGCTGCATTCTTGCAGACATTGAGAAATACTGTGAGAGCTGTGATTGGTCACAGCTTGTCACATTGGTACAAGGCTGTTATGAATAACCTTGTACCATGCGACCTCTGTGATTATTCACAGATTTCACAAGTAGTAAGCAATGATGTCAGAAGTGACATCTTGCTTACTACTATTCATGTGATCACTGATTGGCCAATCAGTGATCACATGATCGGGACCTCACACAGAGGAGCGCGCACAGGCTAAAATGGCGGGCGCTGTTTATGAACGGCAACCCACCCCTGCACTGCTCCCGTCTGGCCGTTTATATACATGGGCCGGATGGGAAGTGGTTAAATAACAAACATGTCATACTTACCTACTCTGTGTAATGGTTTTGCCCAGCGAAGCCTTGATCCTCCTCTTCTCAGGTCCCTCGGGGGCGCTCCAGGCCCCTCCCCCTTGCTGAGTGCCCTCAGAGCAAGCAGTTTGCGTGCCCTCTCCTGAGCTGCCTCTGTGTGTCAATGAGACACACAGAACATTGCTCAGACCCATCCCCAACTTTCTCCTCACTGGCTGTGATTGACAGCAATGGCTCCCACAGCTGTGTCTCAGCCAACGAGAAGACAGAGATCCGGGGGAGCTTCTGCTCTCGTAAACATCGCTGTATCCCGATCGGACTCAGGTGAGTATAAGGAGGGCCGAGGGAGGAAGATGCACACTGACGGTATTTTACTGTCATGCCTCGAACACATGAAGGTAAAAAGCCTTCAGCCTTTACAACCACTTTAGGGCCAAGCTGGCCCAAACAAGCTAATTGCATAACAAAGGGTTCTTTTGCATTGGTGGTTTTACAGCAGCTCTAGCATTACAGCCTGACAGGGGCTGTACATGCCATGGTCACAATTTTAACTCGGGCTACAGAGATTTACAGGCAGCACCACCAATCACACTCGCTCATTGAGATCAATGTAGCCACACTGCAAACGTGGTCCCAAAAGTTAAAAATGTTACTCAGCAAATAATAACAGTAAAAAAAACCCTAAAAACAGGCTTCAGGAGGTAACAGTGAAGCCTCCTGACTCCTGCCAGGGGCTGCTATACCACTCTATGAAAAGTGATCCACCATGGATTGCTTTTTTAGAAGGCAGTAAGCATTTCCACCTGTCTGGAAGAGCCTGAAGGATCCGTTTACACGGGTGGCAAAGGAGTGGTATAAACAGGCAGTTGATCCTTGCTTTTACCTCCCCTTGACTGCCCACCTATAAGTGGACAAACTTGGGTGCTACTAGGGAGCATACACATTGCCAAGGTCATGATGCTTTCCATTATGGAATTTTAGCACTACAAACAGCCTGTCCATCTCTGCCATGTAAGTGAATATTGCAATGTCACCATGCAAAATTCAGCAAAAAAAAAAAATCAGGAGGCAATACTGTCACCTCCTGAGCTAAAAATTCACATAAAAGACAGGCACATGTTGTCATTATGAAAAGCAAAATCATCAGGAAGCACAAACTGGTATACAGGAGGACCGGCAATGGGAACTGAGTACAATGATCCTCAGTTGAGGCAAGCCTGTCCTCCAATAGGCAACAGCACCCAGAAAGGGTATATACTACCCAGAAAGGTGAGAAGCAGAGCCGGACTGACAACTCATGGGGCCCCCAGGCAATAGGAAATCATGGGGGCCCTGTGTCCTTGCCCACACTCAAACTACACCCAAAAAAGCCTATGAAAGGTACCAGGGGCATCTCATGGGACCCCCTACTGACCCCGGGCCCTCGGGCAGTGCCTGAGCGCCTAAACGGTCAGTCCGCCCTTGGTGAGAAGTGAACAGAGACTAAAGGGAAAGGGGAAAGAGAGAGAAAAGAAGGGGAGGAGGAGAGTGTAGGGAAGTACCATGGACTCGGGATCGTCACAGGCATCAATTATATACTGGCCTTAATAGCCAGATGCAGAGAGGAGAAGGAATAACTGATCCAAGGTTCCCAAACCTTGAGAAACTTGGAGTGCAAATCCCTCAGGATACTGGACATCTGTTTGTTAATCATTGGAGCAGTCATACGAGTTTTCACCTCATGAAAGGCAACAGTTGGGGTTCCCCATGCTTGGGCAATGGCCCAATTAGCAGAGATAAATAGATATGATACCAGTTTCTGTTGAGATGCAAAAAGGCCCAGTATAGGGCAGTGTAAAACAGCTAATCTAGCATCCTTGTGGACCATCAAGTGAAATAAGGTTTGTAACAGGCTGAAAATCCTAGACCAAAACCTTGTCAGTCATGGGCATGGCCATCAAATGTGCAGAACATCCCCACGCTGGCCACAATTCCTGAAGCATCTATCGCTGCATCTGAGGTTAGTAAGAGAAATCTGAGCGGGGACACAGTTCCACCACAGTAGAACTTTATGGGCAGCATCAAGAGTAGTAAGGGTAAAAAAATTATTTTGCCACCATTGTCCAAACTTTCCTCCAGTCCCCCCTATTAATAGAAGGTCTCATGCGTCTCCAAAAGGGCCTCACAGCACGGGAACAAGCATGTTGATAAGAAATGTTGCACTCTTGTAAAGTCATGGATGGTCCAACAGGAAAACGTATGAGAATGTTCCAGGCCCGGGGGGTGGGGGGAAGAAGATTATTAGTGATTGGCAAAAGGGGTAAAAGGGGAAAATCAAAAAGCCTGAATACTGAACAGAATCCCATGTCTGCAAGCTATGTAGCATGAGGGGACCCAAGGTCAGTGGGCGCAGTTTATATGGGAGCCAAAGTAAAGCTTGCATAGATATCGGGGCACAGTTTGGTAGCTCTTAAAAGACCTATAGAAGGATATCATATGTGGCGTGGAGCATAGACATTTGTGAAATTTGGACTGCTAGGCAATACTTGAATGTGTTAGGAACTCCCAGGCCTTGTAGTTTGCTTGTATAAAGGGTAGATTTGGGGCAGCACAGTGGCTATATAGTTATAAATTCTGTCTGGCAATACTAGGGCTGTTGGTTCAAATCCCAACCACAGCACTGCCTGGAGTTTGCATGTTTTCTGTGTGCCTGAGTGGGTTTCCTCCAGGTGCTCCAGTTTCCACCCACACTCCAAAGACATGCTGGTAGGTTAATTGGTTCCTGTCTAAATTGTCCCTAGTATGTGTATGTATGAATGTGAGTTAGGGACCTTAGATTGTACGCCCCTTGAGGGTTAGGGACTGATGTGAATGTACAATATATATATGTAAAGCGCTGCATAAATCGATGGCTCTATATAAGTACCTGAAATATAAAAATTTTATTTACTTGTTTTAAATGTTTTAAAAAACTTCGTCAGTTACTTCTTGGTTTCCATGCTGAGGCAAATTATATCATACATCACAGGAGTCTTCAGGAAGGGGTGAGGGGCTTTATCAGCTAAGTACATTCTCCTGCCTGAGCTAAGGCAGATAGCTTCCATCTGCCCTGACCTAAGATGGCCACGGCCAGGAATGCTAGGGGGGTGATTTCTCTGCAAAATTAAGCAGGGAGATATGAATGGGTGGGGGAGTTTGATTTAAATATTAAAAATTAATTAAATAGTGTTTTTGGTTTGTGCTATTCAGTTGCAGCATAGTTCCACTTTAAATTATATATGATTAGATCAGCCTTTCTCAACCAGGGTGCCTTGAGGCTTCCTCAGGGGTGCCTTGGCAAAATTTCTAAAAAAATGCCCAAAACCTGTATTTATTTATTTCAGGTACTTATATAGCACCATCCATTTACACAGCTCTTTACATATATGTTGTACATTCACATCAGTCCCTAACCCTCAAGGGGTGTACAATCTAAGGTCCCTAAATCACCCATACTGAGGCCACTTTAGACAGGAGCCAATTAACTTACCAACATATCTTTGGAGGAAACCCATGCAGGCTCAGGGACAACATGCAAACTCCAGGCAGGTGGTGCCATGGTTGGGAATTGAACACTACAACCCTAGTACTGCCAGGCAGAAGTGCTAACCATTTAGCCACTTTGCTACCCATACAAGGTGATGGTTGGAACAAGCCTGCCTTTTAGTTTTCATTGTGCACCATAACGACCTTCTAGCCGCTGGCGTCCAGACAACTAATGACCAGGGGCGGACTAACCATTTGGAAACTCGGGCACTGCCCGAGGGCCCGGGGTCAGTAGGGGGCCCCATGAGATGCCCCTGGTACCTTTTCCATAGGCTTTTTTGAGTTTGGGCAAACACACAGGGGCCCCATGATCCCCTATTGCCCGGGGGCCCCATTAGTTGTCAGTCAGCCCCTGCTAATGACTTCATCAGTTGATAAGGAGGAAGTTGGTGGCCTGCACAGCATCCTAGTTTGACCCTCCCCCGTCCCTTTCCATCAGTCTTGGGATCACATTAGCTCAGTGATGGAGAAAAACTAAGGGAGAAGAGAAACACTGGAATACTAGTCAGTACCAGTGTGCAAAAGTGTATTTGCTTTAGAAGAATAAATTTCCTCTAATGTTGGGTGTCCTACATGTGTGGATGTTGCTGCGTTATATAAAACTATTAGAATAGTTTTTCATATAGAATGGGGTGCCTCAAGACTGTCCATAATTTTAAAGGGTGCCTCAGGACTGTCTATAATTTCAAAGGGTGCCTCGGGACTGTCCATCATTTTAAAAGGTGCCTCGGGACTGTCCATTATTTTAAAGGGTGCCTCGGGACTGTCCATCATTTTAAAGGGTGCCTCGGGACTGTCCATCATTTTAAAGGGTGCCTCGGGACTGTCCATCATTTTAAAGGGTGCCTCGGGACTGTCCAACATTTTAAAGGGTGCCTTGGTCGAAAAAAGGTTGAGAAACACTGGATTAGACAATGCACCACATATTATTTTTAATTACTGGGCAGCATAGTGGCTAAATGGTTAGCACTTCTGCCTGACAATACTAAGGTCGTTGGTTCGAATCCCAACCACGGCACCACCTGCCTGGGTTTTACATGTTCTCCCTGTGCCTGCATGGGTTTCCTCCAGGTACTTCGGTTTCCTCCCACCAGGGGCAGACTGACAACTCATGGGGCCCCTGTGTCCTTGCCCAAACTCAAAAAAGCCTATGAAAAAAGGTACCAGGGGTATCTCATGGGGCCCCCCACTGACCCCAGGCCCTCAGGCAGTGACCGAGTTTCCAAATGGTCAGTCCGCCCCTGCCTCCCACACTCCAAAAACACACTGGTAGGTTAGTTGGCTCCTGTCTAAATTGTCCCTAGTATGTGTATGTATGAATGTGAGTTAGGGACCTTAGATTGTACACCCCTTGAGGGTTAGGGACTGATGTGAATATACAATATATATGTAAAGCACTGCAAAAATTGACAGTGCTATATAAGTACCTGAAATAAATAAATTAGACAAAAACCTGTCTTGTAGATGAGCCCTATTAAGTAGGTAGGACATACCCTCCATTTTTTTTCTTTTTTTTTTTTAATCATAAAGATTATTATAACAAACTTTCAAATTATTGGGCAAACACTGCTGGTAAAAACATGTTCCCTAGTGCCCAATCTTACATATTTGTTGATATTTTTAAATGTACACAAGGGGGATATATCAATCAGACAATGATCTAATTAGCAAACAGCATTCCGTCACCATAAAATTTGCACCCCTTGTGTTCTCGTTGCAGAAATAAAAGAGCAATAAAACGGTAATATACCATTGGTCATCTGGCGAGCGCGTTCAATGTAGACTGTGCTGTTCTTGTTGCCAGTTCCTGCCCTCTCCACGTTTATTGGAATCATCATATCATTAAGAGCTGGGACCCGAGCCAGGCAGGAAAGTTTGCATCGTCGTAAAACCTGTCAAACATATTTTCCTCTACGTGTTTGTGATAAAAAACAAGTGGCATGGCATGCAAGCATTTCACTTTGTCTCACCTGTTAAACCTATCGATTCACTGTAATTTGGAATTTCCAGCTATTTCCTGAGATTTCATAGTGTGGGTTTGACAGCTTTTGCCACAGTGAAAATGAGCCTCGGGGGATTTGATAAATTCTTAACATCAGCACCAGCTGGAATTTTTTTTTTTTCTGTGTGGGAGCCTTTCTGGGAGTGCCATAGACTTTAATTTATTAACTAAAAAATAAATAGAAAATCAAAATGTTACTGAAACAAAAAGTAAGATGAGAACCGCTTACATTTGCAGATGTGGTTACCTACATTTTGTGTGACGTTTCAGCTGTTGCATTACATGATGTTTCAGGAGGTATTGTCTGTATCAGCGCTTCTCAAAATTGTTTCAATCATGGAACTCCAGATGATTTCTACCTTGTTTTTGTTTTGTTTTTTTTTGTGATAAATGTTAATTAATTCCACCATTTTATGTATTTGTTTATTTATTTACTTTATAATTGAAGGAAAACTGGCTAAAAAAGTAGTTAAAAATATTAGCTGTATATTTTTATGCCCAAATAAATAAATACATATAATGTCCTACTTTTGATGTGCATTAGGCTTTATTATTATTATTATTATTATTATTATTATACAGTACTTATATAGCACCAAAAAGTTTGCTCAGCGCTTTACATTATAGTGGGAGATAGTACATGAGACAGTACAGTAACAATACAATACACGAGGGGTTCGAGGGCCCTGCTTCTTAGAGCTTACAATCTAGGAGGGAGGGGATAGTGGTACGGGAGGAAATAGCTGTGGGGGATGGAGTGGTAGGAAGAGTGGAGGAGATCAGCAGTTAGGCAAGGGTGGGGTAGGCTTCTCTGAAGAGATGGGTTTTCAGAGTGCACCTAAAGGTGAGCAGAGTAGGTGACAATACACGAGGGGTTCGAGGGCCCTGCTCCTTGGAGCTTACAATCTAGGAGGGAGGGGATAGTGGTACAGGAGGAAATAGCTGTGGGGGATGGAGTGGTAGGAAGAGTGGAGGAGTTCAGTATTAGCTGAGGGCAAGGTAGGCTTCCCTGAACAGATAGGTTTTCAGAGTGCACCTAAAGGTGAGCAGAGTAGATGACAGTCTGATGGATTGGGGTAGTGAGTTCCAGAGGATGGGGGAAGCCCTGGAGAAGTCCTGGAGACAGGCATGGGAGGAGGAGACAAGGGAACTGGAGAGTAGGATGTCTTGTGAGGAGCAGAGAGTACGTTTTGGGTGGTATATGGATATCAGGTCAGTGATGTAGTTTGGGGCAGTGTTATGAACAGCTTTGTACGTTAATGTTAATATTTAGAATTTTATCCGTTGGGCAATCGGAAGCCAGTGGAGGGATTGGCAGAGGGGGGTGGCGGATACGGAGCAGTTGGTAAGGTGGATGAGTCTGGCCGTAGAATTCAGGATAGACTGAAGCAGGGATAGCCTGTGTTGGGGTAGGCTACTGAGGAGGGAGTTGCAATAGTCAAGTCAGGAGATGATAAGGAAGTGAATGAGTTGCTTTGTGGTTTCTGGAGTTAGGAACGGACGTATTTTGAAGATGTTGCGGAGGTGGAGTCTGCATGAATATGTCAGCCATTGGATCTGGGGCTGGAAAGACAGATTGGAGTCTAGAATGACACCTAGTACTCTGTATCAGCGGTTCTCAAAATGTTTTCAATCCAGATGATTTCTACCTTGTTTTTTTTTTTGTTTTTGTTTTTTTTTTATGATAACTGTTAATTAATTCCTCCATTTTATGTATTTGTTTATTTATTTACTTTATAATTGAATGAAAACTGGCTAAAAGTAGTAAAAAATATTAGCTGTATATTTTTATGCCCAAATAAATAAATACATATAATGTCCTACTCTTGAAGTGCATTAGGCTTCATGTACTCTGGCAGCTCCTAAATTTGAGTTTACGAGCTTTTGGCGTTTTCTTGTCAAAGCTCCTAAACTCAACTCCATAAAAGCCTATAGGGGAGATTTACTAAAACTGGTTCAGAATCTGGTGCAGCTGTGCATGGTAGCCAGTCAGCTTCTAACTTCGGCTTTGACAATGAAACCTGGAAGCTGATTGGTTTCTATGCAGAAGTGCACCTGATTTTGCACTCTCCAGTTTTAGTAAATAAACGTCTATGGGTCCATGTACACATAGGCTTTTAGTAGAGTTTAGGAGCTGCGCTGTTTAGGTGAGGTTAAACCTCCCTCTCCTGGACGTGGAAGAATCGCATTCAGGATAGGAATGTTTTGACCACCAACCATGGGAAAACGCGCTAAAAACGTGTATAAACACGCGTTTTTGCCGCGGTTTACATTTTCCCCCAGCTGTGGTCAGGGCAGGCTAATGTACATGTAGCCTCAAGATAGAAACACAGAAAAATTATGGCAAAAAATAGACTGCCCAAATGTTTTTTTTTTTTTATTAAAGTGATTCTAAACTCATGACACTAACTTAACCACTTCAAGTCCGGATGCTTTCACCCCCTTCCTGTCCAGGCCAATTTTCAGCTTTCAGCGCTATCACACTTTGAATTACAATTGCGCGGTCATGCAACACTGTACCCATATGAATGTTTTAGCCATTTTGAGACAGATAAAACTTTATTTTGGTGGTATTTATTCACCACTGGGATTTTTATTTTTTTGCTACATAAATGAAAATGTCCAAACATTTTTCTTATAAAATCTTGCAAATAAATAATCTTTCTTCATAAATCTTGGCCAAAATGTATTCAGCTATCTTTTTAGTAAAAAAAAAAACCCAAATTAGTTTATAACCAAAAATTATAATTTTTATAAAATGTTTTTTACATTTTTATTTAAATTTTTATATTATTATTTATGTTTTTTTTTAACATCACCTTAGCAGTAGTGTCACAATAGCAGTCATTTCTGTTTCTCTCTGGCTCCATTCTTGCAGGCATTGAGAAATACTGTGAGAGCTGTGATTGGTCACAGCTTGTCACATGGTACAAGGCTGTTGTGAATAGCCCTGTACCATGTGACCTCTGTGATCATTCACAGATTTCACACGTAGTAAACAATGATGTCAGGAAGTAACATCTTGTTTACTACTGTTCCTGTGATCACTGATTGGCCAATCAGTGATCACATGATCGGGAGCTCACACAGAGGTCCCGTACAGCGATCGGTGTTCAGCTGTGTTCGGAGGACACAGCGGGCACCGGATCGCAGTGCTGCGCGCTCCCTGGGAGCGCGCACAATCCAAAATGGCGAGCGCCGTTTATGAACGGCAACTCGCCCCTGCACTGAAACGTTTATATACAGCGGCTGGACGGCAAGTGGTTAAAAAAAAAATAATAATAATATAAACAAAAAATTAAAATGTAAAAAACATTTTTTAAAAATTATAATTTTTGGTTCTAAACTAATTTAGGTTATTTTTTTTACTAAAAAGATAGATGAATACATTTTGTCAAGATTTATGAAGAAAGATTATTTATTTGCAAAATGTTATAGGAAAACACTTTTTTTTTAAATTTTTTGGATTTTTCATTTATATAGCAAAAAAATAAAAATCCCAGAGGTGAGTAAATACCACCAAAATAAAGTTTTATCTGTCTCAAAAAAATGCTAAAGAATTCATATGGGTACAGTGTTGCATGACCGCAGCCTCTGCATGGAGGAAACTCAAGAGAAGAATGGAAACTCCTAGAATTTGAACCAGCACTCGGTCGAACACAAAAAAACTAGTCACATGACCGCTGTATACTGCTACTGAGAAAAGGTAATTAGTGGTTTCACTTTACTAAAATAAATACCTTATCATGTTTATGTACTGTGGGAGACCTTATATTGTTAACCACTTCAAGTCCGGACACTTTCACCCCCTTCCAGTCCAGGCCAATTTTCAGCTTTTAGTGCTATTACACTTTGAATGACAATTGTGCGGTCATGCAACACTGGATCCAAACCATCATGGCTTTACTAAGGGCAGATCATGTCACACTAATCTGATTAAATCTTTTGATGTTATCATTAGTATTTTGGACCCTGGAGGTGTCTGTAACATGGAACATGATTTGGCATTGCTAGAAGATTGGTCAAAGCAGTGGGAAACTGCAACTCAATGTCTCTCAATGTAAAATAATGAACCTAGGTATTATTATTGATAAAGTACAATATTGGGAGTATAGTGTTGGTCAGAGCTGCAGAGAAAAAAGTTCTGGGAGTAATTATTTAAATGAATACAAAATGAGCAAGCAGTGTAGTCATGCAGTGAGAAAAACGAATAGAAGTCTAGGGTGTATCAACAGCAGGCAGCTAGAGTTCCTGATTCCCCTATAAAGAGCTTTAGTTAGCACTAGAGTGGTCACCAGCAGGAGGAAGGAGATCCTAATTCCTCTATATAAATCTTAGTTATCACTAGAGGGATCACCAGTAGGAGAAAGGAGGTCCTGATTCCTCTATATAGATCTTTAGTTATCACTAGAGGGTTTACCAGCAGGAGGAAGGAGGTCCTGATTCCTCTATAAAGATCTTTAGTTATCACTAGAGGGGTCACCATCAGGAAGAAGGAGGTGCTGATTCCTCAATATAGATCTTTAGTTATCAATAGAGGGTTCACCAGCAGGAGGAAGGAGGTCCTGATTTCTCTATAGAGATCTTTAGTTATCACTGGAGTGGTCACCAGCAGGAGGAAGGAGGTCCTGATTCCTCTATATAGATCTTTAGTTATCACTAGAGGGTTCACCAGCAGGAGGAAGAAGGTCCTGATTCCTCAATATAGATCTTTAGTTATCACTAGAGGGATCACCAGCAGGAAGAAGGAGATCCTGATTCCTCTATATAGATCTTTAGTTATCACTAGGGGGTTTACCAGCAGGAGGAAGGAGGTCCTGATTCCTCAATATAGATCTTTAGTTATCACTAGAGGGCTCACCAGCAAGAGAAAGGAGGCCCTGATTCCTTTATATCGATGTTTAGTATCATTAGAAGGAACCAGAAGGAGGAAGGCGGTCCTGATTCCTCTCTATAGATCTTTAATTATTACTAGAAGGATCCCCACCAGGAGAAAGGAGGTCCTGATTCCTCTATATAGATAATTATCACTAGAGGTATCACCAGCAGGATGAAGGAGGTCCTGATTCCTCTATATAGATATTTAGCTATTACTAGAGTGGATACCAGCAGGAGAAAGGAGGTCCTGAAACCTTTATATAGATGTTTAGTATCATTAGAAGGTACCAGAAGGAGGAAGGAGGTCCTGATTCCTCTATATAGAGCTTTAATTATCACTTGAGGGATCATCAGCAGGAGGAAGGTGGTCCTGATTCCTCTATATAGATTGTTAGATATAACAATGCTTTTAACTGTCAGTTTTGCAATGCCTCATGCAGGGGCTGACTGACAACTCATGGGGCCCCCGGGCAATAGGGGATCATGGGGCCCCTGTATCCTTGCCCAAACTCAAAAAAGCCTATGAAAAAGGTACCAGGGGCATCTCATGGGGCCCCCTACTGACCCCGGGCCCTCGGGCAGTGCCCGAGTTTCCATATGGCCAGTCCGACCCTGGCCTCATGGGACTTGCAGTTCTACAGCAGCTGGAGGGCCACAGTTACCCACCCCTGAACTAGAGGGATCACCAGCAGAAGGAAGAAGGTTCTGATTCCTCTATGCAGAGCCTTAGTATCATTAGAAGGAACCAGAAGGAGAAAAGAGGTCCTGATTCCTCTATATAGATCTTTAGTAATCACTAGAGGGATCACCAGCAGGAGGAAGGAGGAACTGATCCCCTATATCAGGGGTGGGAAACTGTGGCCCTCCAGCTGTTGTAGAGCTACAAGTCCCATGAGACATTGCAAAACTGACAGTTACAAGCATGTCTCCCAAAGGCAGAGGCATGATGGGACTTGTAGTTCACCAACAGCTGGAGGGCCACAGTTGCCCACCCCTGCCCTATATAGATCTTTAGTTGGACCTCATTTAGAATGCTGTGTCCATTTTCAATCTGAAACCAAAATCAAAAACCCAGGGACAGGACTTCTTACTGAGAGGAGGAAAGTCCAAAACTAATCTTAGAAAGTATTATTTTACTGAAAGAGCAGTTGATGGTTGGAATAGACTTCCAGCAGCGGTAGTGAGTCAGACAACAGTAGGTGGAGTCAAACATGCTTGATACAACCATAGATATATACTTGTCTGAGTAACAACTCCTTGCAGTATCTGTGCCAGGATGACACAAGTAGGAGGCAAAGGGTTTGATTTACTAAAACTGGAGAGTGCAAAATCTGGTGCAGTTCTGCATAGAAACCAATCAGTTTCCACATTTTATTGTCAGACCTTAAATGAACGAGCTGAAGTTAGAAGCTGATTGGTTCCTATGCACAGCTGCACCAGAAGGAGGGAAGGATGAATTAATCAATAAATCCATCCATTTAATCCTTCTGGCTGCAGAGAAGGAATAAGCAATAGAAGGTGGCTGGGGGGAGGGCGGGGCTTAAAAGGACCACTGACCACAAATGCAGTATTGGGTGGATTTAAAGTGCCAGAGACCACCATTGATGAAGGAGGGGATGAGAGGGTAAAATGCCACAAGATTGTGGGATTGTTTTGTAGGAGGGTTAAAGTGTCACTGACCACCAATAAAAGGCTTAGAAGATTTTAAAATGTCAATGACCACCGATAATTGTGGGATTGTTTTAGGGGGTTTTAAATTCCATTCAATTAGGTTTTTTTTTTTTGGAGGGGGGGGGGGGCGTATTTAAAGTGTTTTGGCTTGGTCCTGCACGACTCCTGAATGTTGCACTTGTTCCTTCGTGATGTGATATTTCTGCAATAAAAGCATGACATTTGGAGATCCTTGGTGTTGTGTCATATTGCCAGCTACCTGACTGCTAAAGAGTTGCTGTATTTACCTGCCAGTTGCCTGTTGCTGACCCAAATTGACCCAACTACTCTCTAGCCTTCTGCCTGCCTCAACCCCTGCCTGGAATTGACTAGTTTCTTGTTTGCTACCTGTCACAACCCCTGCCTGAACATAACTACTCTCTTGTGTGCCACCTGCCTCGATATCTGCCTGGGCCTGACTATTCCCTTGCCTGCTGCCTGCCACAAATCCCTCACCTGGACTTGTCTACATTCTTGTCTACCGCCTGTTACGAGCTCTCCCTGGACCTGTCTACCATCTTGGTTGTTGCATTATGAAGATTCTCTGCACCACTGCTCTTCTATCCCAGCAACCCCCTGAAAGCTGTGACCTAGTGCCAGTTTGCAGCAAAGAAAACTGGGACCACTAGGGTTTCCAGACCATCTCCACCCTCAGAAGTTCTGATGAAGACCAATGGATACTCGGACTTCATACCATGTGTATGCGGTAAGCGCAGCAAATCAACTCTTTAAAAATATCTCACTATTTTTCTAGAGCTAAAATCTTAATGCTGTCTATTTATTTATTCACAGTATGATAAAAATAATCACTGGCAAAAATAAAGGTAGCAAGAAAGGTGGAAAGAAAGGTGGAAAGAAAGAAAGGTGGAAAGAAAGGTGCGAAAGAAAGGTGCGAAAGAAAGGTGCAAAAGAAAGAAAGGTGCGAAAGAAAGAAAGGTGGAAAAAAAGAAAGCAAGGTGCGAAAGAAAGAAAGAAAGGTGGAAAAAAAGAAAGAAAGGTGCGAAAGAAAAAAAGAAAGGTGGAAAGAAAGAAAGAGAAAGAAAGAAAGAAAGAGAAAGAAAGGTGGAAAGAAAGAAAGAAAGGAGAAAAGAAAGGTGGAAAGAAAAGAAAGAAAGAGAGAAAGAAAGGTGGAAAGAAAGAGAAAGAAAGAGAGAAAAGAAAGGTGGAAAGAAAGAGAGAAAAGAAAGGTGGAAAGAAAGAGAGAAAAGAAAGGTGGAAAGAAAGAGAGAAAAGAAAGGTGGAAAGAAAGAGAGAAAAGAAAGGTGGAAAGAAAAGAAAGAAAGAGAGAAAGAAAGGTGGAAAGAAAGAAAAAGAAAGAGAGAAAGAAAGAAAGAGAAAGAAAGAGAGAAAGGTGGAAAGAAAGAGAAAAGTGGAAAGAAAGAGAAAGAAAGAGAGAAAGAAAGGTGGAAAGAAAGAGAGAAAGGTGGAAAGAAAGAGAGAGAAAGAAAGAGAGAAAGAAAGGTGCAAAGAAACAGAAAGAAAGAGAGAAAGAAAGGTGGAAAGAAAAAGAAAGAGAGAAAGAAAGAAGAGAGAAAGAAAGAAAGAAAGACAGACATGCCTATAAACCCCTGTAAACAACATTCCCTTTGGTTAATGACTATTACACCTGTTCTTTAGTGACAAATGAATAGAAAATATTAGCATGTCTCCATCAAGAATACAGTGAGAAGAGTCTAGCTTTTCAACACCCTGTCCTGCTACCAGTCAAGCTGTCTTGATCTGCCTTCTTGACAGATTAGTGTGAAAAATGACATATGGTTTTTTGGTTAACTCTTTCTGTTAACTACTGGGCTAACAGTGGAGCATCTGGACGTGATAAACCTCTAACATGGACCATTAAAAGTTGTATTTTATAATGCTACAAACAACACAATGTAAGGTCCAAACAGAACGTGACCCAGAATCCAAGAAGGTTCATATTGTGGAAGATGACATCGTGCCTGCTCTGGTTGCTAAATCAGTTTTTCAGAATCAATATGTACCAGAGTCTCACAGTTGCCAGTATGACTACCATTTGCCCCTCTCTGTTTAGTGCCTGTCTTTGGTAACTTATATGTGCAGTCTGTGATTCTACGCACTTAGTTGCTATCACTACTGTACATTTTCTAGTTGCATAGACGTGTTTAGCTTCAGATCTAGACTATGCATGTTGTACATGAGTGTCAGAAAAGTGTTAGAAATGCTTGATCCAGATCAGTGACTCGGAAATCATTTAAAGTGGCTGTAAACCTCTAAAATGAACAAAGCGTATTCTTCTTTAGTGTGCACTTGCTTCTATTCAAAGCACATAGCGTGATTTATGTCTGCTCTCTCATCCCTCAATCAATTCTGACAGTCTATGCTGACACCAGACTATTTCAAAAGATGACTCCCAACCCCCCAGCATAGAGCAGGTGATTGACAGTCTGAGATGTGCATGTTTCACTGTGTGACTTTGTACAGTGTGTGTGGGGGTGTGTCTAGTCTCTCCACTCATGTCTCAGATTACACTCAGCTCTCTGTTCTATGCTCTGCAGTGCATACATCAGATTTATGCCCCCTGCCTTCTGGGGCTCAGAAAATGTGTAAATTCTTAGCTATGAATGGATGTAGAGAAGAGAGGGCTACAGATAAACAGGTACAACTTGTGTAAGAAGATTTATTTCATCTCTGTGTATACCCTGAGGCTAGTCAATTCACTGAGTATCTGTAAGGGTTTACAACCACTTTAAGCAAAAGCATTAGCAATAACAAAGAGGCAATTAACATCTTAAAATAGAAAGGAAAAAAGCCTAGAAAATAAAATACAGCTGCTACAACTAATGACTGGTAAGCTGCAATATATCACATTTTAATACCACTTTAGGGTAGCGGAAATGCGTTTCTCCCTGCGTTTTTACAAATCCACAGAATGTGTGCTAAAGCGCACAACAAGCTTACGGTGCCATCAGGGGTGGACTGACAACTCATGGGGCCCCGGGCAATAGGGGATCATGGGGCCCCTGTGTCCTTGCCCATACTCATAGCACACACAAAAAAGCCTATAAAAGGTACCAGGGGAATTTCATGGGGCCCCCTACTGATCCCGGGCCCTCGGGCAGTGCCCGAGTGCTCGAATGGTCAGTCCGCCCCTGGGTGCCATTATTTCTTAATGAACCCCAAACACAGGTAGCTGTCACGCATCTTGTTGGGCATTTTCCAAGCAACAAATAAATCGAAAAACATTGCTGCTAAAATGTGGCACATGAGCTTCAAGGCGCATTTTCTGAGCAAAGAGAGTCCCATTCCAATGAATTGGGCCACTCCAAAAACATGCTAAAAAAAGCACAAAAGAAATGCAAAATGGGAGTGTTGCTCAAATATTTACTGAGCCTTAAAGATAAGTTTGTTCCCCCCCAAAAAAAAAAATGAAATAAATAAAAGTCAGCAACTACAAATTCTGTCTATGCATCCAGTGCTATCCTCACCCTGAGCTGATTCTTCAATCAGCTATTGGGTGCTGGCGCCCCCTTCTTGACTATCAGGTACTGCGCTAGTGTTTTGCGAATGGGCTGCAGTCTTCTGAGACCTGTGAAGTGTTCCAGAAGGCTGCAGGGGAAGGAAGAGGGGGGACGAACTGCCGGTGAAAAACCAGGTACCCACTCCTCCCCCCCCCCAAAGATGTCAAATGTGGCAGTGGAGGGGGGAGGAGGCAGACAAGTGGAGCTTCCCCTTTTGGGTGGAGCTCTGCTTTAAGATTATCTTAATAAATATGTAAATGGGACTCAATGCTCCACCCACTGACTGGAAATGATTCTTTTCCTCCTGAACATTAAATATACGACTAAATAAATATTAATATATACAACTAATGTTTTGCAATGCATTGCGGTCATTTTTTTTTTTTTGCGAAAAATGAGCAGAGGGGAGTGTTTTGAAAAAAGAAAAAAAAAACGCTTGTAAATGCTAACGCGTAAAAATGTTCATGAATGCGATGAAATGTGTAAAGCGCTGCGCAAACTTTTGGCGCTATATAAATCTGTATAGTAATAATAATAAAATGCACATTTTAACACCGCTTTTTTCCTGCTAGCAGCTCTGCTGTTTTAAAGACATCTAGTGTGTGATTTTCGCATCGTTAGTGGGTTAATTGGTCGGCCGTTTTTTGGGGTTTTGGCACATTGTTTTATCGGTAAAGTTGGAAAAAAAATCATCCGATTTTGCCGATCGGACGATTTTCCCGGCAATGATGGGCAAATTGGCCGATCGTTTTACCAATAAAAAATCTGCGCCTGAGCTGTGACCTGCAAGAAGAAGAAAAGAAGAAAAAGAATTCCAGTCCGCTATTATATTTTATATGAAAAGTATTGCTGTTGCAACAATGTATCTATTTGTATCCGAATAAAAACATCTGTATCCGAAATAGAAACAAATGGATACATTGTTGCAACCACAATACTTTTTCATGTCAAATATAATAGCGGAGCTCTCTGCAGGGACCGAAGTAATTAAATGCCAGCCGTAGACGGTACGAAAATCGGACGATTTTTTTTACCATTGGTGGTAACGTCGGCCTATTGAACGACCAATTTTTCATTTTTTTTTTTTAATGGCTGGTTTTCAACCCATCTATGGCCTGCATTAGGCACAGATTTGACCCCTTGATTGCCCTTAGATGATAACCCCTTCCCAGCCAGTGTCATTAGTACAGAAACAGTGTATAGTATTAGCACTGATCACTATATTAGTGTCACTGGTGATGTCAGTGAAAGTTAGTCAGTTTCCTCCAGCGTCAGTTAGTGTCAAATTGTCCACTGTACTATCGCAGTTCCACTTTAAGTCACAGATCACCACCATTACTAGTATATATCATTTTGTAAAGTGCTGAGCAAACTGTTGGCGCTATAAAAATCCTGTATAATAATAATGATAATATTAAAAAATACATACAAATAGTTTGAAGATGCAATAGCTTTCATGCAAACTAATTAACATACAGTTATTGGGATTTTTTTTCTTTTACCAGGAACATATATCAGAATACATTTTGGCATAAATTTATGAAGAAATCAAATTTTTGAAGTTTTTTTATTGGATATGTTTTATAGCAGAAAGTAAAAAAATATTGTTTGTTTTTTTTTAATTATATAAATTTCATTTGGGTACAGTGTTGCATGACTGGGCAATTATCAGTTAACCTCCTCAGCGGTATGATTCTTTCCGATTTTTTGTGCTGAAAGCGGTACCATTTTTTTGCATGGAAATATGTAGTTTTTTATTGTAGGCTGTAATTTTTAGGAATAACTCACTGAAATCTGTACGAACAAAAGTCTAGTAAACATTCCGGATATGATAAAACTTAAAACACGAAATCATAAATTATAATTTAATAAATAATCATAAAAAATAATAATATAATAATATCAAATTTCATTCAATAATATAATCAAACCAAAAACACTAAAATTTGAAATACAGAGGTAAATTCGCCCATCACTGAGCAAAGTCGCAAAATCGTTTTCAGTGTCTGATGACGAATTTCCCCACGAATCATTATCACTCAATTCTGCAAGTGGTTCTGATTTACTATCGCTGTTCTCTAGCCGGTCTAAAACCGCTTTTGATGTAAAGGGACGCTTTTTGGACGCCATGGACATTTCTAAGTTTCCAGGCAGAAAGAACAGTCAAAATGCAGGCAGGGCGCAGGACAAAGCACTCGGGACAAAATGTATGTGAAATGCATTGAAACAGCAATGACAGCAAAAATGACATTTTTTAAAAATTTCAAATTTCCCGCCGGTTCCGGCGCCCGTACGTCCCGACGTCACAGGGACCGGAACACGGAAGCCGGATGCCGGCATCGGCCGGAGGAGATGGCCGGGGACGCTGCAGGGGACACATCGCGGGAGCGAAGGACAAGGTAAGTGCTGCAGGGACCCCCAGAGCAACGCCGCATGGTAAGCCCGAGTGTAGCTCGGGGTTACTGCTCTTGGTATAGAAATTTTACCCCGAGCTACACTCGGGAAAACCGCTAAGGAGGTTAAAGGAGCGCAGTGTTGAATAGCAATATAAGGCCTACTACAGAAGGGGGTAAAACCTTCCGAAGGTCAGTTAACTACTTTCCCGCCGCCCTATAGCAGAAATGCTGCTACAGGGCAGCATGGGTGCACAAAATCACATATATATACGTGATTTTGCATATTCTCGGCCTCGGCTGTCAATCGGGTGATTACTTGCTGGCACACGGTGATCGCCGAGTATTACTAATGGGGGGAGAGAACTGTAAGTACACAATACCATTCTCTCCCTGTCAGCTCCTGCACACTGCAGAGCCATACAAAGCAGTGTGCTTACAGTTGAAAGCACATACAGAGCATACTGTGAAACAGTACACGGTTAACCCTTTGATTGCCCCTCATGTTAACCCCTTCCTGCCCAGTGCCATTAGTACAGTGTCAGTGCTTTTTATTAGCACTGATCACAGTATTGATGTCACTGGGGATGTCAGTGACACCAAGTCAGTTCCCCCCAGTGTCAATGCCCGCCATTGTCCCGTAGTTCCACTGTAAGTCACTGATCTCAGCCATTACTAATAAAAAAAAAATTCCAGTATCTATACCGCCATTTGTAGATGCTATAACTTTCACATAAACCAATTAATTTATGCGTATTGGGATTTTTTTTACCAAAGACAAGTAGCAATTTGATTTTTTAAATATTTTTACTGGACATGTTTAATAGCAAAAGTAAAAATATTGTTTTTTTTTAAATTGTCGGTCTTTTTTTATAATGCAAAAAATAAAAAACGCACAGGCCATCAAATACCATCGAAAGAAAGCTCAATTTGTGGGGAAAGGACATACATTTCATTTAAGTGCAGTGTTGCATGACCGCGCGATTGCCAGTTAAAGTAAGGCAGCACTGTAACGCAAAAAATGGCCTGGTCAGGAAGAGAGGTAAATCCTCAGCAGGGCAAGTGTTTAAAATTTTTTTTGCACCTTACAAAATTTCATCTATGCCCATATGCCTATGGCACATCAGTAATCGACATGTTACAATAGTACCTCTTTATTTAAAGTTTTATGTCATTTTTATTTTATTTATCTTGTTTAATGCAAAAAACCACTTAGGTTCTCTGCAGGAAAAAAAAATATTTGAAATAAAATGAATAAAAAAAGTAAAAAGATATTGATATTATATTAGTTAAAGTGTTACTGAACCCACAGCAGTACAATCAGTCTGTATATACAGGAAAGCATGCTTGCTACACTTATTATGGAACTAAGGGGTTAATCCTCAGCATTGTGTAAAAAGGCTGTTTGATCCTGTCTTCTCTGATCCTCCCCATCTTCCACAGTTCCCAATCCATCTGCTAATAGAACAGAGCCTTGGGGGCAAGCTGTACATGCTCAGTTTGGGGTGTATTGCAAGAGAGTTTTGTTTTTCTTGGGGGTGCAGAGCTTTTTTTCAGTGGGAATGTGGGGGAATGCAGATCTAGCACTTTCAGCACCAAATGTAATTTATAACAAGGGTTGCTGTGGTATGCTGGAGGATTTATTATTGCTGTGAGGGGGTCAGTTGTTTCTGGGAGGGATCTACTGTTGAGGGAGGGGTTGATTGGATGTTGGAGGGTCTATTAGTGCTGGCTGCTGGGAGCTCTATTGTTGCTGGTGGTGGTCTGTTAATGCTGGGGTGGATCTTTTGTTGCTTGGGGGGGGGGGGGGAATTGCTGTGGGTGAGAATCCATTGTTGCTGGGGGGACACTGCAAAATGATACTTGGTTCTGTATTCTCTAAAAGGGGCAGTACTGGAAGGTGGGTAAGGGGTGGAGCCACGGGCCGGTGCTCAAAGGTGGGTAGGGGGTGGAACCAAGGGCCGGTGCTCGAAGGTGGGTAGGGGAGACAAGAGGTGACCTAAAAGGGGGGGTTCCTGTACCTATTATCTGAGAAAAAAGCTCTGGGAGGGTGCATGGGATCAGCACAGGAGCAAACAGCGCTGTCCAGACAGGGAGTCAGGGGTCCTGCAGCCTCATAGGACACTCTGGGGAGAATGAAAAATCCTCCTACAAGTTTTAACCAGTGCTCTGCTGGAAACTGATAGAAACCACAAGACTGTTGATGAGAAAAGGTATTTAGCAGTCTATTTTTACTAAAATAATTGCATTTCCATGTTCTGTGTACTGTACGAGACCAGATATAGTGAATTCAGGGTCCAGGGAGACCAGATATAGTGAATGCAGGGTCCGGGGAGACCAGATATAGTGAATGCAGGGTCCAGGGAGACCAAATATGGTGAATGCAGGGTCTAGGGAAACCGGATATAGTGAATGCAGGTTCTGGGGAGACCACATATAATGAATGCAGGGTCCGGGGAGACCGGAAATAGTGAATGTAGGGTCCGGGGAGAGCAGATATAGTGAATGCAGGGCCCGGGGAGACCAGATATAGTGAATGCAGGGCCCGGGGAGACCAGATATAGTGAATGCAGGGTCTGGGGAGACCACATATAGTGAATGCAGGGTCCGGGGAGACCAGATATAGTGAATGCAGGGTCCGGGGAGACCAGATATAGTGAATGTAGGGTCTGGGGAGACCACATATAGTGAATGCAGGGTCCAGGGAGACCACATATAGTGAATGCAGGGTCTGGGGAGACCAGATATAGTGAATGCAGGGTCCGTGGGGACCAGATATAGTGAATGCAGGGTCCGGGGAGACCAGATATAGTGAATGCAGGGTCCGGGGAGACCAGATATAGTGAATGTAGGGTCTGGGGAGACCACATATAGTGAATGCAGGGTCCAGGGAGACCACATATAGTGAATGCAGGGTCCTGGGTTTAGTAACACTTTAAATCAATAGAGTACGTATAAAGTCAATGAAGAGTCGTGTGTTGACGAAGCCATTTAAGAACACTTTAAAAGACTATATTTTAATAATCTCAGCACAAATCTTTGATACACTCAGAACCCATCTAATCGTCAGATTTATTTACATAAGTCTTCATTCCTCTGTTTTCCAGATGATCGAGGTGTTTCCGCATTCAAAAAGCTCCCATGTTTATATTACATCGTGCAGCTCATAATATCAATTTTCACGTTTACTGATCTTGCCCATTTCTCTTAGCTATCAGCATCTATTGAGTGGTAGCAGTTGAGATATCCACAACACTGGAAGCTTTAAAAAAAAAAAAAGAAATACTTAGCTGTCTGATGAAATGTTTTAAATGCATAGGGTTCACCTTGGGGTTGGCTAGTGCTTAGATTTTATCCATTAATAACATGCAGGGTCCGTTGCTTGGCTTCTCAAGGCATATAAAATTCCCTTCTCCATGGGGAAAACAGCTTTGCCTAGAGAATTCGCCTATACCTGGAGGAAAGTGCACTTTCACATCCTACAAGTATGTATCTTTCAAGTGTCACTTCTGAAATATTAACTCTAAACAAAAAGAAACAGATTGGTGCCTATGATAACAATGCCGCTACAAGAAGCCATTCAGGCACACGATTCGCATAGAAGGCGGATGCCATCGTGACTTGACCAAGGTTACCCAGAGCTGGCAATCAAACTAGAACAGTTTCAAGGATCAGCATGTTGACAACTTGGAATATGTACACAGTCTGAAAAAACACAGCTTCAGCTCTACCTTTCAGGCACCATTAGAACTGTTGGTTGGTTGGACTGACATTGCTACTCTATAGAAAAAAAAAATGATCTATAAATTATAATAGTAACCATTTAACTACTTCAATACCGGGCACTTTAACCATTTGAATACCGGGCACTTTAACCAGCTTCCTGCCTAGGCCAATATACAGCTTTTAGCACTGTGACGCTTTGAATGACAATTGCGTGGTCATGCAACACTGGACCTAAATCAAATTGTTAGCATTTTTTTCACACAAATAGAGCTTTCTTTAGGTGGTATTTAATCACTATTTTATTTTTATTTTTTGCTAAATAACCGAAAATTTTGAAAAAAATGTGTTTTTCTTTGTTTCTGTTATAAAATACATAATTGTTCTTCATAAATTCAGGCCAAAATGTATTCTGCTACATTTCTTTGGTGACAAGAACCCAAATCAGTGTATATTATTTAGTCTGTAGAAAGAGTCCACAAACTGTGGTAATATATATATAGGATTGTAAGCTCGAAGGAGCAGGGCCCTCGAACCCCTCGTGTATCACATTGTATTGTTATTGTACTGTCGCATGTTCTGTCTCCCTTTGTAATGTACAGCGCTGAGCAAACTGTTGGTGTTTATAAATACTGTATAATAATAATAATAATAATTATATATATATATATATATATATACCGTATTTTTCGCTGCATAAGACATACCTGACCATAAGATTCCCTAGGTTTTAGAGGAAGAAAACAAGAAAAAAAAATATTCTGCACCAATGGACTGCAGACATAGTACAGGAGATGACCAGAGACTGCGGACACAGTACAGGAGATGACTAGAGACTGCAGACATAGTACAGGAGATGACCAGAGACTGCGGACACAGTACAGGCAATGATCAGAGACTCAGGACACAGTACAGAAGACGACCAGAGACTGCAGACGCAGTACAGGAGATGACCAGAGACTGCGAACGTAGTACAGGAGATGACCAGAGACTGCAGACATAGTACAGGAGATGGCCAGAGACTGCGGACATAGTACAGGAGATGACCAGAGACTGCAGACATACTACAGGAGATGACCAGAGACTGCGGACACAGTACAGGAGATGACTAGAGACTGCGGACACAGTACAGGAGATGACCAGAGACTGCAGACATAGTACAGGAGATGACCAGACACTGCGGACACAGTACAGGAGATGACCAGAGACTGCAGACATAGTACAGGAGATGACCAGAGACTGCTTACATAGTACAGGAGATGACCAGAGACTGCGGACACAGTACAGGAGATGACTAGAGACTGCAGACATAGTACAGGAGATGACCAGAGACTGCGGACACAGTACAGGCAATGATCAGAGACTCAGGACACAGTACAGAAGACGACCAGAGACTGCAGACGCAGTACAGGAGATGACCAGAGACTGCGAACGTAGTACAGGAGATGACCAGAGACTGCGGACATAGTACAGGAGATGACCAGAGACTGCAGACATAGTACAGGAGATGGCCAGAGACTGCGGACATAGTACAGGAGATGACCAGAGACTGCAGACATACTACAGGAGATGACCAGAGACTGCGGACACAGTACAGGAGATGACTAGAGACTGCGGACACAGTACAGGAGATGACCAGAGACTGCAGACATAGTACAGGAGATGACCAGAGACTGCGGACACAGTACAGGAGATGACCAGAGACTGCAGATACAGTACAGGAGATGACCAGAGACTGCTTACATAGTAAAGGAGATGACCAGACACTGCGGACACAGTACAGGAGATGACCAGAGACTGCAGACATAGTACAGGAGATGACCAGAGACTGCTTACATAGTACAGGAGATGACCAGAGACTGCGGACACAGTACAGGAGATGACTAGAGACTGCAGACATAGTACAGGAGATGACCAGAGACTGCGGACACAGTACAGGCAATGATCAGAGACTCAGGACACAGTACAGAAGACGACCAGAGACTGCAGACGCAGTACAGGAGATGACCAGAGACTGCGAACGTAGTACAGGAGATGGCCAGAGACTGCGAACATAGTACAGGAGATGACCAGAGACTGCAGACATAGTACAGGAGATGGCCAGAGACTGCGGACATAGTACAGGAGATGACCAGAGACTGCAGACATACTACAGGAGATGACCAGAGACTGCGGACACAGTACAGGAGATGACTAGAGACTGCGGACACAGTACAGGAGATGACCAGAGACTGCAGACATAGTACAGGAGATGACCAGAGACTGCGGACACAGTACAGGAGATGACCAGAGACTGCAGATACAGTACAGGAGATGACCAGAGACTGCTTACATAGTAAAGGAGATGACCAGACACTGCGGACACAGTACAGGAGATGACCAGAGACTGCAGACATAGTACAGGAGATGACCAGAGACTGCTTACATAGTACAGGAGATGACCAGAGACTGCGGACATAGTACAGGGGATGACCAGAGACTGCGAACATAGTACAGGAGATGACCAGAGACTGCTTACATAGTACAGGAGATGACCAGAGACTGCTTACATAGTACAGGAGATGACCAGAGACTGCGGACATAGTACAGGAGATGACCAGAGACTGCGGACATAGTACAGGAGATGACCAGAGACTGCAGACATTGTACAGATGACCAGAGACTGCGGACATAGTAGAGGAGATGACCAGAGACTGGGGACCTTTGCGGGGGGGGGGGAGCGGGCACCTGAATTTGACAGGTACCCACTCCCACTTCTGCAATGTTGTCCTCAATCCCTGTCTTCTGGGAAATGTGACAGGTCCCAGAAGACTACAGGGCCATTCACAAAGCGTAGCGCATCTCGCGCATGCGCAGTGGGCACCCGGCTGTGAAGCCGCAAGCTGTCACAGCCAGGTGCCCACACTGAAGATCCCGTAAGAAAAGACCATGGGGACACTGCTGGACCGAGAAACAGGTAAGGTTCTGCTGCAGAAAAGAGCTGAGCATCCGGCCCAGTATTCTGACACCGCGGCGACGGGAATATCAGGCTGGCCGCTCCATATTCGCTCCATAAGACGCACTGACATTTTCTCCCATTTTTGGGGTGGAAAAAAGTGCGTCTTATGGAGCAAACAATATGGTATATATATTTGAAAATTGATCAATCCTGATGTAGTGCCTATCTCATTGCTTGAGGCCCGAAAACACCAGAACATTACAAACACCCCCCCCAAATGATCCCGTTTTGGAAAGTAGACAGTCCAAGGTCTTTAGTAAGAGGCGTGGGGAGTTTTTTGAAGTTGTAATCTTTTTGGAATATGAAGAAATTTAAAAAAACATTTTTTCCCAATTTTTTTTTTGTTACATACTGTCAACTGTGCAGCACAGCATCATCATATGATTGATATCGGTGGTCAGGGACACTGACTGGTGACAGTATGCATATTAGTGATGGGCTGAGCACCCCCCCCCCCCCGTTCGGTTTGGGGTCGAACATTCGAACCTAATGAAAGTTCAACTGCAGACTTTGAACAGAGGGGATTATTCACTAAGCAGTATCATACCACATCGGAGTATGTGGTAAGATACCGCACAGCTACTAAAAACATTCTTTATTGTTGTAACTATCAGTGGGTGTACAGCTAAGTGTAAAAAGAATTATATTAAAAAAAAAAAACAAAACTGCGTGGGGTCCCCCCCATCCATACCAAGCCCTTCAGACCTGGTATGGATTTTGAGAAGAACCCCCACGCCAAAATGTTTTTAAAAAAGGCATGGGGTCCCACCTATCCCTATCCATACCAGACCCTTATCCGAGCATGCGGCCTGGTAGGTCAGGAAAAGGGGGGGTACAAGCAAGCGCCCCCTCTTCTGAAACATACCAGGCCATGTGCCCTGAACATAGGGGGTTGCTTTGGGGCAGTAGGGGACTCCCCCCCAAAGCACTTTGTTCCCATGTTGATGGGGACAAGGGCCTCTTCCCCACAACCATGACCAGAAGTTGTGGGGGTCTGCGGGTGGGAGGCTTATTGGAATCTGGAAGCCCCCTTTATTAAGGGGGCACCCAAATTCTGCCCCCCCCCTCTTTGTGAAGGAGTATGGGGTACATGGTACCACTACTCATTCACAAAGAAGAGTGTAGTGTAAAAAATGACAGAAGACAGTCTTTGAAAAGTCCTTTATTAAAAACAAAAATAAAAAAATGTCTCCTGAAGTAGATCCAATGTCAATCACGATGCCTGCTGCCACCGTAGACCCATAAAAAGAAAAAAATGCTCCGTTCTTGAAGCTGGCTCCCGCCATCTGACAGCTACGACAGGATGACAGTTCTTAAATATTGTGATGAAGTCACAAGGGGATGGGGTCACCCCTGTCCCCTTGTGACATCATCATGCGCTGTGATTGGCCAAAGTATTGCACCTGGCTTGTGGTCAAGTGCATTGCTTTGGCCAATCCCAATGCACTGTCATGGTGATGAATTACAATGATGGAACCATTGGATGGAATGATGGTCCAAAAACATTTTTTTATTCACATTTTACACTTTTTTGGTGAATGGGTAGGGGTAATATGTACCCCATACTTATTCACAAGGGGGATCTGGGGGCACCCTTGATAAAGGGAGCTTCCAGATTCCAATAAGTCACCCCCCGCAGACCCCCACAACCACAGCCCAGGGTTGTGAGGAAGAGGCCCTTGTCTCCATCAACATGAGGACACGATGCTTTGGGGGGAAGCCCCCCTACCCCAAAGCACCCCCCATGTTAAGGGAATGTGGCCTGGTATGGTTCGGGGGGGCACTCACTTGTCCCGCCTCCTTTCCTGGCCTGCCAGGCCTTTGCTCAGATCAAGGGTCTGGTAGGAATTTTTGAGGGTACTCCACACTTTTCTTCCCCATTTTTGGGAGGTGGGGTTGCCCTTAAAAGTTCTAGCAGGCCTAGAGGGCCTGCTTTAAAAAAACTTTAAAAAAACTTTTAAAAAAAGTAACTTTTTACTCCATTCTTCCTTCCAGACCTAAAGGGTCTGGTATGAATTAAGAGGGGGGGCCCCACACAGTTTTTTTTTTTAAATATCAGTCTTGCTGCAGCAGATTCTACACATTGTACAGATGTGCAACTTTGCAGGTAGTTTAAGGACATGATATTTAAAGAAACTTTTCTTTTTTTTTATTTTGTACTCTGAGCAATGAAAAATGACTGCCCTTTTAAAAACGGTCCTTTTTTTTCACTGATTCATGTCCCTCAGGGCATTACCGGAGTCCCCAAACCTCTTTTATGGCCAATAACTTGCATATAAGCCTTCAAAATGGGCACTTTGAATTTACAAGTTCGAGTCCCATAGACTTGCATTAAGTTTAAAGTTCGTTAAGTTCAAATATTCCACCACAAATCGAACAGAGGGATGTGGTGCTTCTTCTATTCTTTCTTTTTTAAGGCTTTTTTCCTTCTGTTTCCACCTGGTGCTCTGGCCACACCTCCAGTTTTAGAGCACCCCCACTCTGGATGAAAGAGCACAGGGGGCACATTTGGACAGCAGTTTGGGGGGAGGGGAGTGTTAGGTGTACTTGTAGATTGAAATACTTTAACAAACTGATGCCAAACTGCAGCTCACACTTTATAAGCCATTTATAACTCTGCCTCAAATTACATCAGCAATCTTGTCTCTAAATATCACCCAAACCGTCCTCTCCGCTCCTAGCATGACCTCCTACTCTGTAGCTCCCTTGTCCCCTTCTCCCATGCTCATCTCCAGGACTTCTCCAGAGCCTCCCCCATCCTGTGGAACTCTCTTCCCCAATTTATCAGACTATCGCGACTCTACTCACTTTTAGGTGATCTTTGAAAACCCATCTCTTCAGGGAAGCCTATCCTGCCCTCAGCTAATATTGGAATCTTCTATTCCTCCTACCAGTCCATCCCCCACAGTTACTACCTTTTATACCACCAGCCCCACCCTCTTAGATTATAAGCTCCCAGGATCAGGCCCTCCTGACCCTCTTGTATTGAACTGTATTGTTGCTGTATTGTCACCCTTTATATTGTAAAGCGCTGAGCAAACTGTTGGCTCTATATAAATCCTATATAATAATAATAATCAGTTACAGCAGTGTTTTTTTCCTTTTGGGATAAAGGTTTTACATAAATGAATAAAACTGACCATTGTATGCACCCCTCTCAGTGTTGAATGGTTTGTCTCATCCCTGTAACTGAAAGAGAGTTTGCGCTTTTGAAAAACATCAGATTTACTGGCTGGATCCATGAAATGCATGGGGAGGGGCCAGGTGACATCAGAGGTGGGATACTGAAAGCATGGCAGGATGCTGAAAACTTTATATTTTAACATGTGAACAGGGGCGGACTGACAACTCATGGGGCCCCCGGGCAATAGGGCATCATGGGGCCCCTGAGTCCTTGCCCAAACTCAAAAAAGCCTATGAAAAAGGTACCAGGGGCATCTCATGGGGCCCCCTACTGATCCCGGGCCCTCGTGCAGTGCCCGAGTTTCCAAATGGTCAGTCCACCCCTGACCACTAGTTATAAGTTTGTATTACGTCACATGTTTTGTAATTTGTACAGGCAAAACAGTCCTTTTGTTTTTATGTTTTTTATGTGATGAACATACGCATTTAGTGTTTGCAGCAGCTTAGCTTATTTTTAATCATAGACAGGACACAAATATTGGCAGCGCACAATTATTCTATACACAATTACTGGATGGCTCACCAGGTGAAAATACAAAGTCTAAAAAAGAAAACAAATGCAGCCATTACATCTCATAATTGGTAGGCTGCAATATAATAGATGCAGTTTAATACCGCTTTAACTCAACAAAGTCCCTTCTATTGCCCTCAGCCTCCTGCAAATGTCCTAATTCCTTTTTATGGCTGCTGTGATCTGACTTCCTGTTAGAGGGTGGCTACAATCACCCTCTCTTGCTCACTCCCGAGATGGACATTGGGATTTGTAGTGTGCATAGAGCAGTCTCATGACCACAACTAATGTGCATGTTCACACAGGTGTATTTAAGTATATACCTATGCAAGGGCTGCGTTTTGTGAAGGCATTCTCCCCATCCCCGAGCAGCCGCCTTTCCCAATTTGACCTCTGTGCTAGTGCGGGTCCCAGAATGCACACTGCCTGCATTCGGAGACCACCACCTGCACCAGCATAGCTGTCAAATTGTGAGCAGCATGTAAGTCCGAGCAGCCACTATGTGCCAATTACCAGGAGTGGGGCTGGCTGCATGGGACATTGCGGGCATACAAAGACACACACTCAGGGCTGCTGTTAGAAATCATGGGGCCACATACAGTCGACCTGACAGGGCCCCCCCCCCCACAAAATAAAACACAGGTTACTATGCTTCAGTTAAGAATGAACAGAGTCTGTGATCAGTACCATCACCTACTGTGTTCATTCAGGAAAGGAAGAGGCTGGTAAATGTAACATGTGTATCTGACTCTTTCCCCACTCTCCATCCTGAAGGATCCTATTGTGTGCTTGCAGCTGCCAGTGGGAAGGAGAGGAGGGAATCTGGCAGTACTGCGGGGGTGGGGCACATAGGGGGTCCTGGGCAGCAGGGGAAAACATATGGTGCATAGGGAGGGTAATGGTTACACTGGAGGGTAATTATTGAAACCGTTCCCCTGTAGAGCTCTCTCTGCAGCAGCTGAAAGCCAGCAGGAGGGAGAGAAGAAGTTGCCACCCCTCCCCCACCATGCCAATCACCCTCCCTACTCACATCCGATTGACCCAGCTCCCACAGCTCCCTGGGGGCCCCCCTGCTGGCCTGGGCCCCGTACAGGAGGACTGGTGGTGGTACCCCCATATCCACGGCTCTGCACACACTTAAGTATGTGCAAATGAAGCATTAGTAGTGGATGTCTATGGTATATATATGGAGAATCAGTATATTTTCTAGTGTCACCTTTAATACGCAAAACAAATGAATAGTTTACCTTTCCTCTATAGGTACTATACAGCATTGCTCACTTCATTCTCCACCCCCAGAGGAACTTACAATCTAATATTATTAACAAGGTTATATATATTCACACGTGTACAGCTTAGAGTCAATTTGAAGAGAAGTCAATTAAAAGTGAACTCCAACAGCTGAACTACAGGCATGCACCTTCCCCACCTCTTGCCCAACTAATTACTGAGTTAATTTGAAATAAAAGCTCATCTAAATGTCATGAATACTTATTTTACTCAATGATCAACTGACGGTCCCGAGTCTACTTATTCCTTCCTTGCAGTAGAGGTGGGTCCCTCTTTGGGTGTCCAAGCCACTGCTTGGGTTACTTGGGCAGTTCCTACTAGCTATCTAATGGCAGGGTCCTCTAAAAACTGCAGCAGTATGTTGACATCACAATTGTTCTGGATTCAAGGGGCAATCTAATAGCAGGGCCCTTCTCTGGGTGTCCAAGACACTGCTTGGGTTACTTGGGCAGTTCCTATTGGCTATCTAATGGCAGGGTCCTCTAAAAACTGCAGCAGTATGTTGACATCACAATTGTTCTGGATTCAAGGGGCAATCTAATAGCAGGGCCCTTCTCTGGGTGTCCAAGACACTGCTTGGGTTACTTGGGCAGTTCCTATTGGCTATCTAATGGAACTGCATTGGGTTACTTGGGCAGTTCCTACTGGCAGTCTAATAGCTGGGCCCTCTAAAGACTTCAGCAGTATGTTGACATTACAATAGTTCTAGATTCAAGGGGGCATGCCTCACAAAAGTGGTTGCAAAGAGGGACATAGATTACGGTAAGTCTAAAAAGCTTACTAAGATTATAAAAAAGCCTGACTTGGTAAGGTTGGGGGAAGGAGGGATTGGGGACTGGGTCCTCAGTCATCTCTCTTCTTCCTTGCAGTGGACGTGGGATCTTCTCTGGGTGTCCAAGCCACTGCTTGGGTTACTTGGGCAGTACCTATTGTCTATCTAATGGCAGGATCATCTGAAGACTGCACAAGTATGTTGATGTCGCAATAGTATTGGATTCAAGGGCTCATGGCTTGCAAAAGTGGTAGAGCAGCGGTTCTCAACCTGTGGGTCGCGACCCCTTTGGGGGTCGAACAGCCCTTTCACGGGGGTCGCCTAAGACCATCGGAAAACACATATTTCCGATGGTCTTAGGAACCGAGGCACTGCTCCTCTATCTGTCTTCAGGCGGTTCCGCCCACATGCAGATACTCTATGAGGTAGTGGTGAGGGCGGCCGGAGGGGCTTGGCAGGGTGTCCCGCACTCCCGGCTTTCTGCAAGTTTCTCACGCTGAACTAACACCAGCGCACTGACTGGCCCGCTCCCTCTTCCCTGTGCATTATGAGAGGCCGGTCAGGCTGGAGGCTCCTCCCCTGCAAGGGGCGGGTCGGAGATGACCCGCTGCCGCCCACTGGCTGACCTTGCACCTGCTGCATGTTTTCCCGGGTGGGCAGCTGCTCACAACAGCTGGATAAATGTGAGCCGGCCCCCCTTTGTCTCCGGGGAGGGGGGATCTGGTTACCCGCAGAGCGTGCGCCCTACAGCCGCTCACCTCCCACGGAGGCTTCTCCTCACAGTACGAGGGCTGGCACCGGGGCACACGGCCCGCTAGGGGGAAGTACACAGCGACCAGCAATCCCAAGCTTTCCAGGGTCATACAAGGAGCCTCAGGACAGATGACTTGGTGTGGGAGAGGGCTGATATCCCTGGGGGGAGGGGGGGAATTCTGGCCATACACACTTCAATTTTACTATCAGATCCAATTGGCAATCAGATTAACTTCCGTTCCCATCAAATTCCTTCAGTCGATTGACCAGGGCGCAAAATGATCAACCGTTTTGCAATAATTGTATGGTTGGGGGTCACCACAACATGAGGAACTGTATTAAAGGGTTGCGACATTAGGAAGGTTGAGAACCGCTGTGGTAGAGGAACATGAGTGGTGAATATAAAAAGCGTACTAAATACTGAACCTAAAAAAAAACAAATTGGGTTGGTAAAGGGGAGCAGAGAGGAAGAATCCTTGACAGGAGATGGGCCTTAACCAGGGGCGGACTGACCATTCCAACACTCGGGCACTGCCCGTGGGCCCGGAGGCAGCAGGGGGCCCCATGAAATGCCCCAGGTACCTTTTTATAGGCTTTTTTTTGAGTGTGATCAAGGACATAGGAGCCCCATGATCCCCTATTGCCCGGGGGCCCCATGAGTTGCCAGTCCGCCCCTGGCCTTAACCTACCAACATCTTCTTTAGTTGTGGGAAGAAATTAGAATTCTTGGAGGAACCCCAAAAAAACATTAGATACTAATTCTTTTATTTTTATCTTTTGTCCACCTGAATTCAACAATGTTTTTGAGCAGAACCCTTGTCTAAGCAATAAAAATTACTTTTCATTTAAACAGCAACAAAGTGATAAGCGTGACAGTTTTTGATTTTCTTATTTTGGCATATGGATTTATCGTAAGCATTTTTAAAATGGCTCACTACCTTGACACGACCTATTAAGACAGCATGATTTACCTTTAATTGTCTGTGGCCTTCTTTTCTCGGTTTTCTCGTGTGCAACATTTAGCATCTAAAGCCATTAAAATTCAACTCAACAAAATCCATTCTTGGGAGAAAAAAAAATGACTTCAAGTATCAGCAAATGGACCTGATACGATGCAGAAGGTTTCTGCTGTCAGCGAGTAACTGCAGGACCAAAACACATGTTCAGGATTTGACATTCTTTGGCATCTTGTAAATAGCCTGCATGAATCCATACCTAAAAACTGCCAACGCAAGCACAATCGAGCCCAAGTTTTCTAGTAAGTTAAGCAAGCACAGCAATGAGATGAGATGTGGTTGAATTGAATATAGAAACCTAAGGACCCTGAAACTGACCTTGAGATCACTTTAGCAAAAAAAATATAGGCAGTTTTGCAGAATTTATGCTTTTGCGCCGTTTTAAAATGCTCTAGCTTTATTTACCAGGCTTAATAAACACTTTATAGAAGCAAAAGACTTCCTGTAAAAAATTGTGCTGAATTGTATCAGAAAATGACTTGCTCCACGTTGGAGTGATCTATATTTTAACCATTTCAATACCGGGCAATTTTACACCTTCCTGCCCAGGCCATTTTTCACGTTTCAGCGCTCTCACATTTTGAATGACAATTGCGCGGTCATACAACATTGTACCCAAACTAAAATTTTATCATTTTCTTCACACAACTAGAGCTTTCTTTTGGTGGTATTTAATCACCACTGGGGTTTTTATTTTTTGCTAAATTAACAAAAAAAGTCCAAAAATATTGAAAAAAAAACACGTTTTTCTTTGTTTCTGTTATAAAAGTTTACAAATAAATAATTGTTCTTCATAAATTTAGGCCAAGATGTATTCTGCTACATGTCTTTGGTGAAAATAACCCAAATTAGGATGTATTATTTAGTTTGTAGGAAAGTTATAGAGTTCACAAACTATGGTATAGATCTGAAAATTGATCAATCCTGAAGTACTGACAGCCAATCTAATTTCTTGAGGTCCAAGAATGTCAGAACAGTACAGATATCCCCCAAATGACCCCTTTTTGCAGAGTAGACAGTCCGACGTACTTCATAAGAGGAATGGCGAGTTTTTTTAAGTTGTATTTTTTCGTAATAACAATTTTTATTGGTTTTCAAGTAAATCAAGTGTTACAGAAAACAAAGGGAAAATAAAACAAGCAAAACATAGAAGAAGTACATCGATGGCTAAGATTACATTTGGTCAGGACCAGTGGAGTCATATAGTAACAATGCAAAAAAAAAAAATCATGGTCTTACAATTTGGGCTGGCATAGAGGAAGAGAAGGTATCCCACGGGAGCCAAATCATCTCAAATACAGCAAACGAACCACTATGTGAAGCAGTCAAACACTCCATCTGTCTTACATCGGTAATAAGTTTATACAAAGTTTGCAATGAAGGTGGGTTAGAGGATAACCAACACATAGGAATACTTCTCCTGGCCGCTGTTAGCACATGTGCAGCAAGTTTTCTGGCCAGTTTAGATAGACCCGGGAATGGCAAGCCCAGCAAAAAATGCAGTGGGTCAAATGGGAGAGAAACTTGCAACAATGATTGCAACAAGGAGCGGACCTCTTCCCAAAAAGGAGCAATGGAGCTGCAGGTCCAAAAAATATGATAAAGAGAGCCAGAAGCGCTACTACAGCGCCAGCAGGCAGGAGAAGCACTCGGATTATAAACATGAAGAACTTCCGAGGTTTTGTACCACAACATCATAATCTTGTATATGTTTTCCTTAAAAACCACACAAATAGAGGATTTAGATGCATTATCCCATATTTTCTTCCACGTTAATAAGTCAATATCACGTTGTATAAATTGAGACCACCTACGCATATAAAGGTGAGCGTCATTGGACAAAGGGGGGGCCTCCATAAGAATTTTATAGGTGCTAGAGACAATACCCCTTTGATGGGGACCTTCCATACATAGACGTTCGAAGGGGGTAGGTTTCCCCAAGCTCAATGAGGGTGATAGAGTAGAGAAAAAGTGGCGTATTTGAAGGTATACATATAGATGATGAGGGGGTAGAGAGGCTTTCCTCTGGAGATCCGAGAATGAATGTAACTTACGAGTCACCGGGTGTACCAGGTGACGTAGTTGAAAAAGGTTAGATACTACCCAAAGAGACATCCGGGACATGACCATATTGTCTGGAAGATTAGGGTTATGAAGGATATTTGTCAGTGGGGAGCATTGAGAAGCCAATGTGAATTTAGCCTTACATTTCTGCCAAACAGTCAATGAAAAAAGCATGGGGCCTAGGAGTGAGTGGCGAAAAGAATGAACATCCACCGCCGAGGTCGACCAGAAAAGGGAACACAGATGAACTGGGGACAATTGTAAAGACTCGATCTCAGTCCATGTATTGGGAGGGTAGTGAATGGACCATGACAGAAGAAAGCGAAGGTGGGTTGCAAAATAGTATGTTATTATATCCGGTGCTCCCAAGCCTCCCCTAGAACGTGGGGAAAGCAGAACAGAACGAGCAATCCTGTGCCGCCTGTTGTGCCAAATAAAATGTAAGAAAGATTTCTGAAGGGAGTGAAGCTTGGACATAGGAACGGGTACGGGGAGGGTTGCAAACAGATATAAAAGTTTGGGTAGTACGGTCATTTTTAAGACATTAATACGACCGAGGAAAGAGATAGGCAAGGCATCCCAGTGTTTCAGGGAGCGAGAAATTGTTATAAACAGTGGGGGAAAATTGGCCTCGTATATGGATTGGTAAGAGGAAGTAAGGTTGGTGCCTAAATATTTTAAAGAGTGGGTGCACCACCGGTAGGTAAAGGCTGCCTGAAGGGAGGAAAGAACAACAGGAGAAACATGTATTGGAAGTGCCTCAGTTTTGGACGTGTTGACCTTATAACCGGATAAAGCCCCAAATTGTTTCAAAATTTTGTGCAAAATCGGTAAAGAGGTGTGGGGACTCGTAAGTGTGAGGAGGATGTCATCTGCAAATAATGATAATTTGTACTCATGAGAATGGGATTGTATCCCCCGGATATCCGGATTCGACCTGATGGCAACAGCCAATGGCTCCAGACAGAGAATGAACAGCAGGGGAGAGAGTGGACATCCCTGACGAGTGCCATTTGACATCTGAAAGGGGGGTGAGAGAAAGGAAGCTAATCTGACCTGTGAGAAAGGGGATGAATAAAGGGCCTTCAAAGCTGCAACAAATGAACCCCTGAAACCAAATCGCTCCAAAACCATGAACATGTAAGGCCAGCTTAAACGGTCAAAGGCTTTTTGGGCATCCAAGCTCAATAACACAGTAGGGGTAGAGGAACGGTTGACCAGATCAACCAGATCAATAGATCTCCTGGTGTTATCCGCAGCCTGTCTGGCAGGTACAAAGCCCACCTGATCTCTGTGAATGAGCTTGGAAATAATACCGGATAGTCGATTGGCCAAGATTTTAGTAAAAATCTTATAATCGGAATTAAGTAGGGCAATAGGGCGATAGTTATCTACGATAGAGTGATCCTTATCAGGCTTAGGAATAACCGAGATATATGCACGGGAGAAGTCAGTCTGGGGTATGATTCCCTTAAATAGATCTCGGTAAAGGGATAGGAGATGAGGGGCCAGAGTACCAATAAAAGATTTATAGTAGGAGTAGGGCAGTCCGTCCGGTCCCGGGGCTTTACGAGAAGGGAGGTGTTTAATTGTATCCAATAATTCCTCTAGCGTAATATCCGCATTAAGAGCGTCAATGTCTGAGGGTGATACTCTCGGAAGTAGCAAGGGGTCAAAAAAATTATCAAACGATGGTTGTGTGAGAGAAGGGTGAAGGTCCGGGGTTAAACAGTTATACAATTTCCCATAGAATGAGCCAAAAAGGGTTGCCATGGCCCGAGGATCATAAGTAGGGCATCCATCAGGCTGTATTAAAAGGTCGGGCATCGTGGAGGGGGACTGGGCTTTGAGACGGTTGACTAACATACGGTGTGGCTTGTTAGAAAATTCATAAAATTTCTGTCTAACCCAAAGGAGAGATTGTGCAGTCTTACTGGAGTCAAGGGCTTTAATTCGGTCACGTAGAAATGTTACCCCCTGAAGCCCTGAAATAGATGGCTTATTCAGTAACTGACGTTCCGCCAACGAGAGCTGTTGTATGAGAGAGGCCCTAGCACTCGCCGAGGACTTTTTTAAACGGGAACCCATGGAGATACAGAGTCCACGGAAAACCGCCTTGTGGGCCTCCCACAGAGATGAGGAAGAAGTTACGGAACCGACATTAAAAGTAAAGTATGTATCGAGTCCCCGTGACAATTCATCCCTAAGATGGTCTGTGGAAAGAAATGTCTCATTAAGGCGCCAGTGACACGGTTTGGGCATAGCAGGGGGAAAAAAAAGATTTAAGGTCAAAGAGACATGATCAGACCAAGTGATGGGATTGATTTCAGAGGAAACCAGAAGTGGGAGCAAAGAGGCAGAGATGAAAAAATGATCTAGGCGGGAATAACTACGGTGAGGGTTGGAGTAAAATGTAAATTGTTTATGAAGGGGGTGTTTAATCCTCCAAGTGTCAAAGAGACGATGCTCCCTAATCAATTTACGGAAAGATTTTGAAGAGGAGCATTGCCGCTTCGAGGGGGTGGACTCAAAAAGCACTTTCCTGTCTTTATGGGGGGAAACAATCAGATTAAAATCTCCCCCTACAATCACCTGCGAGGTAGTAATAGAGTCTAGATTAGCGAGCGTTTGGGATAGGAATTGCAGTTGACCTGTATTGGGAGCATATAAATTCAACAGAACAAGGGGAGTCTCGCCATGCATACACTCTAAAATAATAAAACGACCCTGATGGTCAACCTTGGAGGAAACAACCCGAAGGGAGCAGTGTGACCCAATAAGGATTGCCACCCCGGCCTTCCCAGAAGGATTAAAGGCCGAGTAGGCTTGGGGAAAAAATCTCGAGGCAAAACGAAAAGAGCCAGTTGATTTAAAATGGGTTTCTTGGACAAAAATAATGTCTGCTCCAGAGGATCGGAATTCCCTCAAAGCTATCCACCGTTTTTGAATGGAGTTGGAATGGAGGCCCTTGACGTTATATGACAGAAACCTCAACGCCATTATGAAACAACGACAACTGACCTACATGTAATAGCATGAAAAATTAATGGAATACCATCGATGTAATATAGTGAAAAACAAAAAACATAAAACAGTTGAATAACACAGTACAGTGCAAAGTAATAGTATAAAAAACAAAAAACAGAGAACTAACACTAATAAGTATCCGCAAGGATATAAACTCGGGGATAACAATGGGACCCAAGTCGTCTAGGCCTATGGCTAGACAAAGTCGGGGGCAACACGACAACCAGGACATCGGAAAGATCGTCAAGCCCGGCCAGAAAAAAAAAAAAAAAATCAACCATGAAAAACACCCGACAATTTGGCCGGACAGATAAGGTAAACCTGTGGGAAAATTATGTAAAGACAAAAAGAACCAAAAACCCAGGAAGGAAGGTTCATCACCGGATTCAGAAGGGCGCCCCAGAGAATCGTCAAGCAGGTGGATCAGTTGACCGAGGAAGACGCGGACGTTGTGGGGTACGAGAAAGTCTCTTCCGACCTCTGCGAACTGGGGTCCAGATCTTGTTGGGGGTAGCGGATGGACGAGACGGAGTTGGTGGCAGTGGGGATACATCTTCAGACAGAGGTGGAAGTCCCAGGCGTTTTAAGAAGGAGTCCGCCTCATGAAGATCACGGAGCACAACTTGGGTATTGTCCCTAGTTACGATCAGCCGAAAGGGAAACCCCCAGCGGTAAGGGACATGGTGTTGTTGAAGATGTGTGGTGATCGGTTTCAGATCTCGTCGCTTAGCCAGTGTAATCGGGGACAGGTCGCAGAAGAGTTGGAGTCTGTCCCCCTGAAATTCCAGAGACGATTTATGGCGAACAGCAGAAAGTAGAGCTTCTTTGCTTTGAAAAAAATGAAAGCGAACAATAACGTCGCGAGATCTGGTGCCTTCAGCAGGTTTTGGGCCCAAGGAGCGGTGAGCCCTATCCATACGCCAATCTGCTTCTGGAACCAAGGGGGCAGTCGCGGTAAAGAAGGACAGAAGATGACGATGCAACTGTGCATCTGCAATAGACTCGGACATACCGCGGATACGGATATTTTGGCGCCGTTCCCTGTTTTCCAGATCCTCTTGCTGGAGCTGCATTTGGGACATGGAGTGCTTCAGGTAAGCATTATCTTCTTCCAGTACGTGGACGTATTGAACCAGATCATCAAACTCATTTTCCAGTCTGACCGTGCGGTCTCCAATCTGGGCAATTTCCCCTCTAAGCTCCAAGGCCAGCTTTCCAATTTCAGCGGATATGGACGCGGTAATGTTGCGCAAAAAATTTTGTAGCTTGTCATCCAACGCTGACAATGTGAGGGAAGGTGACTGGGTGGCCTGTTGAGGTGCCAGGGTGGAAAGAGGATGCTTCTCTGAGGCAGAGTGCTCCGCAGCCCTTGCAGTAGCATGCTGGGGCTCATAGTCCTCCAGCAGGGAGTGTGTCAGGGCAGAGGCTGGAGTGTCTGTGGGTGCAGTACCGTCTGCGACCGCCGCGATCTCTCCCTGGGCTCTCAGTCATACCTGAGGCTGGGGATTGTGGCCTGGAGAGGAACCTCCGGAGCGGCGAGGGCCGCGGGTCACGTGGTTGCGGGGAGGGGGGCCTCCAGCGCCCTATCTTGCCCATCAAGCTTTCGCTCAGGTGCAGGGCCGGGTGCAGAGTACGGGTGACTCACCCGCAGCGGAAGAGGAGCGGAGGCAAGTGTCGGGTGAGTCTTCACTGGCCGGGATGAGCGGAGCTCACTTAAAGTGCGGCCGCCATCGTCCCTGGCCGCGCATGCGCCCAAGTTGTATTTTTTTTGTCATAATTTTTCGGAAAATGAAAAAATGAAAAAAATAATTTTCACTATTTTTTTTTTTTACATACTGTCACCAGTGCAGTACAGCGTCATCATATAACTGGCATGGCGGTGAACAGGGACACTGACTGGTGACAGTATGAAAAAAAAAATTATATATATATATTTTTTTATTATTTTTAATTTTTTATTACATTTTTTTTTTATTTTTTTTAAGATTTTGTTTTCATATTTTACTATGACCAAAGTAGTACAATGTTACCATAGTAACATTGTACTACTTTGGGGAAGTGATCAGTATTTTTATTTTTTTTTTACACAATTTGCTTATAGTAAAGAATTACTTTGCTATAAGCAAGCATTTACCTGAATGAAATCGATTCATTCAGGTTTTTTTTTTTTTTTTTTTGTGCTTAGCCGTGATTTGGCCACAGCTAATCACATGACATGTGCATGTGACCTGCTGTGACCATTCACAGCTAGGCACTAGTATACAATGGATGGCATGAATGAAACCATCCATTTTATACAACTGTCATGTGACCTGCTGATTGGTCACAGCAGGTCACATGGTACCAGCAACGGGGACCGGTACTCAGATCTGTCATCGGCCGTGTCCGAGGTACATGGGCGGTGACAGATCGCGCCGCTGCACGGCTCTGCAACCGCGCAAACTGCGCATGTGCGGGAGCACGCCAAATGGCGTGCACCCGGAAAGCTGAAGCATTTTTGCGGCCGCCAAACGGCTATAGGCCGGGCGGCTAATGGTTAAATACATTTGACAGTCTAACAGAGGCATGAACTCAAAGGAAACCAAGTGCCAAATTGTGTAGGTGAACTCCATAAGGGGTTTCATTAAGTCTGCTGAGGACTGTACTTACCTAATTGCAAGAAACACTAGATGTCACCATTTTATGGGATGAACATTTTTTATACATATATATTATTTAATTTTCATTATAAAACATAAAAAAATAAGAATTGATTGTGAATTTGAATATTGGATCTTGTAACTCCTTTTAAACCCTGAAATAGGTGCAAGAAATTATTTCCTAGATTACTGAACCACAAAATTATGTGTAGAAACCCAAATGGGTTACAGAATAATGACCCGTGCAATTCAAACTGTTACACTGGCCAATAGCCATAAGGAAAGGAGTAAGAGGGTAGTTGCATTGATGGTGTCAGGGTCTTAGAGCTCTGGTGTATGGGGGAGAAGTTTGTGTGGGGGCCAATCTAGCAGAGCGGAGGATGGGGTACATACCAGGGGCGGACTGACCATATGGAAACTCAGGCACTGCCCAAGGGCCCGGGGTCAGTAGGGGGCCCCATGAGATGCCCCTGGTACCTTTTTCATAGGCTTTTTTGAGTTTGGGCAAGGACACAGGGGCCCCATGATTCCCTATTCCCCGGGGGCCCCATGAGTTGTCAGTCCGCCCTGGTATATACATTTTCTTTTCCATAAGAGTTAAAAATGCAAGTTTTGCCACGTTTTTGTATATATGTTTTGCCACATTTTATTGCAATAGCAATTTGTAGGAAAAAGAAAGCACTCTTCTATTCTTAACTCCTTCTTTCCCACAATGCATCGCTGAATAGTCATTGTGTAGTTGTTTAGTTGCCATTTTGAGAGCTGTTTAGTCTGCTGGAGTACAAATCTGCAGCTGGCCACGCTAACTGCATATGTGAGCTACACAGAGAGGAAAACATGTTCATGTTTCGTCTGTGGGGAACCAAAATATGCAGTTGGCCATGCTAACTGCATACGTGAGCTACAAGCATAGTAAAGCATGTTCATGTTTCATCTGCAGGGAGCCAAAATATGCAGTTGGCCATGCTAACTGCATACGCGAGCTACACGCAGAGTATAAAAAGTTCATGTTTTGTCTGCAGGGAGCCAAAATATGCAGTTGGCCATGCTAACTGCATACAAGAGCTACAAGCATAGTAAAACATGTTCATGTTTAGTCTGTGGGGAGCCAAAATATGCAGTTGGTCATGCTAACTGCATACAAGAGCTACAAGCATAGTAAAACATGTTCATGTTTAGTCTGTGGGGAGCCAAAATATGCAGTTGGCCATGCTAACTGCATTCGTGAGCTACACGCAGAGTAAAAAATTTTCATGTTTTATCTATTTGGAACCAAAATATGCAGTTGGCCATGCTAACTGCATACAAGAGCTACACGCAGAGTATAAAAAGTTCATGTTTTGTCTTAGGGGAGCAAAAATATGCAGTTGGCCATGCTAACTGCATACGTGAGCTACATGCAGAGTGAAAAATGTACGTTTTGTCTGCAGGGAGCCAAAATATGCAGTTGGTCATGCTAACTGCATACAAGAGCTACAAGCATAGTAAAACATTTTCATGTTTCATCTACGGGGAACCAAGATATGCAGTTGGCCATGCTAACTGCATATGTGAGCTACACAAAAAAATCTCTATGTTTTGTCTGCGTGGAGCCACACATCACAGGTCAGAAAATGAAAGCAAGAGCAGCAAAGCACACTGGGAAATGTAGGAATTTACTGTATGATGCAAATTGCCAGTGTCCATTGCTTAATAAATGTTTGAGGCTCATAAATGCGTCTTTTTGCCGTGTTTTACTGTGTTTAGCAGTGTTAGAGCATTTTTACAGCTAAAAAACTCCTCTTCAAACGCAGTGGTTCTGTTTTTTTTTTCCAAGTCTGAAAACGTCCCAACAAAAAACGCTGATAAAAGCCTTTGCTTGCATGGACATATAAGATAATATGCTGGGGAGTTTACTGGCTGTAGAAAAAAACACCTGATGCCAAAAACAGCCGCTGTAAAAACGCCCCATGTGCATGAGGCCTAAATGTGCAAATAACTCTTGCAGTGCAGGTGCAGCCCCACTGCAAGGGATCATTTTTAAGATTCCTGGAGTTGGGCTTTAAGCAACCTGAGCCTTTTTTCGTTCATTGGAGAACAATTACCGTATTTTTCGCTCCAAGAGACGCACTTTTTTCCACAAAAATAAGGGGGGGAAATGTCAGTGCCTCTTCTGTACTGTGTCTGCAGTCTCTGGTCATCTCCTGTACTGTGTCTGCAGTCTCTGGTCATCTCCTGTACTATGTCCGCAGTCTCTGGTCATCTCCTGTACTGTGTCTGCAGTCTCTGGTCATCTCCTGTACTATGTAAGCAGTCTCTGGTCATCTCCTGTACTATGTCTACAGTCTCTGGTCCTCTCCTGTACTATGTCTGCAGTCTCTGGTCATCTCCTGTACTGTCCGCAGTCTCTGGTCATCTCCTGTACTATGTCTGCAGTCTCTGGTCATCTCCTGTACCGTGTCTGCAGTCTCTGGTCATCTCCTGTAGTATGTCTGCAGTCTGTGGTCATCTCCTGTACTATGTCTGCAGTCTCTGGTCATCTCCTGTACTGTGTCCGCAGTCTCTGGTCATTCCCTGTACTGTGTCCGCAGTCTGTGGTCATCTCCTGTACTATGTCTGCAGTCTCTGGTCATCTCCTGTACTATGTCTGCAGTCTCTGGTCATCTCCTGTACTGTGTCTGCAGTCTCTGGTCATCTCCTGTACTATGTCTGCAGTCTCTGGTCATCTCCTGTACTGTGTCCGCAGTCTCTGGTCATCTCCTGTACTATGTCTGCAGTCTCTGGTCATCTCCTGTACTGTGTCCGCAGTCTCTGGTCATCTCCTGTACTATGTCCGCAGTCTCTGGTCATCTCCTGTACTATGTCCGCAGTCTCTGGTCATCTCCTGTACTGTGTCCGCAGTCTCTGGTCATCTACTGTACTATGTCTGCAGTCTCTGGTCATCTCCTGTACTGTGTCCTCAGTCTCTGGTCATCTCCTGTACTATGTCTGCAGTCTCTGGTCATCTCCTGTACTATGTCTGCAGTCTCTGGTCATCTCCTGTACTATGTCTGCAGTCCATTAGCTCTGAATATTTTTTTTCTCATTTTTCTCCTCTAAAACCTATGTGCGTCTTATGGAGTGAAAAATACAGTAATTAAAGTGGTCCTAAATGCCTTGAGGTTTTTTACCCTTTATGCTTGAAGGTAAAAAAAACCTTCTGTGTGAAGCAGCTCCCCCAGCCCCACCCCAATCCTTATCTGACCCCCCTCCAATCCCGAATTGTTCACAAAAGCCTTGGCTGTATGGCTGAGACAGAAGCTGGAGCCCATTGGCTCCTGCTGCTGTCAATCAAAGCCAGTGAGCTAATGAGGAGAGAATGAGGGGGCGGGGCTGAGCTGCAGCTTTATGGAATAAATATATTTGAAATATATTTAAAAAAAATTCTTCCCAAATATATCGACATATATTTGAAATACTACAATTTTTGCCATATTCAATCAATTTCAAAATATATTTCAAAATGTATTTGCAAAAAAAAAAAAATATATATATATATATATATTATATATATATATAAATATATATAAATACTGTATGTTGAAATGCATTTTTATTACAAAATATATGAAAAATATTTTAAAAATACATTTTCAAATATACATTATGTCTTTAAAAATACAAATCTACATTTTTGTAATGCATTTACAAATATATGTAAAAATATATAAATATATAAAATAACTTTTTATATGTTAAAAAAATCTGAAGAATATATTTAAAAAATATATATGTTGTAATAAAAACGCATTTCAACATTCAGTATATATATATATATATATTGAATATGGCCAAAATTGTAGTATTTCAATAATACGTCATAATTGGGAAAGATATTTTACAAATATATTTCAAATATATTCAAATATATTTTCCTTCCATATGGGTAATGGATTCATAGAGCAGCAGCTCGGGAGTGAACATGTAGTGGTGCCTCCAGGGCAAGCGGCTTTCTCTGGGGGCACTGCTCAAAAGGAGAGGAGCTAGGAGTGCCATGGTAGACCCGAAAAGAAGAGGATCGGGGCAGCTGTGTGCAAATCTATTGCACAGAGCAGGTAAGTATAACATTTGTTATTTTATTTTTTAAAAAATGTAGCTTTAGGGTTCCTTCCATAGAACTCTGTTCCACCCTCAAAAATTCTGCAGTTTTCCATATACCATTGCACCACATAGAAAGGCATACCTTGACAGCTTACAGCATTTTAATAAAAACAGTCCAGTGTCAAAGCTGTATTATTATATTGCAAAATGAATTAAAAAATGACATTGTCCATGCTGACATCGAAAAACAAATATAAGCGGAAAGCCAGCTCCATCTAATATTAAACATGGGGAAACGTATTTAACGGCATGTCATATTCCAACTGGCAGTCTGCACAGGAGGCAGGTTTGTTTGGCATAGAAGACAGAATGCCCTGGCATGGAACGGTCGTTGACAATCCCCAGCATATGGCTGGAGAGGCTGCGTTGGCCTACCCCATCAGGTAGGTGCCATCTCTCTGACTATAGCAGTGATCGATGACATGTTTGCATGGCAGTGACTGTTTGGACAATGGCCAACATCATAAGCAGCCAATACAAGTAAACAGGTCAATGTGGCCAGACCCTCTGCTAGACATATAAAAATAAAACAATAAAAAAATAATGGAATCACTTAAAGTTGTTTATAGATGCCCCCGTTCTCTTGATTAACATCCTCACTTCTGGGTCAGAATCTTCATTACAGTTAATTACATTTCCTAAAATGATTGCAGATTTCAAGCTTTATTCCAACTCTCGTTTCTTCTTCTTATTTTTTATTATTTTGCTATGAAAATAGTGTTTGTGTTGTTATAATAGGTCTAAAAATGCTAATTTTGTTCTACTAAGGATTGCTGGCAACTGAGAAAACTCCAGACAAAGCACAGAATAGAGTAAAAAATATAGTTAAAGGTATTTTTCTTTTTTTTTTTTTAGTTTTGGATAGAGTGATCAATTTCTAACCAATCAAGCATGTCCTTGCCCTACAAAGTTCCTCAGGCAAGCCATAGAGGACTCAATGTTCTTTCCTACCACCATGGGTGGAAGAAAAGAAAATTGCTCATCTCTCCCATCAACACAGTCAGTATTGATGGGGGAATTCCTCCTGCAGCAGTATTGTGTTATGGCTGCGGGGAGCCTTCCTAGATGGCGAAACACAATGATTACTGTTAGCGGCTATAGCTGCCGGCAGTAATCCTGTGTAAAAATCTGACCGGTTGGTTGTACCCAAGTCAATAAACATGTTTGACATGTTTGCTATTTTAAATATATATATATTTTAAGGTTTACAATCACTTTGAAAGAGAAGTTTTTCTTTTCCAAATCATACAGCTATAGAACACCTAAATAAATGCAGCCTCGGTCTGATGCTGCATTCTGCCAGAACTCAGCGGTCACATGACCGCTGATTGCTGAGTTCTCACAGACGCTGTCTGCTCTACCCCCCCAGTGCTCACTGTGGAACTGGGCTGTGGAGGGGGAGGGAGCAGCTGGCTCAGGCTCTCAGCAGATCGCTGAGAGGCTGAGTCAGGTGCCACTCCAAACTCTGGGTTGGATTCCACCTTTAACGTTGAGATCTTTCCCCAGCCTAGACTGGCTGAATGCTGTCAGCTGACAGCGGACTTCAGCCCGCTGTCAGCTGAAAATGGGTCACAGGAGAGCAGAACGAACTGCACTCATGTGATCCACAGGAGTGTAGTTACTAGGTGTATTACTAGGTGTAATCCTAGACTCCCATCTGTCCTTTCAGCCCCAAATCCACTCACTGTCCAAATCTTGTAGACTTCACCTCCGCAACATCTCCAAGATACGCCCGTTCCTAACCTCGGAAACCACTAAGCAACTTATTCACTCCCTTGTTATATCACGCCTTGACTATTGTAACTCCCTCCTCACTGGCCGACCTCATCGCAGGCTATCCCCTCTTCAGTCTATCATGAATACTGCTGCCAGACTCATCCGCCTTACTAACTGTTCTGTATCTGCCACCCCTCTCTGCCAATCCCTCCACTGGTCTCCACTCAGTGTCCTCCACCGCTCTCTGCCAATCCCTCCACTGGCTTCCCATTGCCCAACAAATAAAATTCAAAACATTAACAATAACATATAAAGCCAGTTATAACTCTGCCCAAAATTACATCACTGATCTTGTCTCTAAATATCCCCAAACCGTTCTTTCCACTCCTCCCACGACCTTCTGCTCTCTAGCTCCCTTGTCTGCTCCTCCCATGCTCGTCTTCAGGACTTCTCCAGAGGCTCCCCCATGCTCTATAACTCTCTACCCCAATCTTTCAGGCTATCGCCTACTCTGCTCACTTTTAGGCGATCTCTGAAAACCTATCTCTTCAGGGAAGCCTATCCTGCCCTCAGCTAATAATGGAATCTTCTACTCCTCCTACCAGTCCATCCCCCACAGTTACTACCTTTTGTACCACCAGCCCCTTCCTGTTAGATTGTAAGCTCCTAGGAGCAGGGCACTCCTAACCCTCTTGTATTGAACTGTATTGTTGCTGTATATATTGGGAAGCACAGTGGCTAAATGGGCAGCACAGTGGCTAAATGGTTAGCACTTCTGCCTGGCAATACTAGGGTCGTTGGTTCGAATCCCAGCCACGGCACCACCTGCCTGTAGTTTGCATGCTCTCCCTGTGCCTGCGTGGGTTTCCTCTGGGTACTCCAGTTTCCTCCTACACTCCAAAGACGTGCTGGTAGGTTAATTGGCTCCTGTTTAAATTGGCCCTAGTATGTGTATGTATGAATGTAAGTTGGGGACCTTAGATTGTACACCCCTTGAGGGTTAAGGATTGATGTGAATGTACAATATATATGTAAAGCACTGCGTAAATTGACGGCGCTATATAAGTACCTGAAATAAATAAATATTGTCTCCCGTTGTATTGTAAAGCGCTGAGCAAACTGTTGGCGCTGTATAAATCCTGTATAATAATAGTCCACAGGAGACGTACAGATAAGAGCATGACTGGACTTCTTTAATATTACCAGTGTTAACCTATTATTATAATAATTACAATCGGATTTTATAATTACACTTAAGTGTGTGTGTATATGCAAGCTATATATATATATATATATATATATATATATATGAATTTATATATATATATATATATATATATATATATATATATAGTCTGGACTTCTTCTTTAATATTACCAGTGTTAACCTATTATTATAATAATTACAATCAGATATTATAATTACACTTAAGTGTGCGTGTATATGCAGACTATATATATAAAAATTCATATATATATATATATATATATATATATATATATATAGCTTGCATATACACACACACTTAAGTGTAATTATAATATCTGATTGTAATTATTATAATAATAGGTTAACACTGGTAATATTAAAGAAGAAGTCCAGACTATATATATATATATATATATATATAAATTCATATATATATATATATATATATATATATATATAGCTTACATATACACACACACTTAAGTGTAATTATAATATACAATTATAATTACTATAATAATAGGATGACACTGTTTTTATATATATATACACACACTTTATTTACATTTTCAAAAAAAATTGGATAATAGGATGTATATAAAATACATGTGGGTATACACATAATTTCAGTAGGCGGCACTCTCTGATAACATCCTGATCCAAGGTGTACAGATGATGTCTCTCTAGCTTCAGTCGGCAGAGCTGCAAAAAGTCAAATTGGCACAGCAATGATTCCTTCATCTTTATCTATTATAAGAAAATAAACAGTAAGCCTGAGCTTGGAAAGCTGCGGCAAACACGGAACACGCCGCCTTACAAATCTGCTGTGTCAGGAAAGATAATCAAGTCCGTTGAAATAATGTCCTAACGCATTGAGTTCTCACTTGAGAAAACCAGCCGGACGGAGTCAGGGCTCTCCACTAAAAAATAGGCCAGGTTTGATAAATTTGCTCTTATTATGGCTATTGATGTTTAAATTTCTTCAGGGATGTTGTTACATGGGTGCCTCGTGGTGACAGAGGTACAATGACCTCCTTCGATCCTTAATCTACACCTGTTAGTCAGCTCCCTGGTCGCTCTCGAGTATTCTTAAAGCTGAAGGTTAACAAAAGAAAAACAGGCCAAGTTTATGGCGCTGCAGCAACGGATCAATGCAGAGTAAATAACCTTCTCCGTCTTATTTCACCAAGCATTATTGATCCACTTTCTTTGTTACGTTTCTGTCTTTTAATCCCGAGAGACACTTAAATGATTGTCTTGTATTGGACATGCTAACTGGCACATTATGACACCTGCCAGTTTGTCACTCAGTGTGGTTCTCTCTCAATTGCAGAAGAAAAAACAATGCAACTCCCACAGAAGAAAAATAATATAAAAATAGGATTAGTATGCTTCGATATAAAGATCTAAGAAGTCATAATATATTTTTTAATGTAATACGACATCAAAGTAATAGGTGAGGTTCAAGGTAAAAAAAAAACAACTGATTAAAAGAAAATTTGTAAAAATAAAGAAAAAATGATTCCGTGTTAGGGAAATCTGATATATCAAAGCTTATGTAAGCAATGAATACTTTGAATGAAACGTTGATATATCAAAGTTTATTTAAGGATGAATACAACCAGTTTAAGGAGGAATTTTATTTCTGCAAAAATATCACTGGTTTGTATATATATATATATATATATATATATATATATATATATATATATATATTTATTTATTTATTTTTTGATATGTATTATAATAATATTACTGCTCTGTGGCCATTTTTGGAATAGGCAATCAATTTAAATATATTATCATTAAAAAAAAATATATATATATATACAGTATATATATACAGTATATATATACAGTGGTGCAGGGGCGGACTGACAACTCATGGGGCCCCCGAGCAATAGGGGATCATGGGGCCCCTGTGTCCTTGTCCAAATTCAAAAAAGCCTATGAAAAAGGTACCAGGTAGGAGCGGACTGACAACTCATGGGGCCCCCAGGCAATAGGGGATCATGGGGCCCTTGTGTCCTTGCCCAAACTCAAAAAAGCCTATGTAAAAGGTTCCAGGGGCATCTCAAGGGGTCCCCTACTGACCCCGGACCCTCGGCAGTGCTTGAGTTTCCAAATGGTCAGTCCGCCCCTGCAGTGGTGTAAAGCACGCCGCCACTGGACTCTAGAACAGTGGGGTTGAAGGGATCTCTTAAGACGTCAGCATGCCAAGACACTTTGGACATTGGTCCTTGGTAAAAGCAGGTGTCCCAATACTTTCGGCAATATAGAGTGTATATATATATATATATACAGTATATCTGGCATATGTTGCTAAAATCCATAAATGATATTTTTTATATATACTGTACTGCAGTGATTAGTTAGAGGGGGTGGGGTGGTGAATGTGTGCCCATACAGGTGATACAAATAATATATCACAGTGACACCCAACATATAACCAGTGTTGGTCCCAATGAAATCACCCTGATAGCAACTTTAGTCTGCTGAAGTATTTTGCTCTTCATTGCAATGTTGTTAAGTTATATCATCTTTACTAGTTGTGTTTCCTTCCTCCCCTGCACATTACTTGCTCTAGAAAGAAGTTCCTGTAAATGTCATTCCATCTAATGATAGCATGGTGCTTCTAACACCTATGCCTGTATAAAGTAAATGTAAACCCAAACTAAAAGATGTATCATTTACTAAACAATGTATAGCACTGTGTACCTATAAACGTTTGAACTTTAAAAATGAAAGAATTGTTTTCTTCCTCTGATGCATCTCATAGTTGCTGATGTGCAGCCTATTCCTGTCTATGGGCATGTATGTCAGCAGTGGTTGCATGGTATTTCTCAGGGCAAGTTTCCTGATGGTGACAACAACAGATTATAACTCTGTAAGGCATCATGCACACAGGTCATTTAGCCTCGGTTCTTGAGATCCCAACTTGCAGAAAGCACAATTGGTGGTCAGGAACAGAACGATCTCACCCTAGAGCAGGGGTCTGCAACCTTTAAGACATAAAGAGCCACTTGGACCCGTTTCCGAGAGGGAAAAAAAAGACTGGGAGCCGCAAAACCATTGCAACATTTAAAACAAATCCGACACTGCATATATTGCAAAAAGCGCTCTGGTCATGAAGGGGGTTTAAGGGCCCAGTAAGCAAAGGGTTAATCAGGGCCACAGTGTATCGTCATAATCACAATCACAATCATAGCCTTAGGTCAGTGGTGGGCAACCTTTTTTTTCAACTGAGCCAAATCTCGCGAAAACCACGATTGAAATTTATTTTGAGAGAAACATTTTTAAAACTGAAAATACATCCCCCATATAGTAATTCATCCCCCATATAGTAATTCATCCCCCATACAGTAATTCATCCCCCCTATAGTAATTCATCCCCCGTATAGTAATTCATCCCCCGTATAGTAATTCATCCCCCGTATAGCAATTCATCCCCCATAGTAATTCATCCCCCATATAGTAATTCCTCCCCCATATAGTAATTCATCCCCCATAGTAATTCATCCCCCATATAGTAATTCACCCCCCCTATAGTAATTCACCCCCCCTATAGTAATTCACCCCCCCTATAGTAATTCATCCCCCATATAGTAATTCATCCCCCCTATAGTAATTCATCCCCCCTATAGTAATTCATCCCCCCATATAGTAATTCATCCCCCATATAGTAATTCATCCCCCATAGTAATTCATTCCCCATATTGTGTCAATTCACTTACCTTTGCTCCGCGCGTTCCTCTCGCTGTGTTCCCGCGCCGTTCTGGTCTTCAGGGCGGACTGTGAGAGGAGTTCGTCACGCTGCCCCGCCTACATCCTGACAGCCAATGTTTGCCAGCGGGCGCCCGGCACACAGAAGAGCTGCATTAAAAGAGCCGCGGCTTGCCGACCCTATTGCCTGTCACCTGGTGGGCAGTGTGCTCCGGAGCCGCAGGAAAGGTGAAAAAGAGCCGCATGCGGCTCCGGAGCCGCGGGTTGCCGACACCCGCCCTAGAGCATGAAAGTATCTTAGCAAGGACATGGCAGGATCACCAAGTATTATTTTGATGAAAACAAAAGATTTAAAAGAGTTAACATTATTCCTGAAATTACACTAACATGTTATAGCTTATATGAGATTTTATTGTTTGAATTTACTTATAACTTTAATGATCTTAGCTCTAATTACAGTTTACTTACAATTGTAAATGGTGGCATGCTAGGAGAGCAAATGGGGGCTTTAAATAGCAAAAAGGCCCACAGAGTAGTGCCAGTATGGTGACTATTGTGAGAGCCTCATAACTGGAATACTGATTTCCCAAATACAGTATTATAAAATAACCACTTACTTGTGTCTCCACTAACATAACATTGCACTGTATATCCAAAGACCTAATTAGATTATGTTTCATAAGACTACAAAGGAGTGCGTCACTAGGTCTTGTGAGATGGGGCAAAGATGTGACTTAAAGAGCAACGGTTTAGAAGCTTCTTTTACTTATTTATTGATGTGTTCTCACCCAAGGTCATGGGCAGCCCATGTTTATGTCGGGACTTTTAGTCTCGTAGCTGGCAGGTACATCAATTGTCAATGGTAAGCACGGCCACCGTCTCCCTCCTAGGCTTCAGTGAGAGTAAGTGCTCAGCATCATGAGAACAAAGGTTATTAAGACAATTTTTGGTTTGTGGATAATTTTAATAAAAATATTAATCAAAAACCTGCTGCTAGAAATGGCTTAGCAACCCTATGGACAATTTTCCCAATGTCCAGTGTTCAACTTTAATGCAAACCAATGTCTGCAACAAATATTGAATGTAGCTCATAGTCTGTAGAACAGGCAGAGCAAGTTACCTGAATGCATCCATTGTTTATTTTCAGAGTGCCTCAAAGGTACCCATACTGCTTCATGAAACAAATTATTACCAGAGATTGCAATGGCACCTCCTGTTTTGCCTATTCCACCCCACATCTTGCTATTAGCCAGTAGGGATGCCCATCACACATAATGGCCAAGAAGGAGAGGCATGGGCAGAAGGGGGTTTTTGAAGTCTACAACAACGCAAGGTTTGATAGTGATTTCAATACCAGATGTCCTATACTGTAGTCTGGTGACCAGTTTCTAAACTTTGGTACTAGGGCGCTTTACAGGTGCTATAAAAAAACAACCTATCACCAGTGGTTTTGTTATTATTCTGTGGTGTAGTTCACAATAGAAACCCACATTGTTAATATTAGAGGTATACGTGGGGTTCCAGAAATTGCAATATATGAGGTCTGCAAACTATTAGTTATAATCACAATAATATGGCTTTCACAAGCATATTTTTAAGATGGAAATCCTGCACTGACTTCCTCCAAACTTGCTAAATGTTCCACTTTCTAAAGAAAAAGTCCCCCATTCTGCAATTTATCTCACATTCCTCATGATCCCAATGTTATTTAGTCAATGCCTCCCTATAATAATTATGTAATCCCTTTCTATACATAACCATCATACAGCATTTCCTATCATTTTTTTCATTGACGAAGGGCCTACCCATTAAAGCATTAAAGGCATGATGTGTCTCCTCTAGTCAGCCAGTCTTTAGCCAGTCCTGTGTGTCCAACAGAGTTTCCCACTAAGCATGGTGGGCCTACTCAAGCCAAAATTTGCATCTATGTTTCTCTTGTACTGGGTATCACCTTGGATCTGGAGGTTGATACTAAGATATTGTAGTGCAGACTCCTGACGGGCCCCGCAGATATGTCCCAGGTTTTCTCTTCCCATGTGGGCATAAGCCAGTGAGGCACACATCAGCACGAACAGTATCACACCACAATAACCAGGCAGTGAGTGTCTTTTTTAAATATAATGCTCATTGGACTTGGCTGGGGTACAGATGGAGCCTTGAGATACTCCAAATTTAGTGCAAAAAGATGCAGAGGATATTCTCTGACTTGACTATACTCTTCAGCATAATCCCCCTCTTGACAGACAATAGGGGAACAAGCTACTCAGGGACTCCAAGCACAGGGACAATCCCAATTCAGCAGCACCGGAGCAGATCCTCAAAGGGTTAAAGCAACAGTCACTTAGGTCCCACACTCAGGCCTATACTCACAACGTTCCCGTATACTTGGATGCCTCCTTTCTATGGCGGCCAGACACTTCACCTGTGAACTTCCAAGCCAGATCCTCAGTGAACCCCCTTACAATTGGCTCCAGCTCCTTTCAGAAAGTAGGCCCATCAGCTCCCCCTGAGCTTGGACCTCCATGAACTCCTGCAGACTTCAGATACTATACCCAGAAGGGCAGCAGCCCTCCAGGCTGGATTTTCTCCTTCTGGACAAAAACCCTGCTGTTCCAGACCTCAAACTATTTATGCCCTCCTCAACCACCTACTGGGCATCCTCCCCCACAGGGATCAGATAAGACCACATGAATATTCAGGCCCAGCGTCTGCCTCTTCCAACCCACTACATTTTAGAGTTCACTAGAAGGCAGGGAAAGCAATTTAACCTGCAGCCAGTGAGACCCAGAGCATCCAAAAATAATCAGACACCGCTCCACTGATTACAGAGTAGCCAAAAAATACATTTATCTATTCTAGGAGGGTGCTACAGTATGACGAGAGTCAAAAGCTGCCATTATCTGTAGAGGATGTTCAGCATAATGTAAATTCCTCCTATAACCCAAATACATATCTGTAAACTAATCAGCCTTCATATACCAATTGGACTTAGTTTGTGGGTGTCAGAATCCTGACCTGAACCTAGAACCTCTGCTGTGTCTGGCTGTAGCTATCTACACATTATGGCCAGCTTCACTGTGCCACGGCTTATAGTCCCTATACCTATAAAAGTTTGTAACCCTCAAACAAAACTGTACAACGTTGTACTGTAGAAAATGAACACGCTCATTTGTATCATTTTACTTTATATAACTTACATGAGAAAGAAATAAGATGAAATGATGAAACAGAAGAAGGGTCAGCCTATTCAGCCCACCCCCTCCCAGCATTTTGGTACCCAAGACCTGCTGAAGATTTTTACAGCACCATCCAGCTGTAACTGACCCCCAACGTGTTTTGAACCTCATTAAAAAGAAAAAAAAAGAGAAAAAAGCAAAAAAGATTAAAAAAGCTACTTGATCAAAGTGAGTTTTGCCAAGATTATTGCATTTTGCAAATAGTCATTTTCTTGCGGATCTTAGCTTTCTGCGAATGTCTTCTTTTAACGACATGTGAAAACAAATTGCAACATTTTTTCCTATAATAGGCCTTAAATGCACTGTATTATGTGGAGGTTTTGTTAATGGCACCATTACTCATGAAAAAAATTGGGTTGACCTTTTGTATCCCAGCTCTTTTAACAGGGCAGTGTTTCTGCAGGACTCGTGCTTCTACAGGACCATACATCAAATGATTACATTTAAAATGTTTTTACTATAGAACTATTAACTGTAACAGTTGTATAAATCAATAGCCTCCAAGTCTTGCCAAACCTTATCAGCGCCAAACAGAGTGAAGGGCACTGTTTATTTACAGCATTTTCTTAAAGTCATCTGGAAATCATGACCGGGAATTTACTTCCAGTTTACTGGTTTACGTAAACCGAGAATTAGATCAAATTTGGAATCCAAGAAGGGGGGAAGGTGCAGGGTGCTCGGGCGAACATGCTGTCTGAAGGGCAAAGACATAAAAAATGTAAAGCTGCTATCTCCGTGTTACTAAGAAATGACCTTCCATTGATTTTTACGGCTTGTTTGCTATCCCTGTTTCTGGAGGTGAATAATGACTTCCAAAGAGCCATAGTGGTCCCTTGGACAAATTAATTCTTTGTAGGGTGCGATACCTTTTATGTGGCCGCCAAATGGATTTCTCAAAGGAAAGTGGTTATGAAAGCATAAAAAAGTAACAACTACACTATAAAACCTTAAATCGTCCATATCACCAAATACAAAATACATCATTTTTTTAATCACGTTTAATATTACACTTATAGGTGTGGAGCATGTCCCCAATAGTTGTCATTACGGTGACTCATGGCACTATCTAGAGGTTAAATATATTATCACACATAGCTGTTGCCCTAAGATGACCTTGCCCTATCATTAGACGATGATGTTTGTGGACAAGACCTTCATTAAAAAAACACCCACAAACATGCAGGCCAGTATATATATATATATATATATATATATATATATAGTTATTTATTTAGACATACAATGGGTATAGAAAATAATCACCCCCTTTAAAATAATCACATTTTGTTGCTTTGCAGCCTGAAATGAAGACAGACTGTATTTACTCAGTGCAGCTTATAAAATCCAAGTGAAAAATATAACACTAACATGTCAGAAAAAAGATAAAAAAATGAAAAAACAGAATCACTGAGTTGGAAAAACGATCCTCCTTGTGTCAGTATTTTGTTGAAGCACCTTTAGTCTGTTGGGATATATCTCGACTAACTTTGCAAATCTAGACTTTGCAGTATTTGCCCGCTCTACTTTGCAAAACTGCTCACATTAAGTTGAATTCAGAGGTGACCAGGGGTGGACTGACAACTCATGGGGCCCCCGGGCAATAGGGGATCATGGGGCCCCTGTGTCCTTGCCCATACTCAAAAAAGCCTATGAAAAAAATACCAGGGGCATCTCATGGGGCCCCCTACTGACCCTGGGCCCTCGGGCAGTGCCCGAGTTTCCAAATGGTCAGTCCGCCTCTGGAGGTGACTGTTTGTGGACTACGGTCTTCAAGTCATTCCGCAGATTTTCAATGGGGTTTCAGTCTGAGCTCTGACTAAGCCATGGAAGGACATTCACCTTTTTCTCCTTCAACCACTGTGGGCTCGTTTTTGCTGGGTGCTTTGGGTCATTGTTGAAAAACCTTCTTCCCATTGACAACCTTCTGGCAGAGGGCAGCAGAATTTCCTCAAGAATGTGATGGTATGTTGCCCCATCCATTTTTACTTCTATCCTGACAAGAGCTCTAGTCCCCGCTGCAGTGAACCTCCCATACCAGGATATTCCCACGTCTATAATTTTCTGTAGGAATGGTGGGATTTGGATGGTGAGCTGGATTGGATTTCTGACAGACATGTCGTTTAGTGTTGAGGCCAGATAATTCAATGTTAGTATCATCTGACCAGAACACCTTTTTCTATGTGGCCTCAGAATCTTCAAGATTCGTTTTGGCAAATCTCAGTGGTGACTGCATGTGGCCTTTCTTGAGGAGCGTTTTTTTTTCTTGCAACCCTCCCATACAAGCCACATTTGTGGAGAATGTGTGATATAGTTGTCACATGTGCACAATGACCACTCTCTCTCATAAATTCCTTCAACTGCTTCAGAGTTGTTGTAGGCCTCTTGGTAGTCTTTCTGACCAGTTTCCTCCTGGCTCTTTCATCCAGTTTGGAGTGACGACCTGATCCCAGGAAGGTCTTTGTTGTACCAAATACCTTCCACTTCTTAATAATAGGCTTCACTCTGCTTCTAGGCATCGATATAGCCTTTGAAATGTTTTTGTATCAATCTCCTGACTTGTGTCTGTCCACAACTTTATCCCAGAGATCTTGTGAAAGTGCCTCACTGCCCATAGTTGATTGTTTGCTTTAGGAGCACTACTGGGGACTGAAATGCTCCAGGAAAGCTCTTTTCATGCTGAACTAATCAAAATGACAACAGCTGAAAGTCAAATGGCTTTGTGTGAAGTGAAAGATATAACACCAACATGTCAGAGAAAAATAAAAGTAAATGCATTGTTACTAAATCTTTATATTTAACTGCAGTGTTGTACTAGAAGGCACAGCAAAATATTTTGACACAGAAATAAAAATTAAATATATGTACCTGGTAGGAGAGATGGCAATCCCAAGTTTAAGCTCGTTCATTGCACTCCAGGTGATATCACCTGATTTTTCTCCAAATGCTGGAACCTCAACTGCATAATATGTGGTGTTGATGGGTTGCATTAACCATTTAAAAGAAAAAAAAAAACAAGCCATAATTATTATTATTTTAATATAATTTTAACAGGACATTGCTGTAGTGCAAGTATGTACCGCCCAGGGGCTGACTGACCATTCGAACACTCGGCACTGCCCGAGGGCACGGGGTCAGTAGGGGGCCCCATGAGATGCCCCTGGTACCTTTCATTGTGGTACCTTTCATTGGCTTTTTCATAGGCTTTTTTTGATGTGGGTAAGGACACGCAGGCCCCATGATCTCCTATTGCCCGGGGGCCCCATGAGTTGTCAGTCTGCCCCTGGTACCGCCAAATATCACAGATGAATAAAAGTAACATTATAAAAAAAAGTTAAGCTGGTTCTTATTTAACAAAAATAATTTTGGATATGTCTATTTTATTTGCATAAATCTTTGAAAAAATATTTAGTTAAAAGTTATCTCCACGTTCGTGGGAAAAAAAAGAGAAAATAATGTAATTGAATGTTATTAAAAATGACTTTCCCTTTTCAATCTGCAGAGCTGTAAATTTCTGTAAAATGCATGGCAATATGGCTACCTAGAGGTTTTCTGTAGACAGATGGTGCAAAGAATACTCCCTGAAAATGTAATTTCATGCTTTTTACTGATTTTCCCAAGATGTCTGCAGTAAGATACAAGTCAGATTTCTAATATGCTGTGCTATATGCTGGGTGTCCAATGCACCCCTGTACCTTTAACCTCCCTGGACGTATTCCCGAGTGTAGCTCGGGGTAAAGTTTCAGTACCACAAGTGGTAACCATGAGCTACACTCGAGCTTACCATGCGGCGTTGCTCTGGGATCTCTTCTTCATTTACCTTGTCCTGCGCTCCCGCGATGTCCCCCCTGCGGTGTCCCCGGCCATGTCCTCTGGCCGATGCCGGCATCCGTCTTCTGGGTTCCCGTTCCCTGCGATGTCGGGACGTATGGGGACGGAACGGCGGGAAATGTAAAAATGTTGAAAAGTGACATTCACTAAATACACTAAAATCACATAGTATAACATTACTGTATCAAACCATTTCACATACATTTTGTCCCGAGTGCTTTGTCCTGCGCCCTGCCTGCATTTTGACTGTTCTTTCTGCCTGGAAACTGAGAAACGTCCATGGCATCCAAAAAGCGTCCCTTTAGGTCAAATGCGGTTTTAGACCGGCTAGAGAACAGCGATAGTAAATCAGAACCACTTGCAGAATTGAGTGATAATGATTCGTGGGGGAAATTCCTCATCAGACACTGAAAACGATTCCGCGACTTTGCTCAGCAATGTGCGAACTTGGCGCTATATTTCAAATTTCAGTGTTTTTGGTTTGATTATATTATTGAATTAAATTTATTATTATTATATTAATTTTTTTTATGATTATTTATTAAATTCTAATTTATGATTTTGTGTTTCAAATTTTATCATACCCGGGATGTTTACTAGACTCTTGTTCGGACAGATTTCAGTGAGTTATTCCTAAATATTACAGGCCTGCAATAAAAAAACTACATATTTCCATGCAAAAAAATGTACCGCTTTGAGCACAGAAATACTGACATAATCAGACCGCTAGGGAGGTTAAGGAGGGGTGGGCTCCCTCAGTCTATCCATTTATAGAAGTGCTTCTACCATGGAGGTTCTCAAAATTTAGAGTTAGGAACTGCAGAATATTGGGGTGCATTGAAGAGGCTCTGCAGCTACGCATGTATTTGCAAATGTGTGCAAACTAGACCCCTGTTTTTAGCACAAAATGTTAGGACAATTCAGTTTGTTTGCAAGCTGGTCAGTAAGTTGAGCTGGGAATTTTTCTATTTTATTGTTTGACATGCGTCCCCCTTTCATGTACTCCTTGTTGTGAAGGCCCATGGCCGGATCTAGGGGAGTACTGGGGTGGGCTATGCCCCCCAGGATTTAGTTGTGTCCCCCCCAAGCCAAAGCTATCTGTGTGGAAAGGAGGAGCTCTGATGCCTGTGCCCAAGCTGTGTGTAGTGCAGGGATGGGAGAAGGAAGTCTGCTGAGTGCCCTGCCAGCAGTGACCCCTCTCCTCTGCCCTGTCAGTTGTGACCCTTGTCCTCTGGTCTGCCAGTTGTGACCCTTGTCCTCTGCTCTGCCAGTTGTGGCCCCTGTCCTCTGCCCTGACAGTTGTGACCCTTGTCCTCTTTCCTGCCAGTTGTGACCCTTGTCCCCTGCCCTGTCAGTTGTGACCCTTGTCCTCTGCTCTGCCAGTTGTGACCCTTGTCCTCTGCTCTGCCAGTTGTGGCCCCTGTCCTCTGCCCTGCCAGTTGTGACCCTTGTCCCCTGCCCTGCCAGTTGTGATCCCTGTCCTCTGCCCTGCCAGTTGTGACCCTTGTCCTCTGCTCTGCCAGATGTGACCCTTGTCCTCTGCTCTGCCAGTTGTGACCCTTGTCCTCTGCCCTGCCAGTTGTGATCCTTGTCCTCTGCCCTGCCAGTTGTGACTCCTGTCCTCTGCCCTGCCAGATGTGACTCTTGTCCTCTGCTCTGCCAGTGGTGACCCTTGTCCTCTGCTCTGCCAGGTGTGACCCTTGTCCTCTGGTCTGCCAGTTGTGACCCTTGTCCTCTGCCCTGCCAGTTGTGACCCTTGTCCTCTGCTCTGCCAGTTGTGACCCTTGTCCTCTGCTCTGCCAGTTGTGATCCTTTTCCTCTGCCCTGCCAGTTGTGACTCCTGTCCTCTGCCCTGCCAGATGTGACCCTTGTCCTCTGCTCTGCCAGTGGTGACCCTTGTCCTCTGCTCTGCCAGGTGTGACCCTTGTCCTCTGGTCTGCCAGTTGTGACCCTTGTCCTCTGCCCTGCCAGTTGTGATCCTTGTCCTCTGCCCTGCCAGTTGTGACCCTTGTCCTCTGCCCTGCCAGTTGTGACCCTTGTCCTCTGCCCTGCCAGTTGTGACCCTTGTCCTCTGCCCTGCCAGTTGTGACCCTTGTCCTCTACTCTACCAGTTATGACCCTTGTCTTCTGCCCTTCTGACCCCTGTCCTCAACTCTTCTATCCCCTATACTCAGCTCTGCTGACCCCTGTGCTCTGCCCTGCTGACCCCTGTGCTCTGCCCTGCTGACCCCTGTACACTGCCCATTCTCTGCCCCCCTGACATTTTTTATTGTACTTCCATATCAGAGAGGCTAGATCTGGCCCTGTGAATGCCAGTTATAGATTGGGGCAGTGGCCATTTTTTGTACTGATGATATGCTGGTGAGGGGGTTTACTGGACACCCTGGCTGCCATTGTGCTATATGCTGGGTGTCCAGTGCACCCCCTAGTGAGATCCTGTCCCGAATAGCAAAAAAATGGCCTAGTCATGAGGGGGTAAAACCTTTCCAGAGGGCAAATGTTTAAAACAGGGTTGTAGGTACACATCCAGGATGGACTATCTTGGAGCAAGGTGGTGCAGGCAGCTCTCATCGGGTCACCCTGCATATAGGGGTTGAGATAGTAAAAAATCTCTCCTGAATTCCATCATCCACACATGTGCAAGCAAAAACACCTGGACTGATCTACTAAAGGTAAATAGACTGCTCACCTTTCAAGGCAATTCGCCCCAGTGCTTAGTGAATGAGGTGACGCACTGCTGACTTCCATCATCATAGAACGTACAAGCAAAAATGCAGTTTTTAAAAATTCTCCTTAACAACTCGCCCTCCAGAGGATTTACCCCCCTTCCTGACCAGGACATTTTTTGCATTACGGCGCGGTCATGCAACGCTGCACCCAAATTAAATTTACCTTCTTGTTTCCCACATATAGAGCTTTCTTTTGGTGGTATTTGATCGCCTGTGAGGTTTTTATTTTTTGCTCTATAGAAAAAAAAGCCACAAACAGTTTTGAGAATAAAACAATATTATTGTTTTTTTGCTATTAACCTCCCTGGCGGTATTCCCGAGTGTAGCTCGGGGTAAAGTTTCAGTACCAAAAGCGGTAACCCCGAGCTACACTCGGGCTTACCATGCGGCGTTGCATAGGGATTCCCTACAGCGCTTACCTTGTCCTTCGCTCCCGCGATGCGTCCCCTGCAGCGTCCCTGGCCATCTCCTCCGGCCGATGCCGAGATCTGGCTTCCGTGTTCCGGTCCCTGTGACGTCGGGACGTACGGGCTCTGGAACCGGCAGCAAATTTGAAAATTTAAAAAAAATGAAATTTTTTTAAAAACGATTATTTCATAGCAAAACATTCCTGTATCAAACCATTTCACATACATTTTGTCCCGAGTGCTTTGTCCTGTGCCCTGCCTGCATTTTTACTGTTCTTTCTGCCTAGAAACTGAGAAACGTCCATGGCGTCCAAAAAGCGTCCCTTTAGGTCAAAAGCGGTTTTAGACCGGCTAGAGAACAGCGATAGTAAATCAGAACCACTTGCAGAATTGAGTGATAATGATTAGTGGGGGAAATTCGTCATCAGACACTGAAAACGATTTTGCGACTTTGCTCAGTGATGTGCGAACTTGGAGCTATATTTCAAATTTCAGTGTTTTTGGTTTGATTATATTATTGAATTAAATGTATTATTATTATATTATTATTTTTTATGAGTATTTATTAAGTAAGTAATTACTAAGAATTGCAGGTCTACAATACATAACACCAAATTGCCATGCAAAAAAATGATACCGCTTTTGGTACAAAATTCCTGACATAATCATACCGCCAGGGAGGTTAAACATGTCCAGTAAAAAAAGAAAAAAAATCTAATTTTGTCAAAAATGTATTCTGCTCCATGTCTTTGCTAAAATAAATCACAATACATGTAAATTAATTGGTTTACGTGAAAGGTATAGCGTTTACAAATGGCGGTATATATATTGGAATTTTAAATTTTTTTTACTACCAATGGTGGCGATCAACGACTTATAGCGGGACTGTGGCAAGCATTCTGACTTGGTGTCACTGTCATCCCCAGTGACACCAATACAGTGATCAGTGCTAACAAAAAGCACTGATACAGTACTAATGGCATTGGGCAGGAAGGGGTTAACATGAGGGAGTGATTAAAGGGTTAACAGTGCGCTGGGTGTGTTTTACATAGTATGCTGTGTGTGTGTGCTTCACTGTAAGCACACTGCTTTGCATGGCTGTGCTATGCAGAGCCATACAAAGCAGAGTGCAGAAGCTGACAGGGAAGAGAAATGTTTTGTTTTCAAAAAGTTCTCCCCTCCATCGGAGATGCTTGGCAATCACCAGGCGTGGGCGAGTAATCACCGGCCGGGACCCAGTGATTGACAGCCGAGGCCGTGAATGGATTGCACACGCCCTCTACATGGAAATGCAGAATCGCATAAATATACGTGATTTTGTGCACGTGCTGCCCTGTAGCAGTATTTCTGCTATAGGGCGAACAGGAAGCGGTTAAACATGATTGGATATTTTTTTGCAAACTGAAACTTCACCACATTCACTAAGCTCTGGGGAAATTTCCCTTGCAAAGCGAACAACCTGTTTACCTTTAGTAACTCAGCCCCTGTTTTTTTTCCTTAAACATGATTGGATATTCTTTGCAAAGTGAGACTTTACCACATTCACTAAGCTCTGGGGAAAATTCCCTTGCAAAGTGCAACTTCCTTTGAAAAGAGAACAACCTATTTACCATTAGAAAATCAGCCCCTGGTTTTTTTTTCCTTATACGTGATTGAATATTCTTTGCAAAGTGAGACTTCATCGTATTCACTAAGCTCTGGGGAAAATTCCCTTGCAAAGTGCAACTTCCTTTGCAAAGCGAACAACATATTTACCGGTAGTAAATCAGCCCGTTTTTTTTCCCCTAAACATGATTGGATATTCTTTGCAACATGAAACTTTACCACATTCACTAAGCTCTGGGTAAAATTCCCTTGCAAAGTGCAACTTCCTTTGCAAAGCGAACAACCTATTTACCGTTAGTAAATCAGCCCGTTTTTTTTTCCTTAAACATGATTGGATATTCTTTGCAAAGTGAAACTTTACCACATTCACTAAGCTCTGGGGAAATTTCCCTTGCAACGTGAACAACCTATTTACCATTAGTACACCAGCCCCTGTTTTTTTTTTTTTTTAAACATGATTGGATATTCTTTGCAAAGTGAAACTTCACCACATTCACTAAGCTCTGAGGAAAATTCCCTTGCAAAGTGCAACTTCCTTTGAAAAATGAACAACCTATTTACCGTTAGGAAATCAGCCCCTGTTTTTTTTCCTTATACATGATTGAATATTCTTTGCAAAGTGAAACTTCACCACATTTACTAAGCTCTGGGGAAATTTAACTTGCAAGTGAACAACCTATTTACCATTAGTAAATCAGCCCCTGTATTTTTTTTCCTTAAACATGATTGGATATTCTTTGCAAAGTGAAACTTTACCACACCCACTAAGCTCTGGGGAAAATGCCCTTGCAAAGTGCAACTTCTTTTGCAAAGTGAACAACCTATTTATTGTTAGGAAATGAGCCCTGTTTTTTTTTTTCCTTAAACATGATTGGATATTCTTTGCAAAGTGAAACTTTACCACATTCACTAAGCTCTGGGTAAAATTCCCTTGCAAAGTGCAACTTCCTTTGCAAAACAAACACCCTATTTACCTTTAGTAACCTTTAACCCCTGATTTTTTTTACTTGCACATGATTGGGTACCCTTTGCAAAGTGATTTTTCACCACATTCACTAAGCTAAGGGGAAGTTCCATTGCAAAATTAAAATTCCCTTTACAGAGTGAACAGCCTATTTGCCTTTAATAAATCAAGTCCCTAGCATGGAAGCAGGTCCAAACGATGTGGAAGAAAGTGTAACTAAGGCAAGGAGAAGACCAGGGGCGGACTGATCATTTGGAAACTCGGGGGCTGCCCGAGAGCCCGGGGTCAGTAGGGGGCCCCATGAGATGCCCCTGGTACCTTTTTCATAGGCTTTTTTGAGTTTGGGCAAGGACACAGGGGCCCAATGATCCCTTATTGCCGGGGGCCCCATGAGTTGTCAGTCCGCCCCTGGAGAAGACCATAGCCCTGCCAGCAAAGAGCTTGAAGGAGAATGGTTGGAGAAGCCCACAATGTCAACTCCACTCGTGGTATTATGTTACATCACAGAAATGGGTGGGGTGACATGAGAGCGTATTTATATTCTGGGATCCCAACTATGTGAGGTGTGAGATTCCATTCCCTACATGCTGGATCTTGAAGCTCTCGGCACACATTGCTTTCTAAGGATCTGTTATCACAGGTCCTGCTGCCATGCAGATGATACAGGGATGCAGAAGAGCAAAAGAGTGTTAGCTTTTGTTGCCAGGTCCTAATTCCATACTACGACTGAGTCTGTTCATTATAAAAGAGCCTGCTTGACTACATTGCTGCAACTTTGGCTCATATTTCCATTTTTAGAGTACGAGATGTGACAGTTTCATTCCTGGGGTGGACTGAAAAAAAATAAAATGTTTGCTCACCCGTAGAAGAGCGGCTTTTTTCACTTTCAAAGTAGTCCCCTGTGAAGAAATTCACTTTTCTAGATGACTGTGCCACTGCCGGAAACATTCCTGGAATTCATTTTCCGGATCGCTGTGCAGTATCTTTGTCGCTGCACGCTGGATGTCCAGAATATCATCAAATCTGTGTCCTTTTTAGGCATTTTTTAATTTTGGAAACATACAGAAGATTTAGGGTGCTAAGTCAGGGGAATAAGGTGGTTGGTCAAGTTTCAGAATGGATTGTTGGGCCAGGAATTTGCAAACACTTAATGTATCATGTGCAGGAGCATTGTCGTGCTGGAGAATCCACCTGTCAGGCCAGAGTTCCGGTCTTTTCCTCCTAACATATTCCCGTAACCTTTTCGTTTTCCACATTTGCATCCATTTACATTTGCATTTACTTTGCATTTTGGCTGCCCACTTCACACTTCATCGTGGACATCTTCCCACCTCTCTTTAAACCACCTATGCCATCAAGAAAAACTTGATTTCCTCATAGAATGTAAGCTTGCTGTAACAGAGCTAAAGTTTCACTTTTGCCAATTTTCCCCCAAAATTTGATGCTAATCCACTGCTCCAGATTCCTGTCACTCATTTTTTTGCCAACAGCGCAATGCACACACATGTTATTTCTTCTACTACTCCATAAAGACCAAGTCCACTGGTCTGCGACCCAGGAGAGTGCAAGTTAGAGCATGTCAAAACACACTCGCATGCGAATGGCTGTCTGATCCACCACCATGAGGCTAAGCCGTGGGCATTCCAAAAATTTAATTGTCACACCTTGTATTTTATGTAAAAATCAGTGGGCCTTTATAACCACTTTAACCTTCCTGTCTCTATCTGGTGGTGGGGGCTAGGTCCCAGGATGCTATTTCAGCTAATCAAGTTCTAGCTTCCTCCCCTTTATTGGTGACCTGTCAATCAATGGCTGGATGGGAGGGACAAACACCAAAGTCGGCTGCCCTCGACTCCCTGGCACCCCTAATCACGCGTAACACCAGACCCCGTCCGCTTCAACCCTGGCAAAACGACCACACGAAATGTCTCAAACGGCGCAGTCGCACGCTGGAGCGCTTATGGTGCAAAACCAGATCCCCTTGCGCGTTTTCCCTCTACAAAGCCTCCTTCCTCACCTACACCACCTCCCTCCACGCCGCCAAGCAAGCCTATTTCATAACCCTTACCAACACCCTCTCCACCTGTCCTCGCCGGCTCTTCTCCACTTTCAAATCCCTATTCTCTCCCCCCCCCACCTCCACTCAGCACCTCACTCACCGCCCACGAAATTGCCAATCATTTCCAAAACAAGATTGACGCAATCCATAAGGACATTGTCAACTCACAATCTACCTCTCCACCTAGCCCCCCTCTCACCATCAACCCCTCAACCCTCCCCTCCTCCGACCTCATAGCCACACTACCCCCCACTATACCTAACGCCCCGCACACTATCACCTCCCCAACGCTCCACTCCTTCAGCCCAGCTACCACTGAGGAGGTCTCTAAGGTCTTCACTGAAGCCCGCCTCACCACCTGTCCCCTGGACCCTATCCCCTCACAGCTCCTCCAGTCACCCCCCCCCCCCCTCCATCATTCGCTCCCTCACCCACATCTTCAATCTCTCCCTCTCCACTGGCACTTTCCCCTCCCCTTATAGCACACACACATCACCCCCATACTCAAAAAACCTTCCCTTGACCCCACTGACCTAAACAACCTTAGACCCATCTCCCTGCTACCATTCACTTCCAAGCTCCTCGAGCGCCTGGCCTACAATCGCCTAAGCCAGTGGTGGGCAACCTTTTTTTTCAACTGAGCCAAATCTCGCCAAAACCACGATTGAAATTTATTTTGAGAGCCACATTTTTAAAACTGAAAATACATCCCCCATATAGTAATTCATCCCCCATAGTAATTCATCCCCCATAGTAATTCATCCCCCATATAGTAATCCATCCTCCATATAGTAATTCATCCCCCATAGTAATTCATCCCCCATATAGTAATTCATCCCCCATAGTAATTCATCCCCCATATAGTAATTCATCCCCCATAGTAATTCATCCCCCATAGTAATTCATCGCCCATATAGTAATTCATCCCCCATAGTAATTCATCCCCCATATAGTAATTCATCCCCCATAGTAATTCATCCCCCATATAGTAATTCATCCCCCATAGTAATTCATCCCCCATATAGTAATTCATCCCCCATAGTAATTCATCCCCCATATAGTAATTCATCCCCCATAGTAATTAATCCCCCATATAGTAATTCATCCCCCATAGTAATTCATCCCCCATATAGTAATTCATCCCCCATAGTAATTCATCCCCCATATAGTAATTCATCCCCCATAGTAATTCATCCCCCATATAGTAATTCATCCCCCATAGTAATTAATCCCCCATATAGTAATTCATCCCCCATAGTAATTCATCCCCCATATAGTAATTCATCCCCCCTATAGTAATTCATCCCCCCTATAGTAATTCATTCCCAATATTGTGTCAATTCACTTACCTTTGCTCCGCGCGTTCCTCTCGCCGTGTTCCCGCGCCGTTCCGGTCTTCAGGGCGGACTGTGAGAGGAGAGGAGTTCGTCACGCTGCCCCGCCTACATCCTGACTGCCAATGTTTGCCACGCTCCCTCGGGCCGGATTAAAAGGTCCGCCGGGCCATATACGGCCCGCGGGCCGTAGTTTGCCCATTACTGGGCTAGCTGCAGAGTCCTGACTTTTGGGGCGGCCGCCCGAGAGGAGGGAGGGGAGCGGGTGCCCGGCACACAGAAGAGCTGCAGTAAAGTTTGTAAAGAGCCGCATGTGGCTCGCGAGCCGCGGCTTGCCGACCACTGGCCTAAGCGCCCACCTCACTGATAACAACCTCCTTGATCCACTACAGTCTGGCTTCCGTCCCCTACACTCCACCAAAACCGCCCTACTGAAAATCACCAACGACCTGCTAACCGCCAAAGCTAATGGCCATTACTCTGTCCTCCTGCTCCTTGACCTCTCCGCGGCCTTCGATCACCCTCTCCTCCTTACTAAACTGCACTCCTTTGGCATCAAGGACGCTGCTCTCTCCTGGTTCTCCTCCTACCTATCCCAACGCTCCTTCAGCATCACCAATAACACTGCCACCTCCCCCTCTCTCCCCCTCTCTGTCGGGGTCCCCCAAGGCTCTGTCCTCGGACCCCTCCTCTTCTCCATCTACACCTCCTCCCTTGGCAAACTAATACACTACCACGGCTTCAATTACCACCTCTATGCCGACGACACACAAATTTACCTCTCCACCCCCCACCTCACCCCCTCACTCTCCGCCCGCATCGCCCACCTCCTGAACGACATATCAGACTGGATGTCGCTCCATTTTCTCAAATTAAACCTGTCCAAAACCGAGCTCCTGGTATTCCCCCCAGCCCGCGCCCCCCCCCCATCCTCTCCATCACTACTAACAACACCACCATCACTCCCACCCCACACGCCAAAGTCCTGGGTGTCACCCTGGACTCAAACTTTTCCTTCCAACCTCACGTCCAGTTACTATCAAGGTCATGCAGGCTCCACCTCCTCAACATCTCCAAGATACGTACATTCCTCACCCCAGACACTACTAAACTCGTACACTCCCTCATCATCTCACGTCTGGACTACTGCAACTCCCTTCTCACTGGCCTACCCAAACAAACGCTATCCCCACTCCAGTCTATCCTGATCTCAGCGGCTAGACTCACCCACCTCAGCAACTGCTCCACATCTGCCTCCCCCCTCTGCCAATCCCTCCACTGGCTCCCGATTGCCCAGTGCATTAAATTCAAACTGCTAACTCTGACCTACAAAGCCATTCACAACGCCGCCCCAAACTACTTAACCGACCTGATACCCAAATATCACCCTACCCGTGCCCTTCGCTCCTCACAGGACCTCCTACTCTATAGCTCCCTGGTCTCCTCCTCCCATGCCCGCTTGCAGGACTTCTCCAGGTTTTCCCCCATCCTCTGGAACTCACTACCCCAATCCATCAGACTGTCACCTACCCTCCTCACCTTCAGGCACACCCTGAAAACCCACCTCTTCAGGGAAGCCTACCCCACCCTCACCTAACAACTGACCTCCTCCACTCCTCCCACCCCTCCATCCCCTACAGCCATTTCCTCCTGTACCACTTTCCCCTCCCTCCCAGATTGTAAGCTCGAAGGAGCAGGGCCCTCGAACCCCTCATGTATTGTTTTGTTACTGTATTGTCTCATGTTCTGTCCCCCTTGCTCCTATACAGTGCTGAGCAAACCCTTTGGCGCTATATAAATACTGTATAATAATAATATTCCTGGCAGTCATTATTTTCTATTTGTGCCCCATTCAAGAGACTTTCCCTCACTTCCTGGCCTGTAGACACAACAAAAGAAAATAGAAAAGCGACAGCAGAAAAAAGATCAAATATTCTAGTCCACATTCATACATAGTACATAAAATGCAAGAAAGAAAATGTGTTGAAATGTCCCACACCAATATGTGAGCATCAAAGTGCCATATATATATATATATATATATATATATATACAGCTCAAAAAAATTAAAGGTACAGTTTTTGAGAGTATAGCATCAAATCAATTAAACTCCTGGGGTATTGATCTGGTCTGTTAAGTAGCAGAGGGGGTTATTAACCCATTTCAGCTGCTTTGGTGTTAATGAAATTAACAACAGGTGCACGATATGGGCAATATTGAGATGACCCCCAAAACAGGAATGGTTTCACAGGTAGAAGCCACTGACATTTTTTTCCCTACTCATCTTTTCTGACTGTTTTTCACTAGTTTTGCATATGGCTAAGGTCAATGTCAATACTGATAGCATGAGGCAATACCTGGACCCTACAGAGGATGCACATGCAGTCTAACTCCTCCAGGATGGCACATCAATACGTGTCATTGCCAGAAGGTTTGCTGTGTCTCCCAGCACAGTCTCAAGAGCATGGAGGAGATTCCAGGAGACAGGACGTTACTGTAGAAGAGCTGTACAGGGCCGTAGAAGGTCTTTAACCAATCAGCAGGACTGGTATCTGCTCCTTTGTGCAAGGAGGAACAGGATGAGCATTGCCAGAGCCCTACAAAATTACCTCCAGCAGGCCACTGGTGTGAATGTCTCTGACCAAACAATCAAAAACCAGACTTGGCGTGACATCCTCTAGCAGGCCCTGTGCTCACTGCCCGGCACCATAGAGCTCGATTGGCATTTTCCATTGAGCACCAAAATTGGCAGGTCCACCACTGGCGTCCTGTGCTTTTCACAGATGAGAGCAGGTTCACCCTGAACACATGTGACAGACATGAAAGGGTCTGGAGAAGCCATGGAGAACTTTATGCTGCCTATAACATCATTCAGTATGACCGTTTTGGTGGTGGGTCAGTGATGGTCTGGGGAGGCATATCCATGGAGGGACACACAGACCTCTACAGGCTAGACAATGGCACCCTGACTGTCATTAGGTATCAGGATGAAATCCTTGGACCCATTCTCAGACCCTACGCTGGTGCAGTGGGTCCTGGGTTCCTCCTGGTGCGTGACAATGCCCGGCCTCATGTGGCGAGAGTATGCAGGCAGTTCCTGGAGGATGAAGGAATTGATACCATTGAATGGCCCCCAAGGCTCACCAGACCTAAATCCAGTAGAACACCTCTGGGATATCATGTTTCTGTCCATCCAATGCCACCAGTATGCACCTCAGACTGTCCAGGATCTGGGAGGAAATACCCTGCAAAAAAAGAAAAAACCCTGCAAGCAGCAAAACTACATCAAAAATGCAGGTGCATAGATGTGAACCTAGCCTTAGGTAGTATAAAACGCCAATCAATTTTTCATTGCTGTCTTTGTCCCTGTTGCAGATTCTCCCTCACTTCCCGTCTGGTGAAACAGTTGTCAGCAAGACAGGAAATCACGCAAGCATTCATAGTGCTTTAAGCCCTCATGCACACTTGACTTTTTTTTACAGCGGCTGTTTTTGGCTTTTGATGTTTTTTTCTACAGCTAGTAAACCCCCCAGCATGTTATCCAATGTGTCCATACACACATAGACTGGAATCAATGTTTTTTGGGTGGAAACAAAAAGCAGGAATAGTGGTTTTCTAGAGGAGTTTGGTAGCTGTGAAAACGATCTAATGCTGAAAAACACGGCAAAACGTGGTAAAATGCCGCAAACCGGCGTTTTAACCCTCCCCCCAAAAATATATTTTTTTTGTTTAATAAAAATGCTAAAAACTGGTAAAGACTGCAAATGGGAAAACGCCCCTAAATGCGGCAAAACGCTGCTAAACGCTAATGCAAAAATGCTTAAAAAAGCAGAAAAACTCACATTTTTAACATGACTTTACACAGCTAATATTAGCATTATCAAAACGTCCCGTGTGCGTGAGGGGTAATAGGAGTTCATGAAGTGACACTAATGCAGGCCATAGATGGGTCGAAAATCGGCCGATTTGTCGGCCGAAAATAAAATCGGCCGATTTTCGGATCGTTAGTGGGCGATTTGGTCGGCCGTTTTTCGGTATTTTGGCCGTTTTTGTTTTTCGGTAAAGTTGGAAAAAAATCGGCCGATTTTGCCGATCGGCCGATTTTCGCGGCAATTAGTGGGCAAATCGGCCGATTTTTTACCGATAAAAAATCTGCGCATGAGCAGTGACCTGCAAGAGGAAGACAAAAAGAAGAAAAAGAAGACGAGGAAGAGGATGAAGAAGAGGATGAAGAAGAAGAAGAGGAAGAAGAGGATGAAGAAGAAGAAGAAGAGGATGAGGATGAGGATGAAGAAGAAGAGGATGAGGATGAAGAAGAGGATGAAGAAGATGAGGATGAAGAAGAAGAGGAAGAAGAGGATGAGGATGATGATGAAGAAGAAGAGGATGAGGATGATGAAGAAGCAGAGGATGCGGATGAGGAAGAAGAAGAGGATGAGGATGAAGAAGAGGAAGAAGAAGAAGAGGATGAAGAAGAAGAAGAAGAGGATGAGGATGAAGAAGAAGATGAAGAAGAAGAAGAAGAGGATGAGGATGAAGAAGAAGATGAAGAAGAAGAAGAAGAGGATGAGGATGAAGAAGATGAAGAAGAAGAAGAAGAGGATGAAGAAGAAGAAGAAGAAGAAGAAGAGGATGAGGATGAAGAAGAAGAAGAAGAAGAGGATGAGGATGATGAAGAAGAAGAGGATGAGGATGAAGAAGAAGAAGAAGAAGAAGTAGGATGAAAATAAGAAGAATTCCAGTCCAGCAAAAAGTATCTCTGCAGAGAGCTCCGCTATTTCTGACAGTTCTCTGACAGTTCTTTGACATTTACAGCGGTTGAAACATTGTATCTATTTGTTTCCGAATAAAAACATCTGTATCCTAAATGGAAACAAATAGATACAATGTTTCAACCGCTGTAAATGTCAAAGAACTGTCAGAGAACTGTCAGAAATAGCGGAGCTCTCTGCAGGGACACTTTTTGCCAGCTGTAGAAGGGATGAAAATCGGCCGATTTTTTTTACCATTGATGGTAACGTCGGCCGCTTGAACGACCGAATTTTCGTTTTTTAAAAGAAAAATCTGCCGTTTTTTCTCCCCATCTATGGCCTGCATAAGACCTGGTTCATACTGATGCGGTGCGGAATTCGCAGCGTTTTCAGTGAAAATTCCACACGCATCAGAATCACACCCTGTTCATGCAAACTGCTGCTGGTGTGTATGTTATGTTAACAACACCCTGAAAGCGGTCCGCAAAATGCGGTGCGATGTGCAGAATTGGATCGCAGAGGTGTGAATACCCATACAATCTGATTCTAGTGTGGACCAAAAAAAGGGTCCTGCACCTTTTTGGTGCGGTGCGAACAGAGCTCCAATCGCATCGCACACAAATCGCATGTGATTTGCACAGGAATGCGGTGCGGTTCCTGTGCGAATCACATGCTATAACCGCAGCGCACATATGTGAATCCGGGCTAATTGGTTGATTTACTAAAACTGGTGCACTCACAATCTGGTGCAGCTGTGCATGGCAGCCAATCAGCTTCTAGCTTCAGCTTGTTCAGTTAGGCTTTGACAATAAAACCTGGAAGCTGATTGGTTTCTATGCAGAGTTGAACCGGATTTTGCACTCTCCAGTTATAGTAAAAAAAAACAAAATTTATTCTCCCAAAATAATCCATACACATGCACTACTTACTCATCCTGGAATCTATTTTTATTAAATCATTTATTTCTGTGTTTTCTGCCTCCTTGTAAGGTCCTCTGTGAGCTCCCATGCCTCTTCTTCTCCACTCACTTCCATTTGTTTGGAGGGAGCAGTGCACATTAGTGGTGGTCATGTACATTGCTCTATGTGCACACTACAAATCCCATAGTCCATCTCGACAGTGGGCAAGAGAGGGTGGCTACATTCCTACATACAGTGGGAACATGCTGAATATATGTAGTCACCCTCTAACAGGAAGTCGGTTCACAGCAGCAAAAAACAGGGAATTGGAGATTTGGAGGAGGCCGAGAGCAATAGAAGGGACTCTTTTGAGTTAAAGTATAACTATAGGCTTCTTTTTAAAACTTTGGATAGACTGGAGATGGATTAGGACACCTGCCAGGTGTTTATTGCCGTCTGTGTCCCTGAGATTCACCCTCTCCATTTGTCCTGTTTACTATTATTGCTGAAAGTGAATCCCCAATTTTTGGGTTGCCCCCAAAACAGTAATAGACAGGAAATCTTCCAATGGTTCTGCCGTCTTGGGGACATCCAAAGATTTCATCACTTTGGAGGGATTTCCTCTCACTTCCTGTTTTGGATATGGGATAGGAAATGAAAGGAAATCTCTCTCAGGGGACACAACAAAAAAACCTAACAGGGGTTATAACTCTCCCTTACTCTATCCAAAAAATGTTTTGTCCTCAGTTCTAATTTAAGAATACATACTTTTTTTTAGTGTTGGATAGAGTGGAGAGGGATTAGAACCCCTGTCAGTTTTTATTGCTGTCTGTGCCCCCGTTAAGGAGCCCCCCTCTCTATTTTTCCTGTTTACCATAATCAAGGGCTTTTTCTCTTAGAGAATAGGTGCAGGAACTCTCCCCTTCCACGTCACCCCTTGCCTCCCTCGCCCTACACACCTCCGAACACTGTCCCTTGGTTCCACCCCTTACCCATCTCTTAGTGCAGTGCCTTTTAGAGAATACAGAACCAAATATCATGCCGTGATGCTAAGTAATTTGTATTGGTAACAAGAAAAGCAGTGCATTAGATCCCCTGCAGGGAGCAATAACAGATCCCACCAGGGGCGGACTGACAACTCATGGGGCCCCCGGGCAATAGGGGATCATGGGGCCCCTGTGTCCTTGCCCAAACTCAAAAAAGCCTATGAAAAAGGTACCGGGGCATCTCATGGGGCCCCCTACTGACCCCGGGCCCTCGGGCAGTGCCCGAGTTTCCAAATGGTCAGTCCGCCCCAAGATCCCACCAACAACAATAGATCTCCCAGCAACAATATACCCCCCAACAACAACAAATCCCCCAGCAACAACAGATCCCCCATAAACAATAGATCCCCCCACAAAAACAAATCCCCCAGCAACAACAGACACCCCCCAGCAACAATAGATCCCCCCAGCAACAAAAAACCCACCATCAACAATAGACCCCTTGCAACAAAATATCCCCCAACAGCAATGGACCCCCCACCAACAACAATACAGTAGATCTCCCATCAGCCAGCATCAAAAGAGCATGTAACAGCCAGCAACAACAGACCCCTCCCTCAACAGTAGATATATGAGCTTTGAAATGTGAATAATAATATCATACCTAGTCTACAGTGCACTCTAGGAGAATGGCTAGGATATGGTGCAATGTCCCCTCAGAGGTACCTCTTAGCATAAGCAATAGGTAAAGGTCTCTGCGTAGCAGCAGTAAAGGGACAGTCTTTAGCCCTAACTCTTCAGCCGGCTAGTGTTGGGGCCCAGTTGTACCATTGATGCACATGAGAATAGTCCCAGTCAGGCCTGCAGGCAGTAATACGTTTACTAGATGGCTGTGTGGTCAGTTCCTAAAGGACTCAGCCTCTCTAGCAGCAGATAGTAAATCCTCACAGCAGCAGCTCACCTTTCCAAGCTGTATTGCAGCTCCTCATTTGGTCACACACAGTGGTTAGTCCAGTCTCTGCTCTGCACCCAGGTGCCTGGTTGTCAACAACCCAAAAACTCAACACTCCTAATCTTGGTCAGGCCACCAACATGCAGCAATGATGGTGCACGCTCAGGGCCGCTGATAAGGGGGTACCCCCGGGCACCCTATAGGGGGCCTGGACCCTGTCACAGAACAAGGGGGCCCGGACAGCAGCTTCAGGCTTCATGTGGGATCATGTGTACAGTCAGTGCATACATACTCTCCCCCTGTGTACATGGCTCCTGGATGGTGGTAACATTTTTCCTGGGCTGAGGGGGCTCCATCAGTTCATCCTGATGGTTGGGAGACAATGGGAACTTTTTTTCTTTTTCGGGCACTTGTGGACGTACACTATCCTGTGCCAGTCCACATTTGAGGAGATGAAGTCCAGGCTCTCTCAGTCCCTGCTGCTGGCCTGGCAGAGTGATTCAGCTTGTCTAAGTTGCCCTGCACACTGCCTGCCTCCTTCAGCAAGTAAGTGCCGAGGGAATTGGGTAGGAGAAGAGCTCTGCCAGGCCTGGGGCAGCTGGCTTTGTGATGTCTACTCAGCTCAGCAGCCAGCCCAGTACTGCAAAGAGAGGGATCCCAGCAGCAGCAGAAGTCACAGGAAAGGTCCAGTAATGACATGACAGCACATACACCCCTTTCCCCGTGTCCTGACCATTGCCCAGACCAGTGATGGCGAACCTTTTTGAGCCCGAGTGCCCAAAACTGCAACACAAAACCAACTTTTTTATTTCAAAGTGCCAACACTGCAATTAACCACTTGCCTACCGGGCACTTCTACCCCCTTCCTGCCCAGGCCAATTTTCAGCTTTCAGTGCTGTTGCACTTGACAATGACAATTGTGCGGTCATGCAACACTCATTTTTTCACACAAATAGAGCTTTTTTTGGTGGTATTTAATCACCACTGGGTGTTTTATTTTTTGCACTATAAATGAAAAAAGAGCAAAAAATTAAAAACATAAAAGGTTTTCTTTGCTTCTATTATAAAATTTTGCAAACAGGTAATGTTTCTTCTTTGATGTGCGTTGGTGAGGCTGCACTAATAGGCAGCACTGATGGGCATTGCTGAGGCGGCACAGATAGGTAGCACTGATGAGGCGGCACTGGTGGGCATTGATGAGGAGGCACTGATGATGCACTGATATGCAGCAATGATGGGCACTGATAAGCGGCACTGACTGATAGCACCAACTGGAGGCACTGACAGGCGGTACTGATCGGCGGCACTGCTGGGCATCATTGATGGGTGGCACTGATGGGCAGCACTGATGGGCGACACTGCTGGGCACTGACAGGTGGCACTGCTGGGCAGCACTGACAGGCGACACTGCTGGACACTGATGGGTGACACTTCTGGGCACTGATGGATGACACTGCAAGCAGTTAATCTCACCTCTGGCAGTGTCGGTGTGGCTTCCAACCCAGCAGCTCATTCCCATCCATGCTGAACACATCACCCCTGGCCCCGGAGCAGTGTGGGAGCCTCTTCCTCTCTTCTACACCCATCCCCGGCTACATCACCCCTGGTGCCAGATCCGCATAGGAGCCGTTTCCTCTCGTCCACACCCACCCTGGCCCCAGAGACATGTGGGAGATGTAGTTTGATGGGGGTCCAGTGTGGACGAGATCTGGATGGCCGGTCAGTGTGCGCTCATCTTCCTCTTCTTCCTGGCGTGCCCACTGAGATGGCTCTGCGTGCCATAGGTTCGCCATCACTGGCCTAGACTATGTTCAATCATACAGCAGGAGCAGCCAAATGTGATCATCATCATCATGATAGTCACACAGTACAGGTGCTTTGAGCCACAGGACCTGTACTATGATTATCATGATAATGATAATGATTGAGGAGCCCTGGTTTACACCGGTACAACTTGTCATGCGTCTTGACTGTTTCAAATCCCATTACAAGTCGCACCCCCATTGCCGGCAATGGAGCCGTTCAAATCGCTGCGAGTCATCTCACAGCAACTTTGAAAAAGGTTCCTGTACTACTTTTTTCTGATTTCATTGCGACTTGCATTGACTGTTAAATAAAGTCGCAAACCGCAGTAAAATCATAGCTACAAATCTCTCTGATCTGTGCCTTTGAAATCACGCTAATGTAGCGCAATTTCAAAGCCACATTGGTGTGAGTCAGGGCTGAAGTAAGGACAGTCAGATGCATCCTTAAGCCAGCCATAGATGTTGATGGGGAAATTGAGCAATTTTTGCAAAATTTGCATCATGTATGACAGACAATATAAACAAAATAGAGATAGTGAGCGCTCCTAAAAAAAGCTGCTAAAACACCAAAAGGCGCCAATAAAACCTTCAAAATAGACCAGAAATAATATAATGAGGTGTAGCGCTATGAATGATGGTATTATAGTATATAATGATAAGCCATAATAGGTATGCAATAATGTCCTCTAATATAGTTCAAATACAGGTGGATATGAGAACAGCTCCTTAAGATGGTAAAACGACAGCAGACAAGATTGTGACGCCGAACCAATAGATAAAGTGCGCACTCACCGGAAGCGCATAAGAAAAGTGCATGCGATATAACCATCAAGGTATCTGTAGATGGGCAGATCAATCCAGATGAGCTTATCCCCTATGGTGTAGTCATCAAGCTGCGGTGAGTTGTCTGTTGGATCCAGAGGTCCCCTTAAAGGTAGGTATGGTGCTCAGCCTATATGCTCCTGTTCCTCTAGAGATGATGAGTCGCTGGGTTAACCTGCAGGCTTAATAGCTCCATATAGGAGCCAAAAAACAGGTACCCATAGTGTAGTAGGTTCAAAGCTTTATTCACATAAAGTGCAGTATGCAGAGTGTAATGACATCCAGTAATGTATCACACTGACCAGAGTTAAGATGGCCGCCGGGCTTCCTCCAGGCTCCGGCGGCAGTGTCACGTACTGTCTGGTTCCTCCTGAGGCCTTTCGTGCAATGGCACTTCATCAGAGGTTCAACCTCTTAGGTGGGTAGGCAGGGTAAGGGGCCGCATGATTGCTTACAGCGCTTCTGTGCACACTGGACAGCGGTGTACACTCCCCGGCAGGGGCGGTCTGACAACTCATGGGGCCCCCGGGCAATAGGGGATCATGGGGCCCTGTGTCCTTGCCCACACTCAAACCACACCCAAAAAAGCCTATGAAAGGTACCAGGGACATCTCATGGGGCGCCCTACTGACCCCGGGCCCTCGGGCAGTGCCCGAGTTCCCCAATGGTCAGTCCGCCCCTGCTCCCCGGTCTCCCTCATGGCAAAAGGAAGCAATTCAGTTACAGCCTGAGAAATACAGATCTCAACTTATTGATGTCTCCCTCTGGGAACTGTAGTCCAATGGTCCATAAAAGTTCACAGAATGGCTCCCTTCCTGAACTTCAATTCCCACTTTCCATTGTAGACAGCATAGACTTCTATTGAATTCTTTAGGCGTGTCTGTCCCCCTACTGGCTGGAGGTGATCAATGTTGCTAGGTCCAGCATGAACGGTTTAGTGCAGGGGTGTCCAAACTTTTTTCAAAGAGGGCCAGATTGGATGAAGTGAACATGGTGGAGGGCCGAACATTTTTCCGAACATTCTTTTAACCATTACAATTAAATGCAAATAAATTATTTTATGCCAAGTTAATTGCAAACGACATACTTTTCACTTCATAACATTAAGATCAACTGACAGCTGAGTTTTCACAATGTATTGAAAATAAATTTAAAAAAAACTTACCTGCACTAATGTGAAGGGTGAAAAAGGTAGCTGGAGCTGAAGTCTCTGCTCGGCAGCCGGGAGGGGAAGAGAAACACACTTCACGCTGGAAGCCCGGCCCTGACGTCACCACCCTCTGTCGCTCCCAGCGCGGCGCAGTCACGCATGCGCACTGCTCTCAAGCAGAAGACTGTCTGCCACAGAAGGGAGGGCCGTGCGACAGCCACATTTACACAGACCAGGGAGAACGTGCCGCAGTCAGGCATGCGCACTGCCCTCTGCTCTCAAGCAGAAGACTGTCTGCCATAGAAGGGAGGGCCACATTACACAGAGCAGGGAGGGCTGTTGGAGGGCCGTATTAAACTGACCCCCGGGCCGTAAATGACCCGCGGGCCGGACTTTGGACATGCCTGGTTTAGTGAGATCATACAGAGCAGCTGCAGCACAGTCTCTCTCTCACTCTCATTTCTTAACCAAGTAGGGCTTAACAGAGCCCTGGATAACAGTAAAAACCTGACTGAGGTTCTATTCAATTCTCTTTCTATCCAAAAATGGAAAAAAAAATGTTTTTGCTGAACATACATTTTAACTTCTTAGGTTTAACAAAACAAAAAAAACAAAAAAACTCTTTCGGCAGTGATCCTTTTAACAAAAAGCGCTAGCTGGTAAGACAATGATTCATAAAGCTCAGAAAAAGGTTAACATGATCATTACAGTAACAATTGGCTGTGATTTCACGGGGGCCATAGCTGAGTGGGTGTGTGTTAACCCTAAGCAGAGGCGGATGAATCACATCTAGTGATGTATGTGGATGGCGTGACACCGGGAAAGGGCTGATTCTCTACCAGCGAGCTGACTTACAAGATCAGTGGCTCAGAGGAAAGATCATTCATCATCAAATGATAAGGCAGAGATTTAAGTCCCACACCTAAACTAGTTCAGTAATATGCAGAGCTGGGAGAAGAAAGAAAAAAAACATTTTGTCTGAATTTGGAAAAGCAGGAGGTTGTAAATTTTGACCTTTTGGCTTCTCCGCACATTACTGTCTGCTTTAGTCGCAGGATTCGCCAGTTGTCAAAACTATTCATCACTTTTTAGCACGCAGAAACTTCACTTTCCCCGACTCGCCTTGAAGTTTATGTCCGCATCGCAGGCGGTAAACCTTGACATGGGTTACATTTTGTGCAAAGTGTTGGATTCAGCGTTTTTTTCTTTTTAAAGGAATAGATGAGAAATGCTTAAAATTGTACACTCTCAGTTTTTAAAGCACTTTTGACAGCTGATTTAGCCCTGGCTCACACCGATGCGACTTTTCAGCAGTTTCAAAGCCGCACCCTATTGTTTGCAAAGGAAACGTTCAACTTTGTCGGAGTGGCACCGATTTTGAAAGCAGTTCCTGCACTACTTTGTGCAAAGTCAGATGCTACTTGCACAGATATTTGTGCATGAAGTTGCACAGATGTCTTCCAAGCTGCACCTGAAGTTGCACTGACATGCAACTTTGATAGTGACGAAAATTTGCTTTGGTGTGAACCAGGGCTAACTCAGCTGCCAAAAGTGCTTTAAAAACTGAGAGTGTAAAATCATTTTAAAGTGTTACTTAACCCCGGGCCCTGCATTCACTATATCTGGTCTCCCAGGGCCCTGCATTCACTATATCTGGTCTCCCTGGACCCTGCATTCACTATATCTGGTCTCCCTGGACCCTGCATTCACTATATCTGGTCTCCCCGGACCCTGCATTCACTATATCTGGTCTCCCCGGACCATGCATTCACCATATCTGGTCCCCCTGGACCCTGCATTCACTATATCTGGTCTCCCCCGGCCCTGCATTCACCATATCTGGTCTCCCCGGACCCTGCATTCACTATATCTGGTCTCCCCGTACCCTGCATTCACTATATCTGGTCTCCCTGGACCCTGCATTCACTATATCCAGTCTCCCCGAACCCTGCATTCACCATATCTGGTCTCCCCAGACCCCGCATTCACTATATCCAGTCTCCCCGGACCCTGCATTCACTATATCTGGTCTCCCCGGACCCTACATTCACTATATCTGGTCTCCCCGGGCCCTGCATTCACTGTATCTGGTCTTCTCAGACCCTGCATTCACTATATCTGGTCTCCCAGGACCCTGTATTCACTATATCTGGTCTCCCCGGACCCTGCATTCACTATATCTGGTCTCCCAGGACCCTGCATTCACTATATCTGGTCTCCCAGGACCCTGCATTCACTATATCTGGTCTCCCCGGACCCTGCATTTACTATATCTGGTCTCCCAGGACCCCACATTCACTATATCTGGTCTCCCCGGACCCTGCATTCACTATATCTGGTCTCCCACAGTACACAGAACATGGAAATGCAATTATTTTAGTAAATATAACCTGCTAAATACCTTTTCTCAGAAGTATATAGCAGTCTTGTGACTTCTATCAGTGTCCAGCCGAGCACTGGTTAAAGTTTGTAGGAGGAGTCTTTTACAGTCCTATGTGGCTGCCTGACTCCTGACCCTCTGTCTGGACAGTGCTGATTGGCCCTTTTTACATTCTCCCAAAAGAAAAAAAATCTCTCTATCAATACACACCAAACTGAGCATGTGCAGAGTGCCTCCTAGGGCTGTGTATGATTGGGGAAGAAGAAGGGGAGGATCAGAGAAGACAGGATCAAACAGTTTTTTTTCACAATGTGGAGGATTAACCCCTTAGGTTCCACAGTGAGTATAACAAGCATGCTTTACTGCATATACAGACTGATTTTACTGTTGTGGGTTTAGTAACACTTTCAGATCTGCTTTCATTATATATTATATATATTATATTATATTATTATAAATTATATCATTATAAAAAAATAATTATTATTATTATTCTATTTAGTAATTGCCTTTTTTTTTTTGTTATCTTTAGTTCTGAGCTCTGGAAGGTTTTGCCCCTTCATGACCAGAGCTTTTTATGCTATTCGGCACTGTGCTACTTTAACTGGTAATTGCGCAGTACCCAATTAAATTTGTATATTTTTTTTTCATGCATATAGAGCTTTCTTTTGGTGGTATCTGATCACCACTGGGTTTTTACTGTTTGTGATATAAAGGAAAGAAAACCTGAAAATTCTAAAAAAAAAAAAAAAGCAAAAAAACCAGTTTTTTTTTTCTTTTTATAAAACATGGAAATATATAGAAACTGCATCCAGGCAATAAAGGAGCACTGAAGCAGATGTATTTTAAAGGGTCCCATAAGGGGAAACAGGCGTTTTAAGATCCGAATCACACAGGTCCATCTATTGAGGTGAGTGCAGTGGTGAAAGGTGGCGGGCATTCTTATACACGCATTTGAGGAGCACAAGAGACCTCAAAGGTGAAAGAACTGTATGACTTATTTATATTATCACATTAAGGGTGGTGGATTGATAAAAAGGACACATATTTTGATGTGCACAATGTTTACAAGGTGTAATAGTATTTAAATGGGAGGTGCAACAATATATATTTTTAATTATATACACCCTGTTCCAAATTATGATGCAAATGATATTTTTCTCATTTACCTAAATAATTGATGTAAATAACAGTCAGCATAATTCTCATGTTATCAACTATTAAGAGTACAATTCACATTTTATTGAACAAACCTCGTAATGATAACAGGGTTTTTGTTAAACATAAAACACTTCCAATGACTGTTCCAAATTATTCCGCACAGTAACTTTCAAAACACTTTATAGGTTGTAAAGAACTGAAAATTGTCATCTGTTGTGTTTGCAGCATATTTACTGAAATCAAAAGCTATTTCAATCAAACTTTTAACAACATTTTAACTTTTTAAACATTTTAACAGGTCAGGTTACATTGTAACATAGGACCCCTTATTTGATAGCAGCTTCACAAGTCTTGCATCCATTGAACTTGGGAGTTTTTGGACAGTTTCTGCTTGAATTTGTTTGCAAGATGTCAGATTAGCCTCCCAGAGCTGCTGTTTGGATGTAAACTGCCTCCCACCCTCATAGATCTTTTGCTTGAGGATGCTCCAAAGGTTCTCAATAGGATTGAGGTCAGGGGAGGATGGAGGCCACACCATGACTTTCTCTCCTTTTATCCCCATAGCAGCCATTGATGCAGAGGTATTCTTTGCCGCATGAGATGGTGCATTGTCATGCATGAAGATGATTTTATTACGGAAAGCATAGTTATCCTTCTGTACCAGGGAAGAAAGTGGTCAGTCATAAACTCCACATACTTTGCAGAGGTCATCTTTACACCTTCGGGGACCCTAAAGGGGCCAACCAGCTCTGTTCCCATGATTCCGGCCCAAAACATGACTCCACCACCGCCTTGCTGATGTCGCAGCCTTGTTGGAACAGGGTGGCCGTCCACCAACCATCCACTACTCCATCCATCTGGACCATCCAGGGTTGCACGGCACTCATCAGTGAACAGGACTGTTTGAAAATTACTCTTCATGTATTTTTCTGCCCAATGCAGCCATTTCTGCTTGTGAGCATTGGTTATTGGTGGCGGAATAGAAGGTTTATGCACAGTTGCAAGACTCTGGAGGACTCTACACCTTGATGTCCGTGGAACTCCAGAGGCATCAGAAGCTTCAAATATCTGTTTGCTGCTATGTAATGGTATTTTAGCAGCTGCTCTCTTGATCCAATGCATGGATCTGGCAGAAATCTTCCTCAATGTGCCTTTATCTGCACCAACCCGTCTTTGCTCTGAATCAGCCATAAATCTCTTAATAGTGCGATGATCACGCTTACGTTTTCGTGAAATATCTAATGTTTTCATACCTCGTCCAAGGCATTGAACTATTTCACTCTTTTCGGCAGCAGAGAGATCCTTTTTCTTCCCCATATTGCTTGAAAATGGTGCTCTGCTTAATAATGTGGAACACCCTCCTTTAGTAGTTTTTCCTTAAATTGGGCTCACCGGCCAATCTAATTATTACAGGTGTCCCAGATTGTTTTCAGTGATCAAAAGAGCCCTGACACACAATGCCATCCATGAGTTACACTGAAAAACAAAATATTTAATCTTTGTGACACTTAAATAGAATTTGCATAATCATTTGGAACGCGGTATATATATATATATATATATTTATTTATTTTAGTGCCTTTTACTATACCGCAAAGCAGCTTGGTCTTGCCACTTGATATTACATTACACCTGGACCATGGAAACCATTATGAAGGATGGCAATGTATTGTAAAATAAACTGGGCACTGATAAACTCTACCATAATGTTTTTTTTATCTAACTTTGGAACTGCTGCATTTAAAGTGCTCTTTTTTTTGAAGGACAAATTCCCTTTAAACCATCGCAAAAAAATATATCACAACTGGGCCTACAAATAACGAATATGTTGGCACAGATGATAAATGAGATAGCACAGGAAGACATCTACGCTGATCCTGAAGGACACACTTAGCCCCGGCAGTCAAAGTCCATTAAAATAACTTAATTCCATTAGCAATTTTCTTTTCTTTTCTGAGAAAGGCAAGTTTATAATGGGGTATCCTTCAATGCCACTCCAGGAGATCAGAAATTCCCTTCCAGCAGATTCTCTGGAGTCTCTATTAACGGTCTGGACAGTTACTAGATAAAGTTAAAGACTCTGCGGTGATCTCCACACTAATTGGACTGTAATGTATAGCCTCGGTCAAGCAAATCTCTCCCAGCACTCCTCTCCACTGAATGCAATCAAGCCTTTTATTGAAGATACATAGGCTGCTCAGACCCAGGAGTAACCTTAAAACGCCTTGGCCTTTTAGCAGCAAACACAATTAATTTTGATACTGAAGGGCAATTGGAATAGTGTTAAAATAAAAGCCATTGGAAGAGAGAATGTCAAAGATATAAGGGGACCTTCCAACTCCGTCTGATGTACTCTATGTAATGCCAGCATCCAGAAGGACGTACACATGGACCCATGGCATACATAGCGATGGATATCTCACGCCATTATTACTCTCTGCTACAAAGTATTAAAATCTGTACGTTACTGGAAATTAGAGTCTGGAACTAGGTTAAAGCAAAGTACCTCTCAGACCTGAATTTCTTCAACCAATGTGGAATGCATGAGAAGCTTCAGGGAGTCTGTATGATTACTCCTCCAGGCAAAAATAACTGTAACCAGCAACATACAAATCATAGGTCAAAAAGTTTTGAGACTAGTTTTGTAACACGCCATCACAAGGCTGCAGACACAGTCACCGGGTGCATCGATCTGGCCAGCCTCTAGAGCAGTGGTTCTCAACCTTCCTAATGCCGCGACCCTTTAATACAGTTCCTCATGTTGTGGTGACCCCCAACCATAAAATTATTTTTGTTCATACTTCATAACTGCAGCAGTTCTTTTCATTCCCGCCATACAAGGCGTCACACCTCCCCCATCCCCACCACACAGAGCAGACAGCTCTCTTCACACACGGCCCGCTGTCACCTCCACACTGCCGCCATCTTGGATCCGCTCTCCCCCTTCCTCCACCCAGTCCCCTAGCCGGCTCCCTGACAGAGGCAATGCCCAATCTGAGGACGTCAAAACTTTTTCACTGGCGCTTCCCGTTGACACATCACCTCGTCTGGTTGGTCAAGTTCTAGGACGTACACATGGACCCATATCATATATAGCAATGGATATCTGACGCCATTATTACTCTCTGCTACAAAGTATTAAAATCCGTATATTACTGGAATTTAGTGTCTGGAACTAGGTTAAAGCAAAGTACCTCCCGGTCTTGAATTCCTTCAACCAATGTGGAACGCATGAGAAGCTCCAGGGAGTCTGTATGATTACTCCTCCATGCAAAAATAACCGTAACCTACAACATACAAATCATAGGTATGAGGTGGTATCAAAAAGTTTTGAGGCTAGTTTTGTAGCATGCCATCACAAGGCTGCGCACACAGTCACCGGGTGCATCGACCTGGCCAGCCCCTAGGGGACCAAACCTCTCGGCACTTCGTGGAACACCATATCCCATATCTCTATCCTACTTACTGAGCTCTATGGCATACATGAGGTGGTATCAAAACATTTCAAGACCTTCATAAGTCAGTGTGCCAAAAGACATCATCCTGTATATACTGGGATCTGTGCAACTGGTGCTATTCTGATCACGTGCATTACCATGTCTGCTATTTCATCAAGGACAGCAAGTTAGAACAAAGAGCATATGTGAAACTCTGCCTAAAACCCATACACCAAGTTTCGTCACCAGTAATGTTCCTCGTCGTGAAGGACGGGTTTTCCACGGAACGCTGAGGGAGTTCTTGGCAGACTTTGAAGTGGTGTTCCATTTGCTCCTGGGTTAGCAGCCTGGGAAAGAACCTGGCAGCAACACGATGCATGTTCAAATCACACGTGAGGATTGCCTACAGTTGCAAGAAAAAGTATGTGAACCCCTTGGGATTACGTGGAGTTTTGCATGAATTGGGCATAAAATATGCTCTGAACATCATCTAAGTCACAACAATAGAAGAACACAGTCTGCTGAACATAATACTACACAAACATTAGATGAATGCCATGGTTTAATTGCACATAACATGTAAACATTCACAGTGCAGGGAGGAAAAAGTATGTGAACCTTTGGACTTAATAACTGGTTGACCCTCCATTGGCAGCAATAACCTCAACCAAACGTTTCCTGTAGTTGCAGATCAGACCTGCACAACGATCTGGAGTCATTTTGGACCACTCCTCTTCACAAAACTGTTTCAGTGTAGCAATATTCTTGGGATGTCTGGTGTGAATCGCTCTCTTAAGGGCATGCCACAGCATTTCAATCGGGTTGAGGTCAGGACTCTGACTGGGCCACTCCAGAAGGCGTATTCTGTGCTGCTGCAGCCATTGTTTTATTGAATTACTTGTATGCTTTGGGTCATTGTCCTGTTGCATCACCCATCCTCTGCGGAGCTTCAGTTGGCGGACAGATGGTCGTACGTTTTCCTGCAAAATGTCTTGATAAACTCTGGAATTCATTTTCCCATCAATGACAACAATCCGTCCAGGCCCTGAGGCAGCAAAGCAGCCCCAAACCATGATGCTCCCTCCGCCATGTTTTACAGTGGGGATGAGGCTTTGATGTTAGTGTGCTGTGCCTTTTTTTCTCCACACATAGTGTTGTGTGTTCTTCCCAAACAACTCAATCTTGGTTTCATCTGTCCACAGTATATTTTGCCATTAGTGCTGTGGAACATCCAGGTGCTCTTTTGCAAACTTCAAACGTGCTGCAATATTATTTTTGGACAGCAATGGCTTCCTCCGTGGTGTCCTCCCATGTACTCCATTCTTGTTTAATGTTTTCCTTATTGTAGATGTGTCAACAAAAATGTTAGCATGTGCCAGAGATTTCTGTAGGTCTTTAGCTGACACTCTGGGATTCTTCTATACCTCATGCAGCATTCTGCGCTGTGCTCTTGCAGTCATTTTTACAGGAAGACCACGCCTAGGGAGAGTAGCAACAGTGCTAAACTTTCTCCATTTGTAGACAGTCTGGCTTACCGTGGACACATGAACATCAAGGCTTTTGGAGCTACTTTTGTAACCCTTTCCAGCTTCATGCAAGTCAACAATTCTTGATCGTAGGTCTTCTGAGAGCTCTTTTCTGCGAGGCATGGTTCACATCAGACACTGCTTCTTGAAACCAGTAAACCCAAAACAGGTGTGTGTTTTTTAAGGGCAGGACAGCTGTCAGCAACACATCCAATATCATCACACTGATTGGAGTCAAGGTTGGCTCACTCCTGGCTCCAATTAGCGCTGGGAGAAGTCATTAAGCTAGGGCCTCACATACTTTTTCCTCCCTGTACTGTGAATGTTTACATGTTATGTGCAATTAAACCATGGCAACAACTAATGTTTGTGTAGTATTATGTTCAGCAGACTGTGTTCTTCTATTGTTGTGACTTAGATGACGTTCAGAGCACATTTTATGCCCAATTCATGCAAAACTCCACGTAATCCCAAGGGGTTCACATACTTTTTCTTGCAACTGTAGACTGTTCCATATGACACACTGACAATGGCATCAATGTTATGGATTGTTCTCCGACGAGCAAGTTGCTGAATTGTTTTGACATTTTCAGGTGTTGACCTTGTTGAAGGTCATCCTGATCTCGTCATCTTCCAGTGATGTTCTTCCACTGTTGAAGCGCGTGCGGCACTCAAAACACCTTGAATGACTCATTGCAGCATTCGCTGTAAACTTGCCAAATCATGCAAGTGTCTCTGTGACAGATTTGCCCAGTTTTATGCAAAATGTCATGTTTGCTCTTTCTTCTAACTTGCTGTCCATGATGAAATAGCAGACGTGGTAACACATGTGGTCAGAATAGCACCAGCTGCACAGCTCCTGATGTACACAGGACAATGTCTTTTGGCACACCGACTTATGAAGGTTCGTGCTCCCTGTGATTGTGCATGCAGCCTTGTGCTACCATCTATTGACGTGTTACAAAACTAGTCTTGAAACATTTTGATACCACCTCGTGTATGCCATAAGGCTCAGTAAGGATAGAAATATGGGATGTGGTGGTCCGTGAAGTTCCGAGTGGTTTGGTCCCCTAGGGGCTGGCCAGGTGTAAGTAGGTTGCCTAATGTTCTGCCTCCAGCAGGGAAATTCAGCATGCAATATTAAATTAAATATTTAATTTGGCCCACAATAAATTTACCATTTTACAGAAACTACAGACTGTTTCTGTAGCCAAGTCCAGGCTGTGTCATTCTGCAATCAAGGGACATCTGCAGCCTAGATTGAGATCCTCTTTTTTCCCTTCTAGTGTTCAGTTCAGAGGAAACACACCATTTCCTGTTAGCACAGTGGGAACTGTTTCTGAGAAGTGGAGGATCTTGGGATTTGTAGTCCCATAGCCTAGTTACACTGTATTCTTCAGCATTGTCTGGACCAGGGGCGGACTGACAACTCATGGGGCCCCCGGGCCATAGGGGATCATGGGGCTCCTGTGTCCTTGCCCAAACTAAAAAAAGCCTATGAAAAAGGTACCAGGGTCATCTCATGGGGCCCCCTACTGACCCTGAGCCCTCAGGCAGTGCCCGAGTTTCCAAATGGTCAGCCCGCCCCTGGTCTGGACTATACCTACCAGAAGGAAAAAAACCAAAGGGCATTCTGGGGAAGCGGATATATTTCTCTGAAGCAGCCGATCTGGGTATTTGGAGCTGGATAGAGAGGAGCCAGGGCTGGTGCTTCCTCTAGGCAAATTAAGCGTCCGCCTAAGGCGCACTTCTACCTAGGGGTGCCTCTGTGTAGAGTTGGGACTCTCTGAACTGTGTTTTTGCACTTTAATTTGTTATGTTTTGTTTTTGCTATTATTATTATACAGAATTTATACAGCGCCTACAGTTTATTCAGCAATGTACAACATAAGGGCAGACAGTTTTTAGGTGGGGAAAGGGTAGGCCTCTCTAAATAAAGGGGTTTTTCATGGATCATTTGAAAGACAGAGTAGGAGATAGCCAGACAGACTGGGGTAGGGAGTTTCATAGGCTGGGAGAATCTTAATAGAAGTCCTAGAGGACAGCATGGGAGAAGGTGACAAGGGAGATAGAGAGCAGGAGGTCTTGAGAGAAACAAAGAGAATGATTAGGCTGGTATTTTGAGACCAGGTTAGTTATGTAGCTGGGGCTCAGTTGTGGATGGCTTTAGTATTTTGAATTTAATTTGTTGGGTGAGCGGAGGGATCCGCAGAGAGGGGTAGCAGACCTGAGCCAAAACACTCAGTAAAGCTTGATAAACTTTTGCTAAGCCTGGTCTGGAGTCACTCTAAAGGGGCGCATGAAAGTTATCTAGCAGCTAAGTTAACTTACAGGATGTCTCCAACTTACAAGCCAACCTCAATGCTCTGTTTAATTGGGCAACTATGTAGCAAATGAGGTTTAATGTTGATAAATGTAAGGTTCTGTACTTGGGGGCTAAGACTATGCATCATACATACTGGGGGGGGGGGGCTACAACTGGGGGGGTCAATGGTGGAGAAGGATCTGGGGGTTCTGGTAGATCACAAGCTTAATAATGGCATGCAATGCCAAGCTGCGGGTTCTAAAGCGAGCAAAATCCTCTCTTGTATTAAAAGATGTATAGACTCCAGAGAGAGAGATATCATTTCCCCGGTACAAATCATTAGTAAGACCTCATCTGGAATATGCAGTTCAGTTTTGGGCACCAATTCACAAAAATAACATTGGGGAACTGGAGAAAGTACAGAAAAGGGCAACCAAACTGATAAGAGGCATGGAGGAGATCAGCTATGAGGAAAGATTAGAGGAACTGAATGTATTCTCTCTTGAGAAGAGGAGATTAAGGGGGGATATGATCACCAGGAGGACAAGGGGGCACTCTTTACGGAGGAAAGGCATTTAATCTCCAAATACGGAAAGGTTTCTTCACAGTGAGAGCTGTGAAAATGTGGAATAGACTCCCTCAAGAGTTGGTTCTGGCCAGCTCAGTGGATTGCTTTAAAAAAGTCCTGGATTCTTTCTTAGATACACAGAATATAACTGGATACTAACATTTATAGGTAAAGTTGATCCAGGGAATATCCAATTGCCTCTCGGGGGATCAGGAAGGAATTTTTTCCCTGCAGGAGCAAGTTGGATCATGCTTTTTGGTTGAACTGGATGGACTTTTGTCTTTTTTTCAGCCAGACTAACTATGTAACTTGGTTCGGTTAAAGCACACGCGGAGTAAGAAGCCAGCCAGTTACGATAGGTTAAGTCAGTATCAGGAGAAAAGAAGTCAGTAGTTGCCACGGATAAGCAAAGACTGGGGTCAAGTGGATTGCAGCCTGTCGTGAAGCGTGGTACAAGGTGAGGTGTCCTTTAGTAGCGAGGGGGTCGCTGTTCAGACCTCATGCCAGTGACATTGAACAATATGTTTCTCTGGGACTCAGTATGTTATTCATTGCATGCCGTGCATGGCTCATCTCTAAGTCGGGAGCCCTCCTTAAGGTTGATTTCACCTGGATACGTGCTCCTGTGAGCCCAAAGGTGAGTACCACCGGATTGAAGGATGGACTTTCAAGACAAGTTATTTGTTAAGCCCCAACTTACCCCCACCTATTGTTTTTCACCTGTGGTCCATCTGTTCTGACTCTGCAGAGCTTACACAGGGTTATTGTACTTCTCTCCTCCCCATGTGGCAAGACTGAGCACTGATTCCAGGCAGAGATCTCCTGCTCTCCCATACCCAGAAGTATCAGGAATTTCTGAAGGCACATCATTCATTCACAGGACGTTGCAAATGAAAAGAATTACAAGATCCAACTACCAGCACACAGAGAGACTTGTAGTTCTCAATTGAGCACAATTACAGTGACATCACCACAATTGTAGTCAGTACCAGGACAGGTTTATCTGGCACCCCCCACCCTTCCCCCTACTGTTAATGCATGAGGGCCATTCAATGGTATCAATTCCTTCATCCTCCAGGAACTGCCTGCATACTCTCGCCACATGAGGCCAGACATTGTCCTGCACCAGGAGGAACCCAGAACCCACTGCACCAGCGTAGGGTCTGACAATGGGCCCAAGGATTTCATCCCGATACCTAATGGCAGTAAGGGTGCCATTGTCTAGCCTGTAGAGGTCTGAGTGTCCCTCCGTGGATATGCCTCCCCAGACCATCACTGACCCACCACCAAAACGTTCATGCTGAACAATGTTACAGGCAGCATAACGTTCTCCATGGCTTCTCCAGACCCTTTCATGTATGTCACATGTGCTCAGGGGGAACCTGCTCTCATCTGTGAAAAGCACAGGGCGCCAGTGGTGGACCGGCCAATTCTGGTGTTCAATGGCAAATGCCAATCAAGCTCTATGGTGCCGGGCAGTGAGTACAAGGCCCACTAGAGGATGTCTGGCCCTCAGGCAACCCTCATGAAGTCTGTTTCTGATTGGTCAGAGACATTCACACCAGTGGCCTGCTGGAGGTCATTTTGTAGGGCTCTGGCAGTGCTCATCCTGCACAAAGGAGCAGATACCGGTCCTGCTGATGGGTTAAGGACCTTCTATGGCCCTGTCCAGAGTAACTGCCTGTCTCCTGAAATCTCTTCCATGCTCTTGAAACTGTGCTGGGAGACACAGCAAACCTTCTGGCAATGGCACATACTGATGTGCCAACCTGAAGGAATTTGACTGCCTGTGCAACCTATGTAGGGTCCAGGTATCACCTTATGCTACCAGTAGTGACACTGATTCTAGCCAAATGCAAAACTAGTAAAAAACTGTCAGAAAAGATGAGTAGGGAAAAAAATGTCAGTGGCCTCCACCTGTAAAACCATTCTTGTTTGGGGGTTGTCTCATTGTTGCCCATCTAGTGCACCTGTTGTTAATTTCATTAACATCAAAGCAGCTGAAACTGATTAACAACCCCCTCTGCTACTTAAGTGACCAGATCAATATCCCAGGAGTTTAATTGACTTGATGCTATACTCTGAAAAAGTATTCCTTTAGCTTTATATACACACTCACCGGCCACTTTATTAGGTAAACCTGTTCAATTGCTTGGTAACACAAATTGCTAATCAGCTAATCAGCCAATCACATGGCAGCAACTCAATGCATTTAGGCATCTAGACGTGGTGAAGACAACTCGCTGAAGTTCAAACCGAGCATCAGAATGGGGAAGAAAGGGGTTTTAAGTGACTTTGGCATGGTTGATGGTGGTCTGAGTATTTCAAAGACTGCTGATCTACTGGAATTTTCATGCACAACCATCTCTAGGGTTTACAAAGAATGGTCCAAAAAAGAGAAAATATCCAGTGAGTGGCAATTGTGTGGGTGAAAATGCCTTGTTGATGTCAAAGGTCAGAGGAGAATGGGCAGACTGGTTCGAGATGATAGAAAGGGAACAGTAACTCATGTCAATATGTTGACCTTGTTGAATCTATGCCACGAAGAATGAAGGCAGTTCTGAAGGCAAAAGCGTGTCCAACCTGGTACCAGCAAAGTGTACCTAATAAAGTGGCCAGTGAGTGTATACCATAGTTTGCAGGCGCTAGAACTTTCACACAAACAATATATATTTATTGCAATATTTTTTTTTCAAAGACATATAGTAGAATAGATTTTCGCCAAAATGTATCAAGAAATTTGATTTTTAGAATTTTTTATTGGCTATGTTTTGTAGCAGAAAGTAAAAGTATTGGTTTTTTGTTTTTTTTTAAATTTCATTTTTTTTTTGTATATATAGCGCATAATATAAAACATACAGTGGTGATCAAATCCCACCAAAGCTCTATTTGTGTGAAAAAATGCTATATTACCAATTAAATTAGCACAGTGGGGATTATTTACTAAAGCTGGTTCCCTCAGAATCTCGTTCACCTGTGCATGGTAGCCAATCAGTTTCTAAAGTAAACTTGTTCAATTAAGCTTTGCTTTGCCAATAAAACCTGGAAGCTGATTGGTTTCCATGCAAAACTGCACGAGATTCTGAGTGAACTTCACAGCACAGTGGCTAAATGGTTAGCACTTCCGCCTGGCAGTATTAGGGTTGTTGTTTCGAATCACAACCACAGCACCATCTGCCTGGAGTTTGCATGTTCTCCCTGTGCCTGTGTGGGTTTCCTCTGGGTACTCCTATTTCCTCCCACACTCCAAAGACATGCTTGTAGGTGAATTGGCTCCAGTGATGTATTTAGGTTTTGTGCTGCCCTAGGCAACACAAAAATCAGACCCCCCCCCTCCCCTGCAGAGAGAGAGCCTGACACCAACCAACACCAGACCCCCCCCCCCCTCCAACCACGCAGAGGAGCCTGACAGTGACCAACAACACCCTTGCCTCATCCCCCCACACCACCTGAGAGATCCTTCCACTAGCACAACCACAACATCCCCCCCACGGCGACAGAGAGAAAGACACTCACCTTCACAGCTCTGGACATCTCCGGGAACAACAGTTGAGCTCTGCATACCCCATTAAAGAGCCCAGAGCCTCTCTCAGAACCCACCTGTTGCCCATGCCATATGCCCCTTCTTCCAGGGGGCAGTGCTGCCCCTCTAAAAAATGCTGCCCTAGGCAAATGCCTTGATTGCCTTGTGGTAAATATGCCCCTGATTGGCTCCTGTCTAAACTGGCCCTAGAATGTGTGCGCAGTGGTGTATTTAGGTTTTGTGATGCCCTAAGCAACTTGAAAACCAAATGCCCACATGGACACCAACCAACACAACCCCCCCTTCCCATGGAGAGAGAATGACATTGACCAACAATGAGCCTTCCACTCCACCCCCCCCCCCTCCGGTGATAGAGAGACACTCATCTTCACAGCTCTGGACATACCCGGGAGCGAGAGACAGACCATCAAACAGGTTGCAGCCTCTCTCGGATCCCACCTGGTTCCCATGGTGCACATGTCCCTTCTTTCATCCCGTCTTCTAAGGGGAGGTACTTCCCCCCCTGAAAAATGCCGCCCTAGGCAAGTGCCTTGTTTGCCGTGTGGTAAATACACCCCTGTGTGTATGTATAAATGTAAGTTAGGGACTTTGGACTGTACGCCCCTTGAGGGTTAGGGACTAATGTGAATGTACAATATATATGTAAAATACTGTGTAAACTCACAGTGCTATAGAAGTACCTGTAATAAATTAATAAACCAGCTTTAGTAAATAAACTACAGTGCCAAATATCAAAGAAATGGCCTGACCATGAAGGGGGTAAAATCTTCTGGAGTTCAACTGGTTAACCCTTTGAGGACCGTAAGATTTTGGAACACTTTTTTTTGTTTTTAAAGTTCGTACACTTCAGTTGCTGTAACTAAGCCATTTCATGAAATAATTGGCAAAACGCTAGATCCATTTTTTGTTTGTTGATAAGAACTAATATTTTGACTCAAACCAAAAAAAAAAGAAGAGTTTTAAGTTCTTAATCAGATGATACACGCAATTAAATACATGGGACAAATACGTCCCTTGGTCCTCAAAGGGTTAAAGGAATAAACATCAGATGCCTGCCTGATCTGGTTGTCATTTTTCAAGTTACTTCCAGCCATATAAAAGCCATATTTTCCTTTAAACTGTTACCACTCGTAATAAAAAGAGATATTTTAATAAAACCGTACCGTGCCAATCACAGCCACGCATTTTATCTCTGTCTAGGGAATGCGGAATGATCTTTATCTGTCTAATACACTGAAAATGAAGAATGGAAAGTTCCGGGACACTGACTATCCCACCCACCCCGGAGGAATCCTCCCTTGCTGGCTCTTCCAACATGCATTCTTTCGGCATAATTTATACACTTAACCTTTTGATTTAAAGACTACATTTGGAAGCCAGAGGGCCAGAGCTTCACATTAATGCATTCAACCTCTGGACAGAATGATTTAACTTCCATGGCATTGTGAATGGCCTTTCATCAGCCAAGGTGTGTCCAAGTTAGGGCCCCTGATAGCTTCACATTGTTTCCGCTGATAATATATAAAATAAACATCGCCGTCTGCCCATTGTTAGGCGGGTTACTTTGTCAGCTGTTATGAAAAGTGATTTCCGACACAGCAAAGAAAAATCGTGATGCTTTTCCTTGTGTTGTGAAGGCTACGGTTGCGAGTTTCTTGACTAATCTCTAAGCGACCTCCTGGGATCAGTGACCTTTGAAATCCAATCACTCCTGGTGTGCTTGTTCAGTTCCTCTTCCCTTGTCCACAGTGACAGGAAGTAGGTCATAACCTTTTTCGCAGATAATCTGACACACGCGCGCACAAGCGGAAGACGCGGCATTATACGAAACACAAAACTAGTTGGAACTTTGGAGTTGAAGGTAAATCCAGGAAAGAGAGAGACTTCCGTGCAGGAAGGGCCACGTTGACAAATCATCTCAGAGGATGCTTTGTGGCATCCATCCAGAACGCGAAACCAAGGGTTATCTTCCATAAGAGCCTGGCTCAGAAACCTTCACCTTGTGCTGAAAGATTGTGTGATCTGGAGGCTCTTATTGAAGCCAGGGGGCCGGGTGATAAAGCGATGCTTTTTGCGATAATTTGTGCAGTGGGCCAAAAAATCTCTTTCTGCTCTCACAGATAAAATTTAGGAGACAAGGTTAACGCTCGGAATACCTCCGGCGTAATATATGGCGCTTATTCCAACATTAATAAAAGTAATGTAGAGACACAACCTTTGTATTCATAGAGAAGAAGTATTTTATGGAATATGACGGACCAAAAGTTTTAAAGCTATTTTAGTTGGACGCGGAAAAAAAAAATGTCCTTGCCAAAAATAACAACGTTGGTGGCTGATACGTAGAAGAAGGCTTGGTATGGGGTTTGTAGGAGATTAGAAGTGCACAACTGCAGCCTACGCCAAACCAAATGTGGGGCCTAAGGTGACAAAGACATGTGAAGCCGACATTTAGATTGATTGTAAAAGCAAATATCTGTTCTAAGTTAGGAAAGGTAACCACAAACCTCAGATGGTGGTCCAATGTGAATGAATCCAGCCACCGGACAATCACACAACTGATGCATGAACTACAGAACTGGTATTGTTTGAATGTGGACCAGGGGCGGACTGACAACTCATGGGGCCCCTGGGCAATAGGGGATTATGGGGCCCCTGTGTCCTTGCCCAAACTCAAAAAAGCCTCTGAAAAAGGTACCAGGGGCATCTCATAGGGCCCCCTACTGACCCCGGGTCCTCGGGCAGTGCCCGAGTTTCCAAATGGTCAGTCCGCCCCTGATGTGGACATTGATACAACGGGCAAGGACAATGGAAACATCTCTCAGGCAGGGGCGGACTGACCATTTGGAAACTCAGGCACTGCCCGAGGGCCCAGGGTCAGTAGGGGGCCCCATGAGATGCCCCTGGTACCTTTTTAATAAGCTTTTTTGAGTTTGGGCAAGGACACAGGGGCCCCATGATCCCCTATTGCCCGGGGGCCCCATGAGTTGTCAGTCCGCCCCTGCTCTCAGGCTTAGTTCACACTGCTGCAACCCCAAAGTTGTGCAACTTTGCATTGCGACTTGAGGCGACTTTCATGCAACCTTAGGCAGCACAGTGGCTAAATTATTATTATACAGGATTTATATAGCGCCAACAGTTTGCTCAGCGCTTTACAATATAAAGGGAGACAATACAGCTGTCAGGAATATCAATTTAGGGCCCTCTTCTCTGATACAATAAACACACAGTTCAAAGTACTTTGGGAACAATGCGGCACAGATACCTAGATTCAACTTCTTTATTATTGATCAGGCCTTAAGTAATAAATGATAACACGGCATATTTCAGGCGTTTTCCATAAAGCACCAATCAGAATACAGTAAAGAGATTTCAGTAAACTACTCTATGGCTAGTCATAACAAAAATGCAACAGAGTAGTAACTTCTGCAATTTCTCAGCAAAGAAGTGTGTGCATGGATCAGCCCAGGCACCCCGGGGTGCCTTGAGGTTTCTTCAGGGGTGCCTTGGCAAACTGTCTAAAAATTGCCCAAAATTTGGATACAAGCCAGCGTGTGGAACAAACCCGCCTTTTAGTTACACAAAGCCACGGGTTTTCATTGAGTCCCATTACGACCTTCTAGCCAGCGGCCTCCTGACAGCCAATGACATCATCAGTTGATAAGAAGGATGTCAGCTGCCTGCACAGCATCCTAGTTTGATCCATCGCTCCTCTTCTTTGGTGCTGGGGGGTCACATTAGCTCAGTGATGGAGAAACACTGAGGGAGAAGAGAAATATTGGCATACTAGTCAGTACCAGTGTGCAAAAGTGTATTGGCTTTGGAAGGATAAATCACCTCTAATGTTGGGTGTCCTACATGTGTGGATGTTGCTGTTAGAATAGTTTTCCACATTTTAGAATGGGGAACTCTTTTAAAATTATGGACAGTCCATCATTCCCTGGCGGTATGATTATGTCAGGAATTTTGTACCAAAAGCGGTATAATTTTTTTGCATGGAAATTTGGTGTTATGTATTGTAGTCCTGCAATTCTTAGTAATTACTTACTTAATAAATACTCATAAAAAATAATAATATAATAATATTACATTTAATTCAATAATATAATCAAACCAAAAACACTGAAATTTGAAATATAGCGCCAAGTTCGCACATCGCTGAGCAAAGTCGCAAAATCGTTTTCAGTGTCTGATGACGAATTTCCCCCACAAATCATTATCACTCAATTCTGCAAGTGGTTCTGATTTACTATCGCTGTTCTCTAGCCGGTCTAAACCCGCTTCTGACCTAAAGGGACGCTTTTTGGACGCCGTGGACTTTTCTAAGTTTCCAGGCAGAAAGAACAGTAAAAATGCAGGCAGAGCGCAGGACAAAACACTCGGGACAAAATGTATGTGAAATGGTTTGATACAGGAATGTTTTGCTATGAAATAATCGTTTTAAAAAAAATTTCATTTTTTTTAAATTTTCAAATTTGCCGCCGGTTCCGGCGCCCGTACGTCCCGACGGGAACACAGAAGCTGGATGCCGGCATCGGCCGGAAGAGATGGCCGGGGACGCTGCAGGGGACGCATCGCGGGAGCGAAGGACAAGGTAAGCGCTGTAGGGAATCCCTGTGCAACGCCGCATGGTAAGCCCGAGTGTAGCTCGGGGTTACCGCTTTTGGTACTGAAACTTTACCCCGAGCTACACTCGGGAATACCGCCAGGGAGGTTAAAGGGTGCCTCGGAACTGTCCATCATTTTAAAGGGTGCCTTGACTGAAAAAAGTTTGAGAAACTGGCATAGATAACAGCATTTCAAGGGAACATCTTGTATGAAAAATAAACCAGTTAATAGGAACAAAGCAAACGTTAGTTGACTATTAACCCTTTCAACAGTTCAATACAAGAGGGTTATGAGGGCCCTGCTCCTTGGAGCTTACAATCTAAGAATGGTTAGCCTGGCAGTACTAGGGTCATTGGTTCAAATCACAACCACAGCACCACCTGTCTGGAGTTTACATGTTCTCCCTGTGCCTGTGTGGGTTTCCTCCTGGGTACTCCAGTTTCCTCCTACACTCCACAAAGACATGCTGGTAGGTTAATTGGCTCCTGTCTACATTGGCCCTAGTATGTGTATGTATGAATGTGAGTTAGGGACCTTAGATTGTACGCCTCTTGAGGGTTAGGGACTGATGTGAATGTACAATATATATGTAAAGCGCTGCGTAAATTGACAGTGCTATATAAGTACCTGAAATACATAAATAACATCTTGCGACTTTGGCTGATCATAACAATACTAAGGGATTGATTTATTAAAACTGAAGAGTGCTAAATCTGGTGCAGCTGTGCATGGTAACCAATCAGCTTTAACCCCCGGTTCACATCTATGCAGCCGTTTGGGCCGCATTTTGCATGGGCACGAGAGCCCATTCATTTAAATGGACTCCCGTGCCCCAGGACACGCAGGGAAGAAGTCCCTGCACTTCATTTGAAAACGCAGTCCACACAGGAACCTCGGTTCCCAGTACGCTAACGATTTCCAGTGCGGGAGGCGTGCCATTAGAATTAATGGCACCTGCCCAAGGGTCTGCATTCTTCTGTGCAGGTGGTGCTGCTTCACAGATTTGTGTGCTGATCTGCAATGGCACCTCCCGCACATGTATTAACTAAGGGTTAGGCTAGGTTCACATCTGTGCAGGTGGTGCCGCTGCGGGTCCGCACAAAAATCCGTGCACCCGCACAGAAGAATGTCAACCCGCGGGCGGGTGCCATTAGTTTTAATGGCACGCCGCCCACAGTGGAAATCGCAACCGTACTGGGAACCGAGGTTCCTGTGCGGACTGCATTTTCAGAAGAAGTGCAGGGACTTCTTCCCCGTGTGTCCCGGGGCACGGGAGTCCATTCAAATGAATGGGATCTCATGCCCGCACAAAACACGGATCGCTGGAACGCAGATATGTGAACCGGGGGTAAAATTTAGCGTGTTCAATTAAGCTTTGACAATAGGGTGTCTGTCAAACGGTGCGGATCGGTCATCGCGATCTGCCTGCTCAGCGTGGGATCTCTCCACTGATTCCTGCTGAGCAAGCAGACAACAGATCTCTGAGCGGATACAGACACTGCCCACTGATTTCAATGGGACGGTCGGATGGAAATGGGCCGCCTGTCCGTTTCCACCTAATTGTCATCCGATCTGCTGGATGGATGGGGAATGAATCCCCATCAGTCTGTGTTTAGCATGCAGGATCAGATTGGATGGCGGCGGGTGTCAGCTGACTATCAGGGGCGGACTGACCATTTGGAAAATCGGGCACTGCCTGAGGGCCCGGGGTCAGTAGGGGGCCCCATGAGATGCCCCTGGTACCTTTTTCATAGGCTTTTTTGAGTTTGGGCAAGGACACAGGGGCCCCATGATCCCCTATTGCCCAAGGGCCCCATGAATTGTCAGTCTGCCCCTGCTGGCTATTGTCCACTGACACCCACTGGTCCATAGAAGTCTATGGATAGTTACATAGTTAGTCTGGCTGAAAAAAGACAAAAGCCCATCCAGTTCAACCATGAAAAAAAAAAATTATAATCCTATACCCACAGTTGATCCAGAGGAAGGCAAAAAACCCAGCAAAGCATGATCCAATTTGCTCCTGCTTGGAAACAAATTCCTTCCTGATCCCCCGAGAGGCAATCGGATAGTCAATCAGGTCTGCCTGAAAAACAGACAGGAGGACCCCATCGGTCCGCTCGTGTGAAAGAGGCCTAAAACCTGGAAGCTGATTGGTTTCTGTGCACGGCTGCACCAGATTTTGCACTCTCCAGTTTTAGTAAATCAACCCGAGAGTGTGACACATATTATTGAACGTATGAAAGTCTGAAGTCACAGCCAAAGTTGCAAAGACAAGACAAAGAAACAACTTCCTTGCGACTTTTGCGATTTTAACTTTGCAGCGTGTGGCACTCATGTCACAAAGGAAGATTCAGAGAAGTAGTGCAGGAACTATTTTGTTGCAACAATTAAGACAGTACCCATTGACATGAATGTGTTTTGACTGGCCATGCGACTTTCTGGGTTGCACATCGCAGCAAGTCACATGAACAGTTGCAGAAGTGGGAACCAGGGATCACACTGGACTTATTTATTTAGGGGAAACTATGGGGTTGATTTACTAAAACTGAAATCATGTGACTGGACCCGAGCAACTTCAGAATAGTATAAGTAATAGTATAGACATCTTTATAGATCGATTAGGCTTAGAATAGGGGTGGGAGTAGATTTAAAGTGGGTGTAAACCTCAGACATGAAATATGAACAAAGCATATCCCTCTATAGTGTGTACTTGCATCAATTAAGAGCACTAATTGTCATTCTTGTCTGCTACCTTTTTCTCTGCTATCAGCATAAATCACTTTTGACAAGTTTTCCTGACACCAAGAGAAAATGGTGACAGGGGAGAGACCTCCAGTTGATTGACAGTCTCAGATCTGTTCCTGTGAGCTGTGTGAAGGGGGGGGGGGGGTGTCCCATCCAGGGGCGGACTGACCATACAGACACTCATGCACTGCCCAATGGCCCGAGGTCAGTAGAGGGCCCCATGAGATGCCCCTGGTTCCTTTCATAGGCTTTTTTGGGAGTGGTTTGAGTGTGGGTGAGGACACAGGGGCCCCATGATCCCCGATTGTCCAGTGGCCCCATGAGTTGTTCTAGACTTGTGAAGGAAAAATCGAGTGACGTTCGTGAGAAGTGTGGTTTGGAACAGGGCCGGACTGACCATTCAGACACTCGGGCACTGCCCGAGGGCCCGGGGTCAGTAGAGGGCCCCATGAGATGCCCCTGGTACTTTTCATAGGCTATTTTTGGGAGTGGTTTGAGTGTGGGTGAGGACACAGGGGCCCCATGATCCCCTATTGTCCGGGGGGCCCCATGAGTTGTCAGTCCGCCCCTGGTCCCATCCCTCCAATCTGCTCTCAGATCTCTCCCCACTGAGCTCTGCAGTGTGTAACAGCACACCTGGAATTACCTCTCTCACTGGAATTACCTCTCTCACTCTGACATTATTATTATTATTATTATTATTATTATACAGGACTTATATAGCGCCAACAGTTTGCTCAGCACTGTACATTATAAAGGGAGACAATACAGCAACAATACAGTTCAATACAAGAGGGATAGGAGGGCCCTGATCCTGGGAGCTTACAATCTAGGAGATGAGTGTTAATACCCGGTATGTCTTGTGCAATCATTTAAATACATGTGCATGAGGAAACGGGGGTGCTTTTAAATTTCGTTTTGTTATTTGTATTCATTTTATTATATTTTATATTTTTAGAACTTTTTTTTTAATTTTAAAACTTTTTTTAAAAATTTTATTGTTACGACAAGGTGGTTAATAAGCCCCCAGGTGATAGCATTGGGCAGGGGACACTTACTCTTTAATAGAGACATCAGTGGTCTATTAGACCCCTGTTGTTTCTATTGCTCTCTGTTCCAGCCGATCAAGCACAGATTGTGCCAGCACATATAAAATTTTGATTTATATGGGGTTCATGTTCACTAAATAGTATGTGGAACCGATATCTGAAAACTGAACAATAGCAAATAATGTGTTTTAAAGTTAGAATAAAATGCAGAAAGAACAATTTCATAGCCCTGCCTTAAGCTGGACACTGTAAAATGTATATATATATATATATATATATATATATATATATATATATATATATTCAAAAGAGCAGGGCCCTCAAACCCCTCGTGTATTGTTTTGTTACTGTATTGTCTCATGTACTGTACCCCACTATAATATACAGTGCTGAGCAAACCTTTTGGCGCTATATATATACTGTATAATAATAATAATAATAATTATATATATATATATATATATATATATTCTTTTTTTTTTTTCATAAATTCCATCACCCCTTGCACACTAGCTATTGTAAACCCTTTGCAGGGGGGCTCACAGGACTGTAGAACATAAAATCAGATTTTCTGTCTTTTCTCTTAGCGGCTAAAGTGCTATAAAACTTCCAGGAGGGGATGGGGCATTCAGTTCAGGCAGGTCAGGAATGTTTAAAGCAGCTTATGAGTTGTAGCCTCAGAAAAGTAATTCTTATACATGGCTAAATGATCTTTCGTAGGCTAGGATGTGATAAAATGTAATAGCTATCTAAAAAAAAAAGGAAGTATTGAACAATGATCAGATTAAAATAGGAATTAAAAATCATTATTTAGCTCATAAAAAAATAGAATCATACAAATATTTATAAAAATAAAATAAAAAAGAAAACACTGAACACTGATCAGATTAACATAGGAGTTAAAAAATAGAAAAAAAAATTATTTAGCTCATAAAAAATGCTGATCATTAAAATATTTATAAAAATAGAAAAAAAAAAAAACATTGAACACTGATTAGATTAAAATACTAATTAAAAAATAGAAAATACAAAAATAACTATTTAGTTCATAAAAAATTGCTAATCATAAAATTATTTATAAAAATAGGGAAAAAAGAAAATATTGAACACTGATCAGATTAACATAGGAGTTAAAAAATAGAAAAAAAATTATTTAGCTCATAAAAAATGCTGATCATTAAAATATTTATAAAAATAGAAAAAAAAGAAAACACTGAACACTGATTAGATTAAAATACTAATTAAAAAATAGAAAATAAAAAAATAACTATTTAGTTCATAAAAAATTGCTAATCATAAAATTATTTATAAAAATAGGGAAAAAAGAAAATATTGAACACTGATCAGATTAAAATAGGAATTAAAAAATAAAAAAAATTATTTAGCTCATAAAAAATGCTGATCATTAAAATATTTATAAAAATAGAAAAAAAAAGAAAACACTGAACACTGATTAGATTAAAATACTAATTAAAAAATAGAAAATAAAAAAATAACTATTTAGTTCATAAAAAATTGCTAATCATAAAATTATTTATAAAAATAGGGAAAAAAGAAAATATTGAACACTGATCAGATTAAAATAGGAATTAAAAAATAAAAAAAATTATTTAGCTCATAAAAAATGCTGATCATTAAAATATTTATAAAAATAGAAAAAAAAAGAAAACATTGAACACTGATTAGATTAAAATACTAATTAAAAAATAGAAAATAAAAAAATAACTATTTAGTTCATAAAAAATTGCTAATCATAAAATTATTTATAAAAATAGGGAAAAAAGAAAATATTGAACACTGATCAGATTAAAATAGGAATTAAAAAATAAAAAAAATTATTTAGCTCATAAAAAATGCTGATCATTAAAATATTTATAAAAATAGAAAAAAAAAGAAAACATTGAACACTGATTAGATTAAAATACTAATTAAAAAATAGAAAATACAAAAATAACTATTTAGTTCATAAAAAATTGCTAATCATAAAATTATTTATAAAAATAGGGAAAAAAGAAAATATTGAACACTGATCAGAATAAAATAGGAATTAAAACATAGGAAAAAAATTACTAGGTAATAAAAAAATAAATAAACAAAAACATTATTATATTTGTAATCATCACTATATTTATAAAAATAGGTATTAAAATAAATATTTTAATGCCTAAAATAGGTATTTCTTTTTTTGATGGAGAAACAGAGATTTATTTACCAAAGCCAAATACTTTGCAAGGAAATTTTACTTAGCTCACCCACAGTACACAACCACGTGCAAGGGAAAAAAAAAATAGATTTTTGCTTGTACATAATTGGATGATGAAAGTCAGCAGAGCTTCGACATATCCACTATGCTAAGGGAAAATTCTTTTTCAACGTGCACCTTTTCATAATGAACAAAATGAACAGCCTTTGTGCCTTCAGTAAATATAATAGATAATATAGTAATAAAGTAAATAAAAAATAAATAAATAATAAAAAATAAAAATAACAAAAAAATAGGTGAAATTGGTAGCCCGTGTTAATTTACCAAAGGCAAATAGGCTGTTGGTTTTGCAAGGGAATGTTCACCTAGCTTTGTAAATGTGGTAAAAAAGTAACTTTGCAAAGGATACCCAATAATGTGCAAATTTTTGATAGCATATTGAATTGTCAGCATTCTCCTCATTCACCAATCTAAGGGAACATTCCGTTGCAAAGTGGTAGGGTAATTGTTTCCTGTCTAAATTGGTCCTAGTGCCTGCGTGGGTTTCCTCCGGGTACTGCGTATACAGATATAATATGTACTGTGCATTGTGGTGGTATTTAAAATAAAGAATAATAAAATCTGTGTTACCATTGCTGAAGTTTACAAGGGCCTCCTAACCCTCTTGTATTGAACTGTATTGTTGCTGTATTGTCTCCCGTTATATTGTAAAGTGCTGAGCAAACTGTTGGCGCTATATAAATCCTGTATAATAATAATAATAATAATAATAATAATAATGGCGGCACACTGGCTTAGTGGTTAGTTCATCTGCCTTGCAGTAAATGGGTCATGGCTTCTATTCCCGACCATGGCGCCTCCTGCATGGAGCTTGCATGTTCTCCCTGTGCTTGCGTGGGTTTCCTCTGGGTACTCCAGTTTCCTCCCACACTCCAAAGACATGCTGGTAGGTGAATTGGCTCCTGTCTAAATTGGCCCTAGTATCCCAACCACAGCACCACCTGCCTGGAGTTTGCATGTTCTCCCTGTGCCTGTGTGGGTTTCCTCTGGGTACTTCGGTTTCCTCCCACACTCCAAAGACATGCTGGTAGGTGAATTGGCTCCTGTCTAAATTGGCCCTAGTATCCCAACCACGGCACCACCTGCCTGGAGTTTGCATGTTCTCCCTGTGCCTGCGTGGGTTTCCTCCGGGTACGCCGGTTTCCTCCCACACTCCAAAGACATGCTGGTAGGTTAATTGGATCCTGTCTAAATTGGCCCTAATATGCATATGTTTGAATGTAAGTTAGGGACCTTAGATTGTACGCCCCTTGAGGGTTAGGGACTGATGTCATTATTATTATACAGGATTTATATAGCGCCAACAGTTTACTCAGCGCATTACAATATAACGGGAGACAATACAGCAACAATACAGTTCAATACAAGAGGGTTAGGAGCAGGGGCGGACTGACAACTCATGGGGCCCCCGGCAATAGGGGATCATGGGGCCCCTGTGTCCTTGCCCACACTTAAAGCACACCCAAAAAAGCCTATAAAAGGTGCCAGGGGCATTTCATGGGACCCCCTACTGACCTTGGCCCCTCGGGCAGTGCCCAAGTGCTCGGATGGTCAGTCCGCCCCTGTTCCTGGGAGCTTACAATCTAAGAGAGATGTGAAAGTACAATCAGGGGCGGACTGACAACTCATGGGGCCCCCGGGCAATAGGGGATCATGGGGCCCCTGTGTCCTTGCCCAAACTCAAAAAAGCCTATGAAAAAGGGGCCAGGGGCATCTCATGGGGCCCCCTACTGACCCGCATTGCCCGATTTTCCAAATGGTCAGTCCGCCCCTGATAGCCAGCTGACACCCGCCGCCATCCGATCTGATCCTGTCTACTAAACACAGACTGATGGGGATTCATTCCCCATCCATCCAGCGGATCGGATGACAATTAGGTGGAAACGGACAGGCGGCCCATTTCCATCCGACCGTCCCATTGAAATCAGCGGGCAGTGTCTGTATCCGCTCAGAGATCTGTCGTCTGCTTGCTCAGCAGGAATCAGTGGAGAGATCCCACGCTGAGCAGGCGGGTCACTCCAGTTTGACAGACACCCTATTGTCAAAGCTTAATTGAACACGCTGAATTTTACCTGAAATAAATAATAAAGTGCAAATTCCCTTGCAAAGCCTATTTGCCTTCAGTAAATCAACCTCGCTGTTTATAATACAATGTTACAGATCTTGGATTCTTACACAGAATGGGAATATATCCACTTGGACGCGGTCCCTCTAAAAAAAAAAAAAAAAAATGATAGCCATCCAATATGTAAAATATATAAAAATGATCGATGCCCCGTATAAAAAGCCGCTCGTTATTTTGTTTTAACCTTTACAAACAGCATCCCGATGTTTATTGACCTGGCACAAGCGAGGGGAGATGAAAGGGAGAGTTTAAAGTGTCTATTCAAGATGATTTCAGAAATACATTTTTAAGGTTAAAAAGTCCAGATGGTAATTCAAGTGTATCCGTGCTATAAACAGGGGATGATTTATAGGGAACACTAATAGTATCTGAGTGGAGATCCAGCCAGCTTTGCTTCCTCTCATCTGTAGCTTTAAATTCATCAGATTTCTCTACACTCCCACCATCAATCCTTCACTACAAAGAGATGCTTGGAGCTGGAATTTGGGAGTTCGACTAAAACCATACAATTGATAAATGTTAACAACTTTAATCCACACAAATGACTGTCCAGCACTTCTTTATTTATAACGCACAGCCCGGATGTGCTTATTTAAAAGACTGTCAAAGAACCCCCACCCCCAAGACAAAATCTCGCTTTCAGAAGGGGGAAACCTTTCCACTTGTGTTTTTCTTTAATTCCCCCAGCTCCTTAGAGAATTAAACCAAATCAGTTTTCCCTTTTTTTTTTCTGACACTGAGATTATGAGCTTCTTGGCTCTGTGAGAAAAATTCATTAGAAATGGACGTCCCGCGGGTAAAATAGAACTTGAAACAACATATTTATCACTTCAACGCCAGTGTATCCAGACGTAAGCAGTGGTCGAGGCACAATGGCGAGGAAAGATGAAGTACGGTTCCGGAGCACGGGATTCGGAAAAAATGATGAGGTTCCATGTAAATATGGAGCTTCTCGGGAAAATATAATGCCAGTTGCGATGTTGTCCATAATATTTCAAGTGTTAGTTCACCTTTACAGAAAAAAAAAAAGGGGGTGAACTAACACTGTACACTCCTGGTGCCCAACCTGCTGCCCAAGGAGCACCTACAGCCCAAGAAACACCTGCAGCCCAAGGACCACCTGCAGCCCAAGGAGCACCTACAGCCCAAGCCCAAGTCCAAGTACCACCTGCAGCCCAATAAGGAAATATACTCACAAAGTGATGGTATAACAGGCATAGGTAACCATAATCCAAACAGGGTTACAGGTAAATCGAAAAGGGGGGGGATGAAGGCTAACGCGTTTCGAAGGGTGCTCCCTTCTTCATCAGAGCTGGGTTGAGCAGATAGAGACTTCAATATTGCAGAGTTCCCATGGCAAGGAGATATTCAGCCACTGAGTGTCAGTATTACAGCAGGAACTGCTGGAACTGCTGTAATACTGACACTCAGTGGCTGAATATATCCTTGCCATGGGAACTCTGCCATACTGAAGTCTCTATCTGCTCAACCCAGCTCTGATGAAGAAGGGAGCACCCTTCGAAACGCGTTAGCCTTCATCCCCCCCCTTTTCGATTTACCTGTAACCCTGTTTGGATTATGGTTACCTATGCCTGTTATACCATCACTTTGTGAGTATATTTCCTTATTAAGAAAATTAGTCACTATTTATTGAGGTAATGCGCAAGGTTTGTGCGCTCTTTCTTTCATCTTCCTCTATAATCACAATGTCCCTGTATACTTGGTTGCCTCTATCCAATATCAGCCAGACACTCCTCCTGTGAACCTCCTGGCCAGGCCTCAGTGAACCCCCTTTGAATTGGCCCTAGCTATATTCAGAAAATAAGCCCCCAGCTTTCACTGAGGTGGGACTTCCATGAACTCCTGCAGACTTCAGCTTGTGGGGAGGTGCAGAGTGATGCAGGCGGTAAATACACAGAATCCGGTTGCAGTAAAACTTGGAACTTGCATTAAAAAGAATGCCAATGTTAAAAACACCCAGGAGAGAGAGCACCACTAGGGAAATAACTCACTGTTCAATGTAGCCAGATGTAGAGCAGGAGAGTTGCCGATAACGTTTGTCTCAGAGAGTGCAGCACAGCCTGGCCGGTCCAGTCCCAAGACCTTCCCATGGTAGTGAGTCCTTAATCTTTCCCTCCTCATCAGGAACCTTCCCCTACTGCTATTTACTTTCCCTAACAAGTGGGGTCTCTCTCTCCACACTAGCCACATGCCATAAGCATGCCAAAACCCAGGAGCAAGGACTTAGATCAATAATAGATCCTGTGTAAAAAATAAAATTGAAATTATATCTATATGTCTCGTGCTCCACAATGTATATTAAATAAATCATAAACACATACCATAAAGTAATATAAAAGGTGTAGAAATTAATCCATCAGTTTATATATCCAAAGAAAACAGTTGTGCAAAAAAAAAAAAAGTGCTTCAAACAGTGCAATAGCTGTGCAAAAAACATATAAATATATAAGAATTGTATATATTTTTATATATTTATGTTTTTTGCACAGCTATTGCACTGTTTGAAGCACTTTTTTTTTTTGCAAATAAGGTAAAAATATCCTATGAGCCACTATAAATCTATGTTCTAGGGTAAGTTCGCAAGCTCCTAGCTATATTCTCATTGGATATACAAAAAGTAACAAATTAAAAAGGATAATGGTGCTGCGCCCTTAAATTAGAACCGTGAATAAATAAATAAAAGCAATTTTTAACAAATAATAATTCTATAATTTATAAATAATTACCCTTAATTTCTCCAAATATAAAAATATATAAAATGTGCAACTCATTAATATACATTAAAAAAATTTTTTTTTTTTAAATAAATAAATAATCTAAAAAATAATTGATATTAATTGATAAAAATAATCAATAATAATTAATAAAAATAAATAAATTTAAAATGAATAATTCATAAAATGTTCAATAGAGTTGAAAATCCCATCACATATTAAATCCCATCTAAGTGGGACTATATATTGCAAATGGACTGTTCACATGATTTCCAAAATAAAACTTCTCAGAATGAAATGAGCTATTGCACTGTTTGAAGCACTTTTTTTTTGCACTACTGTTTTCTTTGGATATATATGCTAATGGATTAATTTCTACACCTTTATATTCCTTTATGGTATATGTTTATGATTTATTTAATATACATTGTGGAGCGCGACACATATAGATATAATTTCAATTTTATTTTTTTACACAGTTTATGAGTATGTGTTTAGTGTTGATGCATCACAATTTTATCGATATTTGTTCATTCTCACACTTTTATAAGATTTTTGCACAGAGAGAATACAACATTTTAGCTCACGGGTATCGCTTTCATTTGCTTAAATAGATCCTGCTGACCCAAGATGGCCAACGAGAGTCATATGGGCACAATGTAGCCAACCAGAACACTGTTCCACGCAGGAAACCATGGAGAAAGGTTGCTTCTTTTGGTTTTCCTCTCCAGGCTGAGTTACCACTTGATTTGAGCACCACCTGCAGTGGAAAAAACAAACCGCATCTGCCTACAGACTAGTCTGCTAAGAAGAGCAGCAGCCCTTCATATTGGGAGCTTCTCCTCATGGACCAGAACCCAGCTGCTCCAGGCCCCAGACTATTTATGCCCTCCTGAACCACCTACTGGGTATTCTCTCCCACACAAATATTCAGGCCTAGGGGCTGCCTCTTCCACCCCACTACATTCTAGAACCCACTAGAAGGCAGGGGGAGGCAGTTGAGCCTGCAGTGAGTGAGACCTAGAATGTAGTGGGGTGGAAGAGGCAGCCCCTAGGCCTGAATATTTGTGTGGGAGAGAATACCCAGTAGGTGGTTCAGGAGGGCATAAATAGTCTGGGGCCAGCTAGGTTCTGGTCCATGAGGAGAAGCTCCCAATATGAAGGACTGCTGCTCTTGTTAGCAGACTAGTTTGTAGGCAGGTGCGGTTTGTTTTTTCCACTGCAGGTGGTGCTCAAATCAAGTGGTAACTCAGCCAAACATAATCACACACCGCTCCAATGATTACAGAGGAACTAAAGAAATACATTTACCACAACCTTTCTAGCAACCTATTCTATGAGGGTGCTCCATAAATTTAATCTCTGAGCAGTAAAAAAGGGGCAGGGACCCGTTCGGACCCTACTTAGAACAGGGCAAAAATTGTAGATACAGCCACTGTAACCTCTTTTCCTTGTCAGATACATGTATTAAAGGATCAGTGCTTAGTGTATTGATGTTGCTTCCTCACAAGCTCCATTCAGATTAAAACCAGCCTTGGAGAGTTGAATCTGACTGGTAATACATCAACAAGAGAGTGATATTGATATTCCTAGTGGAAATCAAATTTTACCATCAGCAATTTAAATGTTTCAAGAAATGTCAGAAAATTTTACAAATCTGCATGGAAAAACTTCTAGCATGTCATAATATAAAGCAACAAATTACTTTTCACCATTAAAAAGCACTGCTTGAACTCCAGTCGTGTGTGCCAAGGCCCAAGAGGTGCAATCTGAGAGGGAGGGGTGGGAAGAAGAAAGAGATGGAACTTAAAACATCAAAACACCATCTTCCATCTCATTAGAAGTGAAAAAGTAGGTTGGTGAATCTACAAAACGTCTTCAACATTATTGAACAAGTCCAGCTGAAGGTGAATAACTGCTACTAGCTAAACCATCAAAAATCCTATGTCTAGATGCTTATCTCCATGACCAAAGTCCATCTTTCTGGTAGACCCTCAAGATCATTTTCTGTGATTTTACTGTAATTTAAAAGCAGAGGATAAGTTGGAAATACACTGCTCAAAAAATTAAAGGAAGACTTTTTAATCAGAGTATAACATCAAGTCAATTAAACTCCTGGGATATTGATCTGGTCAGTTATGTAGCAGAGGGGGTTGTTAGCAGGGACTGACTGACAACTCATGGGGCAATAGGGGATCGTGGGGCCCCTGTGTCCTTGCCCACACTCAAAAAAAGCCTATAAAAGGTACCAGGAGCATTTCATGGGGCCCACTACTGACCCCGGGCCCTCGGGCAGTGCCCGAGTGCTTGAATGATCAGTCCGCCCCTGGTTGTTAATCAGTTCCAGCTGCTTTGGTGTTAATGAAATTAACAACAGGTGCACTAGATGGGCAATAATGAGACGACCCCCAAAACAGGAATGGTTTTACAGGTGGAGGCCACTGACATTTTTTCCCTTCTCATCTTGTCTGACTGTTTTTCACTAGTTTTGTATTTGGCTAGGGTCAGGGTCACTACTGGTAGCATGAGATGATACCTGAACCCTATGGAGGTTGCACAGGCAGTCCAAGTCCTCAAGGATGGCACATCAATATGTGCCATTGCCAGAAGGTTTGCTGTGGCTCCCAGCACAATCTCAGGAGCATGCAGGAGATTCCAGGAGACAGGCAGTTACTCTAGGAGAGCTGGACAGGGCCGTAGAAGGTCCCATCAGCAGGATCGGTATCTGCTTCTTTGTGCAAGGAGGAACAGGATGAGCACTGCCAGAGTCCTAAAAAATGACCTCCAGCAGGCCACTGGTGTGAATGTGTCTGACCAAACAATCAGAAACAATCTTCATAATGGTGGCCTGAGGACCCAACATCCTCTAGTGGGCCCTGTGCTCACTGCCCGGCACCATAGAGCTTGATTAGTATTTGCTATCAAAGTGTTCCTTTAATTTTTTTGAGCAGTGTACATCTAAAATAGCTATCGGTCAGAAGTAGTAATGGGCAGAACACCCCCCTGTTCGCAGTCGAACATTCAAACCGAACTTTGAACTTAATGCAAGTCTCAAACTTGTAAATTTAAAAGTGCCAATTTTGAAGGCTTATATGCAAATTATTGGCCATAAAAGGGGTAAGGGGACGCGGGTACCGCCCCTGAGGGGCGTGAAAAAAAAATGTCAAAAAGTACCGTTTGGAAAGGGGCAGTCATTTTTCATTGCTTAAAGTTAAAAAAAAAAGAAAATGAAACCTCTGTACAATGTATAGAACCTGCTACAGCAGGACTGACATTTAAAAATGACACAACATGGGCCCTCCCCCACAATCCCTTTAGGTCTGGTATGAAGATTAGGAGGGACCCACAGTTAATTTTTTTTTTTAAAGTGTGTGGGGGTTCCCCCTAAAAGGCATACCAGGCCCTTTAGGGGGAATTTAAGTAATGATGCATGCACAGCAATATTGCAAACATGTGGTTGTCTAAAGCCCAATGGAGCAGATTTATATAAAAAAAAATGGTATTGCCCAGAGCAACCCATTAAATATTTTTCTTGATTCTTCTATGCCTGTACAATGGACAGTGAATATTTCTTATACCATGATTATTCAGTTTTTATTTAAAGTGCTTGTAAACCTCAGAAATGAAATATGAACAAATCATATCCTTGTATAGTGTGTACTTGTCTCAATCCAGAGCACTAAGTGTCATTCTCTCTGCTGTATAGTTCCTTTGCTGACAGTGCCACTTCTGACAAGTTTTCCTGACACCAAAAGGTGAAAAGGTGATGGGGAGGGACCTCCAGCACACAGCCTGTGGTTGACAACCTCAGATCTGTTCCTGTGTGCTGTGTGAAGGGGGTATGTGTCCTTTCCCTCTCACTGATCTCCACAAAGTGTAACTTCAGCTCCCCTCCCCCTACTTTCTGAAAGCTCAGACATGCTGTATATATATCCCCCCCCCACTCCCATGTCACAGCATTTCATTGTTATCAATCTGCCCAATGAGGAGGGAAACAGCGGCTAGAGCCGCTGCTCTCATGCACATCGCTGGATCGGATCGGGCTCAGGTAAGAAAAAAGGGGGGGGGGGGACTGCAGCACAGAAGGTTTTTCACCTTAATGCATAGAAGTTAAATGTGTGTACTCCATCCATTGCCTGGCTGCTATCAAAATGGTGGTCATCATATGGCTCTGGGAACCTTTAGACTTGACTTTACCAGTAAAGAGGATGAAAAAAGTTGCATTTCTTTCAATAAACTTATGCAAACAAATGTATATTTAATCAAATGAAAGAATTCAAAATATTAGCACACTGAACCAACATTAAAAGAACTTAGACGAGAGTATGACCATAAAAGAATCCATGAAACCATTAATAAAATGTAATATTGATTATTTTATGTCATGTATGTGACTGTCTAGTGAGAAGTTTATTTTTAATATAAGTTGATACCACCAAACAATGTTTATAAAATTGAAATAAAAACATGAAATGCTTATACAGTGTAACGAGGCTCGTATGTCTTATATTAATGTAGGACACAATTAATAAGACATAAAATAGTTTAGGTATGACAAAGACACATTGAAAGTGGAAATTCATCATTGGGTACTGGCGGATATCCAGAAGTGAGCAAAAGAAATGATGTCTGCGGTAGGACCTAAATGTGAGCTAAAGTACTATCCTTCCAATACCTGTAGTAGAGAATCTGGAACATCTGCATGTCATTCCTCTGTATAAGTTGTAGTCTTTGAAAGCTATGCCATGTACAGGAATGTCTGCGGAGGTTCAAAAGACAAACTCTGTATTGTCATGATATAATTTAGAAGATTTCATCTTATATCTGTACCTGGATTATAAAACACAAATAGTCATTACCAAAATTAAAGGGAATATATACAGTAGTTGTAGCGCTCACTCCCTAAAGTGCCCATTGTTTCGGTAACCAAGGTTCTTTCCCAGTAGATATACCAGCAGCCAGGCACACAGTCATCCTTGTGGTTCAGTAATCAGTCTAGGGGTATTCTCTATTGCAGAACTTAAACTTGGATGGGTGTAGAGCAACTGTGGGATACTTCAACAACTTACCTTGAGGACAAGTAATCTTCCTCCTAAGGAAGCACAGTCTTTGCAGAAGCAATTAATGGAAACTATGCACAATCTCCCCTTTAAGCAATGCTGACTCCAATGCTAGAGGGATAGAAGCAGCACATAGTCACTGGGATCTCTTAAACCGGTATTTATTCACAAATTTATTTTTCACAGGTACATATAAGGTGTCATCAGTTTTTACAGATATTATTATTATAATATCGAGTTTATATAGCGCCAAAAGGGTTTACTCAGCGCTGTACAATAGAGGGGGGGGGGACAATACAAGAAACAGAACAGCAACAACAACAGTACACGAGGGGTTCGAGGGCCCTACTCTTTCAAGCTTACAATCTAGGAGGGAGGGGATAGTGGTACAGGAGGAAGTGGCTGTGGGGGATGGAGTGGTGGGAGGAATGAAGGAGAACGGCTGTTAGGTGAGGGAGGGGTAGGCTTCCCTGAAGAGATGGGTTTTCAGGGAGCGCCTGAAGGTGAGGAGGGAAGGTGACAGTCTGATGGATTGGGGCAGTGAGTTCCAGAGAATGGGGGAGGACCTGGAGAAGTCTTGCAGTCATGCGTGGGAGGAGGAGACCAGAGAGCAAGATAGAAGGAGGTCCTGTGAGGAGCGAAGGGTACAGGTAGGGTGGTACTTGGGAATCAGGTTGGTGAGGTAGTTAGGGGCAGTGTTGTGAATGGCTTTGTAGGTCAGGGTTAGTAGTTTAAATTTGATGCGTTGGGCAATCGGGAGCCAGTGGAGGGAGAGGCAGAGGGGGGTGGCAGAGGTGGAGCGGTTGGTGAGGTGAATGAGTCTGGCCGCTGAGTTCAGGATGGTCTGGAGCGGGGAGAGCCTGCACTGGGGTAGGCCGGTGAGGAGGGAGTTGCAGTAGTCAAGGCGTGAGATAATCAGGGAGTGTACGAGTAGTTTAGTGGTGTCTGGGGTAAGGAAGGTACGTATTTTGGCGATGTTGCAGAGGTGGAGCCTGCATGCGTTTGTAAGTGATTTGACATGAGGTTGGAAGGAGAGGTTAGAGTCCAGAATGACGCCAAGGACTTTGGCTTGCGGGGTGGGATTGGTGGTGGTGTTGTTGGTAGTGATGGATTGGAGCATACAATCTAAGGTCCCTAACTCACATTCATACATACACATACTAGGGCCAATTTAGACAGGAGGCTAGCTATCAGCATGTCTTTGGAGTACCGGAAGAAACCCATACAGGCACAGGGAGAGTATGCAAACTCCAAGCAGGTAATGCCATGGTTGGGATTTGAACTGACAACCCTAGTGCTGCTATGCAGAAGTGCTATCCACCTAGCTACTGTACTTCCCATAGCCTCTGTGCTGCCCATGTTGCTCACTAATGTCCTTGATAATTGGATGCTCCCTTCCAATATCTTCCAGACACCTTTACTATGAAGTCTTCAGCCCAGAACCCCTCAAAAAGTACCTTAGCTCCTGCAAAGTTCAGCAGAATAGGCTCCCCCCCCCCCCCCAGCTAGCAAAGCTGGGACCTTGATGAGCTGTAGAAGCACGGCAAGCCGGCCCAGAAGGGCAGCAGCCCTCCAAGCTGAGATCTCCTCTAGGACAAGAACCCCTCTGTTCCAAGCCCCAGACTATTTGTGTTCCCCTGCCCCCCAGCTGTCTGGGCACTATTCCCCAGGAATTGGCTAGGACTGCATACATTTTCACTTGCTTATTTTACTCTCTCAGCCCACTATCCTCCAGAACCCTCCAGACAGACAAAGAGAAGCAGGTCAAGCCTGCAGCCAGTGAAGCACAGAACAGGCCAAAATAATCTCATGCAGCCCAAATGATTACAGTGAGCCAAGAACTAATTTTACCTAACCTAGCACCTATCTAGGAGGGTGCTACATAGTGTGTTTGTAAATAATTTATTTATTATGGTCAGGACTAAAAAAATAAAAATAAATATATAAAAAAATAATATTTATTAAATGTAATATTCTTTTTATCAGATAGACAAATATAGCATATTAAAGGCATCTTATATATCTTTGTGCTTTCTTCTTCATTCACAGGAATAGTCTGAATCCGGAAAATACAACATTATCACCAACAGATGGAGCTGATGATCATAGGAAGTAAATATGTTACTTTCTAGTGGATGTAATCAATTCCACAGTAATCACCGTATAAATTAAATTTAGGAGGAACCCCATTCTTCTGCTGAAGAGACTGAAAAACTGGCGTTCGGAAAAACGTTCAAAGTGTGGTCCGAATCTGTGCTCTGACAGAAGCAGGATCTCATACCTAGTGACTAGCCTAATCTGGATAAGGTATTTACCCCTCCCAAGATTTTGCTCAGCAATACCCTATCGAGGAGGCATTTCTTAAATAGGAGCTCCAAGCTTCTCCCAAGAATTAAACGTCAGCAGCTACAAATACTGTAGCTGCTGACTTTTAATCTAAGGTAATTTATCTCCAGTTTCCTGGGCGCCAACATAGCAAGTAAGTGAAACCAGCTTCACAGCACTTTGTGAATGGTCCCATAGTCTTCTGGAACCTGTGAAGACTGCAGGGGGAAGGAGGGGGGTTGAACTTATGGCTCTGCTAGCCGCCGTGAACGAAGCCAAAAGTGGGAGCGGCTGCCTGTCAAAATCAAGTACCCGCTCACTCTCAATAAGTGCCAAATGCAGTAGTGGAGAGGGGAGGGTACAAACAAATGGATTTTCCACTTTTGGGTGGATCTCCACTTTAAGAAACGGGTTGCTCCATTTTTGAACCTGGCCATTTCCTGTCTTAAAAAGAATCTGACTGTCCCTGTTGAGGACAGTCCAGTGTTTGAAGATCCCATAGATATAAGACTGAATAAAAAAACCTTTTCCTGCTCCCCATGCTTTAAGGTGTTAATCCAAGCCTGGGACCTAGTTCCATCACAAACCTTGGTTTCCCAAAGCCTTCAAGCCTGCAGACAAGTCCTCCTCACAATAAGGGGGCCCCAAAGCAAAAGGGGGCATTTGTCCCATTCTGGACCTAAAGACTTTCGATGTCTTAATTTAAGTTTACAATTCTGTATGTAATCTATTAGGTCAAGCATTGCTTTCCTCCATCAGGGGGACAGTCAGTGATACCCAGGACCAGGGTATGCCTGGCCTGGCAGCTCAAAAATCTAACCCTGGGGTAGGGGAAATCTTTAATTCCATTGGTCTGGAAGATTCTAATGACAGACACCAGCCTGACAGGCTGGAGAGGAGTACTGAACACTCTTTTAGTGCAGGGGACTTGCTGGAGGAAGTTTGCCTCCCAGTCAACTTATTAGAACTCTCGACTGAGGGGTCATCCAACTTGGACATGGACAGTAGTGGTGTACATTAACCATTGAAGTGGAATCAGGAGTCTTGCGGATCAAGAAAAGCCAACTAGATTCTGGTTTGGGTGGAACTTCACGTGCTATATTTCAGAGGGTGGTTTCTTCACTTGCATGTGTTTTAAGACCTCAGTCAAAGATCAGGATTTCCTGACATGGACCTCCTGGCTTCCAAATTCAACCACAAACTAACTGGTTTGATTCCAGGTTCCAAGTCCAGGGGCCCTCTAACCATAGCAGAGGATGCCCTGGTGTTTCTGTAGGATCAGTTCAAACTGGTCTATGCCTTTCCCCTTCTGAAGCTCCCTCCTTGTCTAGTTCACATAATTGAAATAAAGGGAAATAAATGGTACTCGTTGCACTGAAATGACCCAAGTGGATGTATTACCTTTACCTCATCAGTCTCTTGGCAGACCCTATTGGCAGACCCTTCTGTCCCAAGAACTGGTTTACCACCTTGCTTTACAGTTGCTGGCTTTAATTGAATGGCTTCTGATGCCCACGTCCAACAAGATAGGGACCTGTCTGATTCCATTATTCCAAAAATCTATTAAAAGCTCATTTTACAAAGTCTCCCATCATACACTCCTAGATTGTAAGCTCGAAAGAGCAGGGCCCTCAATCCCCTCATGTTTTGCATTGTATTGGTATTGTTCTGTCACATGTTCTGTCCCCCTTTGTAATGTACAGCGCTGGCTGAGCGAACTATTGGCGTTTTATAAATACTGTATAATAATAATAATACCTGAAAAGCTTACTTTGCTTGGTACAAGGCAAGTATTTTCAATCCCAGGAGATACTCTATCAATGCACCCTGGCCTTTCTCTAGTGTGGTTGGAATCAGCATTTGGCTTTTCCAAAAACATCTTATCTCTCACTTCCTGGGGATGTATAGGGTGTTGATCACATAGTTCCACCTAAACCTCCCTTATGGGACCTCAACCTGGTTCTGTTTGTTTTTCAAAAAAAAATACCCTTTGAAGAGATTCTCCAATCTGCTCCCATTCACAAGCTTTTCCTATTGCTATTTGCCCATGCAAATTGAGTTTTTGAGTTAGCGGCCTTTTTTTTGTAAGAAATTGTTTTGTGGTGCTACACAGGCGCAAAGTTGTGTGGAGGTTCCGCCTAAGGTGATTTCTCTATTTAAACTTAACCAGGACATTGTGTTTCCCTCTCCCTATCCTGCACCAGTAAATAACAAAGATACCTCCCCCCATTGTTTGGATGTGCTGTGAGTTGTCTCCTAACTATTGCTTCATCCAAGGAAATTACTCTTTTTTCTGCATTCTCGAGGGTCCCCAGAAAAACCTCTAATTCCACCATTGCTGGGTGGCTTATGCAGATTATCATTAAAGCCTATAGGTTTAAGGACAAGGTACACCTTTTTCTATTAAGGTGCATTCTACTTGATTATTGAGAGCTTCTTGGGCCTTTCAGCTTTCAGATTTGCAAGGCTGCCACCTGGTCTTCTGTTCATGTGTTTGCTAAATTCTACCTGGTGAATGCTAAAGCCTCTTCTGATGCCAGCTTTAAAAGTAGGATCCCTAATCCCTGTTTTTGGACATCTCTCTTGAATCAGAATTGACCATGTGTCCCATAATGATCAATAAGAAAAACAGGAGTTTTGTCTTTACTGTAAAATCTTTTTCTAGGAGTTCATTGAGGCAGGGGTACCCAACCTCCCCGTCACCAGGGACTGGCCTTGTGGAAGACAAGCTCTTCACAGACCTGGATGTTGGGGGTACAGCCTGTCACCTTGAGGAGGAATGGGTACAGCCTGTCACTTGAAGTCAACCCATTATGTAGGCCCCAGGACATGGTGATCTTTCTCTCCTATAGACCATAGTGCTGTACGGGTCTCACCAGTCCTCTGTGATGATCTGTCTTCTCCCCTTTCTCCTCATCTCTCTTCCTCTTCTTCCTATGTGTCGCTGACTTGACCACAAAGAGGGAAGGGAATGGTGCTAGGAGAGCACCGCTACTGGTGCTGAGAGGTGCTGAGTGCTTTTCCACAAAGCTGGAGCACAATGGGAGTGGCAGGGGTTATATCTGGCTGACTAACACTTTTGTTTGCTAGTCTCCAGTCTCCTATAGACAAAAGTATAACCCTCTTGTATCGGAATCAACCCTGTCTCCCCTAATGAACTCCAAAAAAAAAGAATTTTATAAGTACAATTTCTTTTTTCCCATCACATTACAAGTTTACTAGACTGGAAAACTGACAACATGTACCTGTTTTAGGACATTTTATAGCCTTCATCTCTTCAAAATATCTTTATAAAGAAATGGTTACTATAGCAACTTCTTCAACAGCAACAGTTACAGAAACTATTAAAAAGTTAATTTGGAACACTCTGGATGAATTAAGTCAATACGTGATTTTGATGTACAGCCATCAACACATGAAATAAAAGAAAAAAGTGTCATTTTTTTAATTAATGAGAAACTCTGGAGAAAAATAACACTGTATTGAGGCTGGTGGTAAAAGACAAAAAAAGCATCTATTATATCTATCATCCAATTATTTTTGTCTTTTAAAAGTGACTTCTCAGTATGAATTTATATAGAACATTATTGCGCTAATCCCTTTTCCCAACAAGTGACAATGTAGACCGATGAACAACTGCCTCGTCAAATAAAGATAGAAGATTGTTCAGTATTCCCCTTTGTGTGACATGAACATCATACACTGGAGACTATCAGCCTGATTTACTAAAAGAAGAGAGCAAATGCTGAAAAAAAGTTTGATCTAGTTCATATGCACATTTGCTGAAACTTTGAGTGGATGCGAAAATGACGCAAAGTCATGCTCATCCTTCCACCGATACGGTTTGCGGGTCAACATTTCCCCACACAAGCCACATGCTTAAATGCCAGAAAGTGTGCAAAGGAAATCGATAACAGGGAAGAGAGTGTTCCCGGAGGGTGACTGCTGGTCTTTGATTGATGCAGCTAGACAAGACACTTGTCAGGATTCATGGTTAGCACAGGCATCCTGCATTACATACCAAATGAAGCACAATATCCAAATAAAATTAAAAAGACATATGGAAGCTCACTTTAAACCATTGGTTTACCAGATTAGACATAATCAGTAGGATGGAGAGCTTGACAGTGTCTCTTCATGGAAAAAAGAATCAATGTACAGATACTTGGTTGCCATGGACGGCCTTTACTAGCATGTCTCAGTATACTAATTTTTTCTTTGATTAGAACAGTAGAGCCCAACACATGATGGTGATGGCCCTCGGTGTTCCCCTCAAAGGGTTCAGATGGAGCGGAGTCTTCCCGCCCCTCCCATCCCTCTATTCCCCCTTTGATTCTAATCCCCTACACTCCCTGTCTCTAACTCCACTCTATTATCTTTCTATATATTTCTGTATACAGGCGTACCTCGGTTTAAGAATTTAATGCGTTCTGCGGGACTTTTTGTTTTGGGAAAAATGTGTAAACCGAAACACGGTTTCCCAAAGGAATTCACTGAAAATCAATGAATCCATTTCAGAGGTCAGAAAAAAGTTAAAAAAAAAAATCTTTTATGTGTTCAAAATTCTTTATAAAGTGCACTTTAATGGCATAAATACTGTACAGGGACATGATTAAAAAAAATGTGTAAATGCATTGAAAACCAATTAATCCGTTCCGGAGGTCAGAAAAAAGTAAAAAAAAAGTATCTGTTCAAAACTCTTTATAAAGTGCACTTTAAAGGCATAAATACTGTACAGGGACATGATTAAAAAAAATTTGTAAATGCATTGAAAACCAATTAATCCGTTCTGGAGGTCAGAAAAAAAGTTAAAAAAAAGTCTTATCTGTTCAAAACTCTTTTTAAAGTGCACTTTATAGGCATAAATACTGTACAGGGACATGATTAAAAGAAAATTTGTAAATGCATTGAAAACCAATTAAACCATTCGTATTGCGAAAAAAATTTGTAATCCGAGGCATTATTTTCAATGGATTTTCATTTGTAAACCGAAAATTACGTTAACCGAGGAGTTCGTAAACCGAGGTACACCTGTAGATAGATATGTAGAGACTGACATACACTAACCACTCTTAACATTATGACGACCCACCTAATATTGAGTGGGCCCCCCTTTTGCTACCACAACAGCCCTGACCAGGGGCAGACTGACAACTCATGGGGCCCCCGAGCAATAGGGGATCATGGGGCCCCTGTGTCTTTGCCCAAACTCAAAAAAGCCTATGAAAAAGGTACCAGGGGCATCTCATGGGGCCCCCTACTGACCCCGGGCCCTCAGGCAGTGCCCGAGTTTCCAAATGGTCAGTCCTCCCCTGGCCCTGACTCATCAAGGCATGGACCTCTGAAAGTTGGCTGTGGTATCTGGCACCAAGCTGATTCTTTAAAGTGGTAGTAAAGTCTGTTTGTTTACTTGTACCTACAGGTAAGTCTATAATAGGGCGTACCTGTATGTACAGTAAATATCTCATAAATGTTAGGAGGTATTTACTTTTGTAGCAGCACCAGTGCATGTGCTCTGAAGGAACAACATACTTGTGCCATTCCTTCGGCTCTGTGTGCCGTAAACAGAGACTCCCGTGCGCATGTATGGGAGTGATGTCATCGCAGCTCGGCCATTCAAGCTGCCAGAGCCAGCAAACCCGAAAGAAGGACCAGGTGAAGATGAAAGCCCTGTCAGTGGTGACAGTGCACCGCTAGAGGACTTCGTTGTAAGGTAAGTTTCACATAATGTGCTAGTATCTGATGCATATGAACACATTTTGACATTGCCTTACAGCTGAAAAGTTGTTTTTTTCATTATTAACGTTACTGCCGCTTTAAGTCCTGTTAGATGCAAGATAAGGCCTCCATCAATCAAATTTGTTTTTCTAGCACATCCCACAGATGCTTGATTGAAATGAGATATGGAGAATTGGAGTCCAAGTCAATACATCAAACTCGTTATGTTCCTCAAACCATTTGTGAGTGATTTCTTCAGTTGCTTCCTGGTCTTTGGGCTAGGCCAAAGTGATGTAATTCATCCCCGAAATCTTCATGGGCATTTTTTTTCTTTAATCTGGAGGAAGGAAGGAGAAACATTTTCAGCTAAGCACACTCTCGTCCTGCATGCCTGAGCTAAGGGAAAATGGATTAAAGGAAGTAAATGCTACATGAATCTTTTGCCCTTACTCAAGATGGCTGTGGTTTGAAATGGTAGGGGGACAACAAAATAAAGCATGGAGACATGAATGGATGGAGGAGTTTTCTATATTTGAATATTAAAGCGGAACTGCACCTTTATTGTGAAATTCCCTCATCTCCACTCCTCCTCCCCATGTGAAGTGTACTTTTTTTTTTTTACTTTTTTTCCTAAAAATTTTGTCTAGTCCCCTAATGCCTGTCATTTGACTAGGCCAGGGCTCCCCAAACTATGGCCATCCAGCTGCTGAAGTACTACAAGTCCCATCATGCCTCTGCCTCTGGGAGTCTTGTCTGTGGCTGTCAGAGTCTTGCAAGGCCTCATGGGATTTGCAATTCCTGGAGGGCCATAGTTTGGAGACCCCTGGCCTAGGCGAATAACATTCACTATACCTGCTATGGTTCCTGGGATATGTACATCACATATCCCAGGAGGCAGGGGCAGACTGACCATTTGGAAACTCGGGCACTGCCTGAGGGCCCGGGGTCAGTAAGGGGCCCCATGAGATGACCCTGGTACCTTTTTCATAGGCTTTTTTGAGTTTGGGCAAGGACACAGGGGCCCCATGATCCCCTATTGCCCAGGGGCCCCATGAGCTGTCAGTCCGCCCCTGTCAGGAGGCATAGTGCTTCATAGCAAAAGGAGGAGGGGGCAGGCTTAGTGGCGCCCAATCCTGAGGCCTATCGGCTAAACCCATGCCTCAGGTAGACATCACATAAAAAGATGACAGCACAGGACCGATCAAGGGCAGAATGCAGATAGGATTCGACAGGACACGGCTGGATCGCTGGGCAGTTGAGCATCTGAAATGTTTAGGACTCGCAACAAGGTTTGCATGGATTTTTAAAAAATGGGTGGGTGGGGGGAGGCTGGAGAACAGCTTTAAAAATGAATCATATAGCATTTTCAGTTTGTGGTGCTCAGATACACTTCAGTTCAGCTTTCTTACTTTCTCCCGAACACACCTTGCTAGCAAAGCACTGGGCATTTTAGTGCGGCACTAATAAAAAAAAAAGAAGGGCTAGCACTTCATTTGTGCAATTTGCATGTATTGGGCAGCCCATCAAAATGTAAAAGCTGCCCTAAACGTGATGCACAAACAGGGGCGGACTGACAACTCATGGGGCCCCCGTGCAATAGGGGATCATGGGGCCCCTGTGTCCTCGCCCACACCCAAAAAAGCCTATGAAAAAGCCAATGAAAGGTACCAGGGGCATCTCATGGGGCCCCCTATTGACCCCGGGCCCTCGGACAGTGCCGAGCGCTCAAATAGTCAGTCCGCCCCTGTGCACAAAAATGCTCACGCACTGTCGCTCCTGCATAAGTGTGAACGAAGGCTAAGGCCGGCCATAGACAGTTCGAATTTCAGCCGGTTCAGCAGGAATCAGCTGAGATTTGAACCATGTGTGGGCAGGCTGAATGTACCAAGCTGATTGATTGATCAACCTTAGTACAACCAGCCTGTCAGATTCACATGCGATTATTGCTAGTGGCTGCTAAAGCTGCTAGCAGTAATCACTGTCTTCTGGCGAGGATTGCTTCCCCTGCCTCCCTGTCAATAGAAGACAGTTGGTCAGCAGGAGGGATTCCCCTGTCAGCACTCTCTGTGTTGATGAGGGAATCGTGCTAATTTCTTTTCTGCAACCCTTGGTTGCAGGAAAGAAATTTGCACCGTCTATGACCTGCCTAAGACACATCACCCTGTAATGAATTGGGCAAAAAGACATAGAGATGATTAGATAAGGTTGCTCTGATGAGACTGATTTTACAATACAGATCTAGTGCAGGGCTTTAACAATGGCTCACAAAGGATGTTATTATGTTCTTTTCAGGCGATTCTTTCAAGTTATGCAAATCAAGGGACATTTTGGCAGATCTGAAGTTGTATTATGTCAGCCTAACTCAATTGCAGCATTGCACTGTATTTTGACTGCAGCTCTTTCACTTAGATTCACTCAACTGAATATAATAAAGACTACAAATAGCATTCTGGTAATAACTGTGACTTTTAAAATCTTTTCATTGGATGGCAATAAAATAATGGCTTTAAAAAAGCATTCCAGAAAAAAATAACGATAGATACTATGATATGCAAATTGTCTTTTATTTGTAATTGCATTTTGGTTTCAGCAGAGTTTGGGTGATAGGGTGTGGCGTCAGTCAGCAAAAGACTGGGTTTGTTAAAACTGAACTCCAGCCTTCCCCTAATGCACACCATAGACAGGTCAAAAACCGGCCGTTTTTAAAAAAAAAAAAAACGAAAAATCGGTCGTTCAATAGGCTGACGTTACCACCAATGGTAAAAAAAATCGGCCGATTTTCGTCCTGTCTACGGCCGGCATTTAATTACTTTTGTCCCTGCAGAGAGCTCCACTATTATATTTGACATGAAAAAGTATTGCAGTTGCAACAATGTATCCATTGGTATCCATTTCAGATACAGATGTTTTTATTTAGATACAATTAGATACATTGTTGCAACCACAATACTTTTCATATAAAATATAATAGCGGACTGGAATTCTTGTTCTTCTCCTTCTTTTTCTTCCTCTTCTTTTTCTTATTCTTTTTCTTATTCTTCTTCTTTTTCTTATTTTCCTTCTTTTTCTTCTTCTTTTTCTTATTCTTCTTTTTCTTCTTCTTGTAGGTCATGGCTCATGTGCAGATTTTTTATCGGTAAAACGATCGGCCGATTTGCCCATCAGTGATGGGAAAATCATCCGATCGGCAAAATCGGCCGATATTTTTCCAACTTTACCGATAAAAAAAGTGCCAAAACCCCGAAAAACGGTCGACCAATTAACCCACTAACGGTCAATTTTTTGGCAGAAAAATCGGCCAATTTTCGACCCGTCTATGGCCTGCATTAGTCTTGCATAGGACTGAAATTGCTCAATCTAAGGGTCATGTACACGGGGCATTTGGAAAACTCTTCTGAACAATGGAAACTGACTGCTGGAAAATGTAGGTTAAAAAACGTCAGTTTAGCCGCGTTTGCATACCGCATTTATCTGTGTTTGCATTTAGAAGCATTTTTAAAAGATGACCTCAGGAGACCTTCCCAAATGCCCAGAATGCACTGAAAAATAGTAAAAACTTAACTATTTCAGGTGTTTTGAGAGGAATAGAGAGAGCAGAAGCAGAGAGAGCAGTATTTGTTGAGCTGCAGTGTACATGAGCCCTAATTTCACTGCACACTGTGAGGTGTAGGTAAATTCATTGTGTATGACTCATGGTAACTGTGTGAGTCTATAATTAGGTCAGGGTATGGCAGGTCAGGCTGGGTGACTCAGCAGGTTAGGAACCACCTGGTTCTGGAGGCCCATTGAAGCTTCCAGAAGCTAGTGGGCAGAAGGGGTGGAGACCTAAATCTGCATATTTTTGAGAGTCTGACCAATTCCAGAATAGGAGGCCCTAATAGTGTGGTAAGGCTAGCCAATAAATGTGAGAGAGCTATGCTAGCAAGGGAGTCAGGTGGAAGATGGGGTGCTGACGAGGCTGTTGGTGGCCTAGGAGGGATCCCCTAGATCTATGGGGGGTCTTTACCACCATGATGAGCTTGGGCTGGCTTGAAGAAATCTCATCAACAGCGCAGTTTGAAGAGGAATCTCGCCAAAGGAGCAGTAGGAAGCAAAGAGGATAGAGTGAGTACATCAGCACACCCAGGTATTCAAAAGGGGAGATACAACCACATGTAGCAAGCTTTCAAAGGACATCATTGTGCTTAACCCCTTATCCTTGTCTTGATCTTCAGAGCAGCCAGGAGGGCTGGTAGTGTCTGCAGGCTGTGGAGCTGGAAGCAGTTCTACAGGAGAGAGGAAATACTTCTTCAAGTAGTTTGCAACAATCTGTATAATGGTATCCTTAGCTTGCCCCTTTTATTCATTGGATTTCAGTTTTTCAATCCAGGCTGAAGGAAGAACTAGGGAAGGCAAAATATACAGTACTTTGAGTACAATTTAGCTTTTAAAGATCATAAAGATCTCTGGGATGGTGTGTAGTACCATAGTTACATAAGATCCACTCACAACCCTACATGAATGAAAAATACTGAACTAATAACTGTGGGTATGTAATGTATAAGCAGTGCACAGCATTAAAAAAAAGTAGTACGCGCAAGTAAATTAATTATTTCTAACCTAGATGGAGCTGAAAGTTAGGAATGGCATACACAGAAACAGATATTTGTTGATGACAACTCCCCCCCCTCATAAAAGGGAAAGGTAAACAGAAACAGTGTGAAGAAGTGGTTTAGAAGCATCTCAATTGCAGGCTGAATGTGTCCATCTTTTTCCTTGTATACTATCTACTGCCTTCTACTGTTTTTATTTGTAATTGGCTGTGCTGCTTAATGTTACTTCCTGGTTCTGTATCTCTAAGTTAGAAATTCCAGAGAGAGCTGGATTTTGAAACCACATATCCTGTTTATGGTGGTGCTGCTAAATCCTGACCAGAAGTAGAGATTGTTAGGCAAGTGCTCCTATATATATATATATATATATATATATATATATATATATATATATATATACATAAATACTGCTCAAAAAAAATTAAAGGAACACTTTGAAAACACATCAGATCTCAATTGGGGAAAAATATCATGCTGGATATTTATACTGATATAGACTGGGTAATGTGTAGGAACGTAAGGATGCCCCATCGTTTGATGAAAATGAAAATTATCAACCTACACAGGACTGAATTCAAAGACACCCCAAAAATCAAAGTGAAAAAATGATGCAGCAAGCTAATCCATTTTCCTGAAATTTCATTGCAGCAATTCAAAATGGTACTCAGTAGTTTGTATGGCCCCCACATGCTTGTATGCATGCCTGACAACGTCGGGGCATGCTCCTAATGAGACAACAGATAATATCCTGGGGTGTTATCTTCCAAATCTGGACCAGGGCATCATTGAGCTCCTGGACAATCTAAGGTGCAACCTGGCGGAGTCGGATGGACCAAAACATGATATCCCAGAGGTGTTCTAAGGGTTTAGGTCAGCCAAGCGTGGGGGCCATTCAATGGTATCAGTTCCTTCATCCTCCAGGAACTACCTGCATATTCTCGCCACATGAGGCTTGGCATTGTTGTGCACCAGGAGAAACCCAGGACCCACTGCACCAGCGTAGGGTCTGACAGTCGGTCCAAGGATTTCATCCCGATACCTAATAGCAGTCAGGGTGCCATTGTCTAGCCTGTAGAGGTCTGTGTGTCCCTCCATGGATATGCCTCCCCAGACCATCACTGACCCACCACCAAAATGGTCATGCTGAACGATGTTACAGGCAGCATAACATTCTCCACAGCTTCTCCAGACCCATTCACGTCTGTCACATGTGCTCAGGGTGAACCTTCTCTCATCTGTGAAAAGCACAGGGCGCCAGTGGTGGACCTGCCAATTCTGGTGTTCAATGGAAAATGCCAATCCAGCTCTATGGTGCCGGGCAGTGAGCACAGGGCCCACTAGAGGACCTCAGGCCCCCTCATGAAGTCTGTTTCTGATTGTTTGGTCAGAGACATTCACACCAGTGGCCTGCTGGAGGTCATTTTTTAGGGCTCTGGCAGTGCTCATCCTGTTCTTCCTTGCACAAAGGAGCAGATACCAGTCCTGCTGATGGGTTAAGGACCTTCTATGGCCCTGTCCAGCTGTCCTAGAGTAACTGCCTGTCTCCTGTAATCTCCATGCTCCTGAGACTGTGCTGGGAGACACAGCAAACCTTCTGGCAATGACACATATTGATGTGCCATCCTGGAGGATTTGGACTGCCTGTGCAACCTCCGTAGGGTCCAGGTATCGCCTCATGCTACCAGTAGTGACACTGACCCTAGCCTAATGCAAAACTGGTGAAAAATAGTCAGAAAAGAAGAGTAGGGAAAAAAATGTCAGTAGCCTCCACCTGTAAAACCGTAAAACCATTCCTGTTTTGGGGGTCATCTCATTATTGCCCATCTAGTGCACCTGTTGTTAATTGCATTAACACCAAAGCAGCTGAAACTCATTAACAACCCCCTCTGCTAATTGCTAATCATCTGAACAGATCAATATCCCAGGGGTTTAATTAACTTGATGCTATACTCTGTTTTAAAAGTGTTCCTTTAATTTTTTTGAGCAGTGTACAGATATATATAGATAGATAGATAGATAGATAGATAGATAGATAGATAGATAGATAGATATACACACACTATAAATATATATATATATATATATATATATTTACTATATATATAGATGTAATCGTATGAGGTCATATATTATTATCACATACAGTAAAGGTGCAGCTGTCCTCTAGAGTGTTGGAATAGCCACTGAAGTTTAACATTTGCTTTCAGCAAAACCTTCTAAAACATTTTCACTGGCAACTGTATGTGTTATCAGTCATGTTTTCTTTTAAAGCTTTGTGCTTTTTGCATTACTTTGCACTGAACCATTCGATCTTTTCACCCTTGGACATCCAGCTTCTTGTCTGTACATTAAAATGCAAGACATTTAAATAGGGCATTGCCCTCCTCTCAGCATACTGCATGTAAATGACAAGATAGCATGATTCACTTACCCATGAGTTTAATGCCAGCAAAATATTGTAAAATAAGCATATCACTAAGCAGACTGATGTAGCGATCAAATCCAGATTATAATACTGCTGCACAAGCATCAGGGAAAGCACAAATTATTAAGAGCAGCAAAGTTTTACATTAAAAAAGAGGTTATAGATGGTGCTTTTGTTTTAAAAAGAAATATGAGGACTGTACTGAAAGTATTGCAAAAGCTGGCATGACTTTTTTTTATTAACTTACAAATTTCACATACTGGTGGAATAACTATTCCTCTATAGCAGTGGTCTCCCAACTGTGGCCCGTAGGCCAGATGCGGCCCTTTGCTTGCCTGCATCCAGCCCTTGGGGCACCATTTCTTCCACCAATATGAGGCACTATTCCTTCTATTGACACCAACAATGGGGAACCATTCCTTCAACTGACACCAACTCTGGGGCATAATTCTTCCTACTCAGTGGCGTCGCTATGGGGGTGGCATCTCCATGGGACCACACCCGGGTGACACCAACCAGGGGGGTGACACCATCAAGTAGGTATATTCTGGGCTATGGCTGGAATGGGGTGACAATATTAGAGGAGAAGAGGTGACCTCTGAGGGTAATTATAACTGAAGGGGGGCAGCAGGGAATTTACAATTGTGGGGAAGGGTAAATATAATTGAAGGGGGGCTGCAGGAGATTTGTAATTGAAAGAGGGGGGCTGCAAGAGAATAATAATTAAAGGAGGGGGGATTATTATATGGGGCTACAGGAGAATTTGGGGGGAGGGTAAATATAATTGAAGGGGGGTTGCAGGGGGGATATGTGAGTGTTATAATGTGGGGGGGGGCTGTTCTGGGGAAAATATAACAGGCTACTGGAATGTGGGGTAATTCTTATAGGGTAGGGGAGGAATTACAGGGTAATTTTAATGTGACAGGGCAGGGGGAAGTACCAAGTAGCAATTATAGTAGTTTGGAGACCCCTGCCCTATAATAACTTGTCTATTTATTATATTTCATTTTAGGCAAATAAAGGATTCTAGGCAAATGCAATGGGTTGTGTTTGAGTTATTGATGAAGTAGGGGTGCAGACTGTCAAACATCTACTAAAGACTACAGAATGTTTACGGAGATGACACCATTGACAGCAGACTCTTGTTGCCTTTAAAGCAGCCCTGTTCCCTATAGCCATAAAGTTGTGCTCCTTTCTTCTTTAACATTTTTACTTGCCTATTCCTTACTCTGTTGAAAGTAAAGCCTGTTGTTTACAGAACTGAATAGATCGAGATCATTTTTACAGAAAAATTATATACCCACCTTTCTGCTTCTCTCTGCTTTGTTCAGATGAGTATATTTGGAGTTACAATCAGAGAGAGAGTGTAAAAGGAAACAGCTTCTGCTGTGCTCTCTCATTAGGAAACCCATAATGCTTTGTGAAACCAGTCTGAATGAAATGTTTATTTATAAAATAAAGGATCCATTTAAAGCTGTAGCAACCTAGGTAAATTTAGCGTTGGCTCCTTCTGTAATCAAGGGAGCAGTAATTGTTTAGTCTGGCCTGTTCAGGGTCTCACATGCTTGGAGTTTGATTGCTTCCCTCTGCTTCTGGAAAATGCTTTCAGAGCTTAGGGTGGGGGATCCATATAGCCCTGCCTGAATATTTATCAGGTTCCAGCCAATCCCTGGAGGGGAAGTTTCTAGATAGGAGCCAGAGTGTATATAAATATTCTGATACATGGGAGAGCAGGGTTCCCTCTCCCTACGAGGGTTCTGGAGGTGCATGGGTTGCTTCTGCCAGGCAGCCCATGGACTGTACAGTTGCTTTAGGAGGCCTTGGAGGTGCTAGGATCAAGGCTGAAATGGACTTTGCTCAGAGTTGATTGCAGACCCACACTACACTGGTCCTAGCACCATCTTACTCATTGGGTTGGGTTTTGAGGAAACTAGAAGGAGGCTTCCCTCTGTCTTTAAGGATTTGACGGAAATGTTATCTTCTTGGGCTCATCTCCCGCTTTCGTGGTTCGGTAGAATTACTGCGATCCATATAACTTATCTTCCTAAATTATTATATGTGTTTTGGGTTTTACCGATCCCTGTCCCTTTGCAAATCTTACGCATTCATCAAATTCTGTCTTTCATCTAGGGCTCCTCACGCCCTAGAATTAATAAAAGAATTTTATTTGCCCGTAGAACTGAAGGTGGACTGTCTGTCCTGAATCTTTATGCCTACTACCTAGCGGCGAATATTGCTCCACTAGCCCATCTTCACGCATCTCACAATATTCCCCTGTGAGCCTTAGTAGATCTGATGGACTCCCACTCGACGCCACTTTCTTCTTTGCCGTGGTTCCCCCCTGTTTGCCGCCCTTCGCCTCTTAGTCCAACATTAGCACACACGCTTCGACTTTGGAACTCCATCAAATATTCTGCTGGTCTCATTTCTGCTCACTTACCTTTGATGCACCTACTCCACAACCCATTGTTTTCCCCGGGCCTTGACAATCCTGGACAGTTTGTGTGGTGGCCAGCTCATGGCTTCAATGACGTACACTCCTTGCTCTCTCCTACTCGGATACTTACTTTTGAGTCTCTGCGTTCTTCTCATAACATCCTGTTGAGGGAACATTTTAGCTACCTCCAGCTCTGTCACTTTCTTACTACATTATTACGAGCCCATTCGAGACCCTATAGGCTGACTCCCTTCGAAAGTCTTTGCAGGCACAGGCCTCGTGCGCCAGGCTTGATCTCCCTTGTCTCCTCCGCTGTTATTTCTTATAGGACACCCCCCGGTTCGCTGTTATCATCAGCATTGGCAGTGGGAACTCGGGGGTTGTCTAGATCAGCAAAACTGGCGGATCATGACTCAAGCATTGTCTAAATGCTCGAGGAATGTTATTATATTAGAAAATGCCTACAAGGTCCTTTTACAGATGGTATTATATGCCCACCAAGCTGGCTCGTTTTTTCCCCTCATATTCTCCGATTTGCTTTCGGAGTTGTCAACAAAAAGGCACCATGGCCCATATTTGGTGGACTTGCCCCAAGGTATGCAGACTATGGATTAGGGTCTATGCCCTTCTCCACACTATGCTACACACAGATATTAAACCATACGAGGCGCTATTATTAGTAGGCCTACTCTGTCCTGAGTGGCAGTTGGCATTGCATCTATTTATGGCTACCAAATTGACGATCACGAGAGCTTGGAAAACCCCTCTTCTTAGCTTCAAAGCCATTAAGAACCGGATTAATTTTACAATGGTTAATGAGAAGCTAACAGCCATGCTGTCAGACACCCACAGAAGGTTTTTGCAAATCTGGCGTCCCTGGATTGATGTGGCTCAACCGTCTAGATTTGACCAGACCATCCTGTCAATATAAGACTCTCCTGGCGTGACCCCCTGGAATCCTTTCTTTGTATTTACTATTTTTGTTTCTCTTTTCTTTCTTTTTCTTTCCTTTGTTTTTGTCAGTCTTCATGTTACTTGCGCTGATTGTGATACTCCTAGAGAATCGTGCCTGTAATGTTTTATATACCTGTCGGACTTTCTCGAGAGTCCTTGGAGTCCCGTTGTGCGTCCAGCGAGACTCCGTGCTCAGTTTTTCCTACCATCTGTATGTGATTTTGGTGACTATCCTTGGCCTTTGCTTACTAGCTCATTGGTCACTACTTGTTTACTGTTAACGCAATTTCATTCCATCCTTTTATATATTGTGTTTATGTACGCCGTTTCTCTCTGTATTAATACTTCAGTGCATTTGTTATGTCTCTTATCAGAAGAAATGTAAACCTTATTATTTTGTGTCAATGATCTTGCTTTTGATTGTTTCTTTGTTGTTGTGCTGTCTAATAAAATTCATTGTAAAAGAAACTAGAAGGAGGCAGGTGTCCTGGGAACATGTGGCTAGTAAACTTATATTGATCCCTGAGACTGTGTGATGAACGCTGAACTAGATACTGATGTTGCACATTGGTGCAGGGTAACCAGATGCCCAAAAAATTGCACCATGGTTTTCTGCTGGGGGACCTTGGTCTGTTCACTATATACTAGTATGGGTAGGTGCAGCATGATGTGGTGCCACTGAGTCCAGTTGTAGATAACAAGAATTGTATTTTGAAGGATAGTCCCAAAATACAAACAGCCCAGTGGAAAAAATCAATGTTGGGATAACACTCAGAGTTCTGTGCAGTTTGTAGATTAGAGCAGGTTCAGATGCACCGACAGTGTCTGTCTCCGAGGATGGAATGCAGCCTGGCCAGTCTGAGCCCAATGGGGAGGATTCTGATGTAGGAAAGCCTGTCCCTAGCCTGTCCCTACTCTTTCGGAACCTTTCTCTGCTGATAATTACTTTCCTTGGGGGCAGGCACTTAAAAAGGTTCTGCTGACTCAAGATAGCCACCAAGGTCACCTGAATGTAGCAAAGCCAACCAAAACACTACCTCAGGGGACCAAGAAACCATAGAAAAGCCAGGTTTCTCTTGACTTTCTCTCCAGCTGCAGTACCGCTCCAGTTGAGCACCACCTATAGTGGAGAAAGTAAACTGCACCTGCCTACACTTCTGCTGCTAGAAAGACTGTCCTGTGATTATTGGCTACTGCTGGGTATTTTTGGAGTATCCTTGTCCCCAACCTCTTTCCTGCTGTTTTACCAGCAATCCATAATGCTCTGTTCACACCAATGTGTTTTTTAGTGCTTTTTGCAGAAACAAACTACATTCCATTTAACATGGTTTCCTATGGAACATGTTCACATCTATGCTTTTTGAGCTGCTGCTTGTAAAGGATCAGGGACTTTTTTTAAAAGCAAAAACCACTGTTTTTGCTACAATAGAGTTCAAAGGAGAAGCTGCTGAAATGCATGGTAGTGTGTCTTTGCCACATTTTTGGCAAATGTTTGCCGTGTTTTGCATTTTGATTCTGTCCAGCAACAAAAAAAAAAATTCACTTTAACAAAAAAATGCATCAAAAACTCGTCAATAACGCAAAACAAACTGCAAAAAGCACTGGAGAAAGCATCAAACGCAAAATGCATATATGTGAACAGAGCCTCACAAAAGGCAGCTTCTTGACTGTTTATTGGAGCCAGAATGTTGCTTGGTGGTTGGTGCATTTGTTATGTTTGGGGGAGAGCGAGTAAAATTCAGCAACCCCTGCAGGGGACACTCCACAAAGCCGTACACATTAAACTAAAATAAATTGGGCTCTAAACTAATTATACTCTAGTTTCCATATATTTTAGGTCTATCTATCTATCTATCTATCTATCTATCTATCTATCTACATATCTATCTACATATCTATCTATCTATCTATCTATCTATCTATCTATCTATCTATCTATCTATCTTTCTATCTATCTATCTATCTATCTATCTATCTATCTATCTGTCATCTATCTATCTATCTATCTATCTATCTATCTATCTATCTATCTATCATCTATCTATCTATCATCTATCTATCTATCTATCTATCTATCTATCTATCTATCTATCTTGATCTACCTCCTATATTTAGCATCTATTTTTTAATAAATGTTTTGCTTTGTCCTTCAAGTAGCTTTTTTTTGTTATAGGTTTGTGACCTTGCGGTTATTTAAAATCCCTCTGAAAGTGTAAAAGTGGAAATACAATCTGTGCTATGACATAAATAGGCAATGCTGGTCAATGACCATAAACACCTTATCAGTCTTTAAACTCTGCCTCTTTACATGAATTTGTAAACACGAGAATATTACAATCTACAGAACAATGGGAGGTATGATGTGCCATATTGGACTGCCATATGGCTACTAACCTTAGAGGTTGGTAGCAACTATCAGTGTAGAAATTACCAAGCAGAATGAGCCTGAGGAAAAGAACCAGTTATCGTTCAAGCATGCTATATAATTGGCTATGGGATCTAAAACAAATGTCTGAGAAAGCAGATGGATGTGAAATGCTCCATTATTCATAAACACATTTTTCCCCTTTCATTTTTTGTGGAAATTTTAGCGCTGTCACCAAATATTCCGCGATGACTTCTTAACTCTTTCTCTGCAGATCAGTGGCAGAAAGTCACCGGGACATGGAGATCTGGAAGTCTATGGGCAATTAAAGGACAACTTCCAGGAAATAATTAAATGCTACTAAGTTATTCAATATTATTATTTTTATTATACAGGATTTAAACAGCACCAACAGTTTGCTCAGCACTTCACAATATAAAGGGAGACAGTGCAGTTACAATACAATAAAATACAAGAGGGTTAAGAGTTCCCTGCTCATAAGAGCTTACAATCTAATAGAGCCTTCTGATTCCTCTTGTACCAATTTGTATTGTAACTGTAATGTCTACCTTAATTTTGTAAAGTGCTGAACAAACTGTTGGCGCTATATAAATCCTGTATAATAATAATAATAATAATAATAATAAATGATAATAGGGAGGGGAAAGTGTTGCCAAAAGTAATAACTGTGAGGGAGTGATGGAAAAATTTAAATTTTAGTTGTTAGGTGGAGGTGGGATAGGTTTCCCTGAATAGGTGAGTTTTAGGGATCGCCTAAAAGAGGAAAGAGTAGGAGATAGCAGGACAGATTGGGGTAGGGAGTTCTGGAGGATGGGAGAGGCTCTGGAGAACTGATGGAAAACTTAGAAGTTTAGTTGTTAGCTTAAGGCAGGATAGGCTTCCCTGAAGAGATGGGTTTTCAGGGCTTGCGTAAAAGTGGACAGAGTAGAAGATTGCTGAACAGGTTGGTGCAGAGAGTTCCGGAGGATGGGAGAGGCTGTGGAGAAGTCCTGGAGATGAGCATGGGAGAAGAAGACAAGGGAGCTAGATAGCAGGAGGTCTTGGGAGGAGAGGACGGTTTGGGTAATAAAATGCAGTGATGTGTACTTTTCCCATAGGATATCATGTTAAATGGACTGCAGTGCGTTTCTGCAAAACACTGCGGATGTGAATCTAGGGTTAAAGGATAACTAAACCCAAGAACCAAAGTGCAATATTTTACAGCTTACAGTCATTAGATTTGGTGGCTACACTAGTTTTCTTTTTTTTTCCCAAGACAAGAGCATTTTCAGCAGCTTCATTGTCACTTTCTGTGGACTGCCCCAAAGACTATCTTCATCCCTAGCTATCTTATGTAAACTACTAATTGCCCTGCTCCCTATGTAATGGTGATGATGAGATACCAACATGTTTGGAGCCTGTATCAGGAGGGCAGCCTAGGGTGATAACCATGGCTCGCTCTATAGATACAGTGAAGAACTGATGTAGCCACCCAGGGACAGGAAACCTTTCATTTGTAGAATTACCAGGTGAAAATTAAACAAAAAAAAGCTTAACAAAAGAAAATATATGGAGCCACCACCCCAAGTAATAAGAAATATATAAAAAAAATGTTATCACTTTAAAGTGGTTCTAAAGGCTGAAGATTTTTTTACCATCATGCATTGAATGCATGAAGGTAAAAAACCTTCTGCATGCAGCTCCCTCCCAGCCCCCACTTATACTTTCCTGTGCACAAGAGCTCTCGCCCTCCTCATTGGCACAGAAACAGCAGCGGAAGCTAGTGCCAGTGAGGGGGGATTGGGGGCGGGGCCAAGCCATGCTCTGTGTGTCTATGGCTTGGGATTCCACAAGAGTGCCCCCATAATAAGCAGTTTCATTTAAAAAAAATAAAATAAAATGTGATCCTTTACAATCTCTTCAAAGTGGCTGGAAACATTTAAGGTTTTTTACCTTCATACATTCTGTGCATGAAGTTAAAAAACCTTTGAGTGCAGCAGCTAACTCCCCCCTCCTGCCCCCCCAATACTTACCTGAGCCCCATCCCGATTCAGTGATGTGCATGAGAGCCTCAGCTGTCTCAGGTCTCTCCCTCCTCATTGGCTGAGACAGCAGTGGGAGCCATTGGCTCCTGCTACTGTCACTAACAGTCAGTGAGCCAATGAAGAGAGAGTGGTGGGCAGTGCCGAGAGGCTTCTGTGTGTGAATGGACAAACATTGCAGTGGCTCGTAAGCAATCTGCTCAAGTGCCCCCATGGAAACAGGAGGGAGGGACCAGGACCCATATGGAAGAAAAATATATTTGAAATGCTACAATTTTGGCCATATTCAATATATATACTGCATGTTGAAATGCGGTTTTATTTTTTTTATCACATAATATATGAAAAATATTTTTACAATACACTGCATGTCTTTAAAAATACAAATCTACATTTTTGGAATGCATTTACAAATATATGTAAAAATATATTTTAAAATTACTTTTTCAAATGTTAAAAAAAATCTGAAGAATATATTTAAAAAATATGTATAAAAACTGCATTTCAACATGCAGTATATATATTGTAATAATAATGCATTTCAACATGCAGTATATATATTGTATATATTGTAATAATAATGCATTTCAACATGCAGTATATATATTGTATATATTGTAATAATAATGCATTTCAACATGCAGTATATATATTGTATATATTGTAATAAAAATGCATTTCAACATGCAAAATATATATATATATATATATATATATATATATATATATATATATATTTTTTTTTTTAAATATATTGAATATGGCCAAAATTGTAGCATTTCAAATATATGTCAATATATTTGTTAAGAATATTTTAAATTATATTTCAAATATATTTTTCTTCCATGTGGGGAGCGCTGACAGGGGACCTGAGTAAAGGAGGATCAGGGCTGCTCTGTGCAAAACAACTGCACAGAGCAAGTAAGTTTAACATGTTTATTATTTAAAAAAAAAGAAAATCTGCCTTTACAATCACTTGAAGTCTTACTGCTCCTGCTGCAGCCATGGAGTCTTTATCTTTCTGACTCTCTTTCCATAGTATAAAAAAGTGAAATCATCTTTCAGGGAGCAGTCATGGGATCTCATATGCAGGATATCACCATCCAAAGTCATTGTTAGATATAAGAAACCTTCCCCAATTCATCTTTATGTGGATTGGCCTATATACTGTATGCTTGCCAATGGTTTCCACTTGACTTGAAATCCCAACAGTCTAGGTAAGACAGGCTTTTAAAATGGGCCTCGCCTACACGTGTGGACAGACTTGTGTTTTGTTTGCCTTTAGAATTTTCACCTGCTCTTCTCAGAAGCTAATCCAAAAATATACTTGTGCCTTCATCATCCATCAGTTCACACTTGGACTGAATATCAGGCAACAGCAAAGCCCAAGCCTGCATTCCACTCCAGAGATAACACGAGTTCGGAGACGTAGACTTTACCAGCTTGTTTACAGGATTTCCAAAGCTCCCCTTTTTACACTAACAGCCCTCTCCAGCTGTGGAATCTCTTGCTCTTTACAGAATTTTTCAACCTTTTTGATCAGTAGATGACAACCATTGTAATCTCTGTGACAGGAGCCATCTCCCGGGAGAGCCTCATTGCTCTCCCTATCTCTCTTGCTCCAGCTGGAGCACAGCAAAGGCTTGAGAGACAGGCTTCAGCCACAGATGAACATCTTTTAAGTAAATATCAAGTGCCAACACAAAGATGGGATTGATCACATGTTGTTTAAGTGATAACCGGTGCTCCGAAGCTTGCAGATGGAAAGTGTTTATCGCATGGACTGTTGGACTGGGAGAAATACAATTGTTAATAGTTATTTCTGAAAGGCCACATGTCATGTTTTCATCAGTAAGTCCAAAGTTCATTTGTATATGAAATGTAGCCTAGCCAGTGTTTACGTTGCTTCTTTTTTTTTTATTTTGTTCTTTATTTAAGGTATGACAGGGTCTACTAATACACATTTTCAACAAGCATTTGTACATCAAAACATTTAAAAATGTTCGTACACATCCATTTTCCCTGATGCCGATAGGAAAACACATTAACCATAGTTACATAGCTAAATAGTTAGTCTGGCTGAAAAAAGACAAAAGTCCATCCAGTTCAACCATTAAAAAAAAAAAGTTTTATAATCCTATACCCACAGTTGATCAAAAGGAAGGCAAGAAAACCAGCAAAGCATGAACCAATTTGCTCCTGCAGGGGAACAAATTCCTTCCTGATCCCCCACATAACAAAAGACCATTAAATATGAATGTGGATGGATGTATTATTATTATTATTTATTAGTTTACGACTTTACCATTAAGATCAACAGCACAACCATTGGTCCTTCCCCTCATGCCAGAGTGCTAGGCGTAATCCTAGACTCTGACCTCTCCTTTGGGCCCCACATCCACTCACTGGCTAAATCCTGCCGCCTCAACCTCCGGAACATTTCCAAAATCCGCCCCTTCCTGACCAATGACACCACAAAACAACTTATCCACGCCTTGGTTATATCCCGCCTCGATTACTGCAACTCCCTCCTCACTGGTCTACCGTTACACAGGCTATCCCCCCTTCAGTCTATTATGAATGCTGCTGCTAGACTCGTACACCTTACCAACCGATCAGCGACTGCTGCCCCTCTCTGCCAATCCCTTCACTGGCTTCCACTAACCTAACGTATAAAATCCAAAATACTAACCACAGCTTACAAAGCCATCCACAACACTGCCCCTAGCTACATCACCAACCTCATCCACAGATACTGCCCAAATCGCCCACTCCGCTCCTCCCATGATATCCTCCTCTCTAGCTCCCTCATCACCTCCTCCCACGCCCACCTCCAGGACTTCTCCAGAGCCTCTCCCATCCTCTGGAACTCCCTACCACAGCATGTCCGGTCAGCCCCCACCCTGTCTGCCTTTAGGCGATCTTTGAAAACTCACTCTGCAGGGAAGTATACCCCACCTCCACCTAAGAACGGTACTTGAATCACCTCCACCAGATCATCCCCCGCAGCTATCACCTTTTGTACCACCTCCCCTTTCCTTTAGATTGTAAGCTCCACGAGCCGGGCCCTCCTATTCCTTCTGTACTGAAATGTATTGTAAATGTACTGTCTCCCTTATATTGTAAAGTGCTGCGCAAACTGTTGGTGCTATATAAATCCTGTATAATAATAATAATTAGTTCCATACAAAATTTATATAGCGACCAACAGTTTGTGCAGCACTAACATGAGAGTAAACAGTACAATTACAATACAATTCAATATTTGAGGAATCAGAGGGCCGTGCTCATTAAGGCTTACAACCTAAAAGTACAAAAACATGGCAACCACCCCAACCTATGACTGGCCTTTACAGCAAGGTGCACAGGGAAGGGCAATGCACATCGCAAACAAACAAAAGATTTCCCAACACCATTACCAAGCAGCCTGCAAAACAGCCGATTTGCCCTGTATAATGCTCCCTTCACACGATAAGAAAATTGTACATAAAGTTTTGTACGAGGACCGATCGTCCGATAATCAGAACGTTAGTATACATCTTTTGAGAGCCGATCACGACAATTCGTGTGACGATATCCGAAGGGACAAGTACGGACATTTTTCTCGTACGATATCAGATCGTACTATTTTAGTTTATTCAGTACAGTAGTTGTCCAAAATACAATACAATACAAATAAATACAATACAAATACATGACATGTATTCAAAATTCTTTTCGTTCGTACAATAATTTTCGTATCTTTAGTAACCTTTCATTTTCAATGTGAAACTAGCAGGCAACAAAAACTGGACGATCGTTCGTCTGATATTCTCATTGTGTGTACGGGGCTTAACAGTTCACATTAACAACAGAGGGTTTTGTTTGCACATACTGTATTTGCAAATATATGCATAAGCTGCAGTGACCACGACAAGAGACCTCTGCATATACTGCGGTCCTAACTTTATGATTTTAAGAGTCTCCGTATGCCTGGAGGGAGCCCACCCCTCCTTAAAAGCACAGGGTCTCACGTGACATCCAGCAATTGCACAATGGCAGCGAAGGCATCAGTGCACCCCTGCACCCAGCTCAACCAACTGTAAAAAAAATGGCAACCACCCCAGCCTATAACTGATCTTTATAGCAAGGTGCACATGAAAGGGTAATGCATATCTCAAACAAACAAAAGATTTCGCAACACACTTACCAACCAGCCTGCTAAACAACCGAATTGCCCTCTCTAATAATTTACATTAAAAACTGAGTGGATTGCTTGCACACATTTGCAAATATATGCATACAGTTGCAAGAAAAAGTGTGTGAACCCCTTGGGATTACGTAGAGTTTTGCATGAATTGGGCATAAAATGTGCTCTGAACGTCATCTAAGTCACAACAATAGAAGAACACAGTCTGCTGAACATAATACTACACAAACATAAGATGTTGCCATGGTTTAATTGCACATAACATGTAAACATTCCCAGTGCAGGGAGGAAAAGGTATGTGAGGCCCTAGCTTAATGACTTCTCCCAGAGCTAATTGGAGCCAGGAGTGAGCCAACCTTGACTCCAATCAGTGTGATGATATTGGATGTGTTGCTGACAGCTGTCCTGCCCTTAAAAAACACACACCTGTTTTGGGTTTACTGGTTTCAAGAAGCACTGTCTGATGTGAACCATGCCTCGCAGAAAAGAGCTCTCAGAAGACCTACGATCAAGAATTGTTGACTTGCATGAAGCAAGTGGTCGTTGCAAGTAGGCGTGGTCGTCCTGTAAAAATGACTGCAAGAGCACAGCGCAGAATGCTGCATGAGGTAAAGAAGAATCCCAGAGTGTCAGCTAAAGACCTACAGAAATCTCTGGCACATGCTAACATTTTTGTTGACAGATCTACAATAAGGAAAACATTAAACAAGAATGGAGTACATGGGAGGACACCACGGAGGAAGCCATTGCTGTCCAAAAAGAAGATTGCAGCACATTTGAAGTTTGCAAAAGAGCACCTGGATGTTCCACAGCACTACTGGCAAAATATACTGTGGACAGATGAAACTAAGATTGAGTTGTTTGGGAAGAACACACAACACTATGTGTGGAGAAAAAAAGGCACAGCACACCAACATCAAAACCTCATCCCCACTGTAAAACATGGCGGAGGGAGCATCATGGTTTGGGGCTGCTTTGCTGCCTCAGGGCCTGGACGGATTGTTGTCATTGATGGGAAAATGAATTCCAGAGTTTATCAAGACGTTTTGCAGGAAAACGTATGACCATCTGTCCGCCAACTGAAGCTCCACAGAGGATGGGTGATGCAACAGGACAATGACCCAAAGCATACAAGTAATTCAACAAAACAATGGCTGCAACAGCACAGAATACGCCTTCTGGAGTGGCCCAGTCAGAGTCCTGACCTCAACCCGATTGAAATGCTGTGGCATGACCTTAAGAGAGCGATTCACACCAGACATCCCAAGAATATTGCTACACTGAAACCGTTTTGTGAAGAGGAGTGGTCCAAAATGACTCCAGATCGTTGTGCAGGTCTGATCTGCAACTACAGGAAACGTTTGGTTGAGGTTATTGCTGCCAAAGGAGGGTCAACCAGTTATTAAATCCAAAGGTTCACATACTTTTTCCTCCCTGCACTGTGAATGTTTACATGTTATGTGCAATTAAACCATGGCAACATCTAATGTTTGTGTAGTATTATGTTCAGCAGACTGTGTTCTTCTATTGTTGTGACTTAGATGACGTTCAGAGCACATTTTATGCCCAATTCATGCAAAACTCCACATAATCCCAAGGGGTTCACATACTTTTTCTTGCAACTGTAAGCCACATTGCCCACAATGTATATTCTGTGGCCCTAACTTTATAATTTTCATATATATAATATATAATTTTTGTATATTTATCAACTCCTCCTTCTACCCAGGGGCGGACTGACCATTCGGGCACTCGGGCACTGCCCGAGGGCCCGGGGTCTGTAGGGGCCCCATGAAATGCCCCTGGTACCTTTCATAGGCTTTTTTGGGTGTGGTTTGGGTGTGGGCGAGGACACAGGGGCCCCATGATCCCCTATTGCCTGGGGGCCCCATGAGTTGTCAATCTGTCCCTGCTTCTACCCCCAACTTATCACCCCAAACTCTCTGAGAGCTTTGACAGACCATTTATGAGGGAGCAATAGAGATCCCAGGTATCAACAATTTCAATGGAGAGAAAGACAAGATATCTAAAAATTAATATTATAATACAGGATTTTATGAGAGCTCACTATCTGAGGCCCTAGACATTTAGTTCTGATGCATGGGGCTATGGAATTCTAAGCATTCATTCTGGACATTTGTCCCAGGGCGCATACAGCCCTAAACGTTCATACCATTAGGTGCACTGTCCAGCCCCGTTCAGCCACAAAAGCTGACAACATCTCATAGAGGGTGACAGGCTGCCAGCAGGGGAGCAGGATAGGACACCTGTGTCCTCCACCCACACATAAATGCCAGTAACCCATGCACTAGGGCAGGGGTGTCAAACTGGTGGCCCTCCAGTTGTTGCAAAACTACAAATCCAATCATGCCTCTGCCTTTGGGAGTCATGTTTGTAACTGTCAATCTTGCAATGCCTCATGGGACTTGTAGTTTGGCAACAGCTGGAGGGCCGCCTGTTTGACACCTGTGCACTAGGGCTAAACATCCAGTGTGCATGGGGCCTAAAGGCAGAGGCAAGGTGTAGTCAGGTGCAGGGGCTGACTGACAACTCATGGGGCCCCCGGGCAATAGGGGATCATGGGGCCCCTGTGTCCTTGCCCAAACTCAAAACAGCCTATGAAAAAGGTACCGGGGCATCTCATGGGGCCCCCTACTGACCCCGGGCCCTCGGGCAGTGCCCGAGTTTCCAAATGGTCAGTCCGCCCCTGGTCAGGTGCAGTCTGCCACTGGGTAGCTTTGTTTCATGAATAGTGTCTGCTTACAGCAGACAGTGTTATCAGGTGCTAGGCCCCTAGCCTTCCTTTAGTGATGTCATGGGTAAGTCGGTGCCCAGTTATAAGCCAGGTTGGGAGGTGCCTTAGTGCAGTTGCGGCATGGTAGCCAAACACCCCACACTTGGGCAGATGTAGCCAGAAAGTAGAGACCCTGGACAGGACTGAAGGCTGGAGAGAGGTAATCCTGCACCCAGAAAAGCCGACTGTAAACTTCCTGACCCTTATGGAGGTGGGGGCTAGGGTGGGATGCAAATGGCCAATTAGGCCAGGCCAAGAGTTTCCTGGAGTGAGGCTATGCTATGCAGCGGAACTATACCCAGGACTGACCATTTGGAAACTCGGGCACTGCCCGAGGGCCCGGGATCAGTAGGGGGCCCCATGAGATGCCCCTGGTACCTTTTTCATAGGCTTTTTGAGTTTGGGTAAGGACACAGGGGCCCCATGATCCCCTATTGCCCGGGGGCCCCATGAATTGTCAGTCCGCCCCTGACTATACCCCTTATGTGCATAAAGCCTAAAGGAAGAGGCAAGTGAGATGAAAGATAGTAACTTTGGGAGATGAGTTGTTCCAGAAAGCAAAGTGCACTTTTTAGAGAGAAGTGGGATAAGCCTAAAAGAAGGAAACTAATGCAGCCACCATATTTAAAATGCTACTAAACCCAGGACCCTGCATTCACTATATCTAGTCTGCCACAGTAAACAGGAAATGCAATTATTTTAGTAAATATAAACTGATAAATACCTTTTCTCATCAGCAGCATACAGCAGTCTTGTGACTTCTATCAGTGTCCAGCAGAGGACTGGTTAATCCTGTAGGAAGAGTTTTTATTCTCCTCCGACTGTCCTATGATGCTGCATCACCCGTGTCCCTCTGTCTGGATAGCGCTAATTGATCACAAGCACTCTCCCAAAGAAAAGAAAAACTTTCTAGCAACACACACCAAACTGAGCATGAACAGAGTGAGTCCTAATGCTTTGTACTATCTGCAGATGCATTGGGGACTGTGGAAGAAGGGGAGGAGCAGAGAAGACAGGATCAAACAGCCTTTTTAAACAATGCAGAGGATTAACCCCTTAGGTTCTACAGTGAGTATAACAAGTATGCTTTACTGCATATAGAGTCTGATTTTACTGTTTTGGGATTAGTAACACTTTGAGAACCGGTAGGCTGTAATAGATTATATTTGTACCTGAATCAGATCCAGTAAAAACGCATAAAGTACAGATCTATGGAAGTACATACACTGTCAATTCTCTATCACTTCGAGTTCAAGAACCCAGAGTCAGTTTTTGGAAATATTGGTTGAGGTGATTGTAGCCGTATTAGTGCATTTGCGACAGAAACAATTGAGTACTGTCCGTGATACTTTTTTTATTTGTACTAACATACAATTTTGAGACAAGGACAAGGGGACATACCCCGAAAGCTTGTCCTCAAAATTGTATGTTAGTGGAAATATTGGGAAAGACATCCCTTTGTAGATGAGATGCCTAGTGCTACAACCTGCTTCCCTGGATGAGGAAGCCTTCATTTACCAGTCAAGTCAAAGCAGGCTGTAGACACACAGAAAAGTGTTTTTAATGCATTTAGCATGTGTGCAATCGGGTGGAATGAGGCGTCTGCAGGGGTGCATTAGATCCTGTTGTGTGCATGGACACGCACGGGTGCACATAAAGCAAATAATGCAAAAAATCACACAAACAGCAAGGAAAGTCCTGTTTTATCAGCTGTTTGCACATACAATATAGATGGGAATCACGTTAGTGGAGCTGCAGACAAAACATGTTTTGCATAGAGTAGAAAATGATTAAATCTTTATGAGGTTTGTATTGCTGCCTTTGCTGCCATTGAGATAATTCCCCTTCACTTCCTGTAGTGTCATCATGGATGGGAAAGAGGGTAAGTCCTCCTAACACCTTAGACTGTACACCCCTGAGGGTTAGGGACTGATGTGAATGTACAATATATATGTAAAGTGCTGCGTAAATTGACAGCACTATATAAGTACCTGAAATAAATAAATAATTAACAGGAACAGAAAGAACAATAAAAACCTTCCACATGTGTCTAAAATTAAAGTGGATGTACGCGTTAATAAAAAACATTCTCTTATTTGCCCTTTTGGTTTGTTAAATATACCATATAACAGTGGATTTACTAAAACTAGAGCACTGAATCTGGTGCAGCAGTTTATGGTAGCCAATCAGCTTCTAACTTCAGCTTGTTCAAGTAAGCTTCGGCAATAAATCCTGGAAGCTGATTGGTTTCTATGCAAAAAAAGTAGCTGTCCATCCAGATCCAGAAATCTTGTGAGCTCTCTACCTCTGGACTGTTATCAGTCATTGTGCCCTGCTATCTCCATGGGCTACAAAACACATCCCCTTGTTATGAGGGAGGTATTATGTAGTCCTAATAACAGAGATCCCCCTGCGCTAATAAGGAAACCTAAATAAATAAGCAGCTGATGCCCTATCCTCTACCTATATTTATTTATTTTGGTTACTTATATAGTGCTGTCAATTTATGCAGCACTTTACACACATATATATTGAACATTCACATCAGTCCCTAACCCTCAAGGGGTGTACAATCTGAGGTCCCTAACTCACATTCATACATACACATATTAGGGCCAATTTAGACAGGATCCAATTAACCTACCAGCATGTCTTTGGAGTGTGTCAGGAAACTGGAGGAAACACACACAAACTCCATGCAGGAGCAGGGGCAGACTGACCATTTGAAAACTCGGGCACTGCCCGAGGGTTAGTAGGGGGCCCAATGAGATGCCCCAGGTACCTTTTTCATAGGTTTTTTTTAGTTTGGGCAAGGACAAAGGGGCCCCATGATCCCCTATTGCCCAGGAGCCCCATGGGTTGTCAGTCTGCCCCTGTGCAGGAGTTGCCATGGTCAGGAACCGAACCCATGACCCATTTACTGCAAGGCAGATGTGCTAACCACTAAGCCACTGTGGCACCCCTATGTGTGGACATGTGCAAAAAAAATGGTGTAGTGCTAAAGCTAAATGTACATATCACACAATATCAGATGATAAAAATCAAATAAATATAAATATATATATACAGTATATATATATAAGTGATATATCTTTCAGGATCTAATAATAAGTGTATAAAACAGTGATAAAAACACAAAATGCATATAATAAGCTGGTCCTAATCATCCTTATCTATTTGCTCTACATGCATTTATGATTATTTTTTGATTATTTATTTTGTGTGCATATTTAGCACCAGTCACTTGATCTGTCATATATCCCGCATTTGGGATTCACCATATACATCACCTAGTATTTTGGGGGTTTTTGTCCCAATTGGGATTGGTCGTTGTCACTTTATGAGGGTCCATGATTAGGACCAGCTTATTATATGCACTTTGTGTTTTTATCACTGTTTTATACACTTATTATTAGATCCTGAAAGATCTATCACATATATATATATATATATATTTATTTATTTGATTTTTATCATCTGATATTGTGTGATTTGTACATTTAGCTTTAGCGCTACACCATTTTCTATCATATTATGTAGTCCTAACACACTTCCTGTCCTAGAGTGACAACGCTGCTAAGTACAGCTGTCACCCCAGGACAATAAGTGAGTTAATGGCAGGATTATTAGGATAAAAAAATAAAGAAAAGGTTGATAAAAGAAAACAAATACAGTCACCACCTCTAAGAATTGGTAAGCTGCAATGCTATCAATTTGTGTTCTTTGGTTTAGATTCAACTGTTTGCAAAAAAATAATAAATGCAACCATTCTGTGTATTTATTATGTATTTGCATTTGAGCATGCAAAGCATTGGTCAGTGGATCGTGGGTGCATTGCCCTGGCTCTTGCAAACCAACGTAAGGACCTTCTGTTATGGTGTTGGAGGAAGTATCAATGGAATACAAAAGTGATGTCACCATAATTGTGCTCCATTGGGAATTACGAATCCCTTTGTCATGGTGGCAGATGGGACTTGTAGCTGTAATGACACACAGGGGAGTATTTATGGCAAGTGCAAACAATGCACTTGCCTACGACGGCATTTTTCAGGGGGGCAGCACCTCTCCCCAGAAGAAGGGACACACGCAGCATGGGAACCAGGTGGGATCCAAGAGAGGCTGCGGGCTGCTTGATGGTCTATATAGAACCTGACTCTCTTTCCCAGGGATGTCCGGAGCTCTGAAGATGGGTGTTTTTCTCTCTGATGCCGAGGGGGAAGTAGTGGAAGGGGAAGGGGGAAGGTGGGGAAGGGGAAGTAGTGGAAGGTTATCACAGATGGGGGCAGAGGTGTTGATGGTCAATGTCAGGCTCTCTCCATGGTTGGGGGGAGGGGGGGGTTGGTTGGTGCCCATGGGGTCAGATGATTTTTGTGTTTCCTAGGGTGGCACAATACCTAAATACACCACTGATAACATGGCTGTGTGGGTGGAACTATGCACAGCCATGCTTATGATAAATTTGATAGGAATTGGCAGGGAGACGAACCCTCTAATTCTATAAATGGGGGGTAATGACAACAGAGTGTTAGTAGGGAATCTTCAATTTTGACATGATAATTTAAAATTCTAGATTCTTAAATGTCCTGCAGGACAATTTTATGTGTCAGTTGGTAGATGTCCCAGTTAGAAACAAAGCTCTGCTAGACCTACTAATCACAAATAGCACATAGATGATAACAGATGTGGAAGTAAGGGATAACTAAGGAAGCAGCGAGCGCAGGGCAATTATGTTCACTGTAAATTATAAGAAAAGCAGGAACATAGGTAGGACAAGTGCATTAAATGTTAAGAGAGCCAACTTTACTAAATTGTGCTCCATACTCCATGACATTAAATGGGATTATATTCTAGAAAAACATGAAGGAAAAGTGGAAGTGCTTTAGGAACATTTTAATTAATGGCATTAGGCAGTGTATCCCATTGGGCAACAGATATAAAAGAACTAAGGTTACACCTGGGTGGCTAAATTTAGGCATAAAAAGGCACATTAAAGAGGAAAAACTGTCCTTTAAAAAAATATAAGGCTGAGAGGACATTGTCAGCATTCCAACACTACAAAGAATGCAATGAAACATGTAAGAGTGCAATCAGGGCAGTAAACAGGGGTGCATCTAGCCTGTCTGATATGGGGGGTGCAGTAAAAATGTCAGGGGTGCAGAGGATGCAAGGTCAGCAAGCCAGTGTATATGAGTCAGTAGGGAAGTGTACTGGGGGACTGTAGGATGGAGGACAGGGGTCAGCAGGATGGAGGACAGGCGTTAGCAGGACGGAGGACAGGGGGTCAGCAGGGCGGCGGACAGGGGGTCAGCAGGATGGAAGACAGGCGTTAGCAGGACGGAGGACAGGGGGTCAGCAGGGCGGAGGACAGGGGTTCAGCAGGATGGAAGACAGGGTGTCACTAGGGCAGTGTACAAGGGTCAGCAGGACTGAGGACAGGGGGTCAGTAGGACAGTGTACAAGAGTCAGCAGGATAGAGGACAGGGGGTCAGCAAGACAGAAGACGTGAGGCAAGAGGACAGAGCTCAGCAGGACAGAGGACTGTGTGTTAGTAGGGCAGTATACAGGGGTCTGCAGGATTGAGGATAGGGGTCAGCATGACAGAGAACAGAGGGTCAGCAGGATAGAGGGTCAGTAGGGCAGTGTACAAAGTTCAGCAGGATGAAGGATAGGGGGATCAGCAGGATGGAGGACAGGGGGTCAGTAGCGCAGTGTACAACAGTCAGCAGGACAGAGGAAAAGGGGACAGTAGGGCAGTGTAAAGGGGTCAGCAGGACAGAGGACAGGGGGTCAGAAGGGCAGTGTACAGGGATCAGCAGGATGGCCGACGAGGTCAGTGGGGCAGTGTACAGAGGTCATCAGGATAGAGGACAGGTAGTCAGCAGGATGGAGAACAGGGTGTCAGCAGGATGGAGAACAGGGTATCAGCAGGATGGAGGACAGGGGGTCAGCAGGATGGAGGACAGGGGGTCAGCAGGACGGAGGACAAGGGGTTAACAGGACAGTGGGTCAACAGGACAGAGGACAGGGGATCAGTAGGTCAGAGGACAGGGGGTCAGCAGGAAGGAGGATGGGGTCATCAGGACAGGGTCAGCATGATGGAGGACAGGGGTCAGCAGAACGGAGGACCGGGGTCAGCAGGACAAAGGACAGGGGGTCAGCTGTACAGAGGACAGAGGGTCATCAGGACAAAGGACAGGGGTCAGCAGGACAGAGGACGGGGGTAAGCAGGAAAGAGGAAAGGGGTCAGCAGGACAGAGGACATGGGGTTCAAAGGCCAGTGTACGGAGATCAGCAGGGCAGGGTGCAGGGGGTCGAATCTCCCCAATTCCCCTCCTAAACAAAAACCTTCACCCCCTCCTAGCACAAATCTCCCCACCCCCCTTAGAACAAATCCCCCCCCAAAAAAATACTTTTCCCAGCACAAATACCCCCCATCACCCCTCTTCCACAAATCTCTCATGCCAACCTAAGCACAAATGATTAATCCCAGTACAGTTCCCCACCTGTATGTATAACCCCCCCCCAAACTTACAAGCATTAAATTGCTAGAGAGAGAGGTGGTGTGCTCTTCTCTCCCCTCCTGTCATTACAGCTATCCTCCATACAGCAGAGGACACATTGAGCTGTACATAGTTTGATTACCCGCCCCCTATGTCCTCCAATGTGGATAGGGAGCTGGGTAATCAAACTGTGTTCAGTCTGATCTAGCAATTCTCTGTCATCTGCTGCATGAAGGATTGCTGCTCTGACAAGAGGAGGAGAGCACAGCCCGCACCTCCTCGCCACTCTCTCGTCTCTGCCACTGCGACTTCTCTCGGACTTTTCCCTTTAGCTCCCTACTCCAGGCTACCCCCCCCCTCCCCCACTGTGTCCAAGCCCTGAGTGCAGAGTTGGGGAGAGGAGCTCAGTGGCCAAGCAGAATTTTCCTGAGGTAGCTGGCTCGGGGGGGTGGGGATGATTGGCCCCAAAAAAATCGGGGGGGGGGCGTGGCCCAACCCAGCACCTACCTAGATCCGTCCATGGCAGCAAAAATAAACCATGAGAGACGCACAGCGGAGAAGAGTAAAAATAATCCCCCCCAAAATTTCAAATATATAAGTATTAAGAAGACAAAGTCAAAACATATTGGCCCCATGAAAAATGATCAGAGGAAGTTGATTAAGAGTGACAGGGAGAAGGCAACTGTAATAAAGTGGTTGCAGAGGAAAAAAACAAAAACAAAAAAAAAAACACATGTCTATACTTACCTGCTCTGTGCAATAGAATTGCGCTGAGCAGGCACTATCCTCCTCTTCCCGCTGATATCGATCTGCCCAGGGAGGAGGGACAAAGTCAGGAGAGCTGCAGCTCTCATGCACAGCGCTGGATTGTAATGGGACTCAGGTAAGTATAAGGGGGGGGGTAAGGGTAACAGACATGACGATATTGTTAGAAACACAGCAAGGAGTGCACTATTGAGCCTGTAAAGCATTGCACCTGCTATTACAATAAATGCCACACTCCTTTAGACATTCAGTACAGCTGTCTGCCCATGCCTCCCATACGGGGGTGTTGGCTGGCACAGCTTTATTGGCTGGCAGAAGGAGCCTGAAACTGATAGCTAAATCATTGCTTTTTTAATGAACTTTAAAAACATCTTTCAGCATGCAGCTCTTTATTGTAGAGGAGACGCGCTATGCCTCTTGTGTAATAAAACACACCTGTCTGCTCGCAGTTTTCTATTGAATGTGCACTGAGTTGCACATGCACAGCTCAGCGTGCATTCCTGGCACACTCTGTGCCTGAATGACTGACCCCCGTGTACATGTACGGGATGATGTCATCCTCCACCGGCCAATCAGGAGGCTGAAAATTCAGCACCCAGGGAGAAGATGATAGTGGCTGGCCAGGGCTCCATTTGCCACATCACAGGAAGGCTTAGGTGAGTATATTCAGAAGTTTAGTTCCGCTTTAAGGCCCAACTCGGGAGGCATTTTAATAATCAACATTTTTAATGATCTCTTGCAGCAAGGCTGCATCCGCACTGCAAGGATTAAAGTGATTCTGAAGGTTGAATTTTTTTTGTGAAAAAAAAAATAACAAGTATGTCATACTTACCTGCTCCGTGTGAAGATTTTGCACAGAGCAGCCTTGATCCTCTTCTTTTTGGGTCCCACACTGGCGGTCCTCTCTCCTCCCCCCAGCCAAGTGCCTCCAATAGCAAGCCTCTTGCTATGGGGGGCACTTGAGTAGGTTCAGTCCAGAGCAGCGCTCCTGTAAATGGATATTGCCCCCCGCTCTCTCCTCATTGGCTCACTGGCTGTGATTGACAGCAGCAGGAGCCAATGGCTCCATCTGCTGTGTGAGCCAATGAGGAGAGAGAGACCCAGAAGAGCCGTGGCTCTCATGCACATGCACACTGGAGCGAGATGGGGCTCAGGTATTAGGGGGGGGGGCTCAGAGGGGGGCTGCAGTCAGAAAGTATTTTTACCTTCATGCATAGAATGCAATAAAGTGGAGTTCCACCCAAAAGTGGAAGCTCCACTTGTTTGCCTCCCACCCCCCCACACTGCCATATTTAGCACTTTCTGGGGGGAGGGGAAGCAGATGTCTGGTTTTGACAGGTACCCACTCCCACTTCTGGCAGTGAAGTGAGCTGGAAGTTCGGCCCCCTCCTTCCTCCTGCAGTCTTCTGGGACACTTCACAGGTCCCAGAAGACTGTCAGATCAGATTGCACAGTGCAACTCATACATGTGCAGTGGGCACCCAGCTGTGAAGCCGCAAGCTGTCACAGCCTGGTGCCCAGAGTTGAGATGCCAGCGCCGGAGAGAGAAGAGGGAGAGAAGGGACAACGCAGGTGAGAACATCGCAGGTAAGTGTGTGTAAGTTTTTGTGGCTGCTGACTTTTAATAAATACAAAAATGACTGGAACTCCGCTTTAAGGTAAAAAAACCTTCTGCCCTTAGAACCTCTTTAATTGCTTTTTTAGTCTAGGAGGAGAAACATTTTTACTTACCTGATCCTCCTATAACTCGGCAGGTCAAGCTCCCCCATGCTCTGGAAGTGGACTGTCCCTCTCTGTCAACATGTCCAGTGCAGGTCAATGGACCCTGCTTTGGTCTTGATGACGTCAGCACTGTAGACCGTTGGATAGTAAGGGAGAAGAAGCTGCGGGGATCGGTCCAACAGTGGGAAGAAATGGAGGATTGGGTAAGTAAATCCTCTCCTATTGTTCCCTTAGATCTGAACGAGCAACTAACCCAGGGGTGTATTTACCACAAGGCAATCAAGGCACTTGCCTAGGGCGGCATTTTTCAGGGGGACGGCACCTCCCCCCAGAAGAAGAGATGAAGCAAAGGACACGCATGCCATGGGGACCAGGTGGGATCTGAGAGAGGCTGTGTGCTTGATGGTGTATGTAGAGCCTGACTCTCATTCCCGGGGATGTCTGGAGCTGTGAAGATGAGTGTCTTTCTCTTTATCACCAAGGGGGTGTAGTGGAAGGCTCTCCCAGGTGGGGGGGCAAGGGTGTTGTTGGTCGATGTCACACTCTCTCTGTGGGAAGGGGTGGAGTTGGTCGGTGTTCATGGGGGCAGACAATTTTTGTGTTGCCAAGGGCAGCACAAAACCTATATATGCCACTGAACTAAGCCTTGCAGTACAAGCACAGCCCCACTACAATGGATCATTTTTTTAGTTGCCTAAAGTTGAGTTTTAACCACTTGCCTACCGGGCACTTATACCCCCTTCTTTACCAGGCAAATTTTCAGCTTTCAGCGCTGTCGCACTTTGATTGACAATTGTGCGGTCATGCAAGATTATACCCGTATGAAATTTTTTATCATTTTTTTCTCACAAATAGAGCTTTCTTTTGGTGGTATTTAATCGCCGCTGGGCTCTTTACTTTTTGCGCTATAAACAAAAAAAATTGAAAAAAAAAGTTTCTATTATAAAAATTTTCAAACAGGTAATTTTTCTTCTTCAGTGATGTGCGTTGATGAGGCAGCACTGATGGGCACTGATAGGTGGCACTGATGGGCACTGATAGGCGGCACTGATGGGCACTGATAGGCGGCACTGAAGGGCACTGATAGGCGGCACTGAAAGGCAGCACTAATAAGGTGGTACGAATAGGCAGCACAAATGAGGTGTCACGGATAGGCGGCACTGATAGGCTGCACTGATGATGGGTACTGATAGACAGCACTGATAGGTGGGACTGACTGGCATCACTGCTGGGCACTGACTGGCGGCATTGCTAGGCATTGACTGGTGCAACTGCTGGGCACTGACTAGCACAACCGCTGGGCACTGACTGGTGGCAGCACTGCTGGGCTGCATTGATGGGCACTGGTGGGTGGCACTGGTGGGCACAGGTGGGTGGCACTGGTGGGCACAGGTGGGTGGCACTGCTGGGCACAGTTAGGTGGCACTTCTGGGCACAGGTAGGTGGCACTGCTGGGTGGCACTGCTGGGCACAGGTGGGTGCACTGCTGGGCACAGGTGGGTGGAGCTAGTGGGCGGGCAGAACTGGTGGGTGGCGCTGCTGGGCACCGATCATCAGGGCACTAATCATCAGTGCCCTGATGATCAGTGCCGATCCCCGCTCTGTCAACTGCCGGTTCTCGGCAGTACTTTCCTCACACTCTGACAGCGTGAGGAAAGTGCAGCCGAGGATTGGCAATTGCATTTCCCGGTGATCAGCGTGTCATTGGACATGGCTGATCACGTGGTAAAAGGCCGCTGTGATTGGCCTTTTACCACATCATGTGATCAGCTGTGTCCGTAGGACACAGCGATCACGGAGATCGCTGGGTGCGCGCCGAGCGCGTTCTGGGAGGACGTCATATGACACCCTCCCAGAACTAGCCAGCCGCAGTGTAGCTGTCATTCGGCTATCTGCGGTTGGCAAGTAGTTAAAAAACAGGCAGGGGATGTAAAATAGGACCCTGTGTATTGTACAGTTGGTGAATAAAAAGCATTTTCTGATCAACTGAAAAATTATGTTTGCAATTATTTTTGTATTAGCTCTATTCTGCAAACTGCATACCTACAAGATACATCAGGTATACCATTCTGCTCTATTGCTTGCCATTTGTAATGATTAATCTAATAAAAGGGAAAAAAAAACCTACATAGTCCAAGTACCTTTCTTTTGAAAATCTGCACATACTCAGTGGGATAAAAGTTCATGCCAAGTGTCCTTTTGAAGATCTGAGTTGAAACTAAGGTTTGTATCAAAAATTAATGTGATGGCCTAACACTGCCAACTAGCCATGGTAATCCTAATTAAACTGCCAGTGCCAGAAGCACATTAACAGGGTCTGTGAAATGTGGTGGGATCAAGAAAGCTGGAAAGAACAGAAGCAATCTGTTCATGTGAGGTGTATAGAATATTGCAGAAATCTGTAACTGCAACGCTGTCTAATACCTTACTGCAATGAGCACTCGATGATTGTCACTGTGACTGCGCTCAATGAATTCTAAAAGGGGATTTTTTTCTTAAAGGAAACTTATAATAAGAGAAACACAAGGACCGTTCACTTCATTTTGACTTTACTTGCTGTACAGATAAAATGATTTTATATTAATGCATTCTCTGAATTGGTTCACACCGCTGCGATTTCAGGTGTGATTTGGGAATTGAACTCATACCTGAAATCGAATCTAATGAATGTGAATGTCGGTGTCTTAACCACTTCCCGTCTGGCCCATGTACATAAACAGCTGGACAGGAGCAGTGCAGGAGAGGGTGGCCGTTAATAAACATCCCCTCGCTTCCCTGCCTGGCCGTGCTCCCTGGGAGCGTGCGGCACCGCGAACCAGTGCCCGCTTTGTCCTCCGGAACACCGATCACTGTACAGATTCCCAACGGATCAAATTCAAAATCCTAACACTGACGTACAAAGCTGTCCATAATTCTGCCCAAAACTACATCACCGACCTGATATCCAAGTACCACCCAACACACACTCTCCGCTCCTCACAAGACCTCCTTCTCTCTAGTTCCCTGGTCTCCTTCTCCCATGCCCGCCTCCAGGACTTCTCCAGGGCATCACCCATACTCTGGAACTCCCTGCCCCAACCCATCAGATTATCACCTACTCTCCTCTCCTTTAGGCGCACCCTGAAAACCCACCTCTTCAGGAAGCCTACCCCACCCCCTGCTAATTCCCGACCTCCTCCACTCTTCCTACCACTCCATCCCCCACAGCTATCTCCTCCTGTGCCACCATCCCCTCCCTCCTAGATTGTAAGCTCCAAGGAGCAGGGCCCTCGACCCCCTCGTGTATCACATTGTATTGTTATTGTACTGTCGCATGTTCTGTCTCCCATTGTAATGTACAGCGCTGAGCGAACTATAAATACTGTATAATAATAATATAATAATGTGATCACTGATTGGCCAATCAGTGATCAAATGAATAGTAGAAAGCAAGATGTCACTTCTGACATCATTGCTTACTATGTGTGAAATCTGTGAATGATCACAGAGGTCACATGGTACAAGGCTATTCACAACAGCCCTGTACCATGTGACAAGCTGTGACCAATCACAGCTCTCACAGTATTTCTCAATGGCTGCAAGAATGCAGCCAGAAAGGAGGAGAAATTATTGCTTTTACAGCCTTTATGGGTGTAAAAGCAATCAGTGTAAGAAAAAAAAAAAATCTTCACCACCCCCCACAAGTAGTTCAGTGTCACCATAGTTAGGGTGATAGTATGTTAAAAAAAAACCCATAAATAATAATATAAAAAATAAAATAAAAATGTAAAAAAATGTTTAGAAAAATTATAATTTTTGGGTATAAACTAATTTGTTTGTTTTTTTAACTAAAAAGATAGCTGAATATATTTTGGCCAAGATTTATGAAGAAATATAATTTATTTGCAAAATTTTATAAGAAAAACATTTTTTTTCAAAATTTTGTACTTTTTAATTTATATAGCAAAAAAAAAACAAAATCCCAGTGGTGAATAAATACCACCAAAATAATGTTTAATCTGTCTCAAAAAATGCTAAAAAATTCACATGGGTACAGTGTTGCATGACCGCACAATTGTCATTCAAAGTGTGATAGCACTGAAAGCTGAAAATTGGCCTGGACAAGAAGGGGATGAAAGTGTCCGGACTTGAAGTGGTTAACATATGCGATTTGCTGTAGCGTGATTTCTAAAGTAGTTCTTGTGTTACTTCTTCTGCAGTTTGTTGCGTTTTCATATACATAGACTACAATAAAAATAGCGCTGCAAAACACAATGGAAAACGCAAGAAATCGTTGGAAAATCTTCACAAGTTGCAAACAAATCTTCAGAAAACGCAGTGAAATCGCAAAAAACGCACAATTTTAAATCATATTCAGTGTAAACCAAGCCTTAAGGTAAAAAAATGTTCAATGTCAGCTCTCCCCAGCACCCCCTAAAATACTTACCTGAGCCCAATCTGGATATAGCACTGCGCTGCTATTCTCTTTCCTTTTCTCACAGGAAGCTCAGAAGCAGGAGCCATTGGCACCTGCTGCTGTCAATCAAATCCTATGAGCAGAGAGCACAAGGGGGGGGGTCTAAACTGCACTCCGCTCTGCTCAGGATGGAGCTTACACGAGTGCCCCCTTTGCAAAGGGCTTCCTATGGGGGCACTCAGAGAAGAGGAAGAGCCAGGAGCGTTGGTGGGGGACCCCAGAAGAGGAGGATCAGGGCTACTCTGTACAATATCATTGCACGGAGCAGGTAAGCTTGTTATTTTAGAAAAACAAAAATGAAACCTTTACAATCACTTTAAAAGGTACTGAAGCCAGAGACAGTTAGACAAATGCAATTTTCAAATGAGGGAAAGCAAAGCCAACAGAAATCAATAGTAGCCCTACCATTTATGTCACCCACCCCTGTGTCCTTTATGACATCAGATCCCTGCCCCCTGCCTTATGAAGCTCAAAAATACTGTGCAAATTTTGGGCTTTTAATGGATGTAGACAAGGGAATGCTACAGATAAACAGGTACAACTTATATAGGAGAACTGTTTTCATCACCTGAGGCCAGTGCAAGGGTTTACAACCTCTTTAAATAATCTGTTGTGGGTTATTTAACCCCTTGACGCCAACCTAACACACAGATGCAGCCTCACTGCACTTAGCTTTATGCCGTGGCACCTCATAATTGTGTATCTCCCTTTGTGCTGGGAGAGCTCTGCAGAGTGCACTCCCAGCACAGAGACTGGGGTCTCATCGTGAGCCCTGAGCCCCATACTAACAATTCTGGGTCACCTGATCACTGATTAGCTTTCACAGTGATCAGTCACTGTGAAGCCCGTCCCCATGTTTTCTATCTCTGAATGGAAGAGAGAGATACATTGTATCTCCCTCTGTCCTTTCAGAGAGAAAAAAAAACAACAGTTCTTAAAATTAAAATTCTTAAAAGAAATAAAAGAAAAAAATAAAGAAAAAATACCTTGGTCAATGTTTGATCTAGGTCAGTGCCAGGGTTAGTGTTTGGGTCAAAAGTCAGGGTCAGTATATTTTGGGCAGGATTTTTTTTTTCTTATTAGTATCAGCACAGTGGCTTAATGGTTAGCACTTCCACCTGGCAGTACTAGGGTCATTGGTTCACATCCCAGCCATGACACCACCTGCCTGGAGTTTGCATGTTCTCCCTGTGTCTATGTGGGGTTCTCTGTGTTCTCTGGTTTCCTCTGACACTCCAGAGACATGCTAGTAGGTTAATTGGATCCTGTGTAAATTGGCCCTAGTATGTGTATGTATGAATGTGAGTTATGGAACTCAGACTGTACACCCCTTGAGGGTTAGGGACTGATGTGAATGTACAATATATATGTAAAGTGCTGTGTACATTGACAGCGCTATATAAGTACCTGAAATAAATATCAGTGTCAGTGTGTTTTAGGCAGGACAAAAAAAAAGCAAAATGTGCACTATTGTTTCTGGGCTTTACTACGGGTACAAACAACCAATAAAATACATATATATGGTATCACTGCGATCGCCAAGAGCAGGAGAATTTATTTTGGGTTGTTATTTGGTGGTAGGTTATGTTAGTAACAAGAAATATACAGCTAAATTAAAAAAAATGATTTATGTTTTACTTATTTGGGCCAGTTTTCCTTTGATGATAAAAAAAAAATCAGGAGATATCCATAACCATTTACCACCAAATGAAAGCCCAATTTGTCCTGAAAAAAAAAATATAAATCACCTGGATGTATAAAGTAGTTGTGATGATATGTACACGTTTACTAACACTTGTCAAGGTTTCAAAATTGAGCTTAGGCATTAGGATTTGTTTTACCCTGAGGTGTAAAGGAATTAAGGACAGATGAGTGAGGCTAGTGAAGTAAGTGTAAGACCCATGGCGTGTGCATAAAGGCAGGTGCAGTACACATTCTTCACTGTAGGTTGCGCATGACTGGAGCGGTGCCACAACCTGGAAAGGAAGTCAGGAGAAGCTTGGTTTCTCTATGGTTTCCTGGTCCCTGAAGGCAATGCCCTGATTGGCTACACTTCATTCAGGTGACCCCTGGCAGCAGGGGTGGACTGACAACTCATGGGGGCCCCGGGCAATAGGGGATCATGGGGCCCCTGTGTCCTTGCCCAAACTCAAAGAAGCCTATGAAAAAAGGTACCAGTGGCATCTCATGGGGCCCCCTTCTGACCCCGGGTCCTCGGGCAGCGCCCGAGTTTCCAAATGGTCAGTCCGCCCCTGCCTGGCAGTTATCTTGGTTCAGCAGGGCTTTTATAAGTCCCGACTAAACATCAAAATCACCTTTGTGCTTGCAGCCTTGTCATGCTAGTCCTGGAAGACTCTTCTTGTTTGGAATTATTGCCTTAGGCCTGGTTCACACTAGTGAAGACTGTGTTTGTGTGGGAACAACAACTACTGGCGCTCTTGTCCCCCTGGTCCTTAGACTCTCCCTCTGTTCCAACTCCAGCAGGGTCAGGGCTAGTGACACAAGTGAGGCCGACCTCGTCATTTCAGTCTCCCATCAGGTACGTGTAACACAGTGCACAAAAATAAAACACCGAAATTAACCAAAAAAAGTGCCTGTGAGTACACATAAAAAGTTTGCTAAAGAACGTCATGTTCTTCCTCATGAAGAGGAAGCCTAGCCCCCCCGGGATGTAAAACTCCTGATGGGACAAGACATACTTAGGTCCACCTAGCCAAAAAGCCCAGCCAACCCCGTTCCTCATGATAAGCAGAAGCCAACCAATGTATACTAGTTGGCTCTCCCAAAGAGGAAGGACCTCTCCCTGGCCCACCGGGGAGCAAGTCTTCTGAGGAGGCAGGACATACTCAGGTCCACCTAGTCAAAAAGCCCAGAAGACCCCACTCTTCATGATGAGCCAAAGCCAACCAATGTGTACTAGTTGGGGACTCACATGAAGAGGAAGGACTTCTCCCTTGCCCACCTGGGGGGTCAAGACTCCTGATGGGGCAAAACATACTTGTCAAAAAGTCTCACAGACTGCCTCATGATCAGTGAAAGCCAACTGAGTACAGATTGAGGAGACTCCCAAAAAGAATCCCCCAAGGCAAGGGATGAAGGAACCTGATGACCACACATCCTCCCCCCAGGACTTCACCCTATCATCCATGAGTAGAGGAAAACACACATATAAAGTGCGGTAACAAAACACATGATGAAGAGTAGGGGACAAAAATGGGCTATATTAACAATAATATCAATGTTTAATAACAAATTGGCTCCAATATAGGTACAGTATGCTTATGTAGCTGTGGACAGAAAGCAAACCCTGGAGAAGCTACTTTAGCTAATGTGATCTGATTGTAAAGACCTGCAGAATGTGCCCTTGGCTTTGAAAAACAATAGCCGCTACTAATAGTTCTAGTAAAGAGAAGATAAAAATAGCTTTGCTCATAGAGCTGTAAAAAAAACCTGACTGTTATTATACAAGCACAGGAATCCCTTTTTACATCTTGATTATAATGGTCCTGGTTAGTTATAAAATATTACTTACTCCAGTATACGGCTATGCAATGCTAGGTGACCCAAAATAAAAGCTCATTACAGTTCGTCCATATTTCCCCTAAATAGGATGTGCCTGCTAGTACAAGAGCAGCCAGCCTGCATATTTGCAATCTTAATTTCATGTTACCTCTACTAATTTCACGGAGCTCAAAGCAGAACTGCGCTAATTTAAGGTCAATAAAAGTGTTTAAAAGCTTCTGTGATCAACTTACTGGTAACCTTTTCCCTCTTGAATGAAGCATGCTTTTATCGGAGCAAGCCACATTAAAAAACACATAAAACTGTCGGTCAAAGGTGAACGTCTTTATTGCCTGTTTTTAAATGTTAAAATACTATATACAAACTTTCAAAATACTAATCGGTCTAAAACTATCCCTACTATTAGCAAACTGCATTTCAGCCAGAAAAAAAAAAAAAAGAAAAGAGTTTTTAAAAAGCCCAAAGTTGAAAAGGTCTTGCTGTAAAAAGTCATCACCTTCCTCCGCCTGTTCAGCCTTCACAAACTAGAAAGAGGCATTGGCAAGAGTTTATTAAAGCATTACTCAGCCTGCCTTTAAGTTCACAGCACAGTCTGTGCAACAATATTGATTACTCACCATTAATCATCTGTTCTCTGTAAAGGCTGACATGATAATTAGCTGTCAAATCAACCTGGATAATTGCACCATTGTTTCCTACGGATGTAAAGTCTGATCTTTTAGAAACGGACTCCCACTTTAAGAGTGCTTTACCGTTTAAGCACAGCGGGGCCCTGAATTCTATTATGTGACGTCAATATTATTTAATCGGTGTATTGATCATATAGCACCACTTTGACATCCCTTTAAACCTTGGAATTGACATTTCAGAAATTTAAAGGGTCAGCACCACTGAAAATAGATCTTTCAGTTGTGAGATCTTTTATTTGTTGGTGATATTATACAGCGCCAACAGTTTGCTCAGCGCTTTACAATATAAAGGGAGACAATACACCAACAATACAGTTCAATACAAGAAGGTTAGGAGGGCCCTGCTCCTGGGAGCTTACAATCTAAGAGGTCTTCAGGGACATCTATCCACCCATATCGAACAGCTAAACTTATTACCTGTTGTGTTTTTTAAACACTCCCTGTTAAGCCGGTCATAGATGGTGCGATTTTCTTTCCTACAACCACGAGTTTCAGAAAATAAAATCGATTGATTCCTCCATCAACACAATAAGTATTGATGGGGGAATTCCTCCTGTGAGCTATTTTTGTTCTCCAGGGAGTGCACGGAGGCGCAAAGGGGAGTCATCCCTGTCAAAAGAACACAGTGATTATTGCTTGTGGCTATAATAATTGCATGAAAAATCCAACATGCTGGTTGTACCCAAGTTGTACAACAATTGAATTGGGAACATTCAGCCTGCCTATAGATAGTTTGAATCTCGGCCTTTCCCTGCTGAACTGGCCAAGATTTTAACCATCTATGGCCAACTTTAGATTGTGAGCTCCCATGAGCAAGACCCATCTAACCCTCTTTTATTGAATTGTATTGAAACTACACTGTTTCCCTTTGCTTTGATGATATATAAAGGAATAATAATAATTTGATGCAGTGAAATTAGCAAGACTTTTCTGATGCTGTAAAAGTTGCATGATTTCATGTTACCTGGTGGTAGAACTGGAAACTTTAGTTGGGAGAAGGCCCCTGAGAAATACTAGAAGCTAGGAATGTTTCAGGACATTATTATCCATGGAGATATAATTTTGGAAGGCCTGTAATAGATCCCTGTAGTTAAAAGGGATGCATACAACAATAAAGCTCGGTAGTTACTTAGAAGCTGAAATGGCAGTGGTAGGATATGCTACAAGTATAGATACAAGTAGGTGACATGGGGTAAATGTCCTGGGTTAGCAATGCCTGACCTGCACATAACTGCTATGGAGAAGTCTCTAACAAAAAAATCACAGGTTGTGATGCTTGCGGTTTCGCAGGAGCAATTGCATAGCGGTAATGTGCCTGCCCTGTGCAAAGCCAGGATGCAGGGGGAGGGAAGCTCTCCTAGGCTCCTCCACGGAGGAAGCTTTGACTTGGTACAGTATATGACACAAAGCTAAGTATCCACTCTGTGCTTGGTGTAACTTTGTCTCTGAGGTCTGGTAAGTTTTGGCCATGTATTATATTGGTTGCATGTTTTTTGCGCACCTAACATAACAAATGATTGTTTGCTCCATTATGCCCATAGATCATTTCTGCACCCCATCCCGAATGACAACTGTGCTCTTTCCACATATCATCTCTGCCCTCTTCCACATCTTCCTACTGTACCCCCATCCACATCTCACCTCTGCACCATTTCCCCTGTCAGCAACACAAAATAAATAATTAAAGGTATGCCCAGAGTTATATAGAGCACGTATCTGTGCTTTAAGATTGTGCCATATATTCTATTTGGGAACAGTCCTCACAATTCGTATGCTATAGCAAAAGGCATAGAAGGAAGATAATTACTGCTTGATATAAACTACCCCTATAATAATGATATTCCAATAGGTAAACTAAGTCAAAGTTGGGTCGACAGCTCTATACACTGAGTGAATTTTTCCCTCTGTATCCTCTCTGTGCAATTCAACTCTGTAGCCCCCCCCCCCCCTCCACATTTCTGTCCCTTTCCACATCACTGTACCCCATCCACAACTCACCTCTGTACCCCTCCCATCAAAAATACACCTCTGTACCCCTGCCTGTTTGCAACTCAACTCTGCACCCCCTGTCCTCAGCTCCCCTCTGCAGCCTCTATCCAACAGCTCACTTCTGCATTCCCTGTCTACATCTCCTTCCAAGCCACATCTCTCAACTTTGAACCCGCAGCATCCATCCACAGCTCTCACCTCTGCAACTCCACTTCAGCCACATCTCTCAACTTTGCACCCCCACCCTCCATCCATAGCTCTTACCTCTGTACCCCCACTTCAGCCACATCTCTCAACTTTGCACCCCCACCATCCATCCACAGCTCTCACCTCGGCAACCCCACTTCAGCCACATCTCTCAACTTTGCACCCCCACCATCCATTCATAGTTCTCACCTCTGTACCCCCACTTCAGCCACATCTCTCAACTTTGAACCCCCAGCATCCATCCACAGCTCTTACCTCTGCAACCCCACTTCAGCCACATCTCTCAACTTTGCACCCCCACCCTCCATCCATAGCTCTTACCTCTGTACCCCCACTTCAGCCACATCTCTCAACTTTGCACCCCCACCATCCATCCACAGCTCTCACCTCTGCAACCCCACTTCAGCCACATCTCTCAACTTTGCACCCCCACCATCCATTCATAGTTCTCACCTCTGTACCCCCACTTCAGCCACATCTCTCAACTTTGAACCCCCAGCATCCATCCACAGCTCTTACCTCTGCAACCCCACTTCAGCCACATCTCTCAACTTTGCACCCCCACCCTCCATCCATAGCTCTTACCTCTGTACCCCCACTTCAGCCACATCTCTCAACTTTGCACCCCCACCATCCATCCACAGCTCTCACCTCTGCAACCCCACTTCAGCCACATCTCTCAACTTTGCACCCCCACCATCCATTCATAGCTCTCACCTATGTACCCCCACTTCAGCCACATCTCTCAACTTTGCACCCCCACAGCTCTCACCTCTGTAACCCCTCTTCAGCCACATCTCTCAACTTTGCACCCCCACCATCCATCCACAACTCTCACCTGTGCAACCCCACTTCAGCCACATCTCTCAACTTTGCCTCCCCACCTTCTGTCCACAGCTCTCACCTCTGAACCCAGCCCCCTATCCATAGTTCTCACCTCTACATCCAGCCTCCACCCATCCACAGTTCTCATGTCTGCCCCCAGCACCCGCCCGCCATCCCACTTTTATCCACAGCTCTCCCTTGTGTGCTCAGCACTTCCATATCCATAACTCTCAGCTTAGACTCTGTACACCCAAATACTGCTCTCACCCATCTAGGGCTCACCACCCACCTTCCTTACAGCAGGTGACACAGCTCTAAGAGGCAGGTGCCTTATACTCACTACGCTGTCTCTCTTATGCAGTGGCAACGTGCACTAGCTGAAAGATAAGGGGCACGTGCACTAGCAACACCCTTGCATGTTTTCACATTGCATGGTCTTTTCTAGATCCCCTAAGCCTCCATTTACCTCTTCTTTAGTATATTCTAGTACTTATTCTAGGTCAGAAACTTAAGTTGGCCATACATTGATAGCTTATTTTTATTCAGCCCACTAATCAATTCCATCCTCACTATACAGTGCGGATGAACAAATCTTCTGCAGCAGCTATCATTTATTGACAGCCAGCCCTACTAGCTGTCAAAATACCTATACATTGACTGCATCTTATTGGATACAGCCATTGTTCAGCTGAAACTTGTCCATCAGACTCCTTCAAAAAGACTTAATTGAATGATTGATTTTTGTCAAACAGATATTAGAAAAAATGCTGCCATATGGTGTACCACATCCTAATAATGCACGTCAAAGAAGAAAAAGAACAGACTTTACTCGTACTAGAGCGGCCACAATTATATGAAATCTTTATCAACTTTTGTTACATTGATTAAAACATTAAAAAATTTAAATCAAAGAGGGAAATCCAAATCATATAGTCACATCTCTCATGATCATTTGTTCACAAATACACAATTTACATAGTTGTACAAAATCCATAAATCTGAGAAATCTAAGAGGTCATTGCGTTTCACATACTATGCTTCTTCAGTACCTTTTCTTGGAATCGGGAGAGAATAACTTATTTGAGAAAATAATATATGAACCACATATTATTCAACATGTATTTCCCAACCTTTATTATTTCACAATCGTAATCACCGTTATCCGTGAAAACTCACGCGCCACTTCAGAACGCCAGGCGGGGATGGTAGGTAATGGTGGCCAATGGCTGCTCCAATCTTGATAAAATATCATTTGAGTACACCTAATTTCCTTGAGGCAACTTGTAGAGTAAAGCCAGCTAGCTAGGCAAAAAAAATAATAAAATAAGAAAGGAGAAGAAAAAAAACAAGTCAAACAGGTACTCATGGTGGCATGGACAAAAGGCGTTATATTACCATTAAGAAACTCATTCTTCAATAGTTATTATCAACCAATACTGGGAGCATCCGGAAATATTACATCCACAAAAAATAGCATGCAGTAAATAAATGTCCAAGGGAATCAAACAGCCACCACATCTGCCAATGTAAACAAATGAAAGCTAATGCTTAACCCACAATGAATACATAAAGGTATGCCCAGTGTATTACCAACACATACCTGCACTTTAAGATTGTGCCATTTATTCTATTTGCGATCAGCAATTCGTATGCTATAGCAAAAGGTATAGAAAGAAGGGAATTCCTGCTTGATACAAACTACCCCTATAATAATGATAGTCCAATAGGTGAACTATCAAACGGAGTTGGGTCGGTAGCGTCACAAATTGAGGGAATTTCTCCCTCATGAACCAGCCAAAATTCACACAGTGTATGGTTAGCTTAAGGTGGATTTAAACCTCTGAAATGAAAATGAACAAAGCATATCCCTCTATAGTGTGTACGTGCCTCTATTCAAAGTACCTAATATGATTTCTGTCTCCTCTCCCATTCCTCTGCTATCTGCATGGGTCACTTTTGACAGTCTATACTGACACCGGACAATACTGGGAGATGGACCTGCCCCTCTTTAGCACAGAGCAGGTGATTGACAGCCTCAGCTGTGTTTGTTTCCCTATGACACTGTATGTAGAGAGATATGGTCATTCCCTCCGCTCAGATCTTAGATTAAACTCATTTCTCTGCTCTATGCTGTGCTGTGTTTGACATCAGATCCCTGCCCCATGCCTTCTGGAAGCTCAGAAATGATGTGTAAATTCTGCACTTTGAATGGCTGTAGAGAAGAGAAGGCAACAGATAAACCGGTACAACTTACATAGGAGGATATGTTTCGTCTCTGTGTATCACAGGAGGCCAGTCACTTCACTGGGTATATGTATATTTTAAGAAAGTAGGGAATCTGCAGTTCAGTTTTGGGCACCAATTCACAAAAAGAACATTGGGGAACTGGAGAAAGTACAGAGAAGGGCAACCAAACTGATAAGAGGCATGGAGGAGATCAGCTATGAGGAAAGATTAGAGGAACTGAATGTATTCTCTCTTGAGAAGAGGAGATTAAGTGGGGATATGATCTCCATGTATAATACATAAGGGGGGATATGATCACCATGTATAAGACATAAGGGGGGATATGATCTCCATGTATAATACATAAGGGGGGATATGATCTCCATGTATAAAACATAAGGGGGGGTATGATCTCCATGTATAATACATAAGGGGGATATGATCTCCATGTATAATACATAAGGGGGGATATGATCTCCATGTATAATACATAAGGGGGGATATGATCTCCATGTATAATACATAAGGGGGATATGATCTCCATGTATAATACATAAGGGGGGATATGATCACCATGTATAATACATAAGGGGGATATGATCTCCATGTATAATACATAAGGGGGGATATGATCTCCATGTATAATACATAAGGGGGGATATGACCTCCATGTATAATACATAAGGGGGGATATGATCTCCATGTATAATACATAAGGGGGGATATGATCTCCATGTATAATACATAAGGGGGGATATGATCTCCATGTATAATACATAAGGGGGGATATGATCACCATGTATAATACATAAGGGGGGATATGATCTCCATGTATAATACATAAGGGGGAATATGATCTCCATGTATAATACATAAGAGGGGATATGATCACCATGTATAATACATAAGGGGGGATATGATCTCCATGTATAATACATAAGGGGGGATATGATCTCCATGTATAATACATAAGGGGGATATGATCTCCATGTATAATACATAAGGGGGGATATGATCACCATGTATAATACATAAGGGGGATATGATCTCCATGTATAATAAGGGGGGATATGATCTCCATGTATAATACATAAGGGGGATATGATCTCCATGTATAATACATAAGGGGGGATATGATCACCATGTATAATACATAAGGGGGGATATGATCTCCATGTATAATACATAAGGGGGGATATGATCTCCATGTATAATACATAAGGGGGGATATGAACTCCATGTATAATACATAAGGGGGATATGATCTCCATGTATAATACATAAGGGGGGATATGATCTCCATGTATAATACATAAGGGGGGATATGATCTCCATGTATAATACATAAGGGGGTATATGATCTCCATGTATAATACATAAGGGGGATATGATCTCCATGTATAATACATAAGGGGGGATATGATCTCCATGTATAATACATAAGGGGGGATATGATCTCCATGTATAATACATAAGGGGGATATGATCTCCATGTATAATACATAAGGGGGGATATGATCTCCCTGTATAATACATAAGGGGGGATATGATCTCCATGTATAATACATAAGGGGGGATATGATCTCCATGTATAATACATAAGGGGGGATATGATCTACATGTATAATACATAAGGGGGGGTATGATCTCCATGTATAATACATAAGGGGGGATATGATCTCCCTGTATAATACATAAGGGGGGATATGATCTCCATGTATAATACATAAGGGGGGATATGATCTCCCTGTATAATACATAAGGGGGGATATGATCTCCATGTATAATACATAAGGGGGATATGATCTCCATGTATAATACATAAGGGGGGATATGATCTCCCTGTATAAATACATCAGTGGTTCATATAGTGAACTTGGTGTAGAGTTATTCACCCTGAGGTCATCACAGAGGACAAGGGGGCGCTCTTTACATCTGGCGGAAAATAAATTTTATCTCCGAATACAGAAAGGTTTCTTCACAGTGAGAGCTGTGAAAATGTGGAATAGACTCCCTCAAGAGTTGGGTCTGGCCAGCTCAGTGAATAGCTTCAAAAAAGTCCCGGAATATTTCTTAGATACACAGAATATAACTGGATACTAACATTTATAGGTAAAGTTGATCCAGGGAATATCTGATTGCCTCTCAGGGGATCAGGAAGGAGTTTTTTTTCCCAGCAGGAGCAAATTGGGTTATGCATTGCTGGGTTTTTTTTTTGCCTTCCTCTGGATCAACTGTGGGTATAGGATTATAACTTTTTTTTTTTTTTTTTTAAATGGTTGAACTGGATGGACTTTTGTCTTTTTTTAGCCAGACTAACTATGTAACTATGGATATTGGAGACAGCCAAATAGCATGCCCCTCCTTCTCCTGCAAAGGGCACTACAGGAGGCTGATATCAAGCCAGAGTCAGGTACAAATGCTAGCCTTTTAGTGAGTACATACAGTAACTAGATTCAATTCCTTTTATATATAAATCTGGAGTGCAGTTTTAGCCACTTCCCACCGGCCGTATTCATATATGCATACTTTCAGTTGGTGGGCTTAAACGCTGAGCAGCTGCATATATTATTATTATTATTATACAGGATTTATATAGCGCCAACAGTTTGCTCAGCACTTTACACTATAATGGGAGACAATACAGCAACAATACAGTTCAATACAAGAGGGATAGGAGGGCCCTGCTCCTTGGAGCTTACAATCTAAGATGCATCTCTATGTAAACACTTTGCTGTGCTGAGAATGGCCCCCCTGCGCTCTCCCAGCACAGTAACCGGCAGGTACCGGAAAGCTTTCTGACCATGTGACCACCGTGACTGCCAATCACAGCGGTCACATGACTGGAAAGCCTGCCTCTGCCTTCCGGCATTTACACCCTAAGCACATGACCATGTGAAACGCATTAACAGTCAGCATAGTCCTGGTGCTATATGTTCTTTTTATGAACCAATAAATATTTTTTTATCAAACCTCATCAAGGCCCAACCTTCCTTCATTTAGAACCTCTTAACCTCCCTAGCGGTCTGATTATGTCAGTATTTCTGTGCTCAAAGCGGTACATTGTTTTCAATGGAAATATGTTGTTATTTTATTGTAGGCCTGTAATTCTTAGGAATAACTCACTGAAATCTGTCCGAACAAGAGTCTAGTAAACATCCCGGGTATAATAAAACTTGAAACACGAAATCATAAATTATAATATAATAAATAATCACAAAAAATAATAATATTAATACATTTAATTCAATAATGTAATCAAACCAAAAACACTGAAATTTGAAATATAGCGCCAAGTTTGCACATCACTGAGCAAAGTCGCAGAATCGTTTTCAGTGTCTGATGACAAATTTCCCCCACGAATCATTATTACTCAATTCTGCAAGTGGTTCTGATTTACTATCGCTGTTCTCTAGCTGATCTAAAACTGCTTTTGACCTAAAGGGACGCTTTTTGGACGCCATGGACGTTTCTCAGTTTCCAGGCAGAAAGAACAGTAAAAATGCAGGCATGGCGCCGGACAAAGCACTCGGGACAAAATGTATGTGAAATGGTTTGATACAGCAATGTTTTACTATCAGATTTTAGTGTATTGAGTGAATGTCTCCTAGATTGTAAGCTCGAAAGAGCAGGGCCCTCAATCCCCTCATGTTTTGCATTGTATTGTTATTGTTCTGTCACATGTTCTGTCCCCCTTTGTAATGTACAGCACTGAGCGAACTATTGGCGCTTTATAAATACTGTATAATAATAATGTCACATTTCTAAATATTTGAATTTCCCGCCAGTTCCGTCCCTGTACGTCCTGACGCTCGCAGGGAACGGAACCCAGAAGAAGGATGCCAGCATCAGCTGGAAGAGATGGCCGGGGACACTGCAGGGGGGACATCGCTGAAGATCTGGAGAAGGTAAGTGCTGGAAGGATCCCGGAGCAACGCTGCAGTGTATTCCCGAGTGTAGCTCGAGGTCACCACTTCTGGTACTGAAAGTTAACCCCAAGCTACACTCAGGGATACCGCCAGGGGGGTTAAAGGGTCGTGTCATGGCGGTAGAAAGAGGTTAAAAAATGCATGCCAACTACAAAGAAATCACTGGTGTGAACGGAGCCTAGTATCAATAAAACCACAACTGAAGTTCAGACTTTTGGATATCATTTGTTTGCAGTCTGTGAGTTCAGCCAACGAGAAATACTGAATTTATTCCACGCAGCACAGATAAATACCTGGGACAATCTCCTAGATTGTAAGCTCTAATGAGCAGGGCCCTCTGATTCCTCTTGTACCAAGTTGTATTTATTTCAGGTACTTATATAGCGCCGTCAATTTACGCAGCACTTTACATACTGTATATATATTGTACATTCACATCAGTCCCTAACCCTCAAGGGGTGTGCAATCAAAGGTATTATAACTGTAATATCTCCCTTCATTTTGTAAACCGCTGCGCAAACTGTTGGCGTGATATAAATCCTGTATAATAATAATATCTATCAGCTGAGAGTTTTTTGATGGCTGATAATTGACCCTTGTTAAGAAATGAACCCATGTCCCATCATGACGGCGGTATTCCTATGCCGCTGTCCACTGTATCTGAACATAAAATGTGCGCCGGAGTTTTACGAATAAATCCCGGGTCAGCATATTTACAAATGGACAAGAAAAGGCTGCATCTTTTAATTAAGATGAGCAACCTTTCAGCTAATTAAGTATCATAAGAGCCCCAGACTTTCTAGATGGAGTCGTCAGTAGCGTTGTAAATATAGTCTGGTTTCATCCAGCCTGGCATAATTACTGCTGGGCTCTTCTGGGCTCAGTCTTTTTGTCTTCCAGGCGGCTGACCTTTTCCCCCATGATTTGTGGTCAGTAATCTAGCGGCAGCAGTTTGGAACACTGGACGCCTTCCTCCCAGGTCTGCCTGAGATAAGCTGTGAATCTTCCACCTCCCTAGTGCTTACTGGAATTGTTTTCTCAGCAGAGGATATGAGAGTCAGCACTCAGGTGGCAGGATAGGCCATTTTATTGGGCTCACCTAGTATATGTCTGGTTCTCTATTTTATTATGGGATCATCGGGTCACTGCTTCACAAAACACATTCAAAGGCAAGGGGTGCAGCCGAATGTCTTGTGCCTAGTAATCTGACAGTAATCTGACTACTATCTGATCATATCTTTAAAGCTAAAACAAAATACATTAACAGCGGCACACTTATCAGATTCTTTGTGGTGTATCATCACCAAGAACATAGGGCAGCCGCGTCCTAACGTTTTAAACATTAATACAAAAACATTCCTCAATAATTGAATCGCTGAAAATTGTTTGCATTGCCACTTCAGTTCCAAGTAGAGGAAAAAAACATGATACGCCCTAAAAATGTTAAGAGAAAATTGCTCATCAACATTTTCTAATTCCAACTATATAATTGTGTATATATATATATATATATATATATATATATATATATATATATATTCAAAATATTTTTTTTAAATATTTATAATGTCATAAATAAAACTATAATATTATATAGAAAATATAGCATTCCTCATCAACATTTTTTAATTCTAACTGTATAATGAGTTTTTTAAATCATATACACATATTCATATATAATATGTTTTTTATATATATAATTTATTTATTTCAGGTACTTATATAGCGCCGTCAATTTACGCAGTGCTTTGCACATATATTGTACATTCACATCAGTCCCTAACCCTCAAGGGGTGTACAATCTAAGGTCCCTAACTCACATTCATGCATACACATACTAGGGCCAATTTAGACAGGAGCCAATTCACCTAGCAGCATGTCTTTGGAGTGTGGGAGGAAACCGGAGTACCTGGAGGAAACCCATGCAGGCACAGGGAGAACATGCAAACTCCAGGCAGGTGGTGCCAGGGTTGGTATTTGAACCAACGACCTTAGTACTGCCAGGTGGAAGTGCTAACCATTTAGCCACTGTGCTGTTATATATTGTCATCATTAAAACTATAATATTATATATAAAATCTAAAATTGCTCATCAACATTTTATAATTCTAACTATTTATTTATTTATATACAGTACGTATATATTTTTTTACATTTGTTATTAATATATATATATATTTATAATATCATATATAAAATTAAAATACACACAGTGTTTATATATATATATATATATATATATATATATATATATATATATATATATATATATATATATAGTAAATAAATGTAACATTATATTATTATTATTAATAATAATAATAATAATAATAATAATAATAACAATAATATTATCACATTATCATTATTAATTGATTATATAAAACATTGAATTAAATATCATATATAGTATATTAGTTTGCTCAGCAACATTATCTGTGTCTAACTCTATTAACTTTTTTCATATATTTTATTAATATTTTTACTATAGATATGTAGTATATATAATAAAATTATAACTATCTAATAATCTCTATAGCATTTTCTATGAAGGAAGGAAAGCATCTGACTGCTTACAGAGTGTTAACGTGAAACTAAACTAAACTAAACTCTCTAAATCATCATTAACTATTTTTAATCCCTATACTGCTAACATTAGTGAATAGCAAGATATATTATATTTACTTGTTTTAACCTTTTTTTTTTAATTTACATTTCTTCAGTTGCTTCCTGGTTTCTGGTCTAGGTCAAAATGATGTCATACATCCCAGGAGCCTTCTTGGGAGGAGGGGCTTTCCCAGCTAAGCACACTCACCTACCTGCTTACCTGAGCTAAGGGCAGATGGATTCAATGAAGTACTGTAAATGCTACATGAATCACCTCAAGATGGCCACAGCTAGAAATGCTGGGGGGGGGGGGGCATTTTCAAAGTGATTTCATAACAAAATAAACATGGATACATGGATGGGGGAGTTTACTTTAAATATTATAAATGAATTAAATAGCTGTTTCAGTTTGCGGTGCTCAGGTACAGTTTAGTTCCACTTTAAAGTGGTTCTAAAGGCTTAAGGTTTTTTCCCTTTATTCATTCTATGCATGAAGGTAAAAAAACTTCTCTGTGCAGCATTCCCCCCTAGCCCCCCAAATACTCACCTAAGCCCCCTCTCGACCTAGCGATGTGCACTGGAGTCTCGGCTATCCTGGGACTTCCTCTTCTCATTAGCTGAGACAGAAGCGGGAGCCATTGCCTTCCACTCTGTCAATCATAGCCAGTGCACTAATGAGAAGAGAGAGGGGGACGGGGCGGAGCTGAATCTCCACGTGTGAATGGACACATGGAGCAGCGGGTGCCCCCATAGCCAGCTGGCAGGGATCAGGAGCGACAGCAGGGGACCCGAAAAGAGGAGGATCCGGGCTGCTCTGTGCAAAATGACTGTTATTTTTTCTTGAAAAAAAATAAGCTTTTAGAATCACTTTAAAACTATAGTAATCCAGAGAATCCTGATATTATTGAAAAAGAAAAATTGTTTGTAAATACCTACCTGTCTGCTGGGCTGTGTCATCATAGCATGGGGTAACCAGCCCACAATCACTTGTATCAGGGGCGGACTGACCATTTGGAAACTCGGGCACTGCCCGAGGGCCCAGGGTCAGTAGGGGGCCCCATGAGATGCCCCTGGTACCTTTTTCATAGGCTTTTTTGAGTTTGGGCAAGGACACAGGGGCCCCATAATCCCCTATTGCCCGGGGGCCCCATGAGTTGTCAGTCCACCCTTGACTTGTATGCAATGTCAGAGTACAGATGGGTTTTCATTATAACAATGATGCATGATATTCTCCATAACTTTCGCTTTTTCCCTCCCTTGCTGCAGACATCCACATACATTCCATTCTTTGTGCAATATTCATTAAGAAAGTAGTCAATGTGTTTGGAGGGCAGGGGAACGAGGCCTAGAGGGGAACGAGTTTGACAGGGAAAATTCAGGCTTGGTTCACAGGCGTGCGGTATAGGCGGGAAGAGCTTTTCTAAGAAAAATGATGGAGCTATGGGTTAGGGAGTATGGTGTGCTCCAGGGAAATGCTGGGAACACTGTGACATGACTAGTGCTGGATTCCTGGAAAACCCTTGAAGTGCAGTTGGTATTAATAGAAAAAAAAAATATATATATATACATATATATATATATATATCAGGGGCGGACTGACAACTCATGGGGCCCCCGGGCAATAGGGGATCATGGGGCCCCTGTGTCCTTGCCCAAACTCAAAGAAGCCTGTGAAAAAGGTACCAAAGGCATCTCACGGGGCCCCCTACTGACCCCGGGCCCTTGGGCAGTGCCCGAGTTTCCAAATGGTCAGTCCGCCCCTGATATATATTATTATACAGTATTTATAAAGCGCCAATGGTTCGCTCAGCGCTGTACATTACAAAGGGGGACAGAACATGTGACAGAACAACACCAATACACTTTTGGGGTTCGAGGGCCCTGCTCTTTCGAGCTTACAATCTAGGAGGGAGGGGAGGAGATGGTGGCACAGGAGGAGATAGCTGTGGGGGATGGAGTGGTAGGAAGAGTGGAGGAGGTCGGCAAGTTAGCAGGGGGTGGGGTAGGCTTCCCTGAAGAGATGGGTTTTCAGGGTGCGCCTAAAGGAGAGGAGAGTAGGTGATAATCTTATGGGTTGGGGCAGGGAGTTCCAGAGGATTGGTGACACCCTGGAGAAGTCCTGGAGGCGGGCATGGGAGGAGGAGACCAGGGAACTAGAGAGAAGGAGGTCTTGTGAGGAGCGGAGAGTGCGTGTTGGGTGGTACTTGGATATTAGGTCAGTGATGTAGTTCGGGGCAATATGGTGGATGGCTTTGTACGTCAGTGTTAGGCTTTTGAATTTGATCTATATATATCGTAGTGATATTAAGTACATTTATATATAAAAGCTTCCTACTCCAAACAATACCAGTGACTGGCTTGTCGTTCCTTTCCTTATAGTTTTTGTTTTCACCAAAAGCCAAATTTTAAAAGTTTGCATTCCAGGCCAGAATATTAAGAGGTCCCGCCATATAATGGGAATGCTATATGCATACCTCAGCTAAGGGTAGATGGATTCCAGGAAGCACTGTAAATGCTACCTGCCCTTACTCAAGACGGCCACAGCTAGAAATGCTAGGTGGGGGGCTTTTCAAAGTTATTTCTCAATATAAACATGGATACATGGATGGATGGGGGAGTTTACTTTAAATATTATAAATGAATAGCTGTTTCAGTTTTTACCTTCATGCATTCACCTTCTCTGTGCAGCATCCCCAGCCCCCCCTAATATGCACTCAATTATATAATGTCTGTTTTATATGTTTTGTTTTTCTTTTAAAGTGGTAATCACCCCCTCCAAAAAAAATAAAAATAAAAATTATATTATATTACAGCTTACTAATCAGGGGTGGACTGACCATTTGGAAACTTGGGCACTGCCCGAGGGCCCGGGGTCAGTAGGGGGCCCCATGAGATGCCCCTGGTATCTTTTTCATATTCTTTTTTGAGTTTGGGCAAGGACACAAGGGCCCCATGATCCCCTATTGCCTGGGGCCCCATGAGCTGTCAGTCCGCCCCTGTTACTAATTATTACGATCCAATTAAAATAGATAAAATGAAATACAAAAAGAATAATAACAATAATAAACAAGTAAAATACATTTTAAAAAGTTAATAATAGTTACTGTACTAAAATATTTATGCCTACTTTTGCATTACTTTCAGTACAGCCCTCATAAGTAGTGGCTACATTAGTTTTCTATTTTTAGGGGTTTTTTTCTTTATTTTTCTTTATTTTTCCATGGTGATCTGGCCAGTAAGTCTATTATTTTTCTTTTTGAAAACTGACAGCTAGTATGGGGAACTTCTCCCCATACTTCTGTCACAGGGAAGGGGAGGCTGCTAGTGGCAGCTTCAGGATCGGGAACATGTTATATGTTCCACCCTAAAAATGGGTGGAACATGTACAGGGGTGGACTGACAACTCATGGGACCCCCGGGCAATAGGGGATCATGGGGCCCCTGTGTCCTTGCCCAAGCTCAAAAAAATCTATGAAAAAGGTACCAGGGGCATCTCATGGGGCCCCCTACTGACCCCGGGCCCTCGGGCAGTGCCCGAGTTTCCAAATGGTCAGTCCGCCCCTGAACATGTAGCATGTTCCCAAAGGTGAAGTTATCCTTTAATGCCTAAGCAGAATTTTGCAACTTTGACATGTGTTAGTAAAACTGTACATATTGCAACTACTTTGTGTATCCAGGTGGATTATACCATGTTTTTTTTCTCAGGACGAATTGAGCTTTCTTTTGGTGGTAAATGCTAATGGATATCTCCTGATTTTTCTCTTTATTATTCAGAGAAAACTGTATATTTCTTGCTATTACCAAAATTTACCACCAAAGAAAAATCCAAAATAAATTTTCCTGTTCCTGATGATCGCAGTGATGCCACATATGTGTATGTTAGTTGTTGTCTGTACCTTTAGTAAGGTTCAGAAACAATGGTGCGCATTTTACATTTGCATTTTTTTTATCTTGCCTAAAACACACTGACACTAATTTAAAAAAAAAGTTTTATTTTTTAATGCTACTCAAAATATACTGACTGAGGCCTTTGATCCTGACCTTTGACCCCAACCTTGATCCTAATATTTAGCAAACCTTGATCTAGTTCTTATTTTTCAAATTTCGGGCAGAGCCCCACACGGCCGTGCTCTTTTTGAAAACTGACAGCTAGTACGGGGAACTTCTCCCCATACTTCTGTCACAGGGAAGGGGAGGTACCACCCTACCCGTACCCTTCGCTCTTCACAGGACCTCCTTCTATCTTGCTCCCTGGTCTCCTCCTCCTACACACGATTGCAAGATTTCTCCAGGTCCTCCCCCATCCTCTGGAACTTACTACCCCAATCCATCAGACTGTCACCTTCCCTCCTCACCTTCAGGCGCTCCCTGAAAACCCATCTCTCAGGGAAGCCTACTCCACCCTCACCTAACAGCCGCTCTCCTTCATTCCTCCTACCACTCCATCCCCCACAGCCACTTCCTCCTGTACCACTACCCCCTCCCTCCTAGATTGTAAGCTCCAAGGAGTAGGGCCCTCTAACCCCTCGTGTGCTGTTTGTTGTTGCTGTACTGTTTCATGTATTGTCCCCCCCCTCTATTGTACAGCGCTGAGCAAACCCTTTGGCGCTATATAAACTCGATGTAATAATAATAATAATTTCCTTATTTTTTATTCCTTTTTTTTTTACACACTTTTGTTTGTTTATATCTTCTTCTTCTGCAATGTATCTTTCTTTTCATTCAGAAGAGGAGGTAAACACAGGGGTGGGCTTATAGTGACTGATCACTGTGATAGCCAATCAGAAGTCTGGGAGTGTGCTGTGTGGCTCTCTCCCAGCACAAAGAGGAATACGCATATATGTGGCCCTATGGATAAAGACCCACTTCCATGAGGTCACATACAGTTCTGTATAAAAGTATTTGCCCCCTTCTTGATGGGTTTTTTTTTGCATATTTGTCTCACTTAAATGATTCAGATCATCAAACAAATTTTTACATTACAAATATGCAAGAACATAAAAAATCAGGAAGGGGGCAAATACATTTTCACAGCACTCTATAGGCGTATGGTTGGCGGGAAGAGGGTTAATAATGTTTAAAGTGAAACATTAAAAATGCTAAATTCGTTAAAAGTAGAATTTTATTTGACTTTAAATAGTTTTGGCCAAGTTGGACCAAATGAACTATTTTCCATACATTACTATGTGGCCGCTATGTGCGCTGTATCATCCCGATCAGGGGTGGACTGACCATTTCGAATTCGGGCCCGGGGTCATTAGGGGGCCCCATGAGATGCCCCTGGTACCTTTTTCATAGGCTTTTTTGAGTTTGGGCAAGGACACAGGGGCCCCATGATCCCCTATTGCCCGGGGGCCCCATGAGTTGTCAGTCCACCCTGATCCCGCTATAGTATTAGCTACAAACAATATGTGGCGCTTTGTTCCGGCAGCAGTAGGAGCAACTTCCCACCTGGTGTAAAAATCCTGATGACACCTCTCCACCTTGGCCAATCAGAGGTACTTTGCATTCATGGATAAGGATACAAGACTTCTCTTGAATGGCACAAAGGCACTCAGGAAGACAATATGATACAGCTTGGCCCAAAAAAATTATTTAACCTCCCTGGCGGTATGATCATGTCAGGAATTTTGTACCAAAAGCGGTACCATTTGTTTGCATGGAAATATGTATTTTTTTTATTAAAGGCCTGTAATTTAGGAATAACTCACTGAAATCTGTCCGAATAAGAGTCTAGTAAACATTCTAGATATGATAAAACTTGAAACACGAAGTTATAAATCATAATTTAATAAATAATCATAAAAAATAATAATATAATAATAATACATTTAATTCAATAATATAATCAAACCAAAAACACTGAAATTTGAAATATAGCTCCAAGTTCGCACATCACTGAGCAAAGTCGCAAAATCGTTTTCAGTGTCTGATGACGAATTTCCCCCACGAATCATTATCACTCAATTCTGCAAGTGGTTCTGATTTACTATCGCTGTTCTCTAGCCGGTCTAAAACCAATTTTTACCTAAAGGGACGCTTTTTGGACGTCATGGACTTTTATAAGTTTCCAGGCAGAAAGAACAGTCAAAATGCAGGCAGGGCGCCGGACAAAGCACTCGGGACAAAATGTATATGAAATGGTTTGATACAGGAATGTTTTGCTATGAAATAATCGTTTTAAAAAAAATTTCATTTTTTTAAAATTTTCAAATTTGCTGTCGGTTCCGGCGCCTGTACGTCACGACGTCACAGGGACCGGAACACGGAAACCAGATGCCGGCATTGGCCGGAGGAGATGGCCGGGGACACTGCAGGGGACACATCGTGGGAGCGAAGGACAAGGTAAGTGCTGTAGGGAATCCCTGAGCAATGCCGCATGGTAAGCCCGAGTGTAGCTCGGGGTTACCGCTTTTGGTACTGAAACTTTACCCCGAGCTACACTCGGGAATACCGCCAGGGAGGTTAATGGCAACTGAAAGCTAGAATTCTGCTTGAAATAACCTACCAGTTACTGGCCTACCACTTGTAAGGCCTTGTTCACACCTGATTGTAGCAAAAACATGTGCAGAAATACACTCAAAAAAGCAAGGCAATATGCAGAATGTGCACTTGGGTATCATTCATTCTTAATAGCAGCCCACAAACACTAAAAAAGGTCATTTTGTCATGCAAAAAATGTGCCGTTCAAAAACACTTCACAGTCAGAGTGCAGGAGCTACTTTTATGTGTTTTCGAACAGCCTATGCAAGTGAATGGGCTGCATGCAGGAATGCAAGATCCCACTACGTGAAGTGTGAATCCAGCCCAAGGGCACCTTTTTGGACTTCCTTAGCATATTGTTTAGTATATTGGAAAGAAGAGAATACAGGATGTCTTTGCATGATATCTGATGTGGCATTTATAAAGCCAACATGTACAAAAAAAGTTTGATTTGGGTTTCTCCTTGGCCATCGAGTCCCATCAACACATTTTCTAAATAGAGTAAATCTCGGAGGTCATTTTGGACTATCGTGATAGCTGGGGGATGGGCACAAGACCAACCAACCTTGTAGGATAGATCAGGGGTGGACTGACCATTTGGAAACTCAGGCACTGCCCGAGGGCCTGGGGTCAGTAGGGGGCCCCTTGAGATGCCCCTAGTACCTTTTTCATAGGCTTTTTTGAGTTTGGGCAAGGACACAGGGGCCCCATGATCTCCTATTGCCTGGGGGCCCCATGAGTTGTCAGTCCGCCCCTGGGATAGATCTTCTAGCAAAGAGATGACAGATGTGCACCCAATCTTTGTTCAGGGTCGGAAATTTGGGAGGTTCCTAGTGGCTAAATATAACTAGTAGAGGGTACTCAGATCTTTTTTTATACAGGGTATGAAGGATAGGTGTGGGGGGGTACTTTTTGGAATAGTTAGTGTTAGGTTGGCCATACATGATTCATTCCCCCATCCACACATTCCAACTGGATAAGGGGGTCACACCCAGTGAGCTATTATATTCTACAGCAGGGAGCCATCTCCACCAGCAGAATGCAATGGGGTTGATTTACTCAAACTGTAGAGTGCAAAATCTCATGAAGCTTTCATAGAAGCCAATCATCTTCCACATTGTTTAGTCAAAGCTTAACGAAACAAGCTGAAGTTAGAAGCTGATTGGCTACCATGCTCAATTGCACCAGATTTTGCACTCTTCAGTTTTAGTAAATCAATCCCAATGATCAATGTTGCCAGCTTTAACTAGCTAGCTCGGGTGTCGGCAACCCGCGGCTCCGGAGCCGCATGCGGCTCTTTTTCACCTTTCCTGCGGCTCCGGAGCACACTGCCCACCAGGTGACAGGCAATAGGGTCGGCAAGCCGCGGCTCTTTTAATGCAGCTCTTCTATGTGCCGGTCGCCCGCTCCCCTCCCTCCTCCAAACATTGGCTGTCAGGATGTAGGCAAGGCAGCGTGACAAACTCCTCTCCTCTCACAGTCCGCCCTGAAGACCAGAACGGCGCGGGAACACAGCTAGAGGAACGCGCGGAGCAAAGGTAAGTGAATTGACACAGGGGGGATGAATTACTATAGGGGGGATGAATTACTATGGGGGATGAATTACTATATGGGGGATGAATTACTATGGGGGATGAATTACTATATGGGGGATGTATTACTATATGGGGGATGAATTACTATAGGGGGGATGAAATACTATAGGGGGGATGAAATACTATAAGGGGGATGAATTACTATATGGGGGATGAATTACTATGGGGGATGTATTACTATATGGGGGATGAATTACTATATGGGGGATGAATTACTATGGGGGATGAATTAATTACTATATGGGGGATGAATTACTATGGGGGATGAATTACTATATGGGGGATGAATTACTATATGGGGGATGAATTACTATGGGGGATGAATTACTATAGGGGGGATGAATTACTATAGGGGGGATGAATTACTATATGGGGGATGAATTACTATATGGGGGATGAATTACTATAGGGGGGATGAATTGCTATATGGGGGATGAATTACTATGGGGGGATGAATTACTATATGGGGGATGAATTACTATGGGGGATGAATTACTATATGGGGGATGTATTTTCAGTTTTAAAAATGTTTCTCTCAAAATAAATTTCAATCGTGGTTTTGGCGAGATTTGGCTCAGTTGAAAAAAAAGGTTGCCCACCACTGACCTAAGGCTATGATTGTGATTATGACGATACACTGTGGCCCTGGTTAACCCTTTGCTTACTGGGCCCTTAAACCCCCTTCATGACCAGAGCGCTTTTCGCAATATATGCAGTGTCGGATTTGTTTTAAATGTTGCAATGGTTTTGCGGCTCCCAGTCTTTTTTTCCCTCTCGGAAACGGGTCCAAGTGGCTCTTTATGTCTTAAAGGTTGCAGACCCCTGAGCTAGCCCATACATGGAGCAAAATTTGGCCAGTTTCTATTGAACCGGTGCCAAATTCCAATCCATGTATAGCCAGCTATAGGCTTTTCTTCCACTTTAATGTGTCCTAATGTATTCAACTCCCATCACAGGATCAGCATTAAATGTCCCTTGTTTCATCTTTCCTGGACAGTCTTTTCCATTTGCTCCACTTTAATTCCGATAACACCGCTGCAGGCCCTCTCTCAATTTTCTTTTTCCTACAAAGGCAAGCACAGTGAAAAATAATACTGTTCTGGCCGTGGATAGTAATATGATTGAAGAAGTCAGCTCGTGTTCTTGTTTGTCATGTTGTTGTTTGCATAATTTACTGTCAGATATCTTGAGATTTTTGTCAGCTCAGAACCAGAGGCCATAGGTTGGTAAGTCAGGTCTTCCTAGAATCACATTGTTCTATCATTTTTCCAGTCGGTAAGAAGAAAAAAAAATAGCATACAGTCAAAATAGAATAAAGGGCAAAGCCTGATAACTCGGAACATCTTTCTTTCTCAGGATTTATTTATAGATTGTTTTTTAACTGTTTCTGAATTGTAGGGAGAGGACTGACATCCTACTCAGAAGCTTTTCTGACAGATTAGCAATTTAAATTTCATGTTTAAGAGACAGTTTACAGTGCAATTCTACAGACATTTCATGGACAGGAATGACTAGATGACTGACACTCTCCAGACTCGTATTTCTCCGTAGGCTGGGTCCACTATGGAGTCGGGGGGATGAGGGTAGTGCTTTGTGATTTCTCCAAGACTTGACTTAAAGAAGAATTCCAGGTATGGATATTTTATATATAGCTTCACTGGTCCAGCTTGGACCGGTGCAACTATGTTTATACCATACCTGGCAGATGCCCCAAGAAGCTGCAATCTCTGAAGAGATTGAAGTAGGCACCGCTACTCCAGTGATCTCCACTTGCTTACAGGGCCCATGCCTATCGACTGCCCTGTTGCATTCTAAACACAGGACCTCGGCTGTTCAACATGGGTATTATTTATAGCAGGTGTCTCCAAACTTTCTAAAGGTAGGGCCAGTTTACTGTCCATCAGACTTTTGGGGGGGACAGACTGTGGCCATTGGGAGTAGAAATTGTCCCGGCATCAGTGGGAATAAACAATGCATCTTTGCTATTAGGGGGAGGAATAACGTCCCTTCATTGGTGTAAGTGGGAGGAATAGTGACCAATTGTTGGTGTCAGTGGGAGGAATAGTGCCCAGTTGTGTCAGTGGGAGGAATAGTGCCACATTATTGGTGGCAGTTTGAGGAATAGTTTCCTATTGTTGGTGTAATTGGGGGGGGGATAGTGCCCCATCGTTGGTGTCATGGCAGGAATGGTGCCCCATCATTGGTGTTACTGGGAGGAATAGTGTCCTATTGTTGGTGTCAGTGGGGGAAATAGTGCCCCATCAATGGTGTTAGTGGGAGGAATAGTACACCATCGTATGTGTCAGTGGGAGGAATAGTGCCCCATCGTTGGTGTCAATGGGAGAAGTAGTGCCTTATTATTGACTTCAATAGTAGAAACTATGTCCCATTGTTGTTGGAGGAAAGGAATAGTGTCTTGTATCAGTGGGAGGAAAAGTGTCCCGAGGGCCGGATAAAGGCAAGCAAAGGGCCACACCCAGTCCCCGGGCTGCAGTTTGGAGACCTCTGATTTAGAGAATACTTTGCATTTTCTGAATTAATGCAAACATTCTCTAATTGGATGTTGGGAAGAGGTAGGGTGGTAATGTCACAATCTCCAACTTGTACACCTATGGAAAAACAGATTTCCAAGCTGTCATCAGCTATATTAGGGATTGGGCAGGGATAGTGAGGACATACATAGTATGCCCATATATGCCCCTGGTAACAGTGGGAGCACTATTCCTCCAACTGCTACTAACAGTGGGGCATAACTCCTTCCAATGACGCCAGTGATGGGGCACTATTCCTCCCAATGACACCAACAATGGGGCACTATTCCTTCCACTAATACCAATAATGAGGCACTATTCCTCCTACTGACACCAATTCTGATGATGGGACACTAATTCTCTAACACCCCCTTCCCTCTCTCCAACCACCACCTCATCACCTTCTCCATCTCCCCTTCCCCCAACTCCCCCCCTCAAAAACGCCAAACCATCACCAGCCGCAACCTCCGCAACCTGAAATCGGCCCCCCTCAACTCTGCCGCCGACCGCCTACACAACAGCATCCTCTCACTGTCATGTCCTGACATAGCCACCACCTTGTACAATGACTCACTGTCAGCTGCCCTAGACTCTCTGGCACCCCTTACCACACGCATCATCAAACCCAGACCGCTTCAACCCTGGCAGAATGACAGCACTAAACGCCTCAAACGTCGCAGTCGTGCACTGGAGAGACTGTGGCGCAAAACCAGGTCCCCTCATACTTTCTCCCTCTACAAATCTGCATTTCTTATCTACACCTCCTCCCTCCACGCCGCCAAGCAGGCCTACTTTGTTAACCTAATCAACACCCTCTCCTCCTGCCCCCGCCGACTCTTCTCCACCTTCAACTCCCTGCTCTACCCCCCCCCCCCCTCCTCCACTCAGTACCTCTCTCACCGCCCACGAGATTGCCACCCATTTCCACAATAAGATTGACGCTATCCGTAAGGACATCGTCAACTTGCAATCTACCTCCCCACCTAGCCTCCTCACCCCCGTCACCCCCTCATCTCCCCCCTCCTCTGCCCTCACAACCACACTGCCCCCCACCTCTCCCAATGCCCTGCCCACCATAACCCCCCCGCACTGCACTCCCTCAGCCCTGTCACTACTGAGGAAGTCGCCAAAGTCCTCTCAGAAGCCCGCCTCACTACCTGCCCCCTGGACCCTATCCCCTCTCAAATCCTCCGGTCACCCCCCGCCTCCCTCATCCGCTCCCTTGCCCACATCTTCAATCTCTCCCTCTCTACTGGCGTATTCCCCTCCCCCCTAAAGCACGCGCATATCACCCCCATCCTCAAAAAGCCCTCCCTGGATCCCGCGGACCCCAACAACCTCAGACCCATCTCCCTGCTGCCACTCACCTCCAAGCTCCTTGAACGCATAGTCTACGATCGCCTAAGCTCCCACCTTACAGACAATAACCTCCTTGACCCACTACAGTCCGGCTTCCGTCCCCTACACTCCACTGAAACTGCCCTCCTCAAAATCACTAACGACCTACTAAACGCCAAAGCCAAGGGTGACTACTCTGTCCTCCTTGTCCTGGACCTCTCTGCGGCCTTCGACACAGTTGACCACCCCCTCCTCCTTAATAAACTACTCTCCCTTGGCATCAGAGATACTGCTCTCTCTTGGTTCTCATCCTACCTATCCCGACGCTCCTTCAGTGTCACCTACAATGGTGCCACCTCCCCCTCCCTCCCCCTCTCTGTTGGGGTCCCCCAAGGCTCTGTCCTTGGACCCCTTCTCTTCTCCATCTACACCTCCTCCCTGGGCAAACTCATACACTCTCACGGCTTCAACTATCACCTCTACGCTGACGACACCCAAATCTACCTCTCCACCCCTCTCCTCACTCCCACTATCTCCGCCCGCATCACTCACCTCCTAAACGACATCTCAGATTGGATGTCGCTACATTTCCTCAAGCTCAACCTCTCCAAAACCGAGCTCCTCGTCTTTCCCCCTGCCAACACCCCCCCCCCACCCTATCCATCATCACCAACAACTCCACTATCACTCCCGCCCCGCAAGCCAAAGTCCTTGGCGTCATTCTTGACTCGAACCTCTCCTTCCAACCTCATGTCAAATCACTCACAAACACATGCAGGCTCCATCTTCGCAACATTGCCAAGATACGTACCTTCCTCACCCTTGACACCACCAAACTTCTTGTACACTCCCTCATCATCTCACGCTTTGACTACTGTAATTCTCTTCTCACCGGCCTACCCAAGTGCAGGCTCTCCCCGCTCCAGACCATCCTGAACTCAGCGGCTAGACTCATCCACCTCACCACCCGCTCCACCTCTGCCACCCCCCTCTGCCTCTCCCTCCACTGGCTCCTGATTGCCCAACGCATCAAATTTAAACTCCTAACCCTGACCTACAAAGCCGTTCACAACACTGCCCCTGACTACCTCACCAACCTGATCCCCAAGTACCGCCCTACCCGTACCCTTCGCTCCTCACAGGACCTCCTTCTATCCTGCTCCCTGGTCTCCTCCTCCCATGCACGACTGCAGGACTTCTCCAGGTCCTCCCCCATCCTCTGGAACTCACTGCCCCAATCCATCAGACTGTCGCCTTCCCTCTTCACATTCAGGCGCTCCCTCAAAACCCATCTCTTCAGGGAAGCCTACCCCACCCTCACCTAACGGCCATTCTCCCTCTTTCCTCCCGCCACTTCATTCCCCTCAGCCACTTCCTACTGTACCTTTACCCCCTCCCACCTAGATTGTAAGCTCGAAAGAGTAGGGTCCTCTTACCCTTCGTACGTTGTTTGCTGTTGTTGTACTGTGCCATGTATTGTCCCCCCCTCTATTGTACAGCGCTGAGCAAACCCTTTGGCGCTATATAAACTCGTAGTAATAATAATAATAATAATAATAATAATAATTCTGATGATGGGACATTATTTATCCAGCTGACACCAATGATGGGACACTGTTCCTTCCACTAATACCAATGATGGGCCACTATTCCTTCCACTAATACAAATGATGTGGCACTATTTCTTCCACCAATGACACCAACAAAAAGAGTATTTTTTCTCAAACTAATACCAATGATGGGGCACTATTTCTCTAACTAATACCAATGATGGGGCACTATTCCTCCTACTGACACCAATGATGGGGAACATTTCCTCACACTAATACCAATGATGGGGTCCTATTCCTTCCACTGATACCAATGATGGGGCACTATTCTTCCCACTAATACCAATGATGGGGCCCTATTCCTCCAACTACTACCAATCATGGGATACTACTCCTCCCACTGATACTAATGATGGGATACTATTCCTCCCACTGATACCAGTGATGGGGGACTATTCCTTCCACTGACAGCAATGATGGACCACTGTTCATCCCACTAATACAAATGATAAGGCACTATTCATCCCATTTATACCAATGATGGGGCACTATTCCATCAACTGATAACAACAATGGGGCCCTATTCCTTCTACTAACTAATGCCAATAATGGGGCCCTATTCCTCCTACTAATACCAATAATGGGGCCCTATTCCTCCTTCAAGCCACATATATCATGTACTTTATTTACACTTACCAACCACCAATCGAGAGGCATTTTTTTACTCTCACTGCTGCTGAGACATTTCTCCCCTGGATGCCCCCTCTGCCAACATCTGAAGAACAGTATAATGGTCCTTTATTAAGAAGTTTGGAGACCCCTGTTTTAAGGATCAAATAATGCCATGCACCATTAATTCTGCCTTGAGTTGGAAAAGTCTATGTCTCAATGCCTCCACTTTCATACGGGATATTCTTTTTGAAAATGAATTGTAATGTACACTGGAATATATTCCCTACTTACGTGCTTTTTTCTTTAACGCATGTGCTAATGGGGCAGAATTGGCAGCCTATTGTGATGCAACACAACACTTCTGTCTGGATAGAGACCATTTAAAAGCCCCTGGCAGCATACTGTAAGGGCGTTTATTGAATCCCTGTTTATCATCAAAGGAGCCAAAGATGATAATGGTAGGTTATATTCCGAGAACACAGACCAAAATTTGCCTATGCTGAAAGCTGTTTGGGAGGAGGCTGCACAATGTGTGTCCTCATCTTCTCCAGTCAGCAACAAACACACCGGGGATATCTGCTATCTGTATGCATAATGTATAATAAACATGTCTGCTTCTATATTGATCTTGATTAGGCTCTTTAATCTGCTGGCTTGCCAAGTCATGTATACACGCTGCCAATAAATGTTAAATAACCTCCGAAGAAAACCGCTTGTTATGGCTTATTTCACATTTATATTTAAGTTGAAAGCTGGTTTGCAGCGCAAACTCTCTTCCTGATATTTCATTGGCTTACGGAAAATTTCTCAGCATATTTAGAATTTCATAAATATTCAAAATCAGAAGGACGGGTCTTATGGCTTTTTTCCCCTAAAAAGAATAGCCTATTAACTATTTAAACCTTATGATTCTGGCCTTAATAAATAGATAGGAAGGTAGATTATATTTTTTTTGTTTTAAACTTTTTTTTTTTTTTTTTACATTTCTTCAGTTGCTTCCTAGTTTCTAGCATAGGCTAAAATGATGTCCCACATCCAGGGTGTTGTCATCTGGAGGTGGGGCTTTCTCAGTTAAGGACAGCCTTCTGCTTGCATGCCTGAGCTTTGGGCAGATGGATTCCAGGAAGAATTTCTCAGCATATTTTGAATTTCATAAATATTCAAAATCAGAAGGACGGGTCTTATGGTTTTTTTCCCCTAAAAAGAATAGCCTATTAACTATTTAAACCTTATGATGCTGGCCTTAGTAAATAGATAGGAAGGTAGATTATATTTTTTTTGTTTTCATTTTTTTTTTTTTTCTTACGTTTCTTTAGTTGCTTTCTAGCTTCTGTCCTAGGCTAAAATGATGTCATACATCCTAGGTGTTGTCGTCTGGAGGAGGGGCTTTCTCAGCTAAGGACAGCCTTCTGCCTGCATGCCTGAGCTTCGAGCAGATGGATTTCAGGAAGAATTTCTCAGCATATTTTGAATTTTATAAATATTTAAAATCAGAAGGATGGGTCTTATGCAGGGGCGGACTGACCATTTGGAAACTCGGGCGCTGTCCGAGGGCCCGGGGTCAGTAGGGGGCACCATGAGATGCCCCTGGTACCTTTTTCATAGGCTTTTTTGAGTTTGGGCAAGGACACAGGGGCCCTATGATCCCCTATTGCCTGGGGGCCCCATGAGTTGTCAGTCCGCCCCTGGTCTTATGGCTATTTGTTCCCCTAAAATAAAAATAGGCTATTAACTATTTAAACCTTGTGATGCTGGCTTTAATAAATAGATAGGAAGGTAGATTATATTTTTGTGTTTTAAACTTTTTTTTTTTATTTTTACATTTCTTCAGTTGCTTCCTAGTTTCTGGCATAGGCTAAAATGATGTAATACATCCTAGGTGTTGTCATCTGGAGGAGGGGCTTTCTCAGCTAAGGACAGCCTGCTGCCTGCATGCCTGAGCTTCGAGCAGATGGATTCCAGGAAGAATTTCTCAGCATATTTTGAATTTTATAAATATTCAAAATCAGAAGGACGGGTCTTATGGCTTTTTTTTCCCCCTAAAAAAAATAGCCTATTTTGAATATTTATGAAATTCAAAATATGCTGAGAATATCTTCCTGGAATCCATCTGCTCAAAGCTCAGGCATGCAGGCATGTTAACTATTTTAATCCTTATGATGCTGGTCTTAGTAAATAGATAGGAAGGTAGATTATGTTTTTTTGTTTTAAACTTTTTTTTTTATTTTTACATTTCTTCAGTTGCTTCCTAGTTTCTGGCCTAGGCTAAAATGATGGCATACATCCCAGGTGTCATCATCTGGAGGAGAGGCTTTCTCAACTAAGGAAGGGAGAATGTCACCAGCACACCGAGGATTACCAATATGGGTCCAAAAGTTTTAATGAACGATCACATAGTTACAGCAAGACAACGTTTCGGAGTCTCGCAGGAGCCCTTCATCAGGCATGTGACCGTTCTCAACTAAGGACACCCTTCTGCCTGCATGCCTGAGCTTTGGACAGATGGATTCCAGGAAGTAAATGCTACATGGATCATCTGCCCTTATCAAAGATGGTTAGAAATGGTAGGGGTTGTTTTTTAAAGTGATTTCTCAACAAATAAAACATGGAGACATGGGTGGATGGGGAGTTTGCTCTGAATATTAAACATGAATTAAATAGCATTTTCCATTCATGGTGCTCAGATACAGTTTAGCTGTACTTTACGCTCTGGCACTTGTATGCCCCTTGTGGATTGAGAATTTTTTTAAATGTTATCTATGGTATTGACTGAACAACAACTGGACCATTTTTAAATCCATATTTTTTTTTTTCTTTTAAATCAGCACAAGAGACTTACATTCAATGAGAAATGTCTTTTGTGTTTGGTGGCTTCTGTCTTGGTTGACATCTGCCATTCTTTGCCCCCTCCCATAGTCCTGCAGTGGTAATCTTCCAGTGCTACGTTGGGTTAGTACAACTGCTGGAATTGTCATAGGCACTCATCATGCTGCCTGCATTTTCCACTCCCCTCCATTCATAGAAGTTGTATTATAGCTTCCATCGATGAAAACTACTCTATGAATAGAGGATGGTACAGATGAATGAAAGTCCCACCTCCTCAATTCATAGAGAGCTTTTCATTTATGGAAACTATACTACAGCTTTTGTGAATGAAGGAGTGTCGACTGTGCTCACCATTTCTGCTTCAACTCCCTCATTCATAGCAGTTGTACTATAGCTTCCATCAACGAAAACAGCTCTATGAGTGGATGAATAAAAGGTCCACCTCCTCTATTCATAGAGAGTTTTCAATTTATGGAAACTATACTACAGCTTCTATGAATAAAGGAGTACCGACTATGCCTACTCTTATCATCCCTTCCTTCATTCATAAAAGCTGTACTTTAGCTTCCATCAATAAAAAAGCACTCTATAATGGTTCCAATGCTGCTTCCGGGACCAGTTGTAGGAAATGCTGGACAAGTGGCCGTGGTCATTATTTGGCATGGCCGGCCCTAATTGCAAGCTAGAGTGGGAAGATGTACATTTTCATGGAGACCTGAGAGTTAACTGGAAAATAGTTGTTGTGCAAGTGTACATGGTGTACGTTCATCTCTTAAGAGCAGAGGTCCACCTTAAGGTTATTCCCTGACGGCAACCACAGCCTTGTCCAAACGAGTTAAATGGAAAACATGGAGGACGTGACAAACAGTCATTACTCTCTTCTTACAAACTAGTACTAGGTGATGGGTTCTCCTGAAGAGAACTCTCAGTAAATAATATTGCCCATGGGATTTTTACAACAACAAATCAAAGGTTATTTTTTTTTCTAAAAAGAAACTCTTTTTTATTGTGCAAAAAATTATTAAAAACATATTAAAATGCGAAACAGCATATCAATATATAAAATAGGTTACAAAATAATGCATATATAACACAAGCTAGACAAATGATATCCTGAGACTCAACGCGTTTCGTGAAGCAGCGTTCACTTCCTCAGCAGAGAGAGGATATCTGTAAAGAGGCCATGTTAATTAATTAAAAAAAAAAAAACAAGAGAAATGGTTTAATCAACAAACAAAAACAAAACTTACCAAACCAAGTACAGTCTATGTACATATGTACATCAAAGTCACATATCCTTTTCTGGTAAACAAAAACTTTGGGATGCAATAGGAGAGGATGAGAGACCTCCCAAAGCAGGGGAGAAGGAACCTATGAAGATGCATCCTTCCCCTAGGCTTCAGGGTAGGCCTGAACAGGGGCGGACTGACCATTTGGAAACTCTGGCACTGCCCGAGGGCCTGGGGTCAGTAGGGGGCCCCATGAGATGCCCCTGGTACCTTTTTCATAGGCTTTTTTGAGTTTGGGTAAGGACACAGGGGCCCCATGATCCCCTATTGCCTGGGGGCCCCATGAGTTGCCAGTCCTGGGCCTGAATACCCACACCCTACCATCCTTGAGTGAAAAAAACATACACATTTATTTACTACAAGTACTTGTATAGCGCGGTCAATGTACACAGCACTTTTCATATATATTATACATTGATATCAGTCCCTGCCCTCAATGAGCTTACAATCTAAGGTCTCTGACACACATTCATACATGAACATACTAGGACCAATTTAGAGATTAATCTCCCAGCATTGCTCCGGAGTGAGGGAGGAATTTGGAGTACCCAGAAACAGCTCACACAAGCACATGGGGAACATGCAAACTGCAGGCAGGTATTGTCATGGTTGGAATTCAAACCGATGACCCTAGTGCTGCTAGGCAGAGGTGATGGCTACATAGCCACTGTGCTGCCCCATATACTGTAAGTGCAAAGTGACATACATGTGCAGAAAATAACTGCATGCGCAGTGGTCTGGCTTATTTTCATATAGCTACATTGGTCCAACTTGGACCAGTGCAAGTTTGTATATGCCTTACCTGTGGGATCACTATGGACGCTAGTGGAGATCACTGGTTCCTATTAATGATTTCCAGCTTCCACAGCTATCCAATAAGTATGGCACATACCAAGCTGGGCCAATGGCCATACCTAAACTTCAGCTTTAAATGAGTCCCTGAACAATAATAAAAAAAAAATCTCCATAACTTCCACATGCTTTTATTCCGAGGTCCCAAAGGAAGACAGCTTGAGAGAGTATTCCCCGTTTTCTCATAAATCATGTCCTTCTTAAAAGGTGCATTGCATTTAACTGAACTCCATTTAATATTTCATAGGCAACATTACACTTTGCTGTCCTTGCTAATCCTCTAGTTAGGTTCTAAATTCCTAATTAAACCTTTGACTTGCCACAAAGTTGAGCTTCAAAGGCAATTGTTAACTTACCTCCATACCAATCTCCAGGAGCCCCGCATCCCTGGACAGGACTAGAGCAGCACTAAGTTCCATTCATCACCTTGTATAAATATGCGTGTATAAACAGAAATAGCACTCGTCCTGTCTGCAGAGGGAAGGCATAATGAGTTTCAAATAAACAATGCATATTCCCAAGTGCGGGTAATAGATCTTCAATTTATAAATGATGAAGTCACACATGGGAGATAAACATCTAACCTTTCACTTGTGTCTGTGAGTTGTATATCCCTTTGTGACCTATTATGTATTCTTATAAGTTTCACTTGTGTTTATTTGCTCCTTGTAGGAGGAACACAGAGATACACGGAGTTCTAATCTTGTAACAATGTCATTATTTTGACAAATATTAATGCTCAGAGAGTATCAAATGACTAATGAAGGGGATCTAGCAGACAGGGAATGGGAAAGTGAATGTTTTATTTTAGGCAGATTGCGGTTGTCTTTATATGGTGGACTATTCGTAGTAAAGCTGCCTGCTGACGAATCTCTACAACTACTGATAGGAGTTTTCTGTAGCACTTGATTTATTGGTACTGCTCTCAAAAACATTCTAGTTTTCATATATATACAGTGGATAAAAAGTCTACACACCCCTGTTAAAATGTCAGGTTTCTGTGATCTAAAAAAAATGAGACAAAGATAAATCATTTCAGAACTTTTTCCACCTTTAATGTGACCTATAAACTGTATAACTCAGATGAACAACAAACTGAAATCTTTTCAGTGGAAGAAAGTAAAAATAAAAAACTAATATAATATGGTTGCATAAGTGTGCACACCCTTAAATGAATACTTTGTTGAAGCACGTTTTGATTTTATTACAGCACTCAGTCTTTTTGGGTATGAGTCTATCAGCATGGCCCATCTTGACTTGCTAATATTTGCCCACTCTTCCTTGCAAAAGCACTCCAAATCTGTCAGATTGCAAGGACATCTCTTGTGCGCAGCCCTCTTCAGATCACCCCACAGATTGTCAATTGGAGTTAGGTCTGGGCTCTGGCTGGGCCATTCCAAAACATTAATCTTCTGGTGAAGCCGTTCCTTTGTTGATTTGGATGCAGGGGCGGACTGACAACTCATAGGGCCCCCGGGCAATAGGGGATCATGGGGCCTCTGTGTCCTTGCCCAAAATCAAAAAAGCCTATGAAAAAGGTACCAGGGGCATCTCATGGGCCCCCTACTGACCCCGGGCCCTTGGGCAGTGCCCGAGTTTCCAAATGGCCAGTCCACCCCTGTTTGGATGTATGCTTTGGGTCGGTTTCATGCTGAAAGATGAAGTTTCTCTTTATGTTCAGCTTTCTAGGTTTTGTGCCAATATTGACTAGTATTTGGAACTGTTCATAATTCCCTCTACCTTGACTAAGGCCCCAGTTCCAGCTGAACAGCCCAAAGCAAGATGCTGCCACCACCATGCTTCACTGTGGGTATGATGTTCTTTTGGTGATGTGCAGTGTTGTTTTTTCTCCAAACATATCTTTTGGAATTATGGCCAAAAGGTTCAGCCTTGGTTTCATCAGATCATAACACATTTCCCCACATGATTTTGGGAGATTTCAGGTGTGTTTTTGCAAAATTTAGCTGGGCTTGGATGTTTTTCTTCGTAAGAAAAGGCTTCCGTCTTGCCACTCTACCCCATAGCCCAGACATATGAAGAATACAGGAGATTGTTGTCACATGGACCACACAGCCAGTACTTGCCAGATATTTCTGCAGCTCCTTTAATGTTGCTGTAGGCCTTTTGGCAGCCTCCCAGACCAGTTTTCTTCTTGTCTTTTCATCAATGTTGGAGGGACGTCCAGTTCTTGGTAATGTCACTTTTGCGCCATATTTTCTCCCCTTGATGATGACTGTCTTCACTGTGTTCCATGGTATATCTAATGCCTTGGTATATCTAATTATTTTGTATCCTTCTCTTGACTGATACCTTTTAACAGTGAGAACCCTCTGATGCTTTGGAAGCTCTCTGTGGACCATGGCTTCTGCTGTAGGATGTGACTAAGAAAATGTCAGGAAAGTCCTACTAGAACAGCTGAACTTTATTTGGGGTTAATCAGAGGCACTTTAAAGGATGGCAGGTGTGTACTGACTCCTACGTGCTCCCACGTCCACCTAGGCGATCGGAAGTTGAAGTTATACAGTTTTAGTACCTGCTGACTTTTATTTTTTTACATTTTGACTGGAGCTTCACTTTAGCCACTTGAGCTCCGGAAGGATTTACCCCCTTCATGACCAGGGCATGTTTGGCTATTCAGCACTGTGTTACTTTAACTGCCAATTGCAAGGTCATGTACACTGTGCCCAAAAAAAATTTAGATAATTTTCTTCAAACAAATAGAACTTTCTTTTGGTGGTTTTTGATCACCTCTGGGTTTTTTACTTTTTGTGATAAAAACAAAAAAAATTGCAATTTTGAAAAAACAGTATTTTTTACTTTCTGTTATAAAACATATCCAATAAAAAAAATAATTTCTTCATAAATGTTGGCCAAAGTGTATTCTGCTACATGTCTTTGGTAAAAAAAAAAATTAAAATCCCAATACGTGTGTTTTGATTTATTTGTGTGAAAGTGTCTAAAATAATAGGCAATATTACTGGGATTTGTTATTTATTTATTTAATACTACCAGTGGTGGGGAACAGCAACTTATAATGGGACTGCAATAGTGCGACAGGCAATCTGACACTATCTGATGCTGAGGAAACTGACATTACCAGTGGCACTAATACAGTGATCAGTGCTAATAAAATACACTGTCACTGTAATAATGACACTGGGTAGGAAGGCGTTAGCATCTAGGGCGATCAAGGGGTTAACTGTGTGCCTAACGATATGTAATGTGTGCTACTTTTACTAAGTATCTTGATGTTTTTATTCCATGCTTAGATCCCCTGTAAGTGAGCTCTTTATTGTTTACAATGATGCAGTATTATTATTATTGTTATTATTCAGGATTTATATAGCGCCAACAGGTACAACACAATTCAATACAGGAGGAAACTCTCCCAAATTTAGGAGAACCATACAAAGCTTTTGCAGTGTCCTTGGTGAGAACCGAGCTCAAGACCCCAGCAATTTAAGGCATAGTTTCTCAACCTTTTTTCAGTCAAGGCACCCTTTAAATTTCTGCACCCGAGGCACCCCATTCTAAAATGTAAAAAAACTAAGCTAATGGTTTTCACATGTCATAGAAACATCCACAAAGGACACCAAGCATTAGAGGCAATTTATTCTTCCAAAGCAGATACACCTTTGCACACTGGTGCTAATATTCCAATGTTTTTCTTCTCCCTCAGTTTTCCTCTCATAGGCTCATTTCACATCCTTGTAGGTTGCAGTTGATGCATTTTTCACTTTTGAACACACATTTTTTATGTATTTTTCATTTTTTTGGCTAATAGGAATGTATGATAGTTATGTTCATGTAGTGTGACTTTGATGCGACTTTAAACTCTTTGGCACTCAAGTAGCATCAAAGTAGTGCAGGAACCTTTATGTGTCCAAAGTTGCCTGTTTGGGTTTAGGGTCAAGGGCCAGGGTTAGGGTTAAATGTTAGGGTCAGCGGCAGGGGCGGACTGACAACTCATGGGGCCCCCGGGCAATAGGGGATCATGGGGCCCCTGTGTCCTTGCCCAAACTCAAAAAAGCCTATGAACAAGGTACCAGAGGCATCTCATGGGGCCCCCTACTGACCCCTGGCCCTCCAAATGGTCAGTCCGCCCCTGGTCAGTGGTAATCGTTAGGGTTAGTGGTAATGGGCAGCATAACCCTAAGCACAGTGGCTAAATGGTTAGCACTTCCACCTGGCAGTACTCAGGTCATTAGTTCAAATCCCAACCACAGCACCACCTGCCTGGAGTTTGCATGTTCTCCCTGTGCCTGCGTGGGTTTCCTCCGGGTACTGCAATTTCCTCCCACACTCCAAAGCCATGCTGGTAGGTTAATTGGCTCCTGTCTAAATTGGCCCTAGTATGTGTAAGTAGATGTGGACCACTGGTACTGTAACAGATGTGGATCACAGATTTGGATCACTGGCACTGTAACAGATGTAGATTACAGATGTGGATCACTGGTACTGTGACAGATGTGGATCACGGATAGTGTGACAGATGTGGATCACGGTTACTGTGACAGACGTGGATCACGGTTACTGTGACAGATGTGGATCATGGTTACTGTGACAGATGAGGATCATGGGTACTGAGACAGATGTGGATCACTGAACTGTAACATATGTAGATCACAGATGTGGATCACTGGTACTGTGACAGATGTGGATCACTGATACTGTGACAGATGTAGATCACAGTTGTGGATCACGGGTACTGTGACAGATGTGGATCATGGGTATTGTGACAGATATGGATCAATGGTACTGTGATAGATGTGGACAACTGGTACTGTAACAGATGTGGATCACTAGTATTGTGACAGATGTGGATCACTAGTATTGTGACAGATGTGGATCACTAGTATTGTGACAGATGTGGATCACTAGTATTGTGACAGATGTGGATCACTAGTATTGTGACAGATGTGGATCACTGGCACTGTAACAGATGTAGATCACAGATGTGGATCACTGGCACTGTAACAGATGTGGATCACTGGTACTGTGACAGATGTAGATCACTGGTACTGTGACAGATGTGGATCACGGGTACTGTGACAGATGAGGATCATGGGTACTGTGAGAGATGTGGATCACTGGCACTGTAACAGATATAGATCACAGATGCGGATCACTGGTACTGTGACAAATGTGGATCACTGGTACTGTGACAGATGTGGATCACTGGCAGTGTGACAGATGTGGCTCACTGGTACTGTGACAGATGTGGATTACAGATGTGGATCACTGGTACTGTGACAGATGTGGATCATGATTACTGTGACAGTTGGGGATCACTGGTACTGTGACAGATGTGGATCACTTGTACTGTAATAGGTGTGGATCATGGGCACTGTGACAGATGTGGCTCACTTGCACTGTAATAGGTGTGGATCACTGGTGCTGTGACAGATGTGGATCACTGGTATTGTGACAGATGTGGATCACAGATGTGGATCACTGGTACTGTGACAGATGAGGACAACTGGTACTGTGACAGATGTGGATCACAGATGTGGATCACTGGCACTGTGAGAGATGTGGATCACAGATGTGGATCACTGGCACTATGACAGGTGAGGATCACTGGCACTGTGACAGATGTGGATCACTGATACTGTGAAAGATGTGGATCATGGGTACTGTGACACATGTAGATCACAGATGAGGATCACTGGTACTGTGACAGATGTGGATCACTGGTACTGTGACAGATGTAGATCACTGGTACTGTGACAGATGTAGATCACAGATGTGGATCACGGGTACTGTGACAGATGTGGATCACTGGCACTGTAACAGATATAGATCACAGATGCGGATCACTGGTGCTGTGACAAATGTGGATCACTGGTACTGTGACAGATGTGGATCACAGATGTGGATCACTGGCAGTGTGACAGATGTGGCTCACTGGTACTGTGACAGATATGGATTACAGATGTGGATCACTGGTACTGTGACAGATGTGGATCATGATTACTGTGACAGTTGGGGATCACTGGCACTGTGACAGATGTGGATCACTTGTACTGTAATAGGTGTGGATCACTGGTGCTGTGACAGATGTGGATCACGGGCACTGTGACAGATGTGGATCACTGGCATTGTGACAGATGTGGATCACAGATGTGGATCACTGGTACTGTGACAGATGAGGATAACTGGTACTGTGACAGATGTGGATCACAGATGTGGATCACTGGCACTGTGAGAGATGTGGATCACTGGCACTATTACAGATGTGGATCACTGATACTGTGAAAGATGTGGATCATGGGTACTGTGACACATGTAGATCACAGATGAGGATCACTGGTACTGTGACAGATGTGGATCACTGGCACTGTGACAGATGTGGATCATGGGTACTGTGACAGATGTTGATGACTGGTACTGTGACAGATGTGGATCACTGGCACTGTGACAGATGTGGATCACTGGCAGTGTGACAGATGTGGATCATGGGTACTGTGACAGATGTGGATCACTGATACTGTGACAGATGTGGATCACTGGCAGTGTGACAGATGTGGATCATGGGTACTGTGACAGATGTGCATCACTGGCACTGTGACAGATGTGGATTATGGGTACTGTGACAGATGTGGATCACTGATACCGTGACAGATGTGGATCACGGGTACTGTGACAGATGAGGATCATGGGTACTGTGACAGATGTGGATCACTGGCACTGTAACAGATATAGATCACAGATGCGGATCACTGGTGCTGTGACAAATGTGGATCACTGGTACTGTGACAGATGTGGATCACAGATGTGGATCACTGGCAGTGTGACAGATGTGGCTCACTGGTACTGTGACAGATATGGATTACAGATGTGGATCACTGGTACTGTGACAGATGTGGATCATGATTACTGTGACAGTTGGGGATCACTGGCACTGTGACAGATGTGCATCACTGGTACTGTGACAGATGTGGATCACTTGTACTGTAATAGGTGTGGATCACTGGTGCTGTGACAGATGTGGATCATGGGCACTGTGACAGATGTGGATCACTGGCATTGTGACAGATGTGGATCACAGATGTGGATCACTGGTACTGTGACAGATGAGGATAACTGGTACTGTGACAGATGTGGATTACAGATGTGGATCACTGGCACTGTGAGAGATGTGGATCACTGGCACTATGACAGATGTGGATCACTGATACTGTGAAAGATGTGGATCATGGGTACTGTGACACATGTAGATCACAGATGAGGATCACTGGTACTGTGACAGATGTGGATCACTGGCACTGTGACAGATGTGGATCATGGGTACTGTGACAGATGTTGATGACTGGTACTGTGACAGATGTGGATCACTGGCACTGTGACAGATGTGGATCACTGGCAGTGTGACAGATGTGGATCATGGGTACTGTGACAGATGTGGATCACTGATACTGTGACAGATGTGGATCACTGGCAGTGTGACAGATGTGGATCATGGGTACTGTGACAGATGTGCATCACTGGCACTGTGACAGATGTGGATTATGGGTACTGTGACAGATGTGGATCACTGATACCGTGACAGATGTGGATCACTGATACTGTGACAGATGTGGATCACAGATGAGGATCATTTTTTTATACTGCAAAACATAAAAACTGCAGAGATGATCAAATACCACTAAAAGAAAAGTGGGAAAAAGAAAATGACATCAATTTCATGAATGTACAGCGTCGCATGACCGCGCAATTGTCAGTTAAAATAAAGCAGTGTTGTATCGCAAAAAACGACCTGCTGAAGAAAGGGGGGGGGGGGGTAAATCCTCTGGAGGGCAAGTGGTTAATAAAAGATATTGTTATCACATGATTTTCCACTCTGTAATTGTCAATTTTCCCGTCATATTTTTATTGTTTGGAAATCTCATTCTTACCAGCGCGGTATTGTCTGACGAAACGGTATTCTGTGCTCCTGCCCATCTTGCATGAAAGGGCCCATGCTCTACAACTCACAGCCTGACCTTCAAATCCTGTGAATCCCTCCGTTATTAGTTACAGAATATTACCAGCTACAAGCCCGATGCCTCAGTGCCCGGCATCAATGGCTGTTTGTCTGCTCTGACCATGAACACATAACAGTGTTGTTTCCTGCCGTCTGATACCATCGGTTGAGCCCTTCGCTGCACCCGGAGCAGAAACAGCTGAATTTAAACCGCAGCAGCTTGTCTGAAGCCTCTACATGAAAGAGATTTACTTTTCGAACTGATGTGGTATAAAGAGGATATGCAGCGGTTTTTTGAAGAGTGGCAAACACTGATTTTCTTCGGCCGGCATTTGGGCTTGTGCCCAAAGCATTTAAATCCCCTGTACTAGTCTAAGGAAGGGGGGGGGGGTGGTTACATTAAAACCCTTAATATTTCAATAGCGAATATGAACGCGGCCAGATGTAGGGAAGAGATGAAAAATCAATGCGCAGCTGCATTCCGCAACTGTTCCAAGGGAGGAAAAAGATGAATTTACAGAGGTTAACTGGACAGCTGTTCCGTAATTCCAACGGCTCCTATATTTAGAATATTCTCTGCGAGCTATCACACATTAAAAGACTCGCTCTCTAAAAGCCATATAGTGTGTCTTTAGGGAATAAAAAAAACATCTTGTTTGGAATGAGGATCTGTGTGTCGGAGCACCAAAGTACATCTCTAAGAGCATTTGTCTATCATTTTATTAGCTGCCGGAGTGCACACCGTACACTTCTGTTTGTAAAGCGTTCCCCGCACAAAAGGTAGGAGAGAGTTGGACTAACTGGCCTCTTGGTGATATAGTTATTTGTTTTATTGCCAGAAATCTACACACCGAGCAATTAACTCTCTGCTCTAATTCTAATCCTGTTAGTTTACCAAAACGAGGCATAAACAACCGTCTAATGATGCAGTCTCCTGACAGCTAATAAAGTCTTTAAGCAGATTCTGTTTATTCAGTAACTCACTCAAATGGTCTCTTTTTCAAAATGTGTGTTTTTTTTTTTATTTGAAAAACTAATGTCAGAGCAGCAAGGCCTGTTCTCGAACTTTTCATGCTGGAGGAACGCTCCCCCCCCCCAGAGCTGAGACAAGGGGTGGGCTGCCCTTGGTGCGAAGTTTTACTATAGGGATTATTATTATTATACAGTATTTATAAAGCGCCAATAGTTCGCTCAGCGCTGTACATTACATTAGGGGGACAGAATATGTGACAGAACAATACCAATACAATGCAAAACATGAGGGGATCGAGGGCCCTGCTCTTTCGAGCTTACAATCTAGGAGGGAGGGGATGGTGGCACAGGAGGAGATAGCTGTGGGGGATGGAGTGGTAGGAAGAGTGGAGGAGGTCGGCAAGTTAGCAGGGGGTGGGGTAGGCTTCCCTGAAGAGATGGGTTTTCAGGGTGCGCCTAAAGGAGAGGAGAGTAGGTGATAATCTGATGGGTTGGGGCAGGGAGTTCCAGAGGATGGATGGCACCCTGGAGAAGTCCTGGAGGCGGGCATGGGAGGAGGAGACCAGGGAACTATTATTATTATTATTATTATACAGTATTTATAAAGCGCCAATGGTTCACTCAGCGCTGTACATTACAAAGGGGGACAGAACATGTGACAGAACAATACCAATACAATGCAAAACATGAGGGGATCGAGGGCCCTGCTCTTTCGAGCTTACAATCTAGGAGAACTAGAGGGAAAGAGGTCTTGTGAGGAGCGGAGTGTGCGTGTTGGGCGGTACTTGGATATTAGGTCGGTGATGTAGTTCGGGGCAGTATGGTGGACAGCTTTGTACGTCAGTGTTAGGATTTTGAATTTGATCCGTTGCGCAATCAGAAGCCAGGGGAGGGATTGGCAGAGGGGGGTGGCGGAAACAGAGCGGTTGGAAAGGTGAATGAGTCTGGCAGCCATATTCAGGAGCGACTGAAGCGGGGATAGCCTGCGGCGAGGCAGGCCAGTGAGGAGGGAGTTGCAGTAGTCGAGCCGTGATATGATGAGGGAGTGGATGAGCTGTTTAGTGGTTTCTGGGGTTAGGAATGCAAGTATTTTGGCGATGTTGTGGAGATGGAGTCTGCACGAGTTTGTTAAAGATTGGACTTGGGGCTGGAAGGATAGGTTGGAGTCCAGAATGACACCACGTACTCTGGCCTGCGGGGCGGGTTTGATGGCGGCCTTGTTGGATGTGATGGAGAAGTCAATGGGGGGTGGTGTCCGGGCTGGGGGGAAGACAAGAAACTCGGTTTTGGAGAGGTTCAGTTTAAGGAAGTGGAGCGACATCCAGTCTGATATGTCGCTCAGCAGGTGTGTGATTCGGGCGGAGACCGAGGGGGTGAGGTGGGGGGTTGAGAGATAGATTTGTGTGTCGTCGGCATAGGGATGGATGCGCCTTCCTTCTCTTACAAGGCTGATAGGATGGTGCGGTTTGGCATCTTTACCCTGGGCGGTGGATGACCTTGTCCCGGCACTGGTAACCTCTGCTAGAATTTAATCCCTTCATGCTTAAGGGTAAAACATTTTTCAGGTCTTGGGCAACTCCCCCAGAGCTGAGACAAGGGGTGGGCGGGAGAGTGGGCAGCTCTTGGTGCAAAGTTTTACTAAAGGGATGGAGGCACCTTCCTTCTGTTACAAGGCTGATAGGATGGTGCGGTTTGGAATCTTTACCCTGGGTGGTGGATGACCTTGTCCCAGCACTGGTAACCTCGGCTAGAATTTAACCCCTTCATGCTTAAGGGTAAAACATTTTTCAGGTCTTGGGCAACCCCCCCCCCAGAGCTGAGACAAGGGGTGGGTGGGAGAATGGGCCGCCCTTGGTGTGAAGTTTTACTATAGGGATGGAGGTGCCTTCCTTCTGTTACAAGGCTGATAGGCGGGTGCGGTTTGGCATCTTTACCTTGGGTGGTGGATGACCTTGTCCGGGCACTGGTAACCTCTGCTAGAATTTAACCCCTTAATGCTTAAGGGTAAAACATTTTTCAGGTCTTGGGCAACTCCCCCAGAGCTGAGACAAGGGGTGGGCTGCCCTTGGTGCGAAGTTTTACTATAGGGATGGAGGCTCCTTCCTTCTCTTACAAGGCTGATAGGAGGGTGCGGTTTGGCATCTTTATTTTATCTAAAATTTTACAGCTTTGACTTGTGTTAGTAAAACCATATCATCACAACTACTTTAAAACTAATGTCAGAGAAGCAGGCCCTGTTCTCGAACGTTTCATCCTGGAGGAACGCTTGAAATATTTTTCAGGTCTTGGGTAACTCCCCAGAGCTGAGACAAGGGGCGGCTGCCCTGGGCGAAAAGTTTTACTGTAGGGATGGAGGCATCTATCTTCTGTTACAAGGCTGATAGGATGGTGCGGTTTGGCATCTTTACCCTGGGTGGTGGATGACCTTGTCCCGGCACTGGTAACCTCTGCTAGAATTTAACCCCTTCATGCTTAAGGGTAAAACATTTTTCAGGTCTTGGGCAACTCCCCCAGAGCTGAGACAAGGGGTGGGCGGGAGGGTGGGCTGCTCTTGGTGCGAAGTTTTACTATAGGAATGGAGGCGCCTTCCTTCTCTTACAAGGCTGATAGGAGGTTGCAGTTTGGCATCTTTACCCTGGGTGGTGGATGACCTTGTCCCGGCACTGGTAACCTCTGCTAGAATTTAACCCCTTCATGCTTAAGGGTAAAACATTTTTCAGGTCTTGGGCAACTCCCCCAGAGTTGAGACAAGGGGTAGGCGGGAGGGTGGGCCGCCCTTGGTGCGAAGTTTTACTATAGGGATGGAGGCGTCTTCCTTCTGTTACAAGGCTGATAGGAGGGTGCAGTTTGGCATCTTTCTTTTATCTAACATTTTACAGCTTTGACTTGTGTTAGTAAAACTATATCATCACAACTACTTTAAAACTAATGTCAGAGAAGCAGGGCCTGTTCTCAAACTTTTCATCCTGGAGGAATGCTTGAAATATTTTTCAGGTCTTGGGCAACACCCAAGAGCTGAGACAAGAGGCGGCCGCCATGGGCGCAAAGTTTTACTGTAAGGATGGAGGCGCCTTCCTTCTTTTATGAGGCTGATAGGAGAGTGCAGTTTGGCATCTTTACCCTGGGCGCTGGATGACCTTGTCCTGGCACTGGTAACCTCTGCTAGAATTTAACCCCTTCATGCCTACGGATAAAACAAATCTCAAATTTTACAACTTTGACCTGTATTAGTAAAACCGTATATATCATCACAACTACATTAAAACAAATGTCAGAGCAGCAGGGTCTGTTCTGGACCTTTTCATCCTGGAGGAATGCTTGAAATATTTTTCAGGTCTTGGTCCACCCCCCCAGAGCTGAGACAACGGGCGGCCTCCCTGGGCGCAAAGTTTTACTGTAGGGATGGAGGTGCCTTCCTTCTGTTGCAAGGCTGATAGGAGGGTGCGGTTTGGCATCTTTACCCTGGGCGCTGGATGACCTTGTCCCGGTACTGGTAACCTCTGCTAGAATTTAACCCCTTCACGCCGAAGGATAAAACAAATCTTAAATTTTACAACTTTGACCTGTATTAGTAAAACCGTACATATCATCACAACTACTTTAAAACTAATGTCAGAGAAGCAGTGCCTGTTCTCGAACTTTTCATACTGGAGGAACGCTTGAAATATTTTTCAGGTCTTGGGCAACCCCCCCCCCCCAGAGCTGAGACACGGGGTGGGCGGGAGAGGCGGCCGCCATTGGCGCAAAGTTTTACAGTAGGGATGGAGGAGCCTTCCTTCTGTTACAAGGCTGATAGGAGGGTGCAGATTAGCATCTTTACCCTATATAGCCACTATATAGATGGACACAGCTTCAGCCTGAACTCCTCCTGGCTGTGCTCCTCTGACATGTTTCACCCTGCCTACAGGGCTTAATCATAGAGATGATTTATAGTGTGCAGAGTTTCCACCTTCTGTTTTCTGAATATATAAGGTACATAACAACAAACAGGACTTTTAGTGCTGAAATGCACCAGTATTATATACAGGCACCTCCCGGTGCAGCCCTGTGCCCTGAGCGAGGCTGGGATATATACTCACTGGTCACTTTATTAGATACACTTTGCTACCGATTGAGAGATGGTATTCTGCATACCTTGGTTGTGACAAGTGGTTATTTGAGTTACTGTTGTCTTTCTATCATCTCAAACCAGTCGGTTCATTCTCCTCTGACCTCTGACATCAACAAGGCATTTTCATCCACAAGACTGCCGCTCAATGGATATTTTCTAATTTTTCGGACCATTCTCTGTAAACCCTAGAAATGGTTGTGCGTAAAAATCCCAGTAGAGCAGCAGTTTTTGAAATACTCAGACCAGCCCGTCTGGCACCAAGAACCATGTCATGTTCAAAGTCATTTAAATCCCCTTTCTCCTTTATTCTGATGCTCAGTTTGAACTTCAGGAAATTGTCTTCACCATGCCTAGATGTCTAAATGCATTGAGTTGTTGCCATGTGATTGGCTGATTGGCAATTTGTGTTACCCAGCAATTAAACTGGTGTACCTAATAAAGTGGCTGGTGAGTGTAGATATGCAAGCACAAGGGATTCAAACCCACCCAGAGCACCTTGGGTGCAAAGTCTCAACTACCTGCACAGCAGTGGGTTGCGCTTCCTGCCATTCTGAAGAACCCAACCTGCCTCAACTGGCATGACCTAGAACCTCCAACTTGTCAATCAATGTTCCTGGGCAGCCCCACTCCCTAATACCAAGCACACAGCCAATTTATTTATTAATTTTATAGTAAAGAAAGAAGCCCAGGCATAGACAGCAGACAGCACAATGGCTAAGTGCAGGGGCGGACTGACCATTGGGAAACTCGGGCACTGCCCGAGGGCCCAGGGTCAGTAGGGGGCCCCATGAGATGCCCCTGGTACATTTTTCATAGGCTTTTTTGAGTTTGGGCAAGGACACAGGGGCCACATGATCCCCTATTGCCCGGGGGCCCCATGCGTTGTCAGTCCGCCCCTGGCTAAGTGGTTAGCACTGGCACCACTAGGGTTGTTGGTTTGAATCCCAATCACAGCACTACCTGCCTGGGGTTTGCATTTTCTACCTCTACCTGCTTGGGGTCACTCCGGTTTCCTCCCACACTCCAAAGACATTTTGGTAGATTAATTGGCCCTACTATGTGTGTGTATGAATATGAGTTAGGGACCTTTGAGTGTAAGCTCCTTGAGGGCAGGGAATGATGTGAATGTACAATATACTGTATGAAAAGTGCTATATAAATAATAAGTGCTATTTTATATATGTATTTTTTGCAAGACCACCAGGGATAATAATTCGATTTTTTTACTAAACGGGGTACTGTGTTTCTCATCATCAATCATTATATCTACTTACTATGGAAATAATAACACTTGACAGAGGGTCTAACCATCTTTCATTCTATATAAAATGATAAAAGAGGTTTGCCTAGAGATCGCCTTCCCTATTCACATTCAGGCGCTCCCTCAAAACCCATCTCTTCAGGGAAGCCTACCCCATCCTCCCTCATTCCTCCCACCACTTCATCCCCCTCAGCCACTTCCTACTGTACCTTTACCCCCTCCCTCCTAGATTGTAAGCTCGTAAGAGTAGGGCCCTCTTACCCCTCGTACGTTGTTTGTTGTTGTTGTACTGTGCCATGTATTGTCCCCCCTATTGTACAGCGCTGAGCAAACCCTTTGGCGCTATATAAACTCGTAGTAATAATAATAATAATAATAATAGAGATACACTTTAATACGCAGCCTCGACTTCCGGTTCCGGCGCCGGATGCTGTGACACGCGGGTCCCGCGGCTCCCGGGATCCCGGTATATAAAACCCGCTGATAGCCTCGGGGACCCCGCCTTTCAGTCCTTGGGTGTCCCCCACCCTCTGGCAGTGGCCCTGGCATGGAGAGGTACCTTTTGCCGGCGCAGTCCGGTCACGATTCGGCGGCCAGAGCGGAGGGATGCGGCTCTCCCCCTCCTGCAGCCAAGATGGCCGCCGACGATGCCTGTCATGTCATGGACACAGGCAAGGAGCGGGATCTCAGTCTGGAAGCAGGTCTGTTAGAGTCTCCCTCCCATCTCCTCACTGCCTCTGCATTCCCCTGTGGCGCTGACTGCCTAAATGAGCAGTATACTAAGATAGCACAGGCAGTGTCAGCTATCTTGCTCCCTAATATCACTCAGGCTGTGGATAGAGCTGTCACAATGGGCATTGATCAGCTGAGAAAAGATCTCAGCGACCATTCTAAACGATTATCTGAGGCTGAACAGCGCTTATCTGATTTAGAGGATGAAGTCCATTCCATGCAAGCGGGTACATCACAATCTAATAGTATACAGCAAAGTATTTTGGATAAAATCGAAGATCTGGAAAATCGCTCACGTAGGAATAATTTACGCATTGTGGGTCTTCCAGAATCTTTTAATACCGGATCTCTCCCTGACCTATGCTCTGCACGGATCCCGGCGGCGCTAGGCCTTTCTTACTCCTGCCAGGTTGAGAGAGCTCATCGCCTGGGGCCTCCGTCTACCGAGCGCCGAACGCCACGTTCAGTGATTGTCCGCTATCTAAATTATGCTGACCGCGTAGCGATCCTCACTTCTTTTCGCAACTCACGGTCTTTGCAGATTGAGGGTCACAAATTATTGTTATTTGCGGACTACTCGCAGGACGTTTCGCGCAAACGGAAAGCATTTCAACAAGTATGTGCTAGTCTTTATCAGAAAGGAATAAAGTTCACATTGGCGTATCCGGCCACTTTACGATTCACTACACCATCTGGGGTCTCCAAGTCTTTTGTTCATCCTGAAGAAGCCCACCAATATCTCCGAGATCACCTAGCCGTAGGGGATCCGGCGACGCAGCCTGCGGGCAGAAATTGCGGTCCCAGAGATCAACGCAGTCCTCGTAAAGACCCACCTAAACGTCAGCGCATTACTTCATCTTCCTCTAAAGCCCGTCCGCCTTGAAGACCTGTGAGGCCATCGGTCTCAACATAAAAGCTTCAAGCTTTTCTTTCAACCCGATGGGCTCAGATGAAAGAGCTTCTCTATTTTTCATAATTTCCTTGAGTGGTACCTTTTAACCTTTTACTTTACTGAAATGCTCCCACATTTTACAGTTTGGGCCTTGTCGGTTGTTCAGCTCTAATTGTTCAAGTATTATTTGTCTGGCACAGGGCCCTTGCTCTGCCATTTATTTCGATGTCATGCTTTATTTACGATTATGCCTGATTTTAATTTAATTTAACTTCCTCTTTCCCGCACATGCCTTGTTCCTTACATCAGCAGGGCTGCGGGAGGTGGGGTGTTGGAGCCGCTGTCGGGGGTACGTTTGAGGGACGCCCTCACGTATCTCAGCAATTGTAACTAGGTCCCTGGGGCTGGCTCCTATCATCTCCACTCCCGGTCACGCTGATATTGGTGGTTACAGCATGCGGAATGACGTGAAGTCCTTTATACTGTTATTGTATATTATATGTTTTGAATCTTTGTTGGGCCTTGCTAGGGCCCTTGATACTGCCTTTACTCTCTCTCCTCTTTTTTCCTTCCAATTTCACCTTTATTTCTTTGGAGATCTCCGTCGTCCACTGAGACCAGATTTACACAACTCCCATCTGTCTAATGTAGCAGCGCTAAATGTTGATACACTTCTAATTGGTAAGTCCCATATCTTTTTATTACACACTTCACTTCAGCTAGAATGACACGTATTTTTTCCTGGAATGTTAAAGGCCTCAGGTCCCCTCACAAACGCATGGCAGTATTAAGACATCTGCGGCGCTTACGCGCGGATATAGCTCTACTCCAAGAGACACATCTCACACAACCTGACTTTGTCCGTATGCGAAAACTCTGGGTGGCTCACGCCTTCGGCTCCTCCTCCATTAATAATAAAGCAGGGGTACTTATTCTTATCCACAAGCGACTTAATCCTGAATTGGTCTCTATGGAGGCAGACACCGAGGGCCGCTTCGTAGCTATACATGTCAAATTAGGCTCTCAGGAATTGGTTGTTGCCAACATATATGCACCCAACTCCCCGACAAGGCAGGTGTTTCAAGGCTTGTCTTCACGGCTGGCACCATATATTCATAAGCCGCTTGTCATGGGAGGTGACTTTAATTCTGTTATGCAGGAGCAGGAGGATAAATCGCAGAGTGTTGACCGAGATTCTCGCTCCACCCAACCTCCCCGTCCAACGCCCACTTTACTTGGTAGCTTCGTAGAAGCAATGCAACTTACTGATATATGGCGTTTGACCCATCCGGACGGTAGAGACTACACTTTTTACTCTCCCGTTCACCATTCCTTATCTCGAATCGATTATATTTTTGGCAACCCCATTACATTGCAACATGTGGTGTCATCTACCATACATGATATAGCCATTTCGGATCACGCCCCAATTTCTATTACTATAAATCTTCTAGATTCTACACCACACCCTAGGATATGGCGCTTCCCCTCATTTTTGGCGAACAATCAGGAGCTTTCTCGACAGTTACAAGACACCTGGGCAGATTTCCAAATTAATAATGCGGCTCATGTCACCAATCCAAATTTATATTGGGATACGGGAAAGGCGGTGCTACGTGGCAAAATTATTGCCTTTACATCTGCATATAAAAAAAAAATTTTGCATAATTTCACCGAGGCTAGTAACCTTCTTAGACTGACTCAGCGAAAGATGACGGAATTCAATTCGCAGGACAATAGGAAAGCTTGGGCGGATGCTAAAAACCAGTTCGACACATGGGCGGCTGCTCAGGAAACACTACATCACTCATACCTTGATTTACAGTATCACAGGTTTGGTAACAAACCAGGCAAACTTCTGGCGCGCATGTGTAGGAAGCCTTTTACCCCCACGCAATTCACCTCTCTAAAAGATTCTCAGGGGATACTTCAACAATCTCCAGAGGGAATTATATCTATTCTGGAAAGCTATTACGCAAATTTATATGGGTCGGACCCTATAGACCAGGCACGGGCACACTCCTTTCTCGACAGCGTACATCTACCACAAATAGATCCAATAGCACTGCAATCACTAAATGCCCCGATATCACAAGCGGATATTAGTCAGGCTATTACCTCTCTAGCCAATGGCAAAGCCCCAGGTCCAGATGGGTACACTTCTGAATTTTATAAACTTATGGATAAAACCCTCTCTCCTACTCTACAGCGGGTTTATCAATCTATTCAGGAGAGTGGGGTGTATCTTCCATCAGCTTCCCAAGCCCACATTAAATTAATAGCAAAAAAAGGCAAAGACCCTTCGGAGCCTGGTTCTTATCGTCCCATTTCTCTCCTTAATCTAGATGCAAAGATTCTTTCTAAAATTGTAGCTAATCGATTGGCTATTATCTTACCCTCCCTTATTCATCCTTCTCAAGCAGGCTTTATAAAGGGGCGCTCGGCCACATCAAACATTCGCAAGGTGCTTACAGTTTTACATCAGGCTAAAAATAACCCATGCCAGGACCTAGCGATTATTTCCCTCGACGCTGAAAAAGCTTTTGACAATGTAAGTTTTGAGTGGCTTCACTTAGTCCTTGCTAAATTTGGCTTTTCCGGTCCATTCACACGTTTAATTCAGGCTATGTACTCCGCTCCGACAGCTCAGGTAGTGGCGGCGGGGAACATATCCAACTCCATTCCGCTACATAAGGGCACAAGACAAGGCTGTCCTTTGTCCCCCCTGCTTTTCAATCTAGCCTTAGAACCCTTGGCCCGCTTCTTGTTGTTTCAGTCACAACTTCATGGCATTCAAATTGCCCAACAAGATCTTCGCCTAGCTTTATTTGCAGACGACATACTGATATTCACCTCCAACCCGTCTTTAGATTTACCGTACATTCAATCCGTTTTCGCAGATTTTCGGAATTGCTCAGGTCTCCGTATAAACTTTGCGAAAAGTGAGGTTTTGCCCTTGTATCACGCTCGACTCCCTGAGTGGGCTGACAACTCACTTTTTAAAATTAATACAAACCATATCACCTATCTAGGTATTAAAATTGGGAAATTAGCTTCGTCCCTCTATTCTCTTAACTTCTCGCCAGTAATACAAAAAATATTAGGGGAATTAGAGATGTGGAAAGAATTGCCGTTATCACTTATGGGTAGAGCCCACCTCTTCAAGATGACGAGTTTTCCGAAGCTTTTATATCCTCTCCAAACTATCCCTCTCCTGCTCAAGCGCACGGATATTGTCAGGTTGAACAAAGCGATTTCTAGTTTCTTATGGAGGGGGCGCCGACCGCGCATAGCTATATACAAGTTGTTTCTCCCTAGATGTGAGGGTGGTCTGGGCCTTCCCAACATCAGGCTCTATAACTTATCCTGTATCTTACGGGTATGTATAGATTGGATCTCCCATTCGTCCAGGTTTTCCAATTACCAACTCGAATCTGCTATGGTGAGTCCGTTTGACCTGTCGGCCGTTTTACATTCCAATTCCACTTCACTCCCTCCACAACTTAAACACAACCCACTCATACGGGATACACTATTTACATGGAGAGAGGTCAGACGTAGATTAGGAGTTTCTCCCTGGCTGTCCAGTTTTCTCCCTATTCACTACAATCCTTCCTTTTCTGTCTCTCAACATCATGCAGCCTATGACAAGTGGTATAACCAGGGCCTTAGACTTGTAAGTCAACTGTATGACGCAGCATCAGGATCCCCCCTTCCGCTCCAACATATTCTTAGCTCGTTTGATCTTCCTTCCCACCATTTTTTGTATATTTTGCAAGTCAGGAATTATGTGAAATCTATAGCACAAAATACGTCCACTCGATTTTGCTCGACTATGATAGAAGTCCTTGTAAGAAATCAAAAATACAACATATCCAATATATATGGTCATTTGTCTATGCACTATGCTAAACCGATGGAATCTTATTCTTCCGCTAAAACATGGATACGAGACTTTGACAATGCTTTTACCGCGGAGCAGATGCTCACAGGTTTTAATACTACCTGTGCGTTCAATACGAACGAATTTTGGAGGGAGCAGCAATTTAAAATTATGCACCATGCTTATATGCCCTGCCTGTACTCCCGAGCAGACTCAAGGATCTCTACATGTCTGCTCTGTGGATCATATAAACCGTCACTTCACCACAGATTCTGGAATTGCCCATTGGTCTGTACATTCTGGACTCAACTTTTGGATTTTGTGCTCTTCATCACTACTCTTCAGTTACCTAGAGACCCGCTGCTACTTCTTTTTGGCAACTTGGAAGTTTCAGTGTCTGCTGCCCCACACCGCCATCTTGCTTTGCTCAGAGCAGCCAAACCATGGCTATCCATTTGCTTGATGGCGGCAAGAAGGGCTATTTTGAAAAAATGGGTCTCCACCTCTCCACCTACCATCTCAGATGTCAAAATGGAACTTAACTTTCTACTTCGACTGGATCGGCTCGGCATGCATATAGCTCCTTCTACAACAGCAGTGGAAAAGTTCAACCGCAAGTGGGGTCAATATGTTCCAAAAGTTCTCCCTACTGTGGAGCCCCAGCACCCCTCTCTTAGATTTTTAAATTAGTCATTAGCTAGCTTCTAGGGTACTCCTGATGCATGGTGTTGTTATTGTCTAAAGGGTTAACTGATTCTTATTTTATGAATGCTGTGTCTTTCTCAGAAATCTCCTTTTCTGTTTATGCTATGTCCTCCTCTCATTTCGGTGCCCTGGCATATCATTCGCTCTCTTATCCTCCTTGCTGACCTATGTGAAGTGGTCTCCTGCTAGCTCACCTTTATACATACTGATGCGCTGCTCCTACCTATTTACTACTTACTACTTACACCTTACTCTATGACTACTCGTTCATTCTATTTTTTTTTTTTTTTTTTTTTCTGCTTAACTCTCTATATCTTGGCAGGTTCCCATGGTCCTCTGGCCTCAGAATTCAGGCACGTGACTGCTTGTTCTCTATTTCTCCTTCTTCCCTTCTTTGATGGTATACTCTCTATATGCTGGCCTTTTCAGCTCTGTTGTCTTACTTTCTAACTGGTCTATTTCTACCCTATCTTTTACATTTCTTCATTATTTCCTACTTTTTTGCACAATGACCTCCCTGTTGGTCGTTACGACAAATGGTCAACATTGCTCTCATCGCTTATTCTTTTTGCTCTTATGTCTGATTACATTATGTATACGTGACTCTCTACACTTAGTATATTTACACTTTAAGCCCTTGTATCCTGCTACATTACATGCTCTATACTTTTTTCATAGAAACTCTTTTCTTCCTAAACTTATCTAATTTCTTATCTGATTTGTTCAGGGCTTCTGTAACGAGTCTATGAGTAAAATTGTTATCTTGGAATTTATTCACCTGATTTGGCATGTTGCCACGCTATGATTACTGTCGTATTTCATCGTTGGTTATTTTGTATGCACAATAAAACCCAATAAAGTTTCTTTAAAAAAAAAAAAAAAATACGCAGCCTCTTTGTAGCGGCACTCTGGATGTCCGGAATGTCATCAAATCTGTGTCCTTTTAAGGCATTTTTTAATTTTGGAAACAGTCAAAAGTTGCAGGTTGCTAAGGGGAATAAGGTGGTTGGTCAAGTTTCAGAATAGATTTCTGAGCCAGGAACTCATGAACACTGAATACGTCATGTGCAGGAGAATTGTCATGGTGGAGAATCCACTTGTCAGGCCAGAGGGCTTTTCCTTCAGACAGATTCCCATAACCTTTTCATTTTTCACATTTGCATGTGCCCTTTGTATACTTCTTGTGTCTTCATGGACATCTTCCCACTGTTCCATAAACCGCCTATGCCATTCAAAAACACTTGATTTCTTCATGGAATGTTTACCATAAGTCTGTTCTAACAGAGATAAAGTTTCACTCGCACTTTTGCCAACTTTTACTCAAAATTTGATGTTAATCTAATGCTCCAGATTCCCATCACTCATTGTTCGCCAAAAGCGCAATGCACACACGTGTTATTTCTTCTACTACTCCACAAAGACTGGGTCCACCGTTCTGTGACCCAGGCGAGTGCAAGCTAGAGCATGTCAGAAGACGCTCAAGTGCGAATGGCTGTGTGACCCACCACCATAGTCCTACACTGCGGGCATTCCAGGAAATAAAATATCACACCTCGTACTTACCTAACCTGGTACCAGAGATGTCTACACTCAAAGATCTTAGTCCTGCACCAGCAATACCAATGAATTATCTGAAATTTCAGACTTTTGCATTCTGTGTCCTACTTAAAATGCTAAATTCTTTAACAACTTTCATGTTTAGATGGATTTTATTTATTGCTTTATGTAGGCAGTACAGTGGCTAAATAGTTAACACTTCTGCCTGGTAACACTAGGGTGATTTGTTTGAATCCCAACCATGGCACCACCTGCCTAGAATTTGCATGTTTTCCCTGTGCCTGCGTGGGTTTCCTCTGGGTACTCTGGTTTCCTCTTACACTCCAAAGACATGGTGCTAGGTTAATAATTGTCTCCTGTCTAAAATGGCACTAATATATATATGAATGTAAGTTAGGGACCTTAGATTGTACGTCCCTTGAGGGTTAGGGACTGATGTGAATGTATAGCACCATCAATTTACGCAACACATTACATATTACATATATCTATATATATATCTATATATTTTGTATATATATATATATATATCTTGTCTTCCCCCCAGCCCGGACACCACCCCCCATTGACTTCTCCGCCACATTCAACAACGCCACCATCAAACCCGCCCCGCAGGCCAGAGTACTGGGTGTCATTCTGGACTCCAACCTATCCTTCCAGCCTCAAGTCCAATCTTTAACAAACTCGTGCAGACTCCACCTCCGCAACATCGCCAAAATCCGCACGTTCCTAACTCCAGAAACCACTAAACAGCTCATCCACTCCCTCATCATATCACGACTCGACTACTGCAATTCCCTCCTCACTGGCCTGCCTTGCCGCTTGCTATCCCCGCTTCAGTCGATCCTGAATACGGCTGCCAGACTCATTCACCTTTCCAACCACTCCATCTCCGCCACCCCCCTCTGCCAATCCCTCCACTGGCTTCCGATTGCGCAACGGATCAAATTCAAAATCCTAACACTGACGTACAAAGCTGTCCACCATACTGCCCTGAACTACATCACTGACCTAATATCCAAGTACCGCCCAACACGCACACTTCGCTCCTCACAAGACCTCCTTCTCTCTAGTTCCCTGGTCTCCTCCTCCCATGCCCGCATCCAGGACTTCTCCAGGGTGTCACCCATCCTCTGGAACTCCCTGCCCCAACCCATCAGATTATCACCTACTCTCCTCTCCTTTAGGCGCATCCTGAAAACCCACCTCTTCAGGGAAGCCTACCCCACCTCCTGATAACCTGCCGACCTCCTCCACTCTTCCTACCACTCCATCCCCCACAGCTATCTCCTCCTGTACCACCATCCCCTCCCTCCTAGATTGTAAGCTCGAAAGAGCAGGGCCCTCGATCCCCTCATGTTTTGCATTGTATTGGTATTGTTCTGTCACATGTTCTGTCCCCCTTTGTAATGTACAGCGCTGAGCGAACCATTGGCGCTTTATAAATACTGTATAATAATAATATATATATACATATATATATATATGTGTGTAAAGTGTTGCGTAAATTGATGGTGCTATATACGCCCTTATAGAAAATCAATAAAGCATCTTCAGTGAGCATGGATAGGTGGAACAAGGGATGCCGATGCACTGCCTATAAAATACCAGTTGCAGATCCCTTCTATAACCAGTAGGGGAGCTGCCACAGGACTACCAGTTTTGTAAATAGGTAAGTCATTAACTGTGGAATCCTTTGTTTTTGTACAAGGCTATTTGTGCAGCTGGCAGCACTGTCTGCATGGTTCTGTGTTTTGGCATGTGCTATATAAAGAACGTCTTGTAATGCTAATATGTTTTCACATAGACAGCAGTCTTTAATAAATCTCTATTTCCTATCAGATCACCTTTTGTAATAATAATAAAAACCCGAAACAGTTAAAAATAATGTGACTTTGAAAAAGGCTGAGAGCAAAGACTTCTATGTCAGCCCTGTAACCTAAAGGCACACACCTGGCAATGGGTCAGATTACAGGCAGGTTCGTGCACTTCAGGTCAAGACCTATATGATGATAGGCCTCTGGCTCTCTATACAGCTATAAAACAAATTGCTTCAGTACACATGTGAATACAACGTGCTATTCTGCACTATTCCTTAAAGTGAAACTTTCAGTCACAGTTAAATACACATCTGCAATGCAAATTCAATGCAGGCACCAGCATACCAAGACATTTTGGACAATTTCATGCTCCCAACTTTGTGGGAAGAGTTTGAGGATGGCCCCTGCCTGTTCCAACATGACTGCACACCAGTGCACAAAGCAAGGTCCATAAAGAGATGGATGAGCGAGTTTGGGGTGGAGGAACTTGACTGGCCTGCACAGAGTCCTGACCTCAACCCCATAGAACACCTTTGGGATGAATTAGAATGGAGGCTGTGAGCCAGGCCTTCTCCTCCAACATCAGTGCCTGAATTCACAAATGTGCTTCTGGAAGAATGGTCAAACCTTCCCATAGACACCCTCCTAAACCTTGTGGACAGCCTCCCCAGTAGAGTTGAAGCTGTTATAGCTGCAAAGGGCGGGGCCAACTCAATATTGAACCCTATAGACTAAGCCTGGGATGCCATCAAAGTTCATGTACGTGTAAAGGCAGGCCGACCAATACTTTTGGCAATATAGTGTATGCTGCTTAGTCTGCAAAAGGATTTCTGGTTCTGGTCAACCTGTCTTGTAATTCATGCATCTTTGCCACACTCCATGGCTAATAGAAATGAGCAAATACAAGTTTTTATTTCAAATAAATTTCTGCAAAAGTCAGGGTTTTTTTTAGAATCTCTTCATTATAGCAAAATGCATTGGAGTTGATTAACTAAAGGAAATTAGACTTTGCACAGAAAGATTCTCTTTCCAAGGAATTTTCCCCAGATCTTAGCAAATGAGGTGCAGCCCTGCTGCCTTCCATCATCCAATCAAGTTCAAATAAAAATCCTTTTTTTTTTAAAGATTTTCCTTGGGTATTCTTAGCAAGGTGAAATGTCACCACCATATTCACCAAGCTCTGTGGATAATTCCCATACAAAGGGTAACTTCACTTGCAACGTGAACAGCCTATTTACCTTTAGTGAATCAGCTGCATTGAATTATTTATTTATTTATTTCAGGTACTTAGATAGGAGAATTGACATTAAAGTGGTTTTGATGATTTTAGGGTTCACTTTAACCACATGCCGCCCAGCCGCTGTACATATACGGCGGCAGGGCGGCACTCACAGGCAAAACTACGTTTTAAGACGTGTGTTTTGTAAACAAATAGGGGGCGCGCGCGAGGCGCGCCGCCGCCCTATTTGTCCCGCGGTTCTCTGCCGCAGATGTCAGTCGCCGGGTCACAGCCGCTCCTTAGCGGCTATGTCCCGGCGATCGGCGGCAAACAGTGACAGAGAGCACAGCTGCAGGAGCTGTACTGTCTGTCACTTCCCTGACAGCTCGAGGATGAGCTGATCGAGAAAGAACAGTTTTTCTTTCTCGATCAGCCTTGTCCCGCCCAGCACACACCCCCGCCCCCTAGTAAAACACTCCCCTCACTCCTATAACCCTTCCCTGCTAAATAAAGTTAACCCCTTCCTCCCCATTGCCATTAGTACAGTGTCAGTTTTTTTTTTTTTGCACTGATCACTGTATTAGTGTTTTTGGGGATGTCAGTGACCCCAAGTCAGTACCCCTCAATGTCAGAATGTCCGCCGCAGTTCCGCCATAAGTCGCTGGTCGCTGCCATAAGTCCCTGATCGCCGCCATAATTCGCTGATCGCCGCCATTATCAGTATAAAAAAAAACCTAAAAATTCCAGTATCTTTCCCGCCATTTGTAAACGCTATAACTTTCACGTAAACCAATTAATTTACACGTATTGGGGTTTTTTTTTAGCAAAGACATGTCGCAGAATACATTTTGGCAGAAATTTATGACTAAATTTGATTTTTGCATTTTTTTTTACTGGACATGTTTTATAGCAAAAAGTCCAAAATATTGTTTTTTTTTCCTCAAAATTGTCAGCCTTTTTTTTTTATAGCGCAAAAAATAAAAACCGCACAGGCGATCAAATACCACCAAAAGAAAGCTCAATTTGTGGGGAAAAAAAGAATGTAAATTTCATTTATGTACCGTATTGCATGACCGCGCAATTGTCCGTTAAACTAGCGCAGCGTTGTATAGCAGAAAAATGGCGTAAATTGCAGTATCTATACCATAGTTTGTAGACGCTATAACTTCCACACAAAGCAATCAATATACACTCATTGGGATTTTTTTTACCAAAAACATGGAGCAGAATACATTTTGTCCTAAATTTATAACCAACTTTGAGTTTACTATATATTTTTTATAGCTGAAAGTAAAAAATATTGTTTTTCTTCAAAATTTTTGGCTTTTTTTGTTTATAGCGTGAAAAATAAAAAGCACACAGGTCATCAAATACCACCGAAAGAAAGCTCTATTTGTGTGAAAAAAAGGACTCAAATTTCGTTTGGGTGCAGCATTGCATGACCGCGCAATTATCAGTTGAATTAGTGCAGCGCCGAGTAGCAAAAAGAGGCCTGGTCATTAACTTGTTGCCGACCGCAGATAGCCGAATGACGGCTGCACTGCGGCCGGCCAGTTCTGAGTGGACGTCATATGACGTCCCCCCAGAACGTGCTCTCCTGCGTGCTCCAGGGGGCGCGCACCCGGCGATCTCCGTGATCGCTGTGTCCTACGGACACAGCTGATCACGTGATGTGGTAAAAGGCCAATCACAGCGGCCTTTTACCACCTGATCAGCTGTGTCCAATGACACCCTGATCAGAGGGAAATGCAAGTGCTGGTTCTCGGCTGCACTTCCCTCACGCTGTCAGATCGTGAGGAAAGTACTGCCGAGAACCGGCAGTTGTCAGAGCGGGGATCGGCACCGATCATCAGGGCACTGATGATCAGTGCCCTGATGATCGGTGCCCAGCAGTGCCACCCGCAAGTTCCGCCCACCTGTGCCCAGCAGTGCGCCCACTAGCTCCGCCCACCTGTGCCCAGCAGATCACCCACCTGTGCCCAGCAGTGCCCCCACCTGTGCCACTCTGCAATGTCACACACCTGTGCCCAGAAGTGCCACCTACCTGTGCCCAGCAGTGCCACCCACCTGTGCCCACCCACCTGTGCCCACCAGTGCCACCCACCTGTGCCCACCCACCTGTGCCCACCAGTGCCACCCACCTGTGCCCACCAGTGCCACCCACCTGTGCTGCCAGTCAGTGCCCAGCGGTTGTGCCAGTCAGTACCGCCAGTCAGTGCCCATCAGTGATGCCAGTCAGTGCCGTCTATCAGTACCCATCATCAGTGTCACCTATCAGTGCTGCATATTAGTGCCGCCTATCCGTGACACCTCATTAGTGCTGTCTATCAGTGCCGCCTATCCGTGCCACCTCATTAGTACTGCCTATCAGTGCCCTTTAGTGCTGCCTATCAGTGCCCATCAGTGCCGCCTATCAGTGTCCATCAGTGCTGCCTCATCAACGCACATCAGTGAAGGAGAAAAATTACCTGTTTGAAAAATTTTATAATAGAAACAAAGAAACTTTTTTTTTTTTCAAATTTTTGGCAATTTATTATTTATAGCGCAAAAAGTAAAGCGCCCAGTGGCGATTAAATACCACCAAAAGAAAGCTCTATTTGTGAGAAAAAAATGATCAAAATTTCATATGGGTACAATGTTGCATGACCGCGCAATTGTCAATCAAAGTGCGGCAGCGCTGAAAGCTGAAAATTGGCCTGGTAAGTAAGGGGGTATAAGTGCCTGGTAGGCAAGTGGTTAAGGGGGGTAAATCCTCAGGAGCTCAAGTGGTTAAATGGTTTTGAGTGTAGCTGAAGCTCCTTAAAACTTTTCAAGACCTATTTGAAGCCCCATTTTTATGTTTATGTTTTTTTCCATGAAATAAAAGTAAAAATAATTGTAAAGAGAAATACACAAATAAAGGTTAAATACCCAAAAAGGCAAAAAAACCCAAAACACTACATAAAATAAATTGTAGCAATGACTCCCCAGTGAGCTGTTGGAATGTTGAATTCCTTTACCCTTCCCAATGGTGACCTGTCCTTAACTGGACCAAACAAATCATAGTCATACTAGTAGTAATAAAATGTGCTTTATTTATGCCAGAGTAAGCCCTGGAAGGGAAGGGGAGGGGAGCGGGGATCAGGTATTTAACCACTTCCTGCAAGGTCACAGTAGATTTATTGTGATCAAGTGGCAGCTGCAGGCTCAGCAAGGTAAATAAACACTGCAAGCCGAGTTTGGGCACGAGCACCCCCTGCAGTCCTGCGCTGTGGTTGGACACAGCAATATTTTGTCAGCAGGTCCCAGCCAATGATTTATGACCAGGACCTGCTGATCAGCTGTGTCCAATCTCAGCACAGAGCCCTGTGTTTACAAGCAACACAGGGCTCTGTACACAGAGCAGCGATTTGACCGTTTTTTCTCCCTGAAAAGCAGGAAGAAAATACTGCCAATATCTTAGTAAAACCAACACATATCACACACATTACACCTGTTAGGCACACAGTTAACCCTTTGATTGTCCCTTGATGTTAACACCTTCTCATCCAGTGTCATTAGTACAGAGACAATGTACAATATTAGCACTGATCACTATTGATGTCAGTGTCAGCATCAACTAGCACCAGCTTGCCTGCCACACTATCACAGTCCCACTATACGTTGCTGATCACTGAGATTACCAGTATACCACCATAGCTGTGTGAATTCCAGTATATACAGTATACCATAGTTTGAAGCCGCTATCACTTTTGTAAAAAACAATTAATATACACTTATTGGGGTTTTATTTTTTACCAAAGGCATGTAGCAGAATAAATGTTGGCCTAAATTTATGAAAAAATTAAATTTTTTAAATTTTTTTTGTTGGATATGCTTTATAACAGAAAGCTGAAAATAGTTATTTTTGTCTAAATTTTCAGTCTTTTTTTCCTTTATATAATAAAAAATAAATAAAACCCCAGTGGTGATCAAATAACACCACTAGAAAGCTCTATTCTTGTGAAAAAAATGATATAAATTTCATTTCGGGTACAGCATTGCATGACCAAGCAATTGCCAGTTAATGTAGTGCAGTGCTGATTAGCAAAAAAATGCCCTGGTCATTAACCACTTCCCATCCGCCAATGTACATAAACGGCCGGACGGGAGCAGTACAGGAGTGGGTGGCCGTTTATAAACATCCTCCTGCATTCCCTGCCTGTGCACGTTCCCTAAGAGAGCGCAGCATCCAGATCTGGTGCCCTCTGTGTGAGGTCCCAATCATGTGATCACTGATTGTCCAATCAGTGGTCACATGAATAGTAGTAAGCAAGATGTCACTTCTGACATCATTGCCTACTACTAGTGAAATCTGTGAATGATCTCAGAGGTCACATGGTACAAGGCTATTCACAACAGCCTTGTACCATGTGACAAGCTGTGACCAATCACAGCTCACACAGTATTTCTCAATGGCTGCAAGAATGTAGCCAGAGAGAAGTTGCAATTATTGGTTTTTCAGCCTTTATGGGTGTAAAAGCAATCAGTGTAAAAAAAGAAAACAAAATCTTCATCACCCCCCACAAGTAGTGCAGTGTCACCATGGTGACACTGTACTGCTAGGGTGACAGTATGTAAAAAAAAACAAAAAACCCATAAATAATAATATACAAAAATAAAATAAAAATGGAAAATAAAATTCTGAAAAATTATAATTTTGGGGTGTAAACTAATTTGGGTTATTTTTTTTTACTAAAAAGATAACTTAATAAATTTTGCCCAAGATTTATGAAGAAAGATTATTTATTTGCAAAATTGTATAAGAAAAACACTTTTTTTTTCAAAATGTTTGGACTTTTTAATTTATATAGCAAAAAAATAAAAATCCCAGTGGTGAACAAATATCACCGAAATAGTCTTATCTGTCTCACAAAAATGCTAAAAAATTCATATGGGTACAGTGTTGCATGATCGCGCAATTGTCATTCAAAGTGCAAAAGCACTGAAAACTAAAAATTGGCCTGGACAGGAAGGGGGTGAAAGTGTCCGGACCTGAAGTGGTTAAGGGGGTAAAACCTTCCAGAGCTCAAGTAAATGAAAGCGCTAGACATAAACAACCATTTAACCCTTGCAGTTGTTTTCCCTGGAGATTGGCTTTAAAGTCGCACTTGGTGATCCTATCACAAAGCGACAACTCTCTGCCCCTTTCTCCTAGTTGTGCTCTTGCACTGCCACCCTGTCTTTGGTTGTCCTTATAGAGACCACAAGTAGTGACAACGCGAGTCCACTGTTGTCGCCATTAGGAAACCCGCCCTGAGAATGGCAAAAGTGGGCACAAACCTTTGGGACCACTTTTGTGGGATTGCGGCCGCCCCCCCACCCCTCCCCTCTCAAATGGGCTTGTTTGTAGCTGTAAATGGTGGGTTTGTCATGTGTGGGGAAATTTGGTGTTGGCCCCTTTAAATTTTGTTAAAGAGAATTACTGGGATCCAATCGGAGTCACGGACGTTTCTGGAGCATTGGCGGACAGGATATGAGGGGCACCTGGATCATTTGGATCAGTGGCCAGCCTGCAAGCAGAAGAGCTCCCCTCCCCGCCCCCCCTTTTTTTGTTGCGCGCACTTTGTGTGGTGCTGTCACCCTGGAGTCAGGGGGAACGTTTTCAGAGTGCAGATGTTTTATGTGATGGCTCGAGTTCCAATAACTGAGCCAGAAGAAGGTGTTTTATTATATTTTGCATGTTTGAATCTCATCGACGGATATTGTAGTTTTGTACATGGTTTATTTTATGTAACACCAATAAAGTGCCGTGGCCATTTCTTGCCACAATCTGCCTAATGATTTCTTTCTTAATGGTCGTATTTGGGGAATGTTCTGGTCATGGGGCGGTCTGCAATCCCATTGCCCATTGCCATTTAGCTATCACTCGAGTGTATGCATGTAGACAGGAGGTGGCTGCAAAGAAAGAAGATGAAGGTCTGCTTTAACCCCCCTGGAGGTATTCCTGAGTGTAGCTCGGGGTAAAGTTTCAGCACCACAAGCAGTAACCCCGAGCTACACTCAGGAATACACTGCAGCGTTGCTCCGGGATCCCTCCTGCCCTTACCTTGTCCTGCGCTCCCGTGATGTCCCTCCTGCAGCGTCCCCGGCAATGTCCTCCAGCCAATGCCAGCATCTGTCTTCCGGGTTCTGTTCCCTGCGACGTCGGCACGTGCAGGGGATGGAACTGGCAGGAAATTCAAAAATGTCAAAAAGTGACATTCACTGAATACACTAAAATCACATAGTAAAATATTACTGTATCAAACCATTTCACATACATTTTGTCCCGAGTGCTTTGTCCTGCGCCCTGCCTGCATTTTTACCATTCTTTCTGCCTGGAAACTGAGAAACGTCCATGGCGTCCAAAAAGCGTCCCTTTAGGTCAAAAGCGGTTTTAGACCGGCCAGAGAACAGCGATAGTAAATCAGAACCATTTGCAGAATCGAGTGATGATTCGTGGGGGAAATTCCTCATCAGACACTGAAAACGATTTTGCGACTTTGCTCATTGATGTGCGAACTTGGCGCTCTATTTCAAATTTCAGTGTTTTTGGTTTGATTATATTATTGAATTAAATTTATTATTATTAAATTATTATTTTTTATGATTATTTATTATAATTTATGATTTCGTGTTTCAAATTTTATCATACCCGGGATGTTTACTAGACTCTTGTTCGGACAGATTTCACTGAGTTATTTTTAAAAATTACAGGCCTACAATAAAAAAAAACTACATATTTCCATGCAAAAAAATGTACCGCTTTGAGCACAGAAATATGGACATAATCAGACCGCTAGGGAGGCTACGTCACTAAGAAGCCCCAAAAAACATAATTTAAAAAAATGTAAAAAGCAGTTACAATTTTGAGAAGGAGGGGGCTAGGGACAAGGCGGCGGAGAGAGTGTCTGGGGAAGGTGAAGGTCCGCTTAAGTCGCTAAGAAGCTCTTGACTTAAAAAAAAAAAATAGTAAGCCATTCTTTTAAAATATCTGGACTGAAATGACAAAATCCCTTTCCAAGCAGGAAATACGGTTTAATAGCCCAACAATAATTGGACATCATACTCCCCACGACTAGCACTTAAATATACGATGCTGCAGTATATGCAGCTACATAACATGTTTGGTTTTGCTGTAACGCCGCTCGCCATATCCAATCAGCAGAGCCTGTATGGGATGTCAGCCAATGACATTTGGCTGACGTCCAGCGCAGAACTGGCTCCCTCCCCCGTGACTCACAGTTAAATCATTGCTACAGCCTAAGCCTTTATGCTGTCCAGCTCGGGCTTTGTGGGTCGTTGACCTGTCTAGGTTTTAGCCTTTCCTAATTAACATATAATCAAGCAATTAGCTTGGCTGCATGTATCACTCAGCATTAGGTTGGGGTAAGCACTGCTCAATAATCTAGTCAGCGCTTGTCAGATCCTGCTATTTAATTCCTTGAAGGTAGAGGCTCCGAGCGGAGAACCATTTCCACAGTCTGCTGACATAGGACAGATTTAGACACATCCACTGTGTGTATACATTACCCATGTAATTCCAACTAAAAGCATAAATACAGCTTCATTTCCCATTTTGAAGCGCAGCATCTGCAGCAGAGAGTAAAAGTAAAATTCAATCAATGTGCGGAGAAAAGACTCGCAGGAGATGCTATTGGACCAGATGTTTCAGCTGCTAACAGAAAGCTTTGCAAGCAACATCTGTAATATTTTCCATCTTGTAAAACCAGCCACCGCTAAAAAGGGAACCATTCAATTTCCTACCAACCATACGCGTTTGGATATTTTATGTCATTACTTTCTTTTTGTCTTCTTTAGTAAAAGGTGAAAAGGTGAATAAGTGTTAAAATATGTGCAGAGATAAGCCAGGGGCTTTTTTTTTCCTAACAGAGAAATTAAAGTGATAATAAACCCTCCGTTTTCAATCAATTACTAAATATACAGCTTCTTA